>NC_079149.1:73015785-73679095 GCF_945859685.1 Eupeodes corollae | reverse complement strand
GTAGCAGAGCAATAGGAGGGTGTTTATTTGATGGTGGTCTGTATGTCACTGACTAAAAGCTATATGCAAACGTAAAATGCATATATGTACTATAGGTACATAATAAATGTTAAAGTTTAAGGCAGCTGCATACGTGCATAGTATATTATTACATCGATACATTACAATAATAATAATAATTATAATAATAATAATAATAATAAATAATAATAATAATAATAATAATAATAATAATAATAATAATAATAATAATAATAATAATAATAATAATAATAATAATAATAATAATAATAATAATAATAATAATAATAATAATAATAATAATAATAATAATAATAATAATAATAATAATAATAATAATAATAATAATAATAATAATAATAATAATAATAATAATAATAATAATAATAATAATAATAATAATAATAATAATAATAATAATAATAATAATAATAATAATAATAATAATAATAATAATAATAATAATAATAATAATAATAATAATAATAATAATAATAATAATAATAATAATAATAATAATAATAATAATAATAATAATAATAATAATAATAATAATAATAATAATAATAATAATAATAATAATAATAATAATAATAATAATAATAATAATAATAATAATAATAATAATAATAATAATAATAATAATAATAATAATAATAATAATAATAATAATAATAATAATAATAATAATAATAATAATAATAATAATAATAATAATAATAATAATAATAATAATAATAATAATAATAATAATAATAATAATAATAATAATAATAATAATAATAATAATAATACCAATGATGATAAAATTCATAATAACAATAATTAAAACAAGATTAACCAGGCAAATGCCGTGGAAGAAGACCCCAAACCGAAATTAGCAACCAGAAACACCCCCGAATACAAATTTAAGAAAAAAAAGTCCATAAAACATTTGATTTCAGTTTTGTTTATTATACCATTCAAAACAAAAACTTTATTCGTAATTTGTAGCAGGAAAATTTAATATTTTTGTTACAAAAAAATAGCATTTCTTGTTACAAAAACTAGCATTTTTGATAAAAAACCAATTAAAAAATATAGTTACAATATATATGTATATAAAATAAAAAAAAAATTGAAAACAGTTTAGGTAATACCAGTGTTGATTGTGTTATTTTTGGGAAGAGTAGATTACGTAGTTCATCATCATAATCCAACACCATTGTCCGAATCAATATTCTGATCCATCTTTTGTAAATTAATGAGCAGGTACTTTTTGAAAGAAGAAGAAGAGGAGCAGGCAAAGTCATTAAGCACAAAAATTGGAGATAGAGCAGTTACTCGTTCTTTGTTAAAACAGAGCATCCAAAGCAAAAATATTCCAGTCACACATTCGCCATCAAAGGAGACTGAGAAGGTTCTACCAGAATCGGTTTCTACAAATCCCGAACAGCTTCATGCAGAGAGCGCGCAAGAAGGCATAAATATTGATCAATCTGCAAGTGGTAGTTCGGCGGCTTTCTTCAGTTGACACTCCTCCATACAGTAATGTGAGCCTTCCTGCACAAACTGGTGCAGGGAAATTAAGCAATAGTCCACTCCGGGATATTTTGGAAATAATCGGGGTGCAAACCTTACCGCAAACCGATCAGGTTATGGTTGAGTCAAGTGGGGGTATAGGAAAAAACCAGCATACATCTGGAGCGTCCGCGATTACTCCAGAAATCAGGTCGGCAATTAATGAAGCTGTAGCCGAGTCGGTGAAAACCGAAATCCAGAAGGGATTGGCAGAGTTCTTCAAGGAACTAAACATTCCGCGGGAAGCCGACCAGCCAGTGGAAAATAGAGCTCCGCCTGTGGTTCAACCTACACCTCGTCCTCGTCCTCAACCTAACCCAATTTTTAGCCATCCACCACCACCGATCCACGAGCAACCTCCCAGGCTTGATCCTCAAGCAAGATCCTTTGTTCCAATGGGAAACCAAGGTTTTGGAGCAAGGATGACTGATAGCCAACCGGGAAGTTCTTTTTGGGGTGGGCCGATGCCTTTTCAGGCATACGCTCCACCGAATTGGTATTCACCAAATAATCTGTCAACAGGGTCCAATCGGCAGACGGTACGGATCGACAAATGGGACATAGTTTTTGATGGAAAGTCCGAATCTTTGACGGTCGAAGATTTCATTGGCCGAATAGAATTTCTGCAGTCGAGCCATAATTGCGCTTGGTCAGAAATTTTGCGAGACTTCCATCTTTTCTTAGCCCGTGATGCGAAGCAATGGTATTGGCAATACCAGATGGAAAACTCATCTCGCCGTCCCGATTGGCCTATGTTGAAAGACGCATTAAGATGACAGTTCAAAAATCCTAAACTGATTGGGACATACAAAGAGAAATGGGAGCTCGGCAGCAAGGATTGAAGGAATCAAGTGATGACTTCTTTGCAGCCATTAACAAATTGCGATACCAACTCAGTACCCCTGTGAAGGAATCTGATCTTGTCAGGGTAGTTAAAGGCCATTTATGTGAACGGATTAGGAATTTAGTGTATCCTTAAGCCATTGAAACCATGGACCAATTAAGATTAGCCTGTAAAGAGGTTGAATATGTAATCTTCAAAGAGGATAGAGAGGGAAAAAGGATCCCTAGACCACAGGTTCGGTTCGCCAACGAACTGGAAACTGATCTATCTCCAGAAGATTACATAGAAGCGGTGCATTACCAGGGTTCTCGTTCCAATCCGAATCGAGGACACGATACGGCTAAGACGTGGGTATGCTGGAATTGCAAAGTCCGAGGCCATTCACATGTGGATTGCCCTTCTTCAACTTGGCACGTATTTTGTTTTAAGTGTGGCCTAGAGGGAGTAATAACTCCGAAGTGTCCAAATTGTAGACCGGAAAACTTCAACAAGAACGCGAGCAGTCCGGGGGACACGCGTTCGTCCTAGGTAACCCCCGCGAAGTCCAAAGGTCAGTAGAATCCAAGACAGTAGATAATTCTCAAATCCAAATACTAGTTCGAGATAAGTCTAATATACAGGAAAACAAAAATATTATTACAAAAGAAGTCACAAATAAAATAAAACCTTTACACGTCAGGATAAGAGAATATAGAGAAGCTAGGGATAGGATTTTTGGTACGAAAGTAGGAGGGCCATCAAAAAGGATAGTAAAAGCTAGAGAACGATACAAATATAGAAAACTACTAAGAAAAAACATTGCGTCAACAGTAGTAGATACAAATTCCGATCCTAGGCCTTATGCCAAGGTAATCATTGCTGGTAAGAAAGTCTTAGGTCTTCTCGATAGCGGAGCCAGCGTGAGCATATTGGGTAAGGGATGCATGCAATTAGTAGAGGATTTGTGTTTGTTAGTTCAACCATATAAATCCGGCGTCAGAACAGCTGATGGTAAGAACCAGGATATAGTCGGTAAAGTACAAACTAATATAATATATAGAAATCAAGAACATGCAATAACTTTATTTTTAGTTCCTAACCTTGATCAAGAGTTGTATCTAGGTATAGATTTTTGGAAGACGTTTCAAATCGCTCCAAACTTAATAAGTTCATTGTCGGTAACCTTAGAAGAAGCCGATTTGAAAAACGCGCACGACTTAACGTTTGACTAGCGATCCGCGTTAGAAGCGGTTAAGTTGAGGTTTCTAGACTTCGATAGACATGGCCTAGGAAAAACTTCGCTGGCAGAGCACAGTATAGATACAGGTGATTCTGTTCCAATTAAGCAGAGACATTACCCTGTCTCTCCGGCGGTGCAAGTCAACCTATATGAAGAAGTAGATCGGATGTTGAAGCTCGGCGTCATCGAGGAGAGCGAGAGTCCCTGGTGTTCCCCAGTTGTCCTCATCAAGAAATCAGGTCCAAGTAATACCGTGAAGTATCGTTTCTGCCTGGATTCTAGTAGGGTCAATGCAGTCACCAAAAAGGACGCTTATCCTCTACCCCATATTGACGGTCTTCTCAGCCGGCTATCTGACACCTTTTTCATTAGTAGTGTGGATTTAAAAGAGGCTTTCTGGCAAATACCGCTGAAGATTGAAAGTAGGGAGAAGACTGCTTTTGTAGTGCCAGGGAGACCCTTGTAACAGTTTACGGTCATGCCTTTTGGTTTGTGCAACGCTGCCCAAAAGTTGTGTCGTTTGATGGACAAGGTGATCCCAGGACGACTACGGGAGCGGGTCTTTGTATATCTAGATGATCTGCTGGTAGTCTCTCCAGATTTCGATACTCACATCGCCCTGCTAGAAGAAGTAGCTGATTGCCTGAGGAAGGCAAATCTAACAATTAACGTGAAAAAGTCGAAGTTTTGTTTTAGAGAGTTAAAATATCTAGGATATATAGTTGGAGGGGGAAAGTTAATGACGGACCCAGAGAAAATAGAAGCTGTTGTCAATTTTCCAATACCTAAAAACCCTAGACAGGTCAGGCGACTGCTTGGTTTAGCAGGATGGTACAGGAGGTTCATCAAGAACTTTTTCAGCCTGACAGCACCGCTTACGGATACGTTGAAGAATAAAAATTCAAAATTCGTAATGACCGATGAAGCTAAAGCCGCTTTCGAAGAACTAAAAAGAGCTTTAACAGCGTCCCCGATCTTAGTTCGTCCGATATTCTCCAAAAGGTTCTATATTCAATGTGACGCGTCCGATACGGGAATCGGCGCGGTCCTATTTCAAAAACATGACGATGAGCAAGAGCTACCCATATCATACTTTTCGCAGAAACTTAACTCCACTCAGCGAAATTATAGCGTCACCGAGAGGGAGTGTATGGCAGCGGTTATGGCTATAAAAAAGTTTCGGCCTCACGTTGAAGGCATGGAATTCACCGTCATAACCGATCATTCGAGCCTTAAATGGCTAATGTCCATGAAAGACTTAAGTTACCGGCTTGCACGTTGGAGCTTGGAGCTACAATCCTATGCCTTCGACATAGAGCATCGAAAAGGGTCACTCAATGTCGTTCCGGACACACTCTCTCGGGCACATGCGGATGCTCTCGAATTAGATCTAATTGCGCCTCTCATCGATCTAGACTCCGAAGAATTCAAATCGAAAGAATATACGGATCTCTTAGAAACCTGTCGGAAGCACCCTGAATCGCTTCCAGACCTAAAAATAGAAGATAACTTCGTGTACAAGCGAACGATTCCTCAAACATTGGAGACACCCTCATCCGAACAGTCCTGGTGTTTGTGGATACCATCCACCCTAACAGAAGATCTGATCAAGAAGGCCCATGATCCACCAAATTCCGCTCATGGTGGAATAGCAAAAACTTTAAGCCGAATAAGACAACATTTTTATTGACCAAATATGTCTGTTCAGGTTCGTCAGTATGTTGCTAACTGCGATGTTTGTAAAACGTCCAAATCGTCAAACCAAGTGTAACGACCACCTATCAGTACTAGCTATTTATCAGAACGTCCGTTTCAAAAACTTTATGTTGATTTTATAGGTCCTTATCCCAGATCCAAAAATGGTAACACCTGTGTTTTTGTTGTCCTTGATCATATGTCAAAATTTGTATTTCTTAAAGCCCTACGAGCAGCGAAAACGGATAGCATAATAAAATATCTAAAGGAAGAAATTTTTAATACTTTCGGAGTTCCGCAGGTCCTTCATTCAGACAATGGAAAGCAATTCATTTCCAAGGAATTCCAGAACTTCCTAAGGCAATTCGGTGTACGGCACTTCAAGACAGCCAACTATGCACCACAATCCAATGCGTCAGAACGAGTCAATAGGACTTTACTGGCGGCAATAAGGTCGTACCTTAAAGAAGACCAACGTGACTGGGATGCCCACCTACATGAAATAACAGCGGCATTGCGAAGCTCAGTTCACACTTCTATAGGCGTTTCACCTTATTTCGCGTTATTCGGAGTCAATATGTTGACCCATGCCAGCGGTTACGACTTGGCAAAGAGACTGAACGTCCTTGAAGATGGTGAGATTACCACTCTTCCTAGACATAACCGGTTACAACTTCTTCGGACCAAACTCAAAGAGTCGATCCAAGAAGCAAACGAAAAGAGTGCAAAAGTGTACAATACCCGTACTCGAAAAATTCGGTTTTTGCCCGGTCAAGAGGTCTTTAAACGAAACTTTATTTTAAGTGACGCATCAAAAAGGATTTCCGCGAAGTTGTGTCCTAAATACATCAAATGCAGAATAGTCAAACCCGTGGGTAAGAATATGTACGAATTGGAAAATTTAGCAGGGAAGGCCATTGGAATCTTCCATGCCAAAGATTTGAAGCAATAATGAAATTAATCTGAAACTGTGATACACACAAAGTCTTCGATTTCCAAAACAAATCGTCTCTTAATGGGAAATCACAGGCAATTGCATTTAGCACCACCAATTGCGAGGTTGTTGGTTGCAGCAAGTTAAAGAGACATCGCATTACGCACGCGTTCTCTTTGCAATCCTATTAATAAAAAAAAAAAAAAAAAAAAAATTACCTAGTCATACCTGTGATACGTTATTCGAACCTAAAGACTGAACTAGGAATCCATAAGCAACCTGTGATATTTTGTATAACATACATCTCCTATTTATTGGAATCTAATGCCAAGCCCATCTGTGATATCTTTTCGAGACTGTTTTTTTTTATTTGTGTGTACGTTTTCATTATTTATTTCAAATCCTCCCATCGAACTGTGATATAGAATAGGTCAAAATAAGTATTGTCCCTTATTCGTGTTAGTTATTAACTTTTGTTAATTTATTCAAAAACAACCGTCCCTATGATCCTATGTTTGTATCACTTGTACTAATTGTCAGCACTTCACTAAGACAAAAAATATGTATTATCCAATCCCGAACGTAACAAGATTATTCCACGAGAAGAAAAGAAAGGTCATTGACCTTAACAACACCACAAATGATTTGGTCGACAACAGCTGATTAAAAGTTACCTATGTATGCTTTTTTATTTGCTTTTAACTAATGTGCTATATAGATAAGATGATATATATATAATAACCCGCCTTAAAACTAAAAAAACTAATGTCAATGCACCTTCATATAATACCTTATCCTAAATCTTAACCTTATGTACCTCACCTCCATATTAATCCTTACTTTGTGTTGAATTGTCCTTGCGTATGCCCGGCTTGTGGGCGTGAGTTTTTCCCCACGTTGAAATCTAGAGGATCAGCAGCCTTCACCGTCTCTGTTGTATCCCAGAGACCTACCAGATACGGAGTTTTGTTGTGGCTGCCACTGAAAGAAAAAAATGTGGTTAGAAAACTATTTATAAACCAGATATTCCATTCCTCGTCCTTCCTTTGATACATTGTTTTGTGTGAGGTTATGCCGTCGTTTCATCCATCGTTAGCTCGTCCCAGTGTTCAAGATCCATACCTGTGAAAAAAAAACTTAAGACTATAGAAGGTAAGGAAGAAGGAAAGAAAATGCTACTTAGCTTTGGCCTCGGGAATTCCTGCCACTTCCAGGTTAGAGTTATGAGTATTAGGTTTCCTTCCTTCCTTCTGTAGATTCCTTGTTTTTGTTTGGTCCGCACTCGTGCTTCTTTTCATATTTTTTTTGTTAATTTAAATTAAAATATTTACCCAGAGGCACTTGCGCCGAGAACAAAAATAAAAATAAAATAAACAAAGACTATCTGACGTCTGTCATAGCCGGTTGACAAGGTAGCGAGGGTCCAAACCCAAACGAGGTCAACTAATACTAACTGATAGAGGGAGTAACTGGCTCTATCGGAATACACAACCGACGTCGGTAAGAAGAATCTGATTTATATAAAAAAGGTAGAAGCCGTTGAAACAGCTGACGGTAATTAATTTACATAAGATGGAATTGAATATATGTATCGGATGAGGTGATGGATTAGGTATAGGATGAAGTGATGTACACTCGGTCCGTACAGTAGTGCCTCAGGTGACTGCAACCAACTGAAATAGAAATAGTGGGTGGTAATCAGTCCGGGGGCATCACAGAGTAAAGACGGCCGAGTGATAGTAATTACGTATAGCAGTTTAAAGAAAAATAAATTAAAGAAGTCGTGTTGCAATAGAATATTTAAAATAACAAAAAAAAAGGAAATTTTATTCAAACTTATATTTATTGAAAGTGAAGTGTAAACTGCGCGGTAGAGTTTGCTTGCTATTTGAAGCAAATAAGTGTTAAGTGTTTTTTTTTTAATACAAAAAGGTGGAAGAGCGAAGTCAGCTTACGACAGCGGAACATACCCAGCAGGAAGATCAGAGGAGTTCCCTATCCGCAGAGCCGGATTAACCATGTCATGGGCCCCTAGGCAGAGTAATTCTTGGGCCCTTTTCCGATGGTTTTTCGATATTATAAGCTCTTTTTGAGCTAGGTTAGAAGGTGTAGGTAACCTCCTGAGGAATAATCAGCTATAATCTGTCATTTTATAAATCTTAACTAAAAAATTTGAAACATCTTAGAAAACAGTCTGCAGTTGATATATAAATTAATAACTGTAGTAAATATATGCAGTGATATCTCAACAAAGCATATATGTATCTTGTAATCTTGTATTTCGTTATTAATATTTTGCCATATTCCAATGTCATTCCGATATTCTACTCCAAGTTGTTCAATGCTTTGATCTACTTCGAAGTAGATGTTTCTTTATCCTGTTGAGTCTGTTCAGAACACTCGGAAGGAAGTTCTACCGCGTTTGTATCCGAAGATTGGCCAGTAGACCTACTTGGAGAAGGTTGGACTCCTGGCGATTGATGGCTGAGTCCAAGTTGAAAAAGGTTGTATGTCTTCTTTAACACTTCATCTCGCTTGTTTTGTTGTTCAAGACGCTTTTTGCGTTTTTCTGAACCACTTAGGTGTTTTTTCTTGAGGCTTTCTTCAGACATTTTGTTCCTTTAAGGAAAGGGAAACAATTGTTTAAAACAGAACCCACAACATACAAATACAAAGCACAATCATTTCGTTTTTAAGTTCACCCAATAAAAAAAAACTTGGTTACATCAATTTGTAGTTTTTACAAAATGTTGGGCATACAAAAAATAGAAACATTCCATATGTCGAGTTTTCCTTTACGCTTTATAGAAATAAGCAGTTCAATTCAAATATTAATATTTAATACCTTGATTTTTTACAAGAAAAATCTAAAGTTTTGAGATCTTAATCAAAAAGAAAAGTAAAATGAAGAACAAAATTTGATTTAAAAAAATAAAAATTGAATTAGCTATTATTTCTGAAAAGGTAAAAACAATAAATCATTTTTAAACATTTTACTTTATTTAATTTTATGCCCCAATTAAAAAAAAAAACAGAAACCAGGATAAAAAATATCTTGAAGTTTTTAAGAAATAAAAAAAAATACTGTTTATCTTAGAAAATGCTTTATTATTTCTTTAATTTTTAAATCAAGTTATTTTAATCAATTGGTTTCGAGATAATCGATTTCAAAGTCAAAATTTTAGAAAAAGAAGTTAAAAAAAACACATTTACCTAATACTATTTTTGTCAAGATTGTGGATTTAAATTATGTACCTACATTCACGAAAAATATGCGAATATGGGTGTAAATTATGTACATAATATCCATTCTTATTTTCATTTCATTTTGGTTCGTCTCCCAAAATGTATTATCCAACTGCACTTCGACCCTGTGCTAATGCGTTTGTATTTGTAACATTTGAAAGTATTGTTTTTTTTCTAGGGCCCTGCTATGTTACTTTGTGCTACTTTCGAATCTGTTCGAAATTTAATTTTAGTTGTACTTCCTACTAACTTGTATTAGATATTAAAACGTGAAAAAAATTTGAGCTGACTGTCGAAAATCCGAAAAAAAGGTAAAAATCTCTCATTCTGGCATCGCTGGGTTGGGCCCATTAGGATGGAATGGGGCATGGGAGTCATAATTTATTATAAACACGTATACACTGTTTCTTTTTTTGTTGTTCTTTTTTCTTATATTTATGGCAAGTATAAAAAATGTAATGCTGTTTTTTATTGAAGGTGCATCTCCAAAAAATTTTTTTGTTCGTAGTCAGAGCGAGGGGCCCCTAGCTCAAGCGGGGCCCCTAGGCAGCTGCCTAGTTTGCCTTGAGGCTAATCCGGCACTGCCTATCCGGAAAAAAGGCCTGTGAAGTACCCGGGCTCTCAAGTAACGCTAATTTTTTTTACTTTTTCCGTGGAACGTCCACCCGCGCAGTGAGAAAAAAAGAAGTTTAAAAAGAAAAGAAGTTAAAAATAAAAGAACAACAAAAAAAGAGTTCTCAAAAGCCAGAGGATCCGATCCTGAGGCAGCGTGCAAGGCTCCACTGATTGGCATACATACATATATACGAACTTATTGGTCACCAGGATTAACCATTTTAAACCTTTTTTTTGCTTTTGATAAAAAATTAATATTTCAATTTTTTTTTGTCCTTATTATTTATTATATTATATATTCCTACATATTTATTTCAGTTTTTTTTTTCTTTTTTCTTTATTTATTCATTTATATATTTATTTATTCATTTTTTTTTTTCTTACCTTTTTGTTTTTTTTGTTACATTCACTTATTTAAATATTTTCTTTTCTCGTTATTTTTTTCTTCTCAACTTGATGGAAATTTGCGTTAGTTTTTTTTGTATTTCTAAGTTTTGTGATAGGGAAATTTCAACGATTTTGTTTTTTTTTGTTTATTTCGTTCAGGGAAGAAGTCGCCGACGTCGCCAGTGCAAAGAGGGGTTCCTCTTACGTCCCTCGCGACGCAATATTTTGCATCCCCCCTTTTTTATCCACCCGCAACGAGCTCTTTGTAGGTAGGGAATAAGGGTCCGATTAGAGTTAACAAAAAAAACGAATAGGAAACGCTTCATATAAGGGACGCTGGAGAAGCAAAGATTCGCTCCGGCGATCAAAGCTCCCATGGTTGTTTTTTTTTGTTGTTGTGTGGAACGAAGAAATTTCCCTAAGTGTTTTGGTCTTTATTGCTTTAATCTTTGTTGTACATATTATTGACGTAATTAGGAATTTAAGTTAATAAAAAGTTAAGATTTTTTGTAAATACGATGCTATCAATCAAGTGCGTTTTCTTTTTGGTTGGAATAGGAAGTTATTTCCAGGGGGTGCGGTATGGGTGACTTAATTTTAGGTTTGGCGGAAATGTAGTTCCACGGCAGCGAACTTTCCTGGGTCCGCTTTTGGGGAATCCGGAAACCAGGCCGAGTGGATTCCAGGGAGGGTGGGTAAAGGCCAGGCCGTGACGTCATCAGCGGCCGCCGAGAAAAGTGAACGAAGTGGTGGTAGTGCACAATTAATTTAAAATATTCGGCATGATTTATGTTTTTATAAAGAGGTGAGTCCCGGTTACGGTAGCAAGACCCCCCCAACAACCGACGAGCTCAGCTGTGCACCGCAAGCATGCCGCAGCTACCGTAACGGACATTCCTTCCTCCACCCAATCCCTATCCTAGTTCCCCATTCCAGAGTTACCTTCTTCGAACGACCCGATCCTACCCATACCTCTCCCATTTGCCTAACGACAACTAGCACCCAACCTCGTTATGAGATAACATCCAACGTCAGTAGAGGGTATCCTACCTCAATGCAAATGGTACCCTACTCCGATACCAATGTCTCCCGATACCTTTTCTTCTTCCCTTTTCCTCTCTCTTCCTCCACACCTCATTATAAGACCAACAGCAGCTTTATGAATTAAGTTGTTTAATATGATTACATTGCTTAAAGATTTTATTCACGCTTAGCGGTCTGGCGATTTGAATGCCCATATTAACTGTGTGAAGAATATGATTCCATATTTCCATGCTACCGCACACTTCTCTTATGCAAAATCATGTCACCTGTGTTTGCAGGGCATGATAAAACTGCCTTCTGTGATGACCCCAGATGAATTTAAAAACTTTGTGCAAGAGGGTTACTTTACTATAAGAAGAACTGACCGATTTTGGACAGGGGTGTGGTCGGACCAGACGATTGAACAAACTCTAATGCGTGGAATGAAGAGTATGGGTGGCTTGACAACAGGTCGTGGAATCACTAATAGTGTACTTAGAAAATGGATTCTATGGCTGACTGCTACTCATGAAATTTTCTCATCACTCGAAGAATTCACTTGCTTTCTTTTTTCTACTAGTTAGTAGCATGACGATTTTGGGAGGCACGTAAAATTAGAGATAGTACAGACATTGTAAAGCTGTCAAATTGGCTCCAAAGTCATCCTCCATTTCCAGTTACAAATAAAATCATGTCAATAGCGAGTGGCATCGTTGGAGATGATAAAGTTACTTACTACAATGCTTATTCTATAGGCAAGGCATGCAGGCAATGAGCCATATAGTGGGCCAACGAGTTTCAGAAGTAAGAAGGGACACACAAATGGAATACTACATTTTTTTTTGTGGATATTACACGAAAAAATGCATACCATAATTTTTTAGGAATTTAATAAGCTTACTTTTCGTGTAAGAAAAACACATGTTTTCCTTAAATGCCTATAGAGTTATTTTACAAACTAAAACAATTAAAAAGAAATGAATATCATATAATTAAGAAAATTTAATAAGCTTTAATTTTGTAGAGTATTTCTTGATACGACAAATAGTTTTTAAGATAAACCCGAAAAACCGAAAAAAACCGTATGTTTCTTTTCACTGCCGCTAGAGTTATATTATAAATTATAATAGATACGAACATAAAGCTTTTTTTTTAAATTTAATGACCTTTAATTTTGTGGAACAACATTTTTTGATACGACAAATAGTTTTCGAGATAAACCTGAAAAAATGAAACAATCTCCATGTTTCTCTTAACTGCCGCTCATGTCCGATTCTTGGAGATTTTTTTTGGGTCATAACCAGACATCTCTTAGTATGTGTGCCAAGTTTCAAAACTTTTTTTTGAGGTGAAAGCTTGTATACAGGAAAAAGAAAAAGCGAAAACCAGGCGAAGTATACAGGTACATAATAAAGACACACAACAGAGAGGAAGACCAGGCGTGACGAAGAGTTTGATGTCTTCTGTCTTTATATTTTGGACTCTGGAAGAATGCAAGGTGGATTATTTAAATGTTTAATAGGAAGTAGTTTTTGTTTGGAAGCTTCTTTTAGGCTGAAAGGAAAGTGACTTAAGAAAGTGCATTTTAATATCTATTGTTATGCTTTAGCATTATAATCAAAAAATGCCGTCGTTGGAAGGATGCAGCAATAAGAGTTAAATTGATAAAACTAATGTGATTTTACAAAATATTGAATAAAGACACCCATAAGGAAATAAGAAACACTTACGAAACGTTGGGAAAAGAATGAAATAAATTTTTTATTTGCATAACAAAAACAAAAAGACCAAAAGAGCCTTATAAAGTATCTTACATATAAATAAAATAATTGGTCAAATATACATAACACAAGTTAAGTTTCTCACATTCACATTCAATTGAAGAAAAATCGTCTGGTATGAAAAAACGTGTAGGTATTAAATGCAACATGCTTTTTGGAAATCAGGAGTTATCGCTTAGAGGCCACAATGAATCAAGTTAATCTTTAAGCCGAATCGATTATATTGGACTACTCAATTTACTGAAATAATATGAGCCAATTTTATTAGAACACCTTGAAACGTCAAACAGTTTTTAAAGTTTTTAAATGGCTACTCAAAATGATTTATTCAAAATTGTTGCTGACGTTTTAGGCGATCACATTCAATGGTGGATCCAGAGGAGGGGGGGTCGTAGGGGTCATGACCCTCCTGGGAGATAATTAGTTTGCTTTTTCGTAGGAATTCCCTTCAATAGATTTATTAGTAATTCAACGACATTCACCAAAAAGTGGTTTTCTGTCAAAAACAACTTAAATTTGGTATTACTCCAGAAATGTACCGCTCAAACACCTTTATTGGTTTTTAAATTTTCTCAAAAACTAATGAACCTATTTCAATAATCTTCTCTTTCTGTGCAAGCTCTTTTTGATGATCAAATTGATGATGATTTTTATGATCAAAAATTTATTTTTTTTATTTTTAAAAAAATGTTAATTTTGTTTTGAACTATTTTTAAGACAAAATTTAAAATGATTTTCGAAAAAAAATAGGTTAATCCAGATTTTTTGAAAAATAAAATGGCATTTAAATTTTTGTGAAAAACTAATTTTGCAGGTGTATTTTTAAATCTTAAAATATAGGAAATATTTTTAAAAAGACTTTTTGGAAGCTGTTAAGTAACACAAAAACACCCGACCATAATATCACACCTACATTTTAAATAAATGCTGACACTATGGGAAATGATGCCTTTATCAATTCCCATACATTATTTTTAATTATTATATTTTTGTTATCCAAATTTTTACCTTTCCCACAACCCATATTCCACCCAACTCACTCAGCAGCGTGAGGCCAGACGAAATATGATCTTTAATAAAAGTTCAATGTTTTGCCTCACGCGCTGCTATTTGATATGTAATTTTTATGAAGACTGACCACCTTTTAGTGTGCCTTTTGCAAACCTTTGGTCACTCATCTTTGTCATCCATAAGTGAACAGTTGTACATTTAATTTATTCAATAAAAATATTATATATTACCATAATTATTTTTGTGTTTTAAAAGACTTATTTTGTGTAAACAATTGGCGACCGTGACAGGACTTACTAAAAGAAGTTTAGTGGCCTGTAGTAAATTAAAATAAAAAAAAATAATTGTGCTAATAAAAAGTGGATTAAAAATAAATAAAGGTTTAAAATGTCTTCCATTAACGAATTAACCAACAATCAAGAGTTGGTAGGAACGGAGATTTGCAATCTCGCCCGCAACTACAGAAAAGATGGCTCGGGTAGAAAGACGATGCAGTATTTAAATGCACGTTGGGCCAAACTGAATGAATTGTGGGAATCCTTTGATGCCGTGGACAGCGAGATAAGGGATAATTATCCGCAAGCCACAGAGCATGAATATTTCACCAAAGAATATTATGACGAGGTGAAAAAGGTGTATGAGTCAACAAGAGATGATATCATCAAGAGGTTTAGTGATGCGGAGTCAAAAAAATCTGATGAGGCTGAAGAAGAGACCACAGCAGTCAACCCTCAGCCCAAGCAGACAATAGGGGATCTAGAGACCACAGCAGTCAACCCTCAGCCCAAGCAGCTAAAAGGGGATCTAGGACCAACAGCAGCCAATCCTCAGCCCAAGCAGATAAAAGAGGATCTAGGACCAACCGCAGTCAGGCCCCTAGCAGGGCCTTCAAAGCAACACTTCACAGTGACATCAGAATTAAATACCCCAGGAGGTCTTAAAGTAAACCCCACCTCTGAAGCTAACAGGATGACAATGGAAAACAAATTTCGACTGCTTGGTAAAATCTTCCAAGCATCATTAAACAAATGCCCAGTGAGTTTAAGAGAAACTTCACCGCAGCAGTTTCATCAAAAAACTAAAACGCTCATTATAAACTGGGAAGACATAACCTCGGCATATAAACGACTTGGTGACGATGCAGCTGTAGCCGACATAGAGCGTTATTTTGAGCTTCAGGATGAATTGGACTTGAGGATTAGCTGTTTACCCAACAACAGCTTGATTAACGAAACCACCAGCCAACCGCCCCAAGTGAAGTCAACCGCAATAAAGCTACCCTAAATTGAGATTCCGAAATTCGACGGTAGTTATCTCAATTGGCCTCAGTTCTTCGACTTGTACCAGCAAATGGTACACAATCAACCTATCGCTCCGGCACAAAAACTCTACTTCCTGAAAACCAACGTCACCGGCGATGCCCATAATCTGATTCAAAATTTCCATGCAACGGATAGTAATTATGAGTTGGCATGGAATACACTAGTTGACAGATTTAACAATAAGAGATTGTTGTTAAGTGCCCAGTTAAATCGATTGTTTCAACACAACATCATCGCCGACAACGTGAAAAGTCTTAAAAGACTTCATGATACAACTAAAGAGGTCATACAAGCCATAAATAACCTCGGGTTTGACACCAGTGGATGGGATCCAGTAGTTGTTCACCTCTTGCTGGACAGGATGGACAAGGATACCCGAATGCTATTCGAAGAATCATTGCAGTCACCGAGAAGCAGTCCAACGCTAACACAGCTCCTTCAATTTGTGGAATGCAGATTCCAAGCCCTAGAGACGGTGAAACCAGAAGAAAGGAAGAAAGTTGTAACCACAGCTACTAAGAATTCTAGGGAAGTTTCTTGCCAATTTTGTAGATCGAATAGCCATAAAATCTTTAGTTGTAAAAAATTCATTTCTCTTTCAGTTGAAGATCGCAATCAGAAAGTGCGGAAACTTCAATTATGCACCAACTGTTTGCAAGGGCATCATTCTTCATCGTGTCAGCAGCAAAGCAGGTGCAAAAAGTGCTACGGGAGACACAACACCTTACTGCATTATCCGGCCAAGAAGGACATAAAAAACACAGCTTCCGGTAAGTGTGATAATCAAATTGGTCGGGTGGGTGAGGCTCCTTCAGGGTCATTTGTAAATACATCGTTAGGAGTCGTATTGAGAGGTCGTGAGGTTTATCTGGCCACTGCAATTGTAAACATTCTATGCTCAAATGGTACGCGTATTCCTTGTCGTGCTATGTTGGACTCAGGTTCGCAGCTAAATTTTATTACTACCTCCTTAGCTCAACAATTAGGTTACCCAAAACGAAGAAAGGATATTCCAATTAGCGGAATCGGAGGCAAAGAAAGTCAGGCTAATTATGTTATAGACATTTCAGTGGAATCCAGAACCTCCTCCTTCAAAAGGACAATCGAGGCAAGTATAATGCCAAAAATAAGTGATTATCTTTCAGCTGCACCTCTGAACATTCAAAATTGGAACTTGCCATCCAACATTCTTCTAGCTGATCCTAATTCGATTAATTCTCGCCGCATAGATCTTCTAATCGGAGCAGAAATATTTTTTGAACTTATTTTACCAGGAGAATTTAAAGTTTCAAGCAACCTTCCATTATTAAGAAATACAAGGTTAGGTTGGGTTTTAGCAGGAAGCAGTATAGATTCTAATCACAATTCTTTCTGTCATTCAGTCTCAAAACCTAGTCTGAGCTCTCTAGATAAATTAGTTCGATCTTTTTGGGAAATTGAGAATGTTGAAGGTGAATCAAAAGTGTACAGTGAAGAAGAATTTAAGTGTGAAGAGCACTTTAATAAGCACGTGGAAAGAACACGTTGTGGTCAGTACATAGTACGACTCCCCTTTAAAAGGGTACCAAATGAAACATTAGGAAGTTCAATAGAAATGGCAAAAAAGCGTTTTTATTCATTGGAAAGGAAGCTTGGGAAAAACTAAGAGTTAAAAGAAAGCTATATAAGTTTCATGGAGGAATATGAACGTCTAGGTCATATGACTCCGCTTCCCGAAAAGTGCATACCAAAATCGAACTATGTCCTTCCACATCATTGCGTTTTTAAACCTGAGAGTTCATCAACGAAGCTCCGGGTAGTTTTCGATGCGTCTGCAAAGACGACATCTGGGTATTCTCTTAATGATACCCTCATGGTTGGCCCAACTGTCCAATCAGACTTGTTTTCGATCATTTCTAATTTTAGGCTTTACAAATATGTATTCACCGGTGATATAAGCAAAATGTATCGTCAAATATTAATTCATCCAAACGATAGAGCATATCAGCTTATTTTATGGAGATCAGATCCTATGAGCACGCTAAGAACATACCAGCTGAACACAGTTACGTATGGAACGGCCTCTGCTTCCTATTTATCGACTAGATGCTTAGTTAAGCTAGCAAACGACTTTCAGCATATATACCCTAATGCATCAAAAATCATAACAAAAAACATATATGTAGATGACTGCCTTACCGGGGCAGATAATCTTGACGAAGCCAGGTCTCTTCTTGATGAAACCATACAATTGTTAAGAGAAGGAAACTTTGATTTAACAAAATTCTGCTCAAATGATCCACGCATTCTTGAAAATATTCCTATTGAAAATCGAGAGAGAATGTTGACTATATATCAATCTGAGGTAATTAAAACACTTGGTTTAGTTTGGGACCCAACCCAAGACACGTTTAAATTTTGCTACGATTATATAGCACCCACTAATGTACAGGTAACAAAGCGAAGCGTTCTTGCTGACTTGGCAAAATTCTTTGATCCTTTGGGGCTTATAGGGCCAGTTACATTATTGGGAAAAATATTTCTCCAAGAACTTTGGAAAACCAAAATTGCTTGGGATGAGAACTTGCCTCCGCAGCAGGGTTCTACGTGGTTAAACTATTTGTCAGAATTTTCTTCTTTGCAGGAAATTAATATACCCCGCTTTGTTTTAATAGATTCAGCAACGAAATTAGAATTGCATGCATTCGCCGATAGCAGTGAAAATGCCTATGGCGCATGCATTTACTTTAAATCTATTGACAATGAAGGAAAAGTTTTTGTTCAATTGTTGTGTTCAAAGTCTCGTGTCGTTCCCTTAAAGGCTACAACCATAGCTCGACTAGAACTTCAGGCGGCTGTTTTATTGGTGGATTTGGTACAAAAAATACTCCCAATAATATCTAAAAAAAATTTCATCCGTTAGTTATTATACAGATTCTACAACGGTTTTAGCATGGATAAAGGCACCGTCCTACACTTGGGAGACATACATTGCAAATCGTGTATCTAAAATTCAATCGAGTTCTGATTTGAATCATTGGAATTATGTTAGAGGAGAATTAAATCCTGCAGACCTTATATCGCGTGGATTAGGAATGCGCGATCTTATCAGATCGAGCATATGGTTTGATGGTCCTGATTTTTTAAGACAAACTGATACGTCAAGCAATAAAATGGAGTATTTAATACCAGAACAAATTCCGGGGCGTCGAAAGCATAAGACGGTGCTGACTGTTTCCGTCCAAGATGATTTACTTTCTTCAGTTAATCATAAAAATTCATTTTTTACGCTACAAAAAATCTTTGCATATTGTTGTAGATTCGTAATGAGTTTTAAGTCTCGGTGCGAAGAAAACAAAAGAACTGGTCCTTTAACTTTAGAAGACATCCAAAAGGGAACAATTCTTTTGTGGAGGAGCGTACAGATACATGGTTTCCCCGATGAATATAAAGCACTTCAGGCAGGAAAACCTATCCAAAATAATTCCAAAATATTATCACTAAGCCCATACTTTGATAAATCAACAATGTTGATACATGTAGGCGGAAGGCCTAAGAATGCTGAAATTCCTTCCCAATCAAAGAATCAAATATTGCTCCCAAAAAATAACATTGTAACAACATTACTTTTAGAGCATTTACACAAAAAACATCTACATGTGTCCCATAGAACACTTATATCTATCTCGAGGCAACAGTTTTGGATTTTAAGTGTAGGAAGAGAAACACGCAAGGTACTCTCTAAATGTATGCAATGTTTCCGTGCCAAACCCAGTTCCATCGATCAGTTAATGGGAAACCTACCTAAAGAAAGAATCGTTCCTTCTCGACCATTCCATTACTCAGGAGTAGATTTTTGTGGCCCAATACGGACACATTATAAAGTCCGAGGAAAAACTCCAACCAAATCTTATCTTGCAGTATTTGTATGCTTTTCTACCAAAGCCGTGCATATTGAAGTGGTTAGCAACCTTACCACTGAAGCCTTTATAAACTGCTTGAAGCGGTTTGTAGGAAGACGGGGTGTATGCCATACCATATTCTGTGACAATGCCACAAATTTTGTTGGGGCAAGAAATCAATTGAAAGATTTCCAAGAGTTTCTTGATTCACCTGAAACTCAAACATCAATCAATTCAAATTGTCTGAAAATGGGAATCAATTGGAAACATATTCCACCACGCTCTCCTCATTTTGGAGGACTTTGGGAGGCCGCTGTTAAATCCGCAAAAATATTATTACTAAAATATTTAGGAGAAGCTTCTTTAACTTATGAAGAGCTTTCAACAGTTGTGGTTCAAATCGAATCCATATTAAATTCACGCCCACTTACACCCAACTCCTCCGATCCTAATGACTTGCAGGCATTAACTCCAGGTCATTTTCTAATTGGCGCTCCATTAACTTCTCTTCCAGAGCCTAACATTTCTGATCACAAAATCTCAAGATTAGACAAATTTCGTCAGGTTCAGCACATTCAACAGCATTTTTGGCAAAGATGGTCAAACGAATATCTCCATCTTCTCCAACAGAAGTTGAAATGGAAGGCGCAGTCCCAAAATTTGGAACCTGGAACAATGGTTGTTTTAAAGGATTCACACCAGCCTCCAATGAAATGGAAGCTTGGACGTGTGATCGAAGTCGTGAAGGGAACGGATGGTTTAGTGCGTATAGCGCATGTTAAAACAGATACAGGAACATACCAAAGAGCCATCCATAACCTTTGTCCTTTACCGATTGATTATAAAGGGCAGCAAGAGGAGGCTTTGAAAGCACCAACAAAAACCCAACCCTCAATGAGATTAAGAAGTTTAAGATTCATCGGCAATTCTTTGGTAACATTATTATGTTTTATATTGCTATTGTTTCCATTGACAATCGCCACAGATATTGAACCAATAAAGATTACTAAATTCGACAATCCAACAGGCATCTATTTTGAAGATATTGGGACTGCTAGCACTGTTAATAGTTTTTGGAATATTCATATATTTTACAATTTGTCATCATATTGGGCAGAGCTAGGTGAAGTAAGAACGTATTTAAACAGAATGGATAAAATCTGTTTAGATAAATTAAAATATAATCCCTACTGTTTGCCCACAATTACCGCGTTGAAACATAGGGTGGTCATAATTGAATCAAACAATGACCTTGTCCATAACTATCATACTTGTTATAACAAACGGGTTAGGATTGCTAGATCTCCTTTCGACTTTGTGGGCAACGTTGCACACAGTCTATTCGGGGTATTGGATCAAGATGATGCTAAGGACATACAGCAGCAAATCTCTTTAGTCCAACAGGATGAACAGCACCTAGTACATATCTTAAAAAAACAGAGTTCGATCGCAGATTCAACGGTAAATCTGCTTAAACGAAGCAATTTGCAGCTCACAGAGCAATTCAAAGGCCTTAAAACTATGTTCGAACTATCACTTAACAACATTGAAAGGCATCAAGAAAAAATTGATGTCAGCCAGAGTTTTTCAGCGTTAACATCATATTTGATTTTATCAATTACGAACCTTGAGAGGGTGCAAGACACATTACTTGACGTTCTCCTGAGTCTTAATAATGTAAAAATGAACCCTCATTTCATTTCACCGTCACAATTTGTTAAACAACTCCAAATTATTCGCAACAATATTCCGCCTTATCTTAACGTCCCTACAGCATCTGTACTAGATATTTTTAAGCTGTCATCCATCAAAGGACGAAGTCTTAATGACTCAATAGTATTTGAAATGATGATTCCTTTAGTTGATAACCAAGAATTTCAGCTTTTTAATTAGGTTCCGTTTCCACTATTTAAAAATGATTCAAGTTTCATTATAGAATTATCATCCCCGTATTTAGCAGTTACTCCAACGAGAGATAGGTACTTTGAGTTAACAGAAAATCAATTACTGTCATGTCATTTTCTTTCAACCAAAAATTATATTTGTAACCAACAATTACCAACAATGATTCATCGAGACAGTGATAAAAGTTGTGCAGTTTCATTACTAAACCATTTGAGCAGTGCTATAAGTCACTGTTTTTTAACAAAATCCATTCTTCACGATCAATGGATAAGTCTTAGAGGTTCCAATAGTTGGATATTCGCTCTTGAAGATGTTGTAACTGGTTTACTTGTATGTGAAGGAACTACGAAGAGCTTAGCCTTAAGTGGAAGTGGTTTGATAGAATTTTTAAGACCATGTACATTGAAACTCCCACACATAATTATAAATGGCCGAGTTCTAAGCAATACCACTATACAAAATTCATTTATTCCCTCAATAAGAATTTCCGAGGCAATTAAAACAACTGCATCCACTAAAGATAATAGTGTTATTTCATCTTCGGGTAATGAGACAAATTATATGGAAATACAAATTTTAAAGGACAAAATAAATGAAGTTGCTAAAGATTTAGATAAGGATACCTGGGAAAATGATATAAACAATCATGATTATCATCACTATGGCATAAGCTTCATATTATTTATTGCAATGGTTGGATTCATCATATTTTACTACGTAAAAAATAGAAAACCCAAACCCATTCCTAGAAGGATTGCCCCTCGCTTCGAAATAGATACAGAATTTTAGAGTTTTGAGTGATTAGATCCCTCAAAGGGGGGGAGTATGTTAAGTAACACAAAAACACCCGACCATAGACTTATTTTGTGTAAACAATTGGCGACCGTGACAGGACTTACTAAAAGAAGTTTAGTGTCCTGTAGTAAATTAAAATAACAAAAAATAATTGTGCTAATAAAAAGTGGATTAAAAATAAATAAAGGTTTAAAATGTCTTCCATTAACGAATTAACCAACAATCAAGAGTTGGTAGGAACGGAGATTTGCAATCTCGCCCGCAACTACAGAAAAGATGGCCCGGGTAGAAAGACGATGCAGTATTTAAATGCACGTTGGGCCAAACTGAATGAATTGTGGGAATCCTTTGATGCCGTGGACAGCGAGATAAGGGATAATTATCCGCAAGCCACAGAGCATGAATATTTCACCAAAGAATATTATGACGAGGTGAAAAAGGTGTATGAGTCAACAAGAGATGATATCATCAAGAGGTTTAGTGATGCGGAGTCAAAAAAATCTGATGAGGCTGAAGAAGAGACCACAGCAGTCAACCCTCAGCCCAAGCAGACAATAGGGGATCTAGAGACCACAGCAGTCAACCCTCAGCCCAAGCAGCTAAAAGGGGATCCAGGACCAACAGCAGCCAATCCTCAGCCCAAGCAGCTAAAAGAGGATCTAGGACAAACCGCAGTCAGGCCCCTAGCAGGGCCTTCAAAGCAACACTTCACAGTGACATCAGAATTAAATACCCCAGGAGGTCTTAAAGTAAACCCCACCTCTGAAGCTAACAGGAAGACAATGGAAAACAAATTTCGACTGCTTGGTAAAATCTTCCAAGCATCATTAAACAAATGCCCAGTGAGTTTAAGAGAAACTTCACCGCAGCAGTTTCATCAAAAAACTAAAACGCTCATTATAAACTGGGAAGACATAACCTCGGCATATAAACGACTTGGTGACGATGCAGCTGTAGCCGACATAGAGCGTTATTTTGAGCTTCAGGACGAATTGGACTTGAGGATTAGCTGTTTACCCAACAACAGCTTGATTAACGAAACCACCAGCCAACCGCCCCAAGTGAAGTCAACCGCAATAAAGCTACCCAAAATTGAGATTCCGAAATTCGACGGTAGTTATCTTAATTGGCCTCAGTTCTTCGACTTGTACCAGCAAATGGTACACAATCAACCTATCGCTCCGGCACAAAAACTCTACTTCCTGAAAACCAACGTCACCGGCGATGCCCATAATCTGATTCAAAATTTCCATGCAACGGATAGTAATTATGAGTTGGCATGGAATACACTAGTTGACAGATTTAACAATAAGAGATTGTTGTTAAGTGCCCAGTTAAATCGATTGTTTCAACACAACATCATCGCCGACAACGTGAAAAGTCTTAAAAGACTTCATGATACAACTAAAGAGGTCATACAAGCCATAAATAACCTCGGGTTTGACACCAGTGGATGGGATCCAGTAGTTGTTCACCTCTTGCTGGACAGGATGGACAAGGATACCCGAATGCTATTCGAAGAATCATTGCAGTCACCGAGAAGCAGTCCAACGCTAACACAGCTCCTTCAATTTGTGGAATGCAGATTCCAAGCCCTAGAGACGGTGAAACCAGAAGAAAGGAAGAAAGTTGTAACCACAGCTACTGAGAATTCTAGGGAAGTTTCTTGCCAATTTTGTAGATCGAATAGCCATAAAATCTTTAGTTGTAAAAAATTCATTTCTCTTTCAGTTGAAGATCGCAATCAGAAAGTGCGGAAACTTCAATTATGCACCAACTGTTTGCAAGGGCATCATTCTTCATCGTGTCAGCAGCAAAGCAGGTGCAAAAAGTGCTACGGGAGACACAACACCTTACTGCATTATCCGGCCAAGAAGGACATAAAAAACACAGCTTCCGGTAAGTGTGATAATCAAATTGGTCGGGTGGGTGAGGCTCCTTCAGGGTCATTTGTAAATACATCGTTAGGAGTCGTATTGAGATGTCGTGAGGTTTATCTGGCCACTGCAATTGTAAACATTCTATGCTCAAATGGTACGCGTATCCCTTGTCGTGCTATGTTGGACTCAGGTTCGCAGCTAAATTTTATAACTACCTCCTTAGCTCAACAATTAGGTTACCCAAAACGAAGAAAGGATATTCCAATTAGCGGAATCGGAGGCAAAGAAAGTCAGGCTAATTATGTTATAGACATTTCAGTGGAATCCAGAACCTCCTCCTTCAAAAGGACAATCGAGGCAAGTATAATGCCAAAAATAAGTGATTATCTTTCAGCTGCACCTCTGAACATTCAAAATTGGAACTTGCCATCCAACATTCTTCTAGCTGATCCTAATTCGATTAATTCTCGCCGCATAGATCTTCTAATCGGAGCAGAAATATTTTTTGAACTTATTTTACCAGGAGAATTTAAAGTTTCAAGCAACCTTCCATTATTAAGAAATACAAGGTTAGGTTGGGTTTTAGCAGGAAGGAGTATAGGTTCTAATCACAATTCTTTCTGTCATTCAGTCTCAAAACCTAGTCTGAGCTCTCTAGATAAATTAGTTCGATCTTTTTGGGAAATTGAGAATGTTGAAGGTGAATCAAAAGTGTACAGTGAAGAAGAATTTAAGTGTGAAGAGCACTTTAATAAGCACGTGGAAAGAACACGTCGTGGTCAGTACATAGTACGGCTCCCCTTTAAAAGGGTACCAAATGAAACATTAGGAAGTTCAATAGAAATGGAAAAAAAGCGTTTTTATTCATTGGAAAGGAAGCTTGGGAAGAACTTAGAGTTAAAAGAAAGCTATATAAGTTTCATGGAGGAATATGAACGTCTAGGTCATATGACTCCGCTTCCCGAAAAGTGCATACCAAAATCGAACTATGTCCTTCCACATCATTGCGTTTTTAAACCTGAGAGTTCATCAACGAAGCTTCGGGTAGTTTTCGATGCGTCTGCAAAGACGACATCTGGGTATTCTCTTAATGATACCCTCATGGTTGGCCCAACTGTCCAATCAGACTTGTTTTCGATAATTTCTAATTTTAGGCTTTACAAATATGTATTCACCGGTGATATAAGCAAAATGTATCGTCAAATATTAATCCATCCAAACGATAGAGCATATCAGCTTATTTTATGGAGATCAGATCCTATGAGCACGCTAAGAACATACCAGCTGAACACAGTTACGTATGGAACGGCCTCTGCTTCCTATTTATCGACTAGATGCTTAGTTAAGCTAGCAAACGACTTTCAGCATATATACCCTAATGCATCAAAAATCATAACAAAAAACATATATGTAGATGACTGCCTTACCGGGGCAGATAATCTTGACGAAGCCAGGTCTCTTCTTGATGAAACCATACAATTGTTAAGAGAAGGAAACTTTGATTTAACAAAATTCTGCTCAAATGATCCACGTATTCTTGAAAATATTCCTATTGAAAATCGAGAGAGAATGTTGACTATATATCAATCTGAGGTAATTAAAACACTTGGTTTAGTTTGGGACCCAACCCAAGACACGTTTAAATTTTGCTACGATTATATAGCACCCACTAATGTACAGGTAACAAAGCGAAGCGTTCTTGCTGACTTGGCAAAATTCTTTGATCCTTTGGGGCTTATAGGGCCAGTTACATTATTGGGAAAAATATTTCTCCAAGAACTTTGGAAAACCAAAATTGCTTGGGATGAGAACTTGCCTCCGCAGCAGGCTTCTACGTGGTTAAACTATTTGTCAGAATTTTCTTCTTTGCAGGAAATTAATATACCCCGCTTTGTTTTAATAGATTCAGCAACGAAATTAGAATTGCATGCATTCGCCGATAGCAGTGAAAATGCCTATGGCGCATGCATTTACTTTAAATCTATTGACAATGAAGGAAAAGTTTTTGTTCAATTGTTGTGTTCAAAGTCTCGTGTCGTTCCCTTAAAGGCTACAACCATAGCTCGACTAGAACTTCAGGCGGCTGTTTTATTGGTGGATTTGGTACAAAAAATACTCCCAATAATATCTAAAAAAATTTCATCCGTTAGTTATTATACAGATTCTACAACGGTTTTAGCATGGATAAAGGCACCGTCCTACACTTGGGAGACATACATTGCAAATCGTGTATCTAAAATTCAATCGAGTTCTGATTTGAATCATTGGAATTATGTTAGAGGAGAATTAAATCAGATCGAGCATATGGTTTGATGGTCCTGATTTTTTAAGACAAACTGACACGTCAAGCAATAAAATGGAGTATTTAATACCAGAACAAATTCCGGGGCGTCGAAAGCATAAGACGGTGCTGACTGTTTCCGTCCAAGATGATTTACTTTCTTCAGTTAATCATAAAAATTCATTTTTTACGCTACAAAAAATCTTTGCATATTGTTGTAGATTCGTAATGAGTTTTAAGTCTCGGTGCGAAGAAAACAAAAGAACTGGTCCTTTAACTTTAGAAGACATCCAAAAGGGAACAATTCTTTTGTGGAGGAGCGTACAGATACATGGTTTCCCCGATGAATATAAAGCACTTCAGGCAGGAAAACCTATCCAAAATAATTCCAAAATATTATCACTAAGCCCATACTTTGATAAATCAACAATGTTGATACATGTAGGCGGAAGGCTTAAGAATGCTGAAATTCCTTCTCAATCAAAGAATCAAATATTGCTCCCAAAAAATAACATTGTAACAACATTACTTTTAGAGCATTTACACAAAAAACATCTACATGTGTCCCATAGAACACTTATATCTATCTCGAGGCAACAGTTTTGGATTTTAAGTGTCATATTCTGTGACAATGCCACAAATTTTGTCGGGGCAAGAAATCAATTGAAAGATTTCCAAGAGTTTCTTGATTCACCTGAAACTCAAACATCAATCAGTTCAAATTGTCTGAAAATGGGAATCAATTGGAAACATATTCCACCACGCTCTCCTCACTTTGGAGGACTTTGGGAGGCCGCTGTTAAATCCGCAAAAATATTATTACTAAAATATTTAGGAGAAGCTTCTTTAACTTATGAAGAGCTTTCAACAGTTGTGGTTCAAATCGAATCCATATTAAATTCACGCCCACTTACACCCAACTCCTCCGATCCTAATGACTTGCAGGCATTAACTCCAGGTCATTTTCTAATTGGTGCTCCATTAACTTCTCTTCCAGAGCCTAACATTTCTGATCACAAAATCTCAAGATTAGACAAATTTCGTCAGGTTCAGCACATTCAACAGCATTTTTGGCAAAGATGGTCAAACGAATATCTCCATCTTCTCCAACAGAAGTTGAAATGGAAGGCGCAGTCCCAAAATTTGGAACCTGGAACAATGGTTGTTTTAAAGGATTCACACCAGCCTCCAATGAAATGGAAGCTTGGACGTGTAATCGAAGTCGTGAAGGGAACGGATGGTTTAGTGCGTGTAGCGCATGTTAAAACAGATACAGGAACATACCAAAGAGCCATCCATAACCTTTGTCCTTTACCGATTGATTATAAAGGGCAGCAAGAGGAGGCTTTGAAAGCACCAACAAAAACCCAACCCTCAATGAGATTAAGAAGTGGAAGATTCATCGGCAATTCTTTGGTAACATTATTATGTTTTATGTTGCTATTGTTTCCATTGACAATCGCCACAGATACTGAACCAATAAAGATTATTAAATTCGACAATCCAACAGGCATCTATTTTGAAGATATTGGTACTGCTAGCACTGTTAATAGTTTTTGGAATATTTATATATTTTACAATTTGTCATCATATTGGGCAGAGCTAGGAGAAGTAAAAACGTATTTAAACAGAATGGATAAAATCTGTTTAGATAAATTAAAATATAATCCCTACTGTTTGCCCACAATTACCGCGTTGAAACATAGGGTGGTCATAATTGAATCAAACAATGACCTTGTCCATAACTATCATACTTGTTATAACAAACGGGTCAGGATTGCTAGATCTCCTTTCGACTTTGTGGGCAACGTTGCACGCAGTCTATTCGGGGTATTGGATCAAGATGATGCTAAGGACATACAGCAGCAAATCTCTTTGGTCCAACAGGATGAACAGCACCTAGTGCATTTCTTAAAAAAGCAAAGTTCGATCGCAGATTCAACGGTAAATCTGCTTAAACGAAGCAATTTGCAGCTCACAGAGCAATTCAAAGGCCTTAAAACTATGTTCGAATTATCACTTAACAACATTGAAAGGCATCAAGAAAAAATTGATGTCAGCCAGAGTTTTTCAGCGTTAACATCATATGGGTGCAAGACACATTACTTGACGTTCTCCTGAGTCTTAATAATGTAAAAATGAACCCTCATTTCATTTCGCCGTCACAATTTGTTAAACAACTCCAAATTATTCGCAACAATATTCCGCCTTATCTTAACGTCCCTACAGCATCTGTATTAGATATTTTTAAGCTGTCATCCATCAAAGGACGAAGTCTTAATGACTCAATAGTATTTGAAATGATGATTCCTTTAGTTGATAACCAAGAATTTCAGCTTTTTAATTTGGTTCCATTTCCACTATTTAAAAATGATTCAAGTTTCATTATAGAATTATCATCCCCGTATTTAGCAGTTACTCCAACGAGAGATAGGTACTTTGAGTTAACAGAAAATCAATTACTGTCATGTCATTTTCTTTCAACCAAAAATTATATTTGTAACCAACAATTACCAACAATGATCCATCGAGAGAATGATAAAGGTTGTGCAGTTTCATTACTAAACCATTTGAGCAGTGCTATAAGTCACTGTTTTTTAACAAAATCCATTCTTCACGATCAATGGATAAGTCTTAGAGGTTCCAATAGTTGGATATTCGCTCTTGAAGATGTTGTAACTGGTTTACTTGTATGTGAAGGAATTACGAAGAGCTTAGCCTTAAGTGGAAGTGGTCTGATAGAATTTTTAAGACCATGTACATTGAAACTCCCACATATAATTATAAATGGCCGAGTTCTAAGCAATACCACTATACAAAATTCATTTATTCCCTCAATAAGAATTTCCGAGGCAATTAAAACAACTGCATCCACTAAAGATAATAGTGTTATTTCATCTTCGGGTAATGAGACAAATTATATGGAAATACAAATTTTAAAGGACAAAATAAATGAAGTAGCTAAAGATTTAGATAAGGATACCTGGGAAAATGATATAAACACTCATGATTATCATCACTATGGCATAAGCTTCATATTATTTATTGCAATGGTTGGATTCATCATATTTTACTACGTAAAAAATAGAAAACCCAAACCCATTCCTAGAAGGATTGCCCCTCGCTTCGAAATAGATACAGAATTTTAGAGTTTTGAGTGATTAGATCCCTCAAAGGGGGGGAGCATGTTAAGTAACACAAAAACACCCGACCATAATATCACACCTACATTTTAAATAAATGCTGACACTATGGGAAATGATGCCTTTATCAATTCCCATACATTATTTTTAATTATTATATTTTTGTTATCCAAATTTTTACCTTTCCCACAACCCATATTCCACCCAACTCCCTCAGCAGCGTGAGGCCAGACGAAATATGATCTTTAATAAAAGTTCAATGTTTTGCCTCACGCGCTGCTATTTGATATGTAATTTTTATGAAGACTGACCACCTTTTAGTGTGCCTTTTGCAAACCTTTGGTCACTCATCTTTGTCATCCATAAGTGAACAGTTGTACATTTAATTTATTCAATAAAAATATTATATATTACCATAATTATTTTTGTGTTTTAAAAGACTTATTTTGTGTAAACACATCGCGTAAGAGAAATAGAAGTCCAAGAATGTTCTTGTTAGAAGGCTACTGTGCAAAGGAGTCAGCGAGATGGACCAGCACGATGCTGGAACTGCAACAAGACTGGGCATTTACAGCGACAGTGCAGATTACCACGAAGAGGAACCGCATGCCAACACTGTGGAAATAGAAGTAATTCAACCGGTCAACCCAACACCCAACAACATTGCTTCCGAAGTTGTTTCCCACCCGGGAAACGAATAAGAATCAATTTCGAGGGGCAGAAGCTGGTTTCTGGTATCGATGGCTCCAGAAACAACATCCAGGTTTCTCAAACGAAACGTGACAACAAGAGCCTGACCTTGGAAGCAAGTATAAACGGCAACAAATGTGTGGCTACCATTGACACCGGTACCACGGTGTCAATCATACGGCAAGACCTCGTTAAAAAGGCATGGGTCCACAACACCAACAGCTATCGTCTAAGGACTGCAACTGGAGAGGCCGCAAAAGTTTATGGTGAGGTACGTCTTAAAATCCGGATAGCAGATTTGGAATTATCTCACCTGTTCCTGGTAGCAGATATATGCAACGAGTGCATTGTCGGCGTAAATTTCATGAAAGATCACGTGGTGATATTGGACATCGGGAACCAAGTCCTGAAATATCGAAACATCGAGATTCCGATGATCTATGGCACTAACTCGTATGAGACCTCGTCATCTGTGAAAACAGTCATCAAAGAAGATCTCACTTTGCCTGCTTCTCCAGAATTATTCGTGTGGACGAAATTGAATTGTAACCCTGGCAGCCATCGATACCTCATGGTCAAATCAGCATCTGTAAAGTCTTCCCAAAACGTCACCATTGGAAAGATTCTTGTGAGACCTTTAAAGAACATGGTTCCGGTACGAATACTGAACATCAAGCCGTATGAAGTTAAGCTTAGAAAAGGTGAGATTGTCGGACAATGCGAATCTGTATCAGCAATAACAAGGATCAACGAAGAAAAGTCAAGGCAATCCTTAAAGTCCAAAGAGTTGAACTCCATAAAGACGAACATTCTCAAGTCATATAATCTTGGCCACCAACAACGAAGAACTGCAGAAGGTCTCCTCGAAGAATTTGCAGACATCTTTTCGTTATCGAAAGGGAAATATGGCAGAACGCAACTGGTGCAACATCGAATCAATATCGGGGATGCAAGGCCGATTCATCAACCTGCAAGACGCCTCCCACTAGCCAAACAAGGTGAGGTTGAAGAACTGATAACCACCATGAAGGAAGAAGGTCTGATTGAAAACTCTAAAAGCCCTTGGGCGTCTCCAGTAGTCCTGGTAAAGAAGAAAGACGGATCAATCCGCTTTCGCGTGGACTATCGAAGTTTGAATGATGTGACCAAGAAGGATAGCTACCCTCTGCCTAGGATCAGTGATACTCTGGACGCAATGGAAGGATCGCAAAGGTTCTCAACTTTGGACTTGAAAAGTGGTTACTGGCAAGTCGAAATCCATCCATAAGGCAAAGAAAAGACAGCATACTCAACAGGAAACGGATTGTGGCAGTTCAAAGTGATGCCTTTTGGACTTTGCAATGGTCCAGCGACTTTTGAGCACCTAATGGAATGCGTCCTACAAGGACTCACATGGAAATCTTGCCTGGTCTATTTGGATGACGTCAAAGTATACGGGAAAACATTTGACGAACACTGTACAAATCTAAGAGCCGTGTTTCAAAGACTTCGAGAAGCCCACCTAAAGCTTAACCCAGAAAAGTGTTCACTCTTCAAAACCGAAGTGAAATATCTGGGACATATCATCTCATCCCAAGGAGTAAAAACGGATCCTGATAAAGTTGACACTGTGAAGAATTGGCCAACACCACAAGACAAACACCAACTCCGAAGCTTTCTGGGTCTAGCCACCTACTATAGGCGCTTTGTGAAGGACTTTGCTGGAATTGCCAAGAGTCTACATCAGCTAACGGAAAAGGGAAAGCAGTTTAAATGGTCAGGTGAGTGCGAGCGCAGCTTTCAAGAGCTCAAGCAACGCTTGTGTAATGCACCAGTGCTGACCTACCCAACTCGAGGAAAACCGTTCATAACTGATGCTAATGCCAGCAATGTCGGGATTGGTGCTGTACTTTCGCAGGTGCATAATGGCGAAGAAAAGGTGATTGCCTATTACAGCAAGGTACTATCGAAGTCGGAAAGAAACTATTGTGTGACCAGAAGAGAACTTCTTGCACTGATTTTGGCAACAAAGCACTTCCATAAGTATCTCTTTGGACAGAAGTTTCTTCTCCGAACTGACCATGGAGCACTAAACTGGCTTTTGAATTTCAAGAATCCAGAGGGTCAAGTGGCAAGGTGAATTGAGAGGCTGCAGACGTACGATTATGAAATTCAACATGGGAAGGGGAATCTTCACTCAAATGCAGATGCACTATCTCGGAGACCATGCAAGCAAGACTGTAAGCATTGCAGACGACAAGAAGAAAAAGAGGTGGTTACTGTCCTCGTTAGACCAGAGCCGATCCCATTTATGGCTGGAGCATCGACGAGTTGAGAAAGGCTCAACAAGAAGACTCAGATATCAAACCCATCCTCGCATGGAAGGAACACCAGGAACAACAAGAATGGACTGATATCTCCGATAGAAAATCGGTTCTTCTCATTCCTACAGTTGGGTTAAAAATTGAGGACATAAGAACCTATCAGAATAGAGTGATTTGATTGCTAGGAACAACATCTTGTCATCAAGTGTAATTTTAACTTAAAAAACATCAATATTCATATAATTTGAGTTTTAAATGAATGGAACGAACGCACTTATCTTGAATTTGTACCTCTTCGTGGCTGATGATTTTTTGTTCCAGAATAGATATGTTATCGTTTTTGGCTTCCTTCTTTTTCTGTTGCAACATTTTCCATGGTTTCTTTTTTATCTGAGGATTAAATTAAGTACAAATTCATTATATATTTTTATTTAAATAAATTGATATTTTCCATTTTAATTGTTTTACCTTCATTTGCATTACTGGAAATTAATTCAATTTCAATTTCAATTGACATTTTGTTAAGTTGTCAAAATTCTTACCTCGTTGTTAATCTGTCAAAACTGGACTTTACTCAAATTGGTCCACATTTGCGTTGCAGTCCTATACTTTCTGCATGAGTTTTTTTGTTTTTACATAAACTTTTTCATAGAATTTGTTTGCCAAACTTAATCAAATATTATTTTTAGCACAGTTTTCACTAAAAAGAAGTTGCAAAATTAATTTTTCTTAAAATATTGCATTAATTTTTCAATTTTTGAATTCAACGGATCTCTTTTTTGAACGGCTGAACTTACCTCATATATTTTTCCCCGCAGTCGAGCAATATGGGCACAAATTCCATATAACTACATTCATAATGGCTTGGTCCCATAAGAAATGCACGGGACAACTAACTGCTTGAACAGAATGAGATGCAGCTGTAGCTAAGAAAATCGCTGTAGTATAAGCTGTCAATAAAACGCTCACTAATGTAGCAAAGGTCGCCCACAATGGTGTAGCGCAGCGGGCATGTTCAACGCATATGAAATTTATATTTGAACTGAATTTGTATGGTAGCATACTATAAAAAAGTTACAAAACCAGAAAAAATTCTCAAATGCATTGAACGCTCCCAAAAAAAAGTGAAAAGTCAAAGAATGAAATGGGTTTCCCCCATCTGTCATCTCAAATGTAGCTTGCAGCGTCGCCAAAAGTTAAAGTTGAGTCAGCTTGCGCTGCAGCTACAGCTACAGCTTCTCATTGTGGCGATGTATACTATTTTTGTATCTTTTAACTTTGACAGTGCTACAGGCTACAGCTACAGCTACACCATTCTGTTCAAGCAGTAAAGCATGCTTATCCTTATGGACAAAATCCTCTCAATTTAGCTTGTAGGCCGGAAGAGAGCAAACCCATTAAGTCGGGACTCTAGATAATATATTTCCTCGATGGTTGTGATGTGAGCAGAACTCTATTTTAACAAAAATATCTCTGAAAATTTGTAGTACCCGTAGCATGATGGTTAGTGCGTTGGACTGGATATTGATATTAGTTTTTTGTTCAAATTTTCTAATAAATACAAAAATAAATGAAATGAAATTTAAATGAAGTAAATAGATCTTAGGGCCGCAAGGCATTAGTTTTAAGTGTTATAATTTAACTTAGAGTGTCCGTATGGGACCATTAACTTAGTTGTAAGTTATGGATAATTAGGCTAGTTTTATGAATTTTTGTCTAGCTTTAAGATAGGTTTAAGAATGAATGAAATGAAAGAATGAATTAATAAAAATGAATTATAAAAAAAAAAAAAAAAAAAAAAGTGCGTTGGACTGTCATGCAAGAGGTCTTGGGTTCAATCCCTGCCTGTGCCATCTTAATTTAAAAAAAAAATAATTTTCGCGGGTACTGCCTCTTGCGAGGAATTGACAAATCCTTCAAGAGTAATTCTTGTCATGAAAAAGTGCTTTTTCAAATTAGCCGTTCGGATTCGGCCTTAAATTGTAGGTCCCTTCCATTCCTGACAACAGTACTCGCACACAGGAATGGTTGAGAGTTGTAAGTCACTAGGCCCTGGTTCACAACGGACTATTGCGCTACCCCATTTGATTTGTTTTGATCTCTGAAATTTCCAATATTAAGCTTGGTTAAACTGAAAAAATGTAAAGACCTGATAAAATTTAAAAAGCTTTTAGATAAAAGTGCTCTTAGTGTTTGTTTATGAAATCGATTTAATACACTTTTTCTTATTAATGAATTGCTTGTCAGTTAAGGGTCAGTAAGCAATAAGATAATTTCTTTTCATTTTTGTGGTGAATTGATCTCAGCTTTAAAAGAGTTCAATATTGCGCGGTTAATTTATCTTAAAATTAGATGTGTGTGTGTTGAACAAAATGATAGCATATGTTTGGGACATATATATGCAGTGTTGGGAGAATAAAAGTGAGAATGTGTTTGGTTTTTGAATCGGCGTATATTCGATTTCTCATATTTAATTTTATGTTTAACAGCTGATCTGCATATGTGAAACAGTGAAGACGTTCGAGTTTTACCATCTTCAAAATAGAATGTTACACTTTTTTGTATCAATATATACAATATAAAACAATTTCACTATTAAGTCGCCGAAATAGGAACGAATTTTTTTAGAGTAATTGACCAATTTTCAGCAATTCTTTCTTATTATTTAAATGGATCTTCGTGAGCAAATAAAAATTGACATAGTAAGATAAAAATTAATTATACAAATACAATAAGCATATAATTTTTTTTAGGAATGGGGACATGAGCGTTTGGTTCGCTCCCAACAAGTTGTGGAAATTCGACCTTATGATAAAGAATCGTGGTCAGTACTATTGCGGGAAGCACAAACCCGCAATGTAAATGAAGTGCGTTCACTTTACGAATCGTTAGTAAGCGTCTTCCCAACCACAGCTCGCTATTGGAAAATTTTTATAGAACAAGAAATGAAGGGCAGGAACTATGAAAGAGTAGAGAAGTTATTTCAACGGTGTTTGGTCAAAATTCTCAACATTGATTTATGGAAACTATACCTAACATATGTAAAAGAAACAAAGGCTGGGTTAAGTACGCACAAGTAAGTTTTATAGTAAAAAATGTTGGTAATTCGATCAGCTTGAAACCAAAGGGGGGGAAAAATGGGCCGCTACTTTTTACTCCCATTGTATTTTTTGCATCCATTGTAAGATTGTTCTAATAATTTCGTAGCTTAAGATAATTCTACTGAATCGGCTCAATACATACAAATGTAGCGTTTGGATTAAGAAGGAGAGTCCTAATTTATCGAGAAAAACGAAAAACAAAAACTGTCACCTACCCCCTTCTTCACCCAAACGCTTCAAATATATTCTATTCGGAAATGTTAGTTTCTTTACTTTCGAATAAATTCTTAGCTTGCCTATTTAAACTATATTTTCTTTTTAAAGGGAAAAACTAGCGCAAGCCTACGACTTTGCTCTAGAAAAAATCGGAATGGACTTGCATTCGTTTTCAATTTGGCAGGACTATATTAACTTCTTAAAGGGAGTTGACGCTATTGGAAGCTACGCAGAAAATCAGAAAATAACGGCTGTTCGTAGAGTCTACCAGAAAGCTGTTATAACGCCTATAATTGGTATAGAATCACTTTGGAAAGATTACATCGCCTTTGAACACAACATAAATCCAATTATATCGGAAAAAATGAGCGTTGAAAGATCAAAGTAAGATTACGTATGTTTTTTAATAATTGTTTATCCAATCAAAGGTAAGTTTTTTTCGAAGCTTTTAATTATAAGTTCAATTATTCTTCTCCATTATAGGTACAGGGCTTTAACTTTTGTTTAGATATTTTAAATAAATGCCTTGTATATTTCAAAAAACACAAATGGTAATTATAGGACAAAAACTAGAATTTATGAAGTTTTGAATTCAGTATACACGTTATAAGTCTCCACCTTTCATTTTTATACACATGCTCTTAGGCATAGGATACGTTAATTATTATCATAGAATGCAGTACTGATTATAGATTAATCTAAATGAAATGCCCATAATTTTTAATACTTTTTTAAGGCAGTATCCGTAGAGCGTAAAAATTGCTACATCTAGCCAGTAATTCATAATTCCTTTTAATAAGCTGGTATAAACTCACACTCGGGGTATGATTGAAAGTTGTAAGCGACTAGGCCAATGAATCCTATGAGCTGTAGTTCCACCAAATGTTTTTATAGAAGATAATAAGTTAAGAAAATAATATAATATCGTTGGCGCACAAAATGTAGGTAACTAATGGAATGTTTGAACTGTTTCTAACAATGATGTTGCTAAATACTATGTGAAGCGCATCAAGAAGCAAAAACAACAATATCCCAGTTCTAAAGCTTATGACAATATTTTATGTTTGCATCTTTCTTTTCGAGTAAAGCTGAGAATTATGGAAGCAAAAAAGAACGCAAGGAAAAAGCTTACTTTGAGTATTTTTAGTGTAGTTAGTCTGAATAGTATTTTTATTAATGCTTCATTTAAAAAACATACTAGATCTCTATATGGCAGCAAAAAAAAAATAAAAAACGAAAATAAATTCGAGTATTTATGGTTTGTAACTCTTATATTTTGATGGGGAAAGTTGAAAAGTTGAAGTTGTTGTCGTAAGATCATTTGCTGATCTTCCTACTATCCGAAGGCAGTAATATGATTGGAAATCTTAATCTTATACATGATAACCTCACTACAAACAAACAAATCGTTTTTTATTATTTCTCAAAATATTCGCAGCTTGCGTCGAAATTTCGATTTATTGGTCGGAAATCTTGAAGCTTTTTTCAAATCACCTGAAATAATTTTTGTATCAGAGATTTGGATTTATTCTGATGAAATTAAAAATTATACATGTCTGGTAACAATTTTCACGCAAGTACTATTGATACTTATTCTGGTGGTGGAGTAGGAGCTTTTGTGCGATATTGTTGATGTGTGTTGTAACATATGTATTATGATGAATTATTTACATTTGTTTCCGTTCCTTTTTTGTTTATAGATTACACGCTTCATCGCCCCTCTATTTTATAAATGAAATATCTAATTTCTTTAGACTTAAACGATCGAAGAATCTTATTACTCTAGGTGATTTAAACATAGATGCTTAGTTAGTAATTCTGTCCGAAAATGGACTTACATCTTTCGTGAACGAAGTGGCTAGACCTTGTTCTGGTGCGTGCCTTAACCATGTTTTTGGTCAAGATTACCAGCAATTTTATTGCTGGAATTAACCTTGAACTTAATATATCTGACCACTGTATGACTGGAATTTTTTTTAAAGTGTTGGATGTGAAAACAATGAACGTTGTACGCAACCCCCTTTACCAGAGTCAACTATCAACTTTTAAACAGTAGATTACTTTATGAAAATTGGAATAGCGTCATTTTTGAAAGTGAAATATCGATTGCCTATGATTTATTTCTTAAATTTTTTCAAAGAACACATAAGTTTATCAACTTGTACTTTAATGCAAACAAATTTAAATAGAATCCTTAAACCATGAGTAAAGTCATCACTGATCAAAAAAAAAAAATTAAGAAAAAAATGTCTGAAACATCATATGCATATTTGAAAAACCAGGTATAAGAGGCTGTGTAAAAAAGTAAACCAAGAAATAAGAACAACAAAATATTCGTTTTATCAATCTAAAATCCATAAATAAGAACAACAAAATATTCGTTTTATCAATCTAAAATCCATATTTTAGATTGATAAAACGAATATTTTGTTGTTCTTATTTCTTGGTTTACTTTTTTACACAGCCTCTTATACGCAAAGGGCAAAATAAAAAAGGAATGGGAAGTCATTAATAGTATTTTAAGTAGGAACATGTCGAATAGAAACAATCCAATTGTACTAAAAAATGGTATAGTTGTTTTACCGATTCCAAAAGATGTAGCGGATGAATTTAGTTCCTTTTTTGCGTCTGTTGGGCATAGTTCCTTCTTTGAAAGTGTACATACTTCCCTTGACTGTTGCTATGAGATTGAACCTCAATAATAACCTAACAGATTATGTCCGGTACAAGAGATCGAAGTAATCCCTTGTGTAGCTGCATAATTCTTTCCGTTCTTTGTTTGTTAAAAAAGGGCTAGATCTTTCTTGTAGTGCCGCAGATGTAAAGAAGGTTCCACCTTTCATCGGCCTGGATAGTTATTCTTTTTGAAATTTCCTGTTTTAAATAACAGGTAGGGTGCTAACTAGCTGAGCTTGTCTTACGTCAAGCATTGACCATAATCTTGCTAATTCATCGGCTTTCTCGTTGCCTAATATATCGCTGTGGCCTGGGACCCAGCAGAGTCTGATGTTGTGCTGTGCGCCAAGAACCTTAAGCTCTTCGCGGCAGCATGAAACAAGCTTTGATTTTACCTCAGTTGCAGTAATCACTTTTATTGCCGCTTGGCTATCAATGTAAAAGGTGATAACAGCTCGTGGTATCGCCATCATTGATAACTTTTAAGCAGCTGTTGTCACTGCCAGGATCTCCGCTTGGAAGACGCTACTGTAGTTTGGAAGCCTAAGCGAGGCGGTTAAATTGAGAGATTCAGAATAGAAGCCTGCCCCTACACCAGTGTCCATTTTAGAGCCATCACTATAGATAGCTATTGACGACTCACTGTATGGTATATTATATATCCATTCCTCTCTGCTTGGGATGGCAGCCTGTTTATGAAAATCAAGTTCGGGTATTTTATAGTCTGTTGTAGTACTATGACCCATAACTTTATGAAGGATCTGGGTATGTCCTACGGAACTGTTTATCCAGACTTTAGTTTTACTTTGCTTTCTTCCTCGGTCAGACCTAATTGATTAATTACCCTCTTGGCCTCACAATCTCACATTTTTGAATCTCCCATCGCTTTTTGCTCATAGGATGTATTATTACGATTCTGTTAAGAAAAACATTTCCGAAAGTAACAGTAAGAAATCCAAACTTAGATCGTAGTGGAAATTCTCATACAATTTTGTATTACGAACGGATTTCATGATACAGTTTTTCGGGATTCGTAAAAATTTCCGATTACGATAGAATTCAAGATAGGGCTGATTTAACAATAACAAATACACTAATAAACATAGATAAGCCTATTTTATGAGAAGTTATCACATATAATTTAATGTGTACAAAATAACTAAACAACACAATTAAAAAATTTGTTTTTAATTTGAGCCTTCCAATTTTCAAGTTATGAGTGGAATACCAAACGATTAATTCGTTTTTTAAGAGTAACAAATATTTAACGATTTTTTTTACTAAGGGACTACATGAATGCGAGGAGAGTAGCCAAAGAATTAGAAATCATCACTAAAGGACTTAACAGAAATTTGCCAGCGGTGCCACCGACTTTATCGAAAGAAGAGTCAAAACAGGTTAGATAATATGTGACAATAAATATTTACTTAACTTTTTTTTATTTAGGTGGATATTTGGAAGAAATTTATTGGGTTTGAGAAATCGAATCCATTACGCTCAGAGGATACTGCACTTATAACTCGCCGAGTGATGTTTGCAACTGAAGAATGTTTGTTAGTTTTGACACATCACCCAGCTGTTTGGCATCAAGCTGCTCAATTTCTAGATCAAAGTGCAAAAATTTTAGCCGAAAAAGGAGTGCGTATACTTACATTTTTTCATCTGGATATGTGGTTAGATTGTATTGTGAAATATTTTCAATATTGAAGAGGGACAGACTTGAACTGCGAAAGTTATACAAAATTTAGTTTCTTTTGCTTCTGAAATTTATTTTAAATACAAACCCAGAAGCAGCAGATAGTCAACTTAAAATTAACATTTATTATTTTCTGGTAATATGTTCACTTTTAGTTGTGGTGGCGTTATTTTGACATCGATTAAAAAAATAGCTTTGAGCATTTTGATCAAGAGTACTTACAAATTGAAATGAAATTTGAAAAAAAAATTGCTATCAAAGTTACTATAAATACTTAAAATTAATTGAATAAAGACTTGTCCTCGACGCAACGTATTCCGGAAAATGCAAATTTATTGGTATTGTTATCTGTGATATTAATAAATAAGTACAAAATAGAGTAGACCAAATATACAATTGTCGTTAAGCACATACATCATTCATAAATCATTTAAAAATCTAAATATGTATGGAGGCAAATATGCCGTTATATGAATTAACAATAAATTAATTATTTCTAGTGAAAGTGTTCGTTCTTTCTTTGATAATAAAGAACTAAAACGTAATTATTATATTCAAAACCGTTGTACAAATGTTTATTTTATAACAAAGCCAGTCGTTCTTGTCGCTGAATCGATGGGATTGCATTAAAGTACAATGCTTCTTTTCAGAGCATCAGTGTACCTCTAACGAATATCTGCCCAATTTAATTTTTGAAAACAATTAAAATATTACTAAATAATTCAAACCCAATGATAGGCTTCACAGAACGGCGATTTTTACTGTGTTTTAAATATTTCATATTTTTCAATTGGTTATTTTTAATACTTAACAAACAAACAAATTAATACCAAATAGGATATACAAGCATCTAAAGTATTTGGTGACGAGTGTGCGAACATATTGGAGCGATCCATTAGCGGTGTTTTAAACAAAAACGCCCTACTGTATTTTGCTTATGCGGATTTCGAAGAAGGCCGAATGAAATACGATAAAGTCCATCAAATGTATAACAAATTTTTGTCCATACATGACATTGATCCCACCCTTGTAAGTATATTTCATTTGCAAATGTTCACAATAAACATTACTTATATTCTAAGGCTTATGTGCAATACATGAAATTTTGCCGCCGGGCTGAAGGAATCAAATCCGCAAGAGCTGTTTTCAAAAAAGCTCGAGAGGACGTTCGCAGTCATTATCATGTTTTTGTTGCTGCTGCCCTTATGGAGTATTATTGTTCTAAGGATAAGGATATCGCATTTAGAATCTTTGAATTAGGCCTTAAACGTTTTGGTGGGAGTCCTGAATATGTGATGTGCTACATTGATTATTTGTCGCATTTAAATGAAGATAATAACACAAGAGTGTTGTTTGAAAGAGTTCTTTCATCAGGCGGTTTGACACCAAGTGCATCAGTTGAAGTTTGGAATCGTTTTCTTGAATTTGAATCTAACATTGGAGATCTTTCAAGTATTGTCAAAGTAGAGCGGAGAAGAAGTGCAGTATTGGAAAACGTAAGTTCAAAAAAGCATTACTGTGACTTAATTTAGATGAAAATTTTATTTCAGTTACAAGAGTACGAAGGGAAAGAGACAGCTCAGCTTGTGGATCGCTATAAGTTTTTAGATTTGTATCCATGTTCTAGTATAGAACTTAAATCAATAGGATATACCGAGGTGATACTATAATTTCTTTGTATAATATGTTAATATTTATTCGAGTTATTTTGAAGACTAATGGTATTATAAGTGGAAAAGCTAATATAACTGCTCAAATTGAACAAGTGGATGAACAAGTCGTTAATCTTCCTCGTCCAGACTTCTCCCAAATGATTCCATACAAACCAAAATCAAATGCTTATCCTGGAGAGCACCCGCTTGACGGTGGCACATTCCCCCAACCGCAGGCGTTGGCGTCATTGTGTTCACAATTACCCCCACCCATTTCATTCCGTGGGCCATTTGTTGCCGTGGACATGCTTTGTGATATTTTTAATCGCATACAACTACCCGACGGTAAAATTTAAGTTCATTACGATTAAGCTTTATTTATAAATAATATTATATTTCAGTTCACCCAACTCCTTCAGGCGATCATAACAGTGATGTTCGTCTTTTCGATTTAGCTAAATCAGTACATTGGATTGTTGACGACAGCACATATTCTGGGGAAGCAGGTTTAAAGAGAAGACGAATGCTGCCAGGTGGAGATGATAGCGATGATGAAGGACAAGCTCTAGTCCCACCTGCTAACGATATATATCGATTGCGACAACAGAAACGATTTTCCAAATAAATAATTCCAACAAAATATTAATTGGTTTTATGTCTTGATTTGAGTTTTAAAGTAATTTTAACTAAAGTTATAAGTACTTAAGTTTTTCATTCTATCTGACGACGCTATTTTTGTTTGTGTAAAAAACAACTAGTGTGTACATAGGTTTTGACCACAAAATCTTAAAATTGTTTTTGTTATAATTTGTATAGAGATCAAACTTGTTATTTATCATGTATTTGGGTAATTTAAAGTTTAATAATAAATTTGATCTGTATACTATTTATAACAATTTACTAAAAACTTAATAACTTTATGGAAAACATTGTCATTGAATCGCAATATATTTAAATCTAATTGAGACAAACATTATAATTTGAAAGTAAATTTAAATTTCATTATTAAAAAAGTGCAAGTATTCATACACCTATGTACATACATATGCATAAACATGTTTCAAACGGATTTCAGGAAATGGAAGCAGAATTTGTATTGATTAATTAACAAGATGCGATGAATTTCCTACACTTACTGAAAGCTCTCAAATTAAGGCAGCAATAGGTTGTGCCAACTTCCGGTTAAACAACCATACGCTATTAGATAGATGCAGGCAACCCTGGTTTATGCCAGGTTTTAGTAAGGCACCCCTATATTATTCGAACGAGAGTTAAAATACGAGTGTATTCATAAACGCAGAAAATCTGCGTAAGTACAATCGCATTTCTTTTCTGATGCAATTGTGAACGCACTTCCAATGCAGAAGATATGCAGTAAACAAAAAGTCATGACTTAGTCCGATCTGTATGTAAACAGAGTTCATTAACGTCAGAGAAAAATGGCTGCGAAACAAATATTGTTGAACCTTTAAAAACAATAATTTAAATTTTTACCAAAACATTAACAAAATATTTGCCATTACTTACATTCTTTAGGAGTCAGAGGCGCTTCGTCCTTCTTGTGGTTGTAAAAATTATTTTAATAATCTTTCTGCATCCAAACAAATTCAGCTGCACAATCTGCCCGACGCTGAAGACAGTCTGATGTTTATGAACGGTAGGTACTGCAGTTTGGCTAGGTTAGTCCGATCGAAAATCTGACTTTATGAATGCTCATAACGCAGCTCTAAGTTAGGCTGACGTTTATGAATACACCTTACCTTTCATTATACATCAAAATCAAATAAATAACTGATAAGGGTATATTTACTAGTCACCCACCTCTTCAAGCCAGTCAACTTTCCAATAAGGCCAGAATATAAGCAGACAACCTTAGTTTTTTTTATCGTAATAAAACTCTTAACTTTTATTTTGCAATATTTAACGCCTTAGGCCCAAATTATTGCTAGGCAACCAAAGCACAAATTTGTCTTCCAGTTGATAACAGATGAGGGTCGATATTTCCGCTACGTATGTTAGACTATCAGAGTTTTGTATTTTCAATTAATATCGAAAATTGTTTCGACGGTTTCTCTAATCAATTTACTGGATCGATTACAAATACATTCATACATTTCAAACCAATCGCAGACAATTCGTCTCCGATCGGTTAACTTAATAAGTTTTGATATCTTTCCGGCTTTATTTTGATGAACAAATTCAGATAGAACATAATTTGTAAGATATAAAATTAGTTTTATACACTATTATTATGCATTTACATAACATACACTATTATTATGCATTTACATAATTTGTATCACCACCAATCAATTTTCATTATATTCTTGATAAGTAATTAAGCTCCAATATAAAGTCTTAAGAGAAATAAAACCATACAAGGCTAATCGGACAAATGATTTTTCGATATGCAATTTCTCCAAAACCAAAATGCAAATAGATAGTGTAGAACCTTTATCATTTCATATAACATATAAGTCGTTAAACAGCATTAAACTATTAAAATAACTATTATATTTTTAAGAACTTTAACATAACAGGACACTTAATATTTATAATTTATTTGGGTATCTCTTGCTCAAGGCAGTGAAGAGAAAAGTTTTGAGCATATTTAAGGACTTAATTTTTGACATTTTTCTTGATGTCCCGCCTTAAGATCCTGAATATTTATCAAGTTTCTTTGAAAAAATCGGCGTCCTAGTTGATCCCATGCAGTACCCGTGGCATGATGGTTAGTGTGTTGGACTGTCATGCAAGGGGTCTTGGGTTCAAACCCTGCCTGTGCCACCTTAATTTTTAAAAAATAATTTTCGCGGGTACTGCTTCTTGCGAGGAATTGACAAATCCTTCAAGAGTAATTCTTGTCATGAAAAAGTGCTTTCTCAAAACTAGCCGTTCGGATTCGGCCTAAAATTGTAGGTCCCTTCCATTCCTGACAATAGTAATCGCACACAGGAATGGTTGAGAGTTGTAAGTCACTAGGCCCTGGTTCACAACGGACTGTTGCGCCACCCCATTTGATTTGAGTTGATCCCATATTTGCTAAATTGCATTTATGGAAGCCAGTTACACAAAAACCACGACCTTGCTGTGTGTGGTTTGTGCGTTGGGTCATTGTCCCGTCAGAAAATATAACTATCCTATATTTTGAGATCACGGACACTTTATAACAAATGTTGCTTAAAGTATCGATTTTACCTTCCAAGTAATACAATCAGCCTTATCATGAATCCCATCGTAATCGGAAATTTTTATTTTTTTGACAGGAAGAAATCTTCAAAGACACTTGGCAGTATTCGACACCAAGTAGTGTGGGACTTTTAACCACTAAAACAAAAAAAAAACCACCTCCACGAAGAACTTTGTTTTTGAATTTTTGGATGATTTCGGTATTTGTTTTCTTTGTACAGCCCCATAATTGGATTCCATAGGTCCAAACTTTAGTACTTGATTATACTGCATTATTTTGTTTTGGATTGATAAATCAGAGTTTTTACCAAGCAACCAGTACATTTTTCTATATTTCAAGTTTAGTTCTTCTCTTTTCTTTTTGATGTGGTCTTTCCACTTAAGTTTTGCATCCAAAGTCATTCCAAGGTATTTGGCCGTATTGGCGTAAGGTACAGCTTGATTATTAATGATTATTGGAATATTGTTTATCTTTTAAATTTTTTTGAATCCCTAAAAACTGTATCATGAAATCCGTTCGTAGTGGAAAATCTCGTACAATTTTGCATTACGAACGGATTTCATGATACAGTTTTTCGGGATTCGTAAAAATTTCCGATTACGATGGAATTCATGATAGGGCTGAATATTTCACCGCCAGAACCTGCAAAACACATCCCCATACCACGCCCAACTTACCGCCATGATTCTTTGCTTGCTTTCCTGCATACATTTTTTAAATTTGTTGAAATTTTTCATGATTTCGGAGAACTCTTCTTTATAAGTTGTCTCTTTGTCGATTGCCGGATAATTAGCTTCTCACCGTAATTTTACAGATTAACGGTAGACTGTGAAAAGGTTGCGTTGCTCAATTTTTGATACAGTCGGTTATGCAATACAACCAATTTTCGAATTTCGACAGACGGTTGTGTTCCTTTTGGTGAAATTTCGACGTGGAACAAAAAACTAAATCAAATGTAACTACAAATCTTCCGTAATACTACTTTAATAACAGTTCTTTGACAAGAAAAACATGGTTACTACAGTGCAAAAACAGTCAGTGTCCGATTATGTGAGACTTAAAATTAAAAAGTTTTTTTTTTTAATTTATTTGATAAATAATAGCTTGGAATACAGTTTTTGTATTTTTTGAGTTAGTTTAATTTGAAATATTATGACATTATAATTAACTGCTATAAATTTTCTGGAAAAAATTGCAGTGCGAAAATTAAAATTTTCATTACTAACAAAAAATTAAACGTATTGTTTTGGAGTCAACATAATTTGCTCTTCGACCTTATTTGCGATACATTAACCAATTTTTATATAGCGAATTCATGTACAATTAATTTTCAAAGTATAAAGTTTTTGCAAGACTGTCAGACAATCGGATTACAAATATTATTTTCAGTAACGAGAAACTAATATTTGATGGTCCAGATGGCTTTTAGGGTAATTGGCACGGAGGAACAAAACAAGTTTTCTATAGCATTGTTTTCTTTACTATTCTGACTTGCAGAATTTACGCACATTATTTTTTAGTGCTACTCAGCACCGAGAGGTCATGCATGCAACTTTTTAGACAATCCTATGTTAATAAATCTTGTAAGAGTTCATATTACTAAACAAATATTAGTGCATACTCATTATTGTAAAAAAATGTATCTACCTAATTTAAAAAGAACTATAAAAAATGCAGTTAAATAACTTAAACTAGTGCTATTAAATAAAGAAAACAAAAACATAACTGTATTTTCTGGTTTCCAGTTCCTTAGAAAATGCATTTTTACGCGTTTATCGATCTTATAAAAGGCCCCAAAAATGTGTTCGAACTACAGACGTAGCTAATCTATTTTGTTGTCAATCTATCCTAATTCTTCAAAAGTAAAATTAAAGGTATGAAACTGCAACTTAAAATTATATAGAATTCATGAATATGAAGTTCATACATCTACACCGAATTTGCAAAAAGGATTCGATAAATTATATAAATATAACTCGCCAGTGGACCAATTCGAAAATACTTGTATTTATTTATTTCAAATTTTCTTACAAATCAGTGCGTTTACTTATCATCGCCTTCCACCCCCCCTTCCACGACCACCGCGGCTACGTAGACCACCGCGAACTCCCCTGGTGCCCCTACCTCTACCACGATTTCCACGACCAGATTCCTTCTTTTTGGCTTTTGATTTCGGTGTGTCGTCGATTAGTAATGTTTCAAGAGGAAGACTGTCCGGTAAAATAAAATATCTTATATTATTTCCACGGACGCTAAGCGACTCCAGTTGAATAGGGTCCCTGTTTTTTATTGTCATTTTAACAGTTTTTAAGTGTGTATTCATAGCGACATCAACACCGGTTATTGTTCCATGGATTTGCGTTCCATTTTTAAGTTCTACGGTAACAGTTTCGTGACTTAGTTTCATCAAAAATCTACAAAATATTTGTTGTTAAATCATAAAAACTAGAGAAATAATTTGTACAGCTACCTCACAAGTTTCATTTTGACTGCTTTTGTTACGACAAGAATAAACAACAAAATATTAAACGTTTATTGAAGTACTGCTAAATACCATACTAGCTATTTCCATTTTTCCAATACAAATCAAACCACATGCAATATTAAAACAACACGGCATAGAAAGCTGCAAAGTATTCCTGCGTTTCACCCTCCCAAAAGAATTATCTTTGGAAATATTTAAACAACTGTGAATGGAAGGATAAGACTAATGTGCACGTGTGTGTTTTTTGAAGAAACCTTTGAAAATTATTTTGTGCCATCTTGCTTAATTATGGGGAAAAAAACTATGAAGTGAACTCAGCCGTTCAAAAAAATTTTATTTATATACATAATTTACTCCTTTCCAATGAAAACAATGCTAAAAATAATATTTTTCTTCTTTTGGTATACAAATGCTATCATTTAAAAAAAAATCGCGTAAAACTAACAAAAAAAAAACAAGTAGAAAGTATGTGCGCACACTAGAACTGTAATGTGAACATGTCGCAATTTGATTTGAACACAGTTTTGACAGATTAACAACGAGGTGAGTTTTTTAATAGCGAACATAAAAACAAAACAAAAAACTCGAATGGAAATTTTTTCTTTCAAAAATGTAATTGATGCAGATTTTTCATTTCGTGTCAAAGCTTTGCTTCTAAGCAGAGGTATCCAAGAAGTCAAAGATGGGCTCAGAAGACGAGTCACGTTCATGGGCCTCGAATAATAATATTCACGAGCATCAAGCCCAAAAGTACCAAAACGTTGGAAATCTTTTTGGGTTCGGTTAATCGCAGTCGGGTTATGAACGAGTAATATCGCGGTCGTCACACGTAAGTTGACAAAAAAATTGACGAATCTTAAAGCGATATCTAAAATGTGGAATCGGATATAGATGAGTTAATATAAAAGCATATTAATGGTGTCCTAGATTTGAAGCCAAAGAAGAGGAATGTCTTGAAGTGAGCAAAGATGAACAGGAAAAAATCGATCTCGAATGTGTTAAGAAAAAGAAAGAAGATTTTGAAAACTTTGTTAGAAGAAGCCATGTGGCCTTCAAGTACGTTAAATATTAGCTTTAATTTATGTTTCTATCATTGTATCTCATTTAAACTACTTTCTGTTTATTATTAAAAAAATGTATTTAAAAAAACATTTAGAACTTTGCCAAGATAATCATTGACTTAAATGCATAATCGAAAAAAAAAAAACAATCATATCATTTCAAACGGGGATTCGTATTACACTATTAATAAACTTCCCTTAATTAAAAAAAAAATCTTCGAGAAGTCAGAATTTTTTTTGACATTAATATTAAACTTATCCGCTTTAAATCAACCAAATTATAAATATATAAAATACAATTCCTAATATAACAATTAATAATAACCTATCATCATTTATTGGTTTTTCTTTCCACATGCATGTTCTATACATTAAAAACATTATTAAATTTGCAATGGGCCTGTAGTTTGTCATATCCGCCTTGTTACCTTTCTTGAAAATTGGTGTTTTAAATGACTTCTTCGATATACTTTGAAATTTGCCTGTTTTTACAGAACGTTTGAATAAGAACGTAAGGAGTTCAACTAAAGCATTACTACACTTTTTTAATACTATCGGAAGAATACCATTGGGACCGGTTGAGCAGTCATCATTCAACGCGGATAAAAGATCAAGGACCGTATTCTGTAGCACAGGGATGTGACTACAGCTGGCTTGCGAAAAGGAGCGAACCAGTGAAGATTATGAGAATATTCTTCATTAACTTCTTCAGGGCTATTAACAAATGACTCACGGAAATTTGTTGCGAAAGGGTTACAGATATCAAAATATTTATCTAGTAAAAGGTTCTTGTAAATGAAGTTAACTGGAAAGAAATCTGATGTTTTCTTTAAGTTACAAGTTTCCACAATTTTTTAGGATTCTCTTTCAAATGGGTGGCCATATCAGTAACATAATTAGAGTATACAAAATTAGAAAGAGACTTAAATTCATTAAAGAGTTCAACATAAAAGGAGAAGTTGATTGGAGACAGAGTTTCGAGGTAAGTTTTCCATGCCTTATTTCTTTTGTTACGAAGTAAACGCAATTCTTTCGTGTACCAAGGGTGGTTAAAGTTTGTAATTCTTGTTTTCTTTAAAGGTAGATTTTTGTCTAAACAATTATTAAGGATCTTAAAAAATTTGAAACTGCACCGTCAATATTAGAAAATTCTAAAGTATCAGCATTTCAAGAAATAGTTAAATCTTCAGACAAACCAAAATTAGATCTTTTAAAGTCAAAATTATATAGGGTTAGGTAAGGTTATAGTGGCTGTCCAAGATGGAAACGGACACACTTAGGCCAGTTTAATGGCCCATTGTGATACCACATGAATCTTGAGGCTTCCTCCTAAGCTCAATGGAACCAGATTGAGTCCCTTACGAAACGTGAGAGGCGTTTAGATCGTTAAAGAAGAATTCTCCTAGGTAATTCTTGCGTTTTCGAGCTAGAGCAGGGCATGTGCAGAGAAGATGAAGAACCGTTTCTTCCTCTTCCTCGTCCATACAGCTTCTGTAAAAGTCATTTGAGAATACGCCTAGTCTCGTGGCGTGCTTTCCTATTAGACAGTGTCCGATTATGACAGCTATTATCAAGCTTATATGCGATCTGCTTAGAGAGAGCAAGCACTTTGAACGTTTCAAATCCAGTGTTGGCCAGATGTTTTTTTTTACTTGACATGTGGTGACGTTGTTCCACCTGGTGCCTGCCATCCTCATAGCGTCCTGCATTAGCAGCAGTTTACAAGTAGCGATTGGTATGCCAGTACTTGCCAAACGTGGTATCATGGGCTGTACTGTACTGTTACTGGCGAGTACATCTGCCTTACAGTTACCTGGAATGTCTCTATGGCCCCGCACCCAGCAAAGGTGAATATTAAACTGTTGCGCCATCTCCATTAGAGATGATCGACAGTTATGGACTGTTATAGAGTTTGTAGAGACAGAGTCCAGAGATTTGATAGCGGCCTGGATATCAAAGAAAATACGGATATCAGATGTTGATATCACGTTTTCTTTGAGCCAAGACAAGACTTCTTTTATCGCCAAAAGTTCCGCCTGGAACACGCTACAATGATTGGGAAGGCGGAATGAGAGACTTAATTTCAGTCGTTCAGAGTACACACCACCACCAACCCCTTCTTTGGTTTTTGAGCCATCTGTGTAAAAGTGGATTGACTCATTCTCCAAGAATGTCCTATCCTCCCAAAAAGATCTGGTAGGTATAGAAATCTGGAAATTCCTGTCGAATTGTAGTTGGGGGATGGTGTAGTCTGTGTGCTTTGGAATTAATCCTAAGTACCTTAGAATTACGGAGTGGCCAATGTTGTTGTAAGTCCACTGCGACGAAGCATTGAGGCGAATAGCCGAGCTTGCAGCTATTTGTTTGCTTAATATGTCAAGAGGTGTAAGGTAGAGCAAGGTGTCCAGTGCCGCAGACGGGGTCGTGCGAAGCGATCCGCTTATACATAGGCAGGCTGAACGTTGGACTTTATTTAACTTATCCCTGTTTATACCTTTCTCTAAAGCAGTCCACCATACTTCCACACCGTACGGTAAAATCGGTCTGATTACAGATGTGTATAGCCAATGCGTGATTCTGGGTTGTAAACTCCATTTATTACCAATAGTTTCTTTGCAAGAAAAGAGAGCTACAGTTGCTTTTTTGACTCTTTCCTGTACGTTGCATTTCTAATTTAGTTTTTTGTCTTAGACAAGACCCAGGTATTTAGCCTTGTCGGAGATTGGATTAATTTGATATAAGGAGGGTTGACAAATGGAATTTTGTATCTTCTCGAAAATAAGAACAGATTGGTTTTGTGTGTTTAACACCCAGTCCACACCGATCAGCCCAGAGTATTAGTTTGTCCAAGGCATTTTGTAAGAGTTCTCTTAGGATATTAAGATGCTTTCCTGAAACTGCTAAAGCAACGTTGTCCGCATAGGCTTTTACTCTGAAACCCTCCGCATCCAGACTAGGATTTTATTCAACACTAGGTTCCAGAGAAGAGGGGATAGAACACCATCTTGCGGTGTCCCTCTACTAACAAATCGTCTGCTAGAAGAGTTGCCCAGTTTTGAGTTAATTATTCTGCTAGTAAGCATTAAATGAATTAACTCCCGAAGCGAACTCTCTACATTTAGAGATGTGATTGCAGATGTGTCCACGTTGTTAAGGGCACCTTCGATGTCAAGGAAAGCAACCATAGTGAACTCTTTATGATGGAGGGAATATTCGATGGTGCGTACTAAAGTGTGTAACGCTTTTTTCACCGATTAACTTTTACAGTGGGCATGTTGAGACGAAGACAGAAGTCTTGTATCGATACGTGCCCTTAAATGGATATCAATCAATCTTTCCAGGGTCTTAAGAAGGAATGATGATAGACTTATAGGTCGTAGATCTTCAGAATTGACTTGGGAGCATTTACCTGCTTTAGGTATAAAAACAACTTTAACTTCTCTCCATGCCGAGGAAACATGGACCAGGTAAAGACAGCTGGTAAAAATTGCCTCAAGGATTGGTGCAATTATATCAGAAGTCTTTTGTAGTTCGGCTGGTATTATTCCATCTGGTCGTGCAGCTTTAAATGGTTTGAAGCTGTTGAGAGCAAATTGTAGCTTATCCTTTGTGATCAGACCTTGTGGATATGTTGTATTTGAAATTGAACGTATATAACTGTTGCAAGTTTCGGTAAGAGAACTACCAGGAAAGTGAGTGTCCAATAGTGAGTTCAGCGATTCATTACTTGAATTTGTCCAGGAGCCTTCTGTATTTTTCAAGCAGCTTGGGATAGCTGGATTAGTTGAAGGAATTTTCCGTAACCTAGAGGCTTCAGAAGTTTCTTCTATCATGCCACAGAAGGATCGCCAAGAAGATCGCTTGGATTTCTTAGGTGCCGTCTTGTAGATTCTTAGGGATTCTTTGTAGGAGTCCCAATGAAAGGCTAGTCTTGCAGCTTTTACCCGGTTGAAAAGTTTCCTGCATTCCTTCCTTAGCGAGTCAAGCTCTGAGGCCCACCATTGTGGTTTCCTCTTTCCTCTTATGTGTATAAGTGGACAAGCAATTTCTAGCGATCTGTTCATAGCTGAGGTAAGGTCATTGACTTTGTTATCAAGTTCGTTAGCGTTAGAGGAAGGACTAGATAGTCCAAGTTCTAGTAAACTTTGTAATGAGTTCCTGTATGAAGCCCAGTCAGTTTTCCGATAGTTTCGAAAAGTCAATGGACTCGTGTTATCATCCACATTTATATTGAACTGGATATATCTATGATCAGAGAACGAGTGTTCTTTGGATACTTTCCAGTTCAAGATCATATGGTGTATACTATCTGAGACAAGAGTTATGTCTAAGACTTCTTGTCGAGTTTTAGTTATGAAGGTTGGTTCATTTCCAACATTGCTTACTAAGAGGTTAGTACCAACAATATAATCAAAAAGAGACTCACCTCTGTCGTTGATATGCGTACTGCCCCTTACAGTATGATGAGCGTTAGCATCGCTCACAATAATTAGGTGGATCCTTGGCCTTTCCGCTTCAGCGTCACCCTCTGTTGGGACAGAAGACGACGTCCCAGGTTCACCAACCGCTAGTTCACCTTCGGTTGTTTTTGGAGGCCCGCTTTCCGCGTTAATCTCATCTTTTTTATAAATTCGAATTTTATTGGATTCGAAGCTATAGTTTATGGTGCCCTCGTTTAGGGCTAGAGAAGCCAAGGATTCTTTATTGAGTACCACAATGGCGCTCCTATAAAGACCCTTCACTTCCTCTAGCTTGGCTATTTTCCAGTTATGCGTCGGAAGGGACGGGTTGAAAACTTTGACCATCTCGAGAATTTCCTCGATACCAGCAGGTTCGATCGGTATCCAGATGCGGGCTCTAGGTCTGTTAGGAATGTCATCCACAGCGACAACCTCGAGCTTCGCACCTGGCCAAACTTCACCTAACCGGCTGACAGCAAGCTTGTATAGGTCACAAGACCTCTGGTCGCCACAAACCATGAGTTTGACATGGTCTTGATGCCAACCCCCATCGCTTATGGAAGGAAGTGGTCCTGGAAGCTCCCTCAAAATGCTCAAAAAGCCACCCGAGAGCTTAACCTTGACCAACTGCCAATATATTAAATATATTGTGCCATCATCATCGCTCCTGTCAATGACCGTAACCACGACTTTGCCCTTCGCGACGTCACTGAAACTGGATTGTTTCCTGATGGGATTGAGAGGGGTGCTGGTGTTATGCACCCGAGGCCGTTTTGGTGTCGGTGCGGCCCCCTCAAGAGATCTTTCTCTTTTGGACGTAGAGTCCTTATTGGATCTTGTTGTAGCAAGTATGATTTTGACTCATTCGACGCTAGCAGTTCGCTGCGGTGTCTTTTCAGCCCCTGATGATGCACCAGAGGCCTTTTGAGAGTTTTCCATTTCTGGAAGTATTCTCACTAGTAGTGGTATTGCCATTTTTCACAACCCTGCCACTACTGAAATTAGGTATCGCTATCTTTATATTCTCGTTGCTACCAACAGCAGAGGAGGGTCCATGGTTAGCCACTACTCCCTTCTCTGTGTTGGCCGCAATAGATACGGCAGCATGCTTTGACGCCAAGCTGCCACCCGGTCCTGAAGAGATACCGGTCTCAATTGTGTTTTTATTTTTGTTTTTGTTGTTAGTTTTGTTCATTTTTGGTCCCACGAGATGCGAAGAAAAAAAGGTCCATCTGCACAGAGATTCGCATGTACAGATAAGTCAACTTAATCCGGAGGTTGCCAGGTATCCGGATACTGCGTTAGAGACTAGGCTATTTTTGAATTGGACCCCCAACCTAGCTGATCATTGGCACGGGTCGTTTAACACCTTAGATCCAGCCCAATAAAGATGAGAGGTGGTTGGGAAGGTAGAGAAAGGGTGAGGAGTTAGTTGATGTTAATTCATCATTCTGATGTGTAAGGAAAAGAATGGGATTCGGTAACAGCAATTCAGCTAGGTTACCTAGATTGAGAAGGAGTATAGGAGATAGGACCGTTGCTAGCTTTTTCGCCATTACAAACGTGGGAGGTGGGATGGGAGTTGGTGACATAAACGTAGGCTGGTATGCCTTGTTTATGTGGATGATGATTTTGGGAAGGTATAGGGATAAGAAGTCCTTTAGTTTCAAGACTCATCTGGAGAAAATTCTCGAGAATCATTGACCTTACTCAGCTTCTACAACTCGACAAGTTCGACATTCAGAGTAGAAGAAAAAAAAATATATAATATATTTTCAAAGGAATTACTGTGTTCAGTAAGGTGATTACTTAAGTCAATAAAAATGAAGAAGGAAAGGTTATATTTATCTATACTAATAATTTCTCATCAAGATTTAAGGAAAAGAGTACTAAAAGCCCCAGAAAAAAATACTAAATCGGGAATTCGATTTTTTGAGTTTTTAATACAGCTTGTTTGCTGTAAGTCATTAAGAAGGATTTTATCGAGAAGAGAGTTAAAGTTGTGAAGAAAAAAGAGAGATTTCAAGGCAGGATTCGTCTTGGGATGGAATCCAGTCAATATGTGGTTAAAATCACTTTTTGGTAGCCAAATTCTAAAATCTCAATCGGCCCATGTCACAAATGCACAATTTCCGATTGTATTATTTTTGGACATGTTTGGCAGGTGAAGGTTGTGGGTTCTTAATTCTTGGAAAATCATTGTAGTAGTTTTTAGGGTTATTCCTGTGTGGACGGCCTTATAGTTAGTGTGTTCAGAATGCACTTAGTTTTGGTGATTTAATAAGCATTATGTATTCAGGGAATTCAGCTTTTATTTTTCCAGCCTAAAACCTTAACATCATCCTTTGTATAATTTGTACACCAACCTAAAATTAGTACGGCTTAATGACCAGCAGAAAGTGTAGGAATACTAAGTAAGGTCACCTTGCGATGTGTTTTTCCCTTCCCCTAAAACTGTCTGCACGGAAGTCTAAGGGTTTATGCCTAAATTGCAAACTATCGAATTCGACGGATAAGAAGCCAAAGTTGGGGTTCAAATCACCAATGTGAAAGAGACCACAAAGGTTTGACTGGTTTTTGAAATCGACATGCACCCCAGCAAAAAAGCCGGGTGTCGCAGTTAGACCGAAAGGGAAAACCAGATCATAACAAAAGGTCAGAGTAAGATGGCATCCTTGTCCTGGCCTCTTGGATAAGGGAAGTTCGCCATGAAGATGGCACTTTTTAGAGAAGCTAAGAAGAGTGAGGTTAAAAAGAAAAAGTAGTGAAACATTTTTGGAGAAAAAAAAGAAGAATCGTGTTAACTTAATTAAAATTGAATAAAGAAAAACATACAAATTTTGAGTAAGACGTGATTAAAAAGAGAGGAAAAGGAGAGGCAGGATCGATTTTTTTGAACCAAGAAAGATAAGTATTTTTTTGTTGAGTGAGTTTTGTGTTTTTTCTACCTTTACTTGTAATTTATGGTTGGCTATAAAGAGCCAAAATTTAACCCGATAGACTTTCGGTCGATTTCTTTGTCTCCAGATATTGCGGGACCCGTGACCTTTGTTCTTCGGGAACTTACTTAAGGTGACCTTTCTTTGTGTCCTTTGTGCACAACCAATCGGTCTCTTGTTTTGTTCTTTTCATCATTTTAAATTGTACACATTTTTTTGGAAAAAATTCTGGGTTTTACCCCTATATATCTTAACCTCTCTACATGAAAAATTAATCTTGAATTGTATTTTAATTGGGAAGTAAATTTCCGCTTTTTATTATAATTTATATTAATTGGTGATGGTAAGTACCATAATACTTCCTGGCACCCATTTTTCATTATCTTTTTGCTACGCCCCTGTGTAGTACCTTTTATTAATTTTATAATTAATTTCGATTATATTAATCGAGTTCGATTAATAAAATCTACCTTTTCCAAACCCACCCCCAAACTGAGTGACAGCACTGTTTTTGCTGTCAGTGGTAAAATTAACAAACCAACCTTTTGGGAATTTGACATTTGTTGATTGTTTTCAATAAGTAGGTATCCGCTCGTGCGCGACGGTTACCTACCCATTGTTGTTTTATAAATCGTTTCGTTTTTCTTATAGTTTTTTTTTTTTTTTAATTTTGTGGATCATTGTTCCGCCAACCTAAATCATAATTTAGTAGAATAATAATAATTCTGGTTTGTTAATTTAACAACGATTGCCGCTCAACGGGGGGAAAAAGAAAATAACACAATGTAAATTTCTATTTCTAGAACAAAAGAACGACACTTTCCTACAAAGGTTGAATGGGGATTACGTAGGATGGATAGGAGCATTCCAGAGAATGAAAATCAGTAGAAGGGAAAACAGGTTCTTAAAAATAAATTGGTAATGGCCATGGCTGAGTTAGAAGGGGATGAGGAAGACGAGGAAGAGGATGAAGATGAAGACGATGATGAGGAAGAAAATAAGGATAGGAAACAAAAAGGAAAATCGGGTGGTAGAGTTAGTGAGATTGAAAAGCAGCGTTCAGCTGAACCTCAGCAAAGTATGTCGAGTAGTACGGCTGCCGGTACCTCGAAGAATTTAGGAGTAGCAGATTCGAATAGGGAAAGAATTGAAAATCAGGGGAGTCATTCCGTAATTTCTGAAACGATAATCGTCAAAACGATAATCATTAACGATTTCGTCAATTATTTGCTCACGTAACTTATCACTATCGTCTCCTTCAATGGTTTCGTTGTTCGAGAAGCAAACTTCGACGGACAGTTCATTTTGTAGGAATCTATGTCTTTATTTTTTGACAGCTCACAATTGTTGTCAATATAAATCCTTTCTATATATAATAAAACTCATAAAATTTACAAAACAAAATGTTTTTTTATTGATTTTAAAGAATAACAAAATTTTCTCGATTAATTAAAGTAAATAGACAAACAAACAAGTCGATGACGAAATAAAAATGAAAGAGAACTGTCAAAATAGATTCATGAATCTAGTTTCAACGTGTAATAGCACTTGAGAAACAGGATAGGATCACAAAGAAGAATTCGAAGATGTCGCATGCATCTAGATTCATCGTGTAATAGCAGACAATCATTTTCAGTATAAGTTCGTTGAGTATATTCCAAATGTCAAAATGAACTCAACGAAAGATATGCTTGTTTAATAACTTTAAAATGTTATTAAACTTGGTTTTTCTCTATGGGAAATTTTGAAAATTTGCAAAATATGTATTGTTAATAAACATGCCAACTAGTTTGTTTATATTGCTTTAAAAATATTATTTGTTTCCAAAACTACTTTGGATTAGTCCTTTGGGCAAAAGCGATACTAAAATCGTTGCCTGTCGAATATACCAATGTTCCTCTGCCCAACGCTTCAATAGTTACAGCAAATTTTAATATTGACACATAATGTATATAGAACGACCGTTGGCAAATTTAATGTTTATAATATCAAAAAGTTTTTTTTTTGTAATTCCAAAACTACAATTGTTTTTTTTTTCTTTAACAACAAACAATAGAATAGATAGAAGGTCCCATTCATCTCTTAATTTTCTTCGTAGCCGAATTCATTGTATTTTTTTTAGTTTTTATTTTCATTTTGTAACAAAACTAAACTACACCGAAACTTTTTTACTTCAATTTGCTTAGTTATCAATGGAAATTAATAGCAGACAATACCTCCTTAGATATCGGGCAAACGCTATAGTTTTGACGATATCACTTTGACGATTATCGTCTTACGTGAAGTGAGTCTATCGTCAAAACGCTATCGTCTAACGATTAGCGTTTTACGGAATGACCCCCCAGGTTAAATCAGATAAGTTTTTCAATATAAACAAATGGGACATGAAATTCACTGGGGAGCACTGTGGTGATTCATTGAACGCGTTTAAAGGGTTGAAGAGATTCGTTCTGCTGGGTTTCGGAATCCCAACTTTTTAAGGCAGCTGTTGAGCTTTTCGTAGAGAAAGCTTTAATTTGGTTTTCGTTCGTGGTCGAAACTCTTTCGAGAGATGAAGTTGGAGTTCTTGCGACCGAACTATGATGATCAACTGTTGGATGAGATTAGGCATCACACACAAGGCAAAGATGAATTCATCGGAGTCTATGTGGCGACAATTCAAAATTTGTTTGGTAGGTTAACTGAACCAACATCGGAAAGTAGGAAGTTGTCAATGATTCAAAGGAACTTGACACCTTTCTACCAAAATCAGCTTGGTTTGGCTAAACCAAGTTGTGTGTACGACTTGGTTGCATTAGGTAGGAACTTAGAAGCAGTTAGGGCAAATGTGGAATCGTATCTTCCACCACCTAGTGTTAGGGATAATAGGAATCTGCTAGAACCGGATCTAGCATATGTAGGTGTAGAAACTCCAATGGTTTCGGTTGTTATGGGGAATGGCCAAATCAAAAATCAGGCCAGTTCTGGGAATCAAAGCTCTTCGCTGAGATGCTATAATTGTAATGGATCAGGCCATTTTTCAAATAGGTGTTCCGCTCCTAGGCGTTGTTTTGGTTGTGGGCAGTCAGGGGTGAAGAGACAAAATTGTCGCCGCAGCTCGGGAAACGGGCAACGGGCTCTAGCGCCAGCAGGGCGGTAAGTCCACAGGAATTGAATAGCTTGCCTGTTGAGAACCAGCCGGCAGATCAAATTCATCTAGGTTTTACTTTGGAGGCAAACGGTAGTGATAGGAGGCCATTTTTAGGTATAAGCATTTATGGTACTAGATTTTTAGGTTTATTAGATTCAGGAGCTCCTAGAACCATAATAGGTAGGGATGCGTGGAACATTCTCCAAAACTTAGGTCATTCTCTGAAAATAGACGGTGTTCACTGTGTTCGTTTAGCAGATGGAACAGGTGTAGGAGTGTTAGGGACTCTTCCAATAGTTGTTGAGGATAGGGCAATCTTAGTTGACTGTATCGTCATACCAACTCTTCCACACACAATGATTCTTGATGCAGATTTTTGGGCACTTTCGGGTATCGTCCCGGATCTGAGATCACGCGTTTGGAATTTTTCGGAACAGTCGGTTTCGATTTGTTCTATTGCAGAACGTTCGGAGTTAGGTGATAGGTAAATTAGGAGTCTAGAAGATCTGATAACTCAATCTTTTGTAAAATGCCTGAAGGTTAAGGTTGCACACCTATGGTTGAGCATAAGATTAGGACGTCGGCGGAAGTAATTAAGCAACGTTATTATCCGGTTTCTCCGGCAATGCAGGAACACATCGATAGGGAATTAAACGAGATGTTAGAAGCAGGAGTTATTGAGAGATCGACAAGTGCGTGGTCATCTCCAATACTTTTAGTCAAAAAGAAAGACGGCTCCTATAGGTTTTGTGTGGACTATAGGAAGATGAATAAAAATACAGATAGGGATGCTTATCTACTTCCATACAATAATTCAATTTTAGATAGGCTTCGAGGGGCTACACCCAGAGAAAAGTCGGTGTAAAATTAGCTTATTTCGGGAGCTGATTTCAAGTTAGGCCTAAGGCCGTTTGAGCTAGCTAAGGAATAGGCTACGATAGCCTATTTTCCTTAGGTGATTTGAAAATCTTCAGATTTACCTTATCCCTAACATAAACCTTACATATTTTACCTATTCCCTAAGGTGATTTAAATATTTCCCCTCCGAAGTTTTACTTAGCAAATAGGTAGATTTTACCTATATCCTAACATGACTCACTTTATTCCTTGGGCAAATTTTACCTATTTGCTAAGGGAAATTACCTTATTCCTAAGGTAAATTGTACCTATTTTCTAAGGTAAATTTTTCCTATTTCCCAAGGTAAATTTTACCTTTTTAATAAGGTAAATTTTACCTTTTTAATAAGGTAAATTTTACCTTTTTAATAAGGTAAATTTTACCTATTTCTTAAGGTAAATTTTATCTCTTTCCTAAGGTAAATTTTACCTATTGCTAAGTCAGCTGAAAAAAAAGTTATTTTTAAATAAAAATAAAATTTGTATTTAATTTTATAATAGTATATTATATTTATTTATTTTTAAATATTTATACTTATAATATTATAGTAACGTATATTGATATCGTTAATCATAGTTGAAACGGAAGGAGTTTTTTGGCCATTAAGAAAGTAATGAATTGATATCGTTAATCAATGTTGAAACAGAAGGAACTTTTTTGCCATCGTGAATATTAAAATAAAAAGATTCAATAAAACCCATACTGAAAAACATTGAGTAGGGTATTCAATATTTAAAACGTATGCAAGCTTTAAATAAAAAATAATACAATGCAAATACGTATCCAATTTAAATTTAATGTTGTCCAAGGAAACGACAAAATTTTTGTATTTAAATTTCTCACCAATAACAAATATAACGGGTTGAAGTTTCGTGCCGGATTTTGCACATTCTTCTTGTTTTTGTTTAAGGACCTGTTCAATGTGGCTTGCATTTTCAACTTTAGTAGTGAATGATTGCATGGAGTTCTCGATTGTAAATTTCTTGAACTTGCCTTGGAACTGCTGCGATGATGGCGGCAGCAATCCATGTAACAAAGTTGCATAAGCAATGTTAACATTATCTGAAAATAAATTAAAGCCTTATAAAAAAATAGAATAAACATAGTATCTAAAACACAATTGAAAGAAAAGTATTTAATTAAACAAAGTGTTAAAATAGAGTCATTTTACCTATGTCAAGGTCAGCAATATTTTTTTTGACTTTATTGAGGTATGATTTAAGCCCGCTACACTCCACCCTCTCACTGAGGAATTTGATGACAATTTTTGAAAATTTCTCCCACTTCGAAAAGTCAAACCCGTTGTTTGGCCTTAAGAAATCGAAATCCATGGCAATCTGTTTATAAAAAGAAGAAAACACATTGAATGTTATGTTAAAATTTAATGTATTATTTTTTTTAAGAAAGGTGTTACCAGTTCTGGCGCTCGTGAAAATTTGTAAAGTGGCCATTCCTGGAGGACTGTCTGAATGTCGTTGTCATTACTCTGGCTTATCATTTCCCTCCTCATTGACATAGTTTGCTTCCATTGCTAATAACTGTGTCCCAGTCACGGTTTTGTTTTAGCTCATCGCAAATTTGTTGCATCTCGTTAGAATTTAGTGGTTCCACATAATGATCTTCATTGGACCTAATAATTGATAGAAGTTTATGCGCTGTCAAACGGGCAAAATCCCTATTATTTACGTTCTGTTGTAGAGATCAGTGAAGCAGAAGCATACCAAAAAAAAAGAAGACCGCAAATAAGATTTGTTTTTAAATTTAACAAAAAATCATTTATCTCCGGGTTGTGCGAAGCATTATGGTCACTATTGGCCAACTGGTAAGTCTTCAGTAAGCTTCGAAAAATCCCAGAGCGTCAGGTAGGAATCTAAACCCCCAACTGCAAGAATATTACCGTCGCGGCTGAAAGACATCGTAAGAATAGCACCCGTGTGCTTAGTCAACGAGGCAACCAACTGGCCGTGTGTTACGTCCCAAATAAGATTGGTCCTTTGTGGAAGGTCATTAGTCGCACCAATTGGCCATTGAGTACGTCCCACAATCGAACAATCCGGTCGCTTGACCCAGTTGCAATATAGTTCGAGTTTGGATGGAATTGAACACATTCGACGTCTGCTAAGTGACCACAAAAGATACGCAACGGCTGATTGCTATCGGTGGCCCACAGGCGTCCTCGGCACGTCGATGTCTTTCAGCTGTTTTCATCTCACGAAACTTTTACACAGCCTTTTCATCTCAATACATTAGTTAATTTTTTTTTTCGAATTTGTTTATTGTTTAACTCAATACGTTTAGATCATGTTTAACTCAAACACTTATTTGTTTTATTCTCTTATTCAACACAGCACATTTTGTGTTCAGTATCATTTTCAGTATCATTTATAAACAAAAGATAAATTGGCATTCCAAAGTGTCATATCATTATGCATACTTTCTGTATCGCATTTCCTATTTGTTCTATTTTTTACTACAATATAAGTGGTTAAAAGAAAACATTATGATTCAATTCTAGAAATGAATCTAAGAACAGCAATTATTGTGTTTCACATTGTTATTCACATTTAATTTTGTCATTAAAGTCTTTTCTTGGTATAGACTCCTCAATTCAGTAGGATTGTGGAGTCTCTTTTAGTATCCAATTTTTAAAATTCACATTTCAATCGCCTTCCGACCTTCACGAAGTAAACATGTATCAAAAATAAATTGTATCTTAAAACAAATTGTGTTTATTGTTTCTTTTATTTCGTTTTTGGGTTGCATAAACTAATGTATCCCCTTAAACATTTATGTCGTTTTCAATTGGAAAATCTGGAAGCAAAACAAAACATTCTAAATGCGTGCAATTGGGCAAAAGTGACGTTTCTGATTCTGAAAAGAAGAGAATTTTCCTTCTGAATTTAAAAACAGAACGCTTTTTTTGCTTCCAGATTTGCCAATTGAAAATTACATTAGATTCGTAAGTGTCAAACCGAGTGTTCAAAGCTTTTATGGAGCAGGTTATATCTATAATAGATTTAACAGGCAACTTATGTAATTTTATTTTTTTCGTTCCGAGGACGAACTTTTGACTGTCCAGAGTTAAAGAGCTCTGACAAAATATGGTGGATGAAGTTTTCTCTGTTGGAAAGCTGTTTGTAATTAATATATTATACATAAATTAGGGCCAAGAGAGCAGTAGTGTTCTATCTGATTTTGCAATTTTTTTCGCAGGGTATTAGAAAAATGTATTGACTTGTCAATATAAAAAATGTGTATGCCAAAGTGTTCCTAATACGGCGCTTTCAGTGGGCTGGGCGTTAATTTAGATTATTGTTGTGCGTATTGGTAAAGAAAGGAAAAAGGTGGCTAGAAAACCTACATATTTAGGTTAGGTTAGGTTATAGTGGCTGTCCAAGATGGAACGGACACACTTAGGCCAGTTTAATGGCCCATTGTGATACCACATGAATCTTGAGGCTTCCTCCTAAGCTCAATGGAACCAGTTAGAGTCTCTTACGAAACGTGAGAGGCTGATTATCCCGATATGATTTAGATCGTTTAGATCGTTAAAGAAGAATTCTCCTAGGTAATTCTTGCGTTTTCGAGCTAGAGCAGGGCATGTGCAGAGAAGATGAAGAACCGTTTCTTCCTCTTCCTCGTCCATACAGCTTCTGCAAAAGTCATTTGAGAATACGCCTAGTCTCATGGCGTGCTTTCCTATTAGACAGTGTCCGGTTATGACACCTATTATCGAGCTTATATGCGATCTGCTTAGAGAGAGCAAGCACCTTGAACGTTTTAAATCCAGTGTTGGCCAGATGTTTTTTGTGGCTTGACACGTGGTGATGTTGGTCCACCTGGTGCCTGCCCTCCTCACAGCGTCTTGCATTAGTAGCAGTTTACAAGTAGCGATTGGTATGCCAGTACTTGCCAAACGTGGTAGGATGGGTTGTACTGTACCGTTCCTGGCGAGTTCATCTGCCTTACAGTTACCTGGAATGTCTCTATGGCCCGGCACCCAGCAAAGGTGAATATTAAACTGTTGCGCCATCTCCATTAGAGATGATCGACAGTTATGGACTGTTATAGAGTTTGTAGAGACTGAGTCCAGAGATTTGATAGCGGCCTGGCTGTCGGAGAAAATACGGATATCAGATGTTGATATCACGTTGTCTTTGAGCCAAGACAAGACTTCCTTAATCGCCAAAAGTTCCGCCTGGAACACGCTACAATGATTGGGAAGGCGGAATGAGAGACTTAATTTCAGTCGTTCAGAGTACACACCACCACCAACCCCTTCCTTGGTCTTTGAGCCATCTGTGTAAAAGTGGATTGACTCATCCTCTAAGAATGTCCTATCCTCCCAAAAAGATCTGGTAGGTATAGAAATCTGGAAATTCCTATCGAATTGTAGTTGGGGGGTGGTGTAGTCTGTGTGTTTTGGAATTGATTCTAAGTACCTTAGATCTTAGAATTACGGAAGCCAATGTTGTTGTTAGTCCACTGCGACGAAGCATTGAGGCGGATAGCAGAGCTTGCAGCTATTTGTTTACTAAATATGTCAAGTGGTGTAAGGTAGAGCAAGGTGTCCAGTGCCGCAGACGGGGTCGTGCGAAGCGATCCGCTTATACATAGGCAGGCTGAACGTTGAACTTTATTCAACTTATCCCTGTTTATACCTTTCTCTAAAGCAGTCCACCATACTGCCACACCGTACGTTAAAATCGGTCTGATTACCGATGTGTATAGCCAATGCGTGATTCTGGGTTGTAAACCCCATTTATTACCGATAGCTTTTTTGCAAGAAAAGAGAGCTACAGTAGCTTTTTTGACTCTTTCCTGTACGTTGCGTTTCCAATTTAGTTTTTTGTCTAAGACGAGACCTAGGTATTTGGCCTCGTCTGAGAATTTTAATTGGATTCCTTTAATGTAAGGAGGGTTAACAAATGGAATTTTGTATCTCCTCGAAAATAAGACCAGATCGGTTTTGTGTGGGTTAACACCCAGTCCACACCGATCAGCCCAGAGTATTAGTCTGTCCAAGGCATTTTGTAAGAGTTCTTTTAGGATATTAAGATGCTTTCCTGAAACTGCTATAGCAACGTCGTCCGCATAGGCTATCACTCTGAAACCCTCCGCATCCAGACTAGTTAGGATTTCATTCACCACTAGGTTCCAGAGGAGAGGGGATAGAACACCACCTTGCGGTGTTCCTCTACTAACGAATCGTCTGCTAGAAGAGTTGCCCAGTTTTGAATTAATTATTCCGCTAGTAAGCATTAAATGAATTAACTCCCGAAGCGAACTCTCTACATTTAGAGATGTCAGTGCAGAAGTGATTGCAGATGTGTCCACGTTGTTAAAGGCACCTTCGATGTCAAGGAAAGCAACCATAGTGAACTCTTTATGATGGAGGGAATATTCGATGGTGCGTACTAAAGTGTGTAACGCTGTTTCCACCGATTTACCCTTACAGTAGGCATGTTGAGACGAAGACAGAAGTCTTGTATCGATACGTGCCCTTAAATGGATATCGATCAATCTTTCCAGGGTCTTAAGAAGGAATGATGATAGACTTATAGGTCGTAGATCTTCAGAATTGACTTGGGAGCATTTACCTGCTTTAGGTATAAGACAACTTTAACTTCTCTCCATGCCGAGGGAACATGGACCAGGTAAAGACAGCTGGTAAAAATTGCCTCAAGGATTGGTGCAATTATATCAGAGGCTTTTTGTAATTCTGCTGGTATTATTCCATCTGGTCCTGCAGCTTTAAATGGTTTGAAGCTGTTGAGAGCAAATTGTAGCTTATCCTTTGTGATCAGACCTTGTGGATATGTTGTATTTGAAATTGAACGTATATAACTGTTGCAAGTTTCGGTAAGAGAACTACCAGGAAAGTGAGTGTCCAATAGTGAGTTCAGCGATTCATTACTTGAATTTGTCCAGGAGCCTTCTGTATTTTTCAAGCAGCTTGGGATAGCTGGATTAGTTGAAGGAATTTTCCGTAACCTAGAGGCTTCAGAAGTTTCTTCTATCATGCCACAGAAGGATCGCCAAGAAGATCGCTTGGATTTCTTAGGTGCCGTCTTGTAGATTCTTAGGGATTCTTTGTAGGAGTCCCAATGAAAGGCTAGTCTTGCAGCTTTTACCCGGTTGAAAAGTTTCCTGCATTCCTTCCTTAGCGAGTCAAGCTCTGAGGCCCACCATTGTGGTTTCCTCTTTCCTCTTATGTGTATAAGTGGACAAGAAATTTCTAGCGATCTGTTCATAGCTGAGGTAAGGTCATTGACTTTGTTGTCAAGTTCGTTAGCGTTAGAGGAAGGACTAGATACTCCAGGTTCTAGTAAACTCTGTAATAAGTTCCTGTATAAAGCCCAGTCAGTTTTCCGATAGTTTCGAAAAGTCAATGGACTCGGGTTATCATCCACATTTATATTGAACTGGATATATCTATGATCAGAGAACGAGTGTTCTTTGGATACTTTCCAGTCCAAGATAATATGGTGTATACTATCTGAGACAAGAGTTATGTCTAAGACTTCTTGTCGAGTTTTAGTTATGAAGGTTGGTTCATTACCAACATTACTTACTAAGAGGTTAGTACCAAGAATATAATCAAAAAGAGACTCACCTCTGTCGTTGATATTCGTACTGCCCCATACAGTATGATGAGCGTTAGCATCGCTCCCAATAATTAGGCGGATCCTTGGCCTTTCCGCTTCAGCGACGACTTTCTCCAGGGTTTTTCCAGGGAGAGGGCCAAGGTGGTCATGCCCAAGATACGCCGATACCAGCCAGAAACTTCCTTTGGTTGTTTCTAGCCTAGCTACGGTGGTATCTTTGTCACTGAAACGATGGAGTAAAAATACATTAATGCTACGTTTCACTAGTATGCAAGATCTAGGTTCACCTTTATCTGTCACACAGAGTGTGTAGTATCCAGGAGTCCTGAGTCCTCGAACAACGGATCCTGCAACCCATGGCTCTTGGATCAGGACAATATCTTCCCCGTTAGTCGCCAGACGGAGAAGAAGTGAGGCCGAGGCCTTTATGGAGTGTTGGAGATTAATCTGTACTAACTGCAGCATTTTGGCTACAATTAGGCAGATCAACCTCCACCACGGTTTTGTTTTGATCCTCTGTGTCTGAGGATGAACCCAAGAGTTCGTCCTCGCTCAGAAGGATCATGTTAAGGTCGTCCTCAGTCTCCATTAAGGATGGACTGTCCACGACTTTTGTAGAGGGTGCATTCGCGATTGGAGAGGACAAGAGTGCATCGTCACCCTCTGTTAGGAGAGAAGACGACGTCCCAGGTTCACCAACCGCTAGTTCACCTTCGGTAGTTTTTGGAGGCCCGCTTTCCGCGTTAACCTCATCTTTTTTATAAATTCGAATTTTGATGGATTCGAAGACATAGTTTATCTAGCCCTCGTTTAGGGCTAGAGGAGCCAAGGATTCTTTATTGAGTACCACAATGGCGCTCCTATAAAGACCCTTCACCTCCTCTAGCTTGGCTATTTTCCAGTTATGCGTCGGAAGGGACGGGTTACACACTTTGACCATCTCGAGAATGTCCTCGATACCAGCAGGTTCAATCGGTATCCAGATACGGGCTCTAGGTCTGCTGGGAATGTCTTCCACAGCGACAACCTCGAGCTTCGCACCTGGCCAAACTTCGCCTAACCGGCTGACAGCAAGCTTGTAAAGGTCACAAGATCTCTGGTCGCCACAAACCATGAGTTTGACATGGCCTTGATGCCAACCCCCATCGCTTATGGAAGGAAGTGGTCCTGGAAGCTCTCTCAATATGCTCAAAAAGCCACCCGAGAGCTTAACCTTGACCAACTGCCAACGATCAGCCGATATTGTGCCATCATCATCGCTCCTGTCAATGACCGCAACCACGACTTTGCCCTTCGCGACGTCACTGAAACTAGATTGTTTCCTGATGGGATTGAAGGGGGTGCTCGTGTTATGCACCCGAGGCCGTTTTGGTGTCGGTGCGGCCCCCTCAAGAGATCTTTCTCTTTTGGACGTAGAGTCCTTATTGGATCTAGTTGTAGCAATTATGTTTTTGGCCCATTCGACGCTAGCGGTTTGCTGCGGTGTCTTTTCAGCCCCCGATGATGCACCAGAGGCCTTCAAGATTCTCGCCACATGCCGCCTTTGTTTAGAAAGACCTTTAGAGATTTTTCCATTTCTGGAAGTGTTCTCAGTAGTAGTGGTAGGGCCATTTTTCACAACCCTGCCACTTCTGAAATTAGGTATCGCTACCTTTTTATTCTCGTTGCTACCAACAGCAGAGGAGGGTCCATGGTTAGCCACTACTCCCTTCTCTGTGTTGGCCGCAAGAGATACGACAGCAGGCTTTGACACCAAGCTGCCGCCCGGTCCTGAAGTGATACCGGTCTCACATGTGTTTTTGTTTTTGTTGTTGGTTTTGTTCATTTTGGTCCCACGAGATGCGAAGAAAAGAGGTCCATCTGCACAGAGATTCGCATGTACAGATAAGGCTAGTTAATCCGGAGGTCGCCAGGTATCCGGATACTCCGTTAGAGACTGGGCTATTTTTGAATTGGGCCCCCAGCCAGGCTGATCATCGGCACGGGTCGTTTAACACCTTAGATCCAGCCCAATAATGATGAGAGGTGGTAGGGAGGAAGAGAAAGGGTGAGGAGTCAGTTGACGTTAATTCATCATTCTGACATGTAAGGAAAGATTGGGATTCGGTAACAGCAATTCAGCTAGGTTACCTAGAGTGAGAAGGAGTATAGAAGATAGGATCGTTGCTAGCTTTTTCGCCATTACAAACGTGGGAGGTGGGATGGGAGTTGGTGACATAAGCGTAGGCCGGTATGCCTTGTTTATGTGGGAATGGATGATGATTTTGGGAAGGTAGAGGGATAAGAACGTCCTTTAGTTTCAGGACTCATCTGGAGAAAATTCTCGAGAATCATTGACCTTACTCAGCTTCTACAACTCGACAAGTTCGACGTTCAGAGTAGAAGAACCTACATATTAGTTAATGAAAAGGTGAAACGTGTCCCAAAAATAACTTAATTGTAAGATAAATACGATTAAAAGCAGGATTGAACACGTTTTCTATAATTAAAATACTCAAAATGAAGAGTTTTATACTTTTTTTCTACGAGCGAAATAAAAACGCAAATATATTGTAAAATATTGTAGGTAAAAATACTTACTTTGATATAATATTTGTACTGCTTGTTTTTATATTTTCTTTTATGTTCACTTTTAATACATATAACATTTAATTGAAGAAATGAACTGCACGCTGCACGCCACGAAGTTTTGGAAGTAAATGATGTAAAGCACGTTTCGAAAGCAACCAGACAACGATTTAACCTTAGGACTAGGCAATTTCAAAGAACTAATATAAAATCACCTTAGGAATAAGGTGATTTTATGGCGTCAAGGTAAATTTATGTTAGCTCCTAAGGTAAATTTATGTTAGCTCCTTAGGTAAATGGCGTCACCTAGAAATAAGCTTAGGCCTAAGGTGATTTTACCTTAGGAGTTAACATAAATTTGCCTTAGGCCTAAGCTTATTTCTAGGTGACGCCATAAAATCACCTTATTCCTAAGGTGATTTTATGTTAGGTAGTTCTTTAAAATTGCTTTAGTCCTAAGGTAAGATAGAATAATTTTGGATGGAAAACAACACATGAGCGTATCACTTAGGGATATTTTGTTCGTTTTCTATTGGAAAAAGTAAGAAAACAGCGCCAAATAGTCATCCAAAAATGAGGATTCCTTTTAATAACATTTATTAGATCTTGGTAAAATTAGATATATATATATATATATATATATACATATTAAAGGGGCATTTAAAAGGAAAATTGAAATAAAATTCAATCATTTTAATGATTTTACGTTTTTATTACATTTTTCACATCATTACCCCTTTAAAAATCAGTTTTTTTAAAGGGATTGTTTCTAATAACAAGTTTCCCTATTCCATGTTGGAAAAAGAAAACATCTGACTTGTTTAATTGAAATTTTGGAACATTATATCATTATTTTCATATTGATTTTACATTCTAAACATGCTAAAAAATCCATTTAAACAATCCAATTATGCTTTTTCAATGAAAGCTATAATTTTCTCTTCAGGGTTGATTTATTTTATGAAATAGAATCTTATATTAAGAAAAACAAATCAAAGTGTGTTTTGTTTTATACATAATTTGCATTTGACTGAAGTTAAAGGCTTTATTCATTATAAGGCACATATTATATAGCTATCATTGAAAAAGCAAAATTGAAATGTTTGAAAGAATTTCTTAGCATGCTATATTTTGCCAAGAAATGCGAATTTTGTACCAATCGATCTGAAATCAACAAAATAATTGTTTGCCATTAAAAAAAGTTCAGACGGAATTTTTTTTCGGGAAAGATGATTCTGTCACTGAAATAGAAAATCCCAATTTAACAATTTGACATTTGACATTTTTTTTCTCAAACAAAATTATTTGACTAATTTCCCATCAATTGGAATAACATTTTTATTCCTGGCCAAAAGAAAACATGCTGAAAAATCCATTTACACATTCCAATTATGCTTTTTCAATGACAGCTATAATTTTCCCTCCAAAACTCGAATCATTGCTTTTTGCGCTTTTGGTGGGAAAATCACCTTAGGCCCTAGGTAAAATCACCTTAGGCCATGGTCCAATTTATTTCAGCAAAACAAAAAAAATTACCTAGGGCCTAAGGTGATTTTCCCTCCAAAACTCGAATCATTGCTTTTTGCGCTTTTGGTGGGAAAATCACCTTAGGCCCTAGGTAAAGTTTATTTATTATTTTTTTCTTTGCGGAATAAACCTGTGTAAAAAACAACAACAATACAAAATTTCTTGAAGGTAAAGAAAAAAAAAAACATTTGTATATTTTTTAAAACTATAATAAATTTTTTTTTCCCATTATAATGACATTTGAATCGCTAAGTTATTGAAGCATATTTCCTTTTTTTTAGGAAGAATTCAGAATTTTTTGCCGAACAAAAAAAACCGTTAAATTAACGTAGGTAAAAGTTGCCTTAGTTTTAGGCAAAATTATGTTAGCAAAATAACATTTCACCGAAAAAATTCCCCAGGAAAAAATTAGCTTAGGCCATAGATAAAATTGCCTTTGTTATAGGCAAAATTATTTTAGAAAAAAAATATTCTACCAAAAAAACAATCCTTGGTAAAATTTACCAAGGCCTAAGGTAAAATTACCTTATTATAATAGGTAAGAGTCTAACATAAATTGCCTTAGTACTAGGCAAAATTATGTTAGGAAAATAACATTCTAAGTAAAAAAAAATCCTAGGTAAAATAAGCTTAGGCTTAGGTGAAATTACCTTATTTCTAGGCTAAAATTTTACAAGTAAATTTATGTTAGGAAATATTTTCCATACAAAAATATTTACCTTATCCATCTAAGGCACGGTAACCTATTCTAGGTAAATTTAGCTCAGGATTTTTGAGCATAAATTGCCTTAGAACTAAGGCAAAATTATGTTGGAAAATAACTTCCATACAAAAAAATTCACATCAGGCAAATAAGGCAATTTTACACAGTCTTTTTCTGGCCAAAGATGGGGGCCGATATAACCAAAAACGATAGGAACTGTAAAGTTTTCCAACAGGTAAAACCGGTGAAGGAGAAACCAGCTGGGTTGATGACTGAGAGGGTTGGAATCAAGGCATCGTGGGAAAGAATAAATCAGATAATTAAGACAACGTTGAGGGCTTACGTCACTGAAAACCACAGAATGTGGGATTCACAATTGAGTAAGGTGGCGTATGCTATACGCACTTCGCAACAAGAGGTTTTGGGAGTTTCGCCGTATTATGCGAACTTCGGTAGGGATATGGTAACTTCAGGTCGAGAAGTACCATTCGTCGAAGATGGTTCGAGGAATGTTCAGGATCTGGATGAGATCGCTGAGCGTTTCAAGGAACTTAGGTTAGATATTGGTAAAAAACTGGAAGTAGCGTCCAAGAGAGCTGCTCAGGCGTACAATCTCCGACGGCGTGATGTTCAATATCACCCTGGCGATCTTGTATGGCGTAGAAACTTTTCGTTGTCGGATGCGGCGAATTATCATGCTGCCAAATTAGCACCGAAGTTTGTCGGTCCGTTTGAAGTTAAAAAGCATGTGTCACCTTGGACATACGTGTTAAAAGATAGTGAAGGTAAAGAACGCGGAACATGACACGTTAAAGATTTCAAACCGTATGCCAATGCATCCGAGGATTGATAAGTAGAGTAGCTTATTTTTTTGTTGTTATTTTAAATCGTTTCTTATGTAACATTTTTCATTTGATTTTTTTTGGATGGAAAATCCTTTATCTTGTTTCCATTACCTTGGCAGCCATTAGAAAATGTGTTACAAAACTATAAGCACATTTCCTAGGAGGTAAGGGTGGGATTTGTTGCGGTAAAATTTACCACAACAAGTTTCACTAGCCTATCTCATATAGTTTTTCCTTTTTTAACCTCCCTTTCGTCGTTGCGGCTCCAAAATATTTTAATAGTTCAGTAGAATCCTTGCGATGTGTTTTTCCCTTCCCCTACAATTGTCTGCACGGAAGTTTAAGGGTTTATAGTCTAAATTGCAAACTATCGAATTCTGCCTCTCAATCTTGGTCGAAAACGCTTTTCTCAAGCTATTAAACTGGGCCGGTTTGGGCTGGGGGATAAGCCAAGGTTGGTGTTCAAATCACCAATGTGAAAGAGACCACAAAGGTTTGACTGGTTTTTAAAATCGGCATGAACCCCAGCGAAAAAGCCGGGTGTCGCAGTTAGACCGAAAGGGAAAACCAGATCATAACAAAAGGTCAGAGTAAGATGGTATACTTGTCCTGGCCTCTTGGATGAGGGAAGTTCGCCATGAAGATGGCACTTTTTAGAGAAGCTAAGAAGAGTGAGGTTGAAAAGAAAAAGTAGTGAAACATTTTTGGAGAAAAAAAAGGAAGAATCGTGTTAGTTTTGTGTTGGATGAAAACTTAATTAAAATTGAATAAAGAAAAAAATACAAATTTTGAGGAAGACGTGATTAAGAAGAGAGGAAAAGGAGAGGCAGGATCGATTTTGTTGAACCAAGAAAGATAAGTATTTTTTTGTTGAGTGAGTTTTGTTCTGCGGGAACTTTTCCAAGGTGACCTTTCTTTGTGTCCCTTGTGAACAACCAATTGTTCTCTTGTTTTGTTCTTTGAATCGATTTAAATTGTAAAAATTTTGTTTGGAAAAATTCTGGGTTTTATCCCTATATAAAGGTTTCCCAGATACAAAATAAAATACAAAATTGATCTTGAATTTTATTTTAGTTGGGAGGTAAATTTCCGCTTTTTTATTATATTTTATATTAATTGGTGATGGTATGTACCATAATACTTCCTGGCGTCCATTTTTTATTATCTTTTTGCTACGCCCCTGTGTAGTACCTTTTATTAATTTTATAATTAATTTCGATTTTATTAATCGAGTTCGATTAATAAAACCTACGTTTTTCCAAACCCACCCCCAATCTGAGCTACTGGGTGACAGCACTGTTTTTGCTGTCGGTGGTAAAATTAACAAACCAACCTTTTGGGAATTTGACATTTGTTGATTGTTTTCAATAAGTAGGTATCCGCTCGTGCGCCCATTGTTGTTTTATAAATCGTTTCGTTTTTCTTATAGTTTTTTTTTTTTTTTTAATTTTGTGGATCATTGTTCCGCCAACCTAAATCATAATTTAGTAGAATAATAATAATTCTGGTTTGTTAATTTAACAACAATTGCCGCTCAACGTGGGGAAAAAGAAAATAACACAATGTAAATTTCTATTTCTAGAACAAAAGAACGACACTTTCCTACAAAGGTTGAATGGGGATTACGTAGGATGGATAGGAGCATTCCAGAGAATGAAAATCAGTAGAAGGGAAAACAGGTTCTTAAAAATAAATTGGTAATGGCCATGGCTGAGTTAGAAGGGGATGAGGAAGACGAGGAAGAGGATGAAGATGAAGACGATGATGAGGAAGAAAATAAGGATAGGAAACAAAAAGGAAAATCGGGTGGTAGAGTTAGTGAGATTGAAAAGCAGCGTTCAGCTGAACCTCAGCAAAGTATGTCGAGTAGTACGGCTGCCGGTACCTCGAAGAATTTAGGAGTAGCAGATTCGAATAGGGAAAGAATTGAAAATCAGGGGAGTCATTCCGTAATTTCTGAAACGATAATCGTCAAAACGATAATCATTAACGATTTCGTCAATTATTTGCTCACGTAACTTATCACTATCGTCTCCTTCAATGGTTTCGTTGTTCGAGAAGCAAACTTCGACGGACAGTTCATTTTGTAGGAATCTATGTCTTTATTTTTTGACAGCTCACAATTGTTGTCAATATAAATCCTTTCTATATATAATAAAACTCATAAAATTTACAAAACAAAATGTTTTTTTATTGATTTTAAAGAATAACAAAATTTTCTCGATTAATTAAAGTAAATAGACAAACAAACAAGTCGATGACGAAATAAAAATGAAAGAGAACTGTCAAAATAGATTCATGAATCTAGTTTCAACGTGTAATAGCACTTGAGAAACAGGATAGGATCACAAAGAAGAATTCGAAGATGTCGCATGCATCTAGATTCATCGTGTAATAGCAGACAATCATTTTCAGTATAAGTTCGTTGAGTATATTCCAAATGTCAAAATGAACTCAACGAAAGATATGTTTGTTTAATTAAACTTTAAAATGTTATTAAAACTTGGTTTTTCTCTATGGGAAATTTTGCAAATTTGCAAAATATGTGTTGTTAATAAACATGCCAACTAGTTTGTTTATATTGCTTTAAAAATATTATTTGTTTCCAAAACTACTTTGGATTAGTCCTTTGGGCAAAAGCGATACTAAAATCGTTGCCTGTCGAATATACCAATGTTCCTCTGCCCAACGCTTCAATAGTTACAGCAAATTTTAATATTGACACATAATGTATATAGAACGACCGTTGGCAAATTTAATGTTTATAATATCATAAAGTTTTTTTTTTGTAATTCCAAAACTACAATTGTTTTTTTTTTTCTTTAACAACAAACAATAGAATAGATAGAAGGTCCCATTCATCTCTTAATTTTCTTCGTAGCCGAATTCATTGTATTTTTTTGAGTTTTTACTTCAATTTGCTTAGTTATCAATGGAAATTAATAGCAGACAATACCTACTTAGATATCGGGCAAACGCTATAGTTTTGACGATATCACTTTGACGATTATCGTCTTACGTGAAGTGAGTCTATCGTCAAAACGCTATCGTCTAACGATTAACGTTTTACGGAATGACCCCCCAGGTTAAATCAGATAAGTTTTTCAATATAAACAAATGGGACATGAAATTCACTGGGGAGCACTGTGGTGATTCATTGAACGCGTTTAAAGGGTTGAAGAGATTCGTTCTGCTGGGTTTCGGAATCCCAACTTTTTAAGGCAGCTGTTGAGCTTTTCGTAGAGAAAGCTTTAATTTGGTTTTCGTTCGTGGTCGAAACTCTTTCGAGAGATGAAGTTGGAGTTCTTGCGACCGAACTATGATGATCAACTGTTGGATGAGATTAGGCATTACACACAAGGCAAAGATGAATTCATCAGAGTCTATGTGGCGACAATTCAAAATTTGTTTGGTAGGTTAACTGAATCAACATCGGAAAGTAGGAAGTTGTCAATGATTCAAAGGAACTTGACACCTTTCTACCAAAATCAGCTTGGTTTGGCTAAACCAAGTTGTGTGTCCGACTTGGTTGCATTAGGTAGGAACTTAGAAGCAGTTAGGGCAAATGTGGAATCGTATCTTCCACCACCTAGTGTTAGGGATAATAGGAATCTGCTAGAACCGGATCTAGCATATGTAGGTGTAGAAACTCCAATGGTTTCGGTTGTTATGGGGAATGACCAAATCAAAAATCAGGCCAGTTCTGGGAATCAAAGCTCTTTGCTGAGATGCTATAATTGTAATGGATCGGGCCATTTTTCAAATAGGTGTTCCGCTCCTAGGCGTTGTTTTGGTTGTGGGCAGTCAGGGGTGAAGAGACAAAATTGTCGCCGCAGCTCGGGAAACGGGCAACGGGCTCTAGCGCCAGCAGGGCGGGAAGTCCACAGGAATTGAATAGCTTGCCTGTTGAGAACCAGCCGGCAGATCAAATTCATCTAGGTTTTACTTTGGAGGCAAACGGTAGTGATAGGAGGCCATTTTTAGGTATAAGCATTTATGGTACTAGATTTTTAGGTTTATTAGATTCAGGAGCTCCTAGAACCATAATAGGTAGGGATGCGTGGAACATTCTCCAAAACTTAGGTCATTCTCTGAAAATAGACGGTGTTCACTGTGTTCGTTTAGCAGATGGAACAGGTGTAGGAGTGTTAGGGACTCTTCCAATAGTTGTTGAGGATAGGGCAATCTTAGTTGACTGTATCGTCATACCAACTCTTCCACACACAATGATTCTTGATGCAGATTTTTGGGCACTTTCGGGTATCGTCCCGGATCTGTGATCACGCGTTTGGAATTTTTCGGAACAGTCGGTTTCGATTTGTTCTATTACAGAACGTTCGGAGTTAGGTGATAGGTAAATTAGGAGTCTAGAAGATCTGATAACTCAATCTTTTGTAAAATGCCTGAAGGTTAAGGTTGCACACCTATGGTTGAGCATAAGATTAGGACGTCGGCGGAAGTAATTAAGCAACGTTATTATCCGGTTTCTCCGGCAATGCAGGAACACATCGATAGGGAATTAAACGAGATGTTAGAAGCAGGAGTTATGGAGAGATCAACAAGTGCGTGGTCATCTCCAATACTTTTAGTCAAAAAGAAAGATGGCTCCTATAGGTTTTGTGTGGACTATAGGAAGCTGAATAAAAATACCGATAGGGATGCTTATCAACTTCCATACAATAATTCAATTTTAGATAGGCTTCGTGGGCTAGGTTCAGCATATTGGCAGATTCCTATGGAAGAGGAATCAAAGCCATATACTACCTTCACGGTACCTGGTTAGGGTGTGTTTCAGTTCAAGAGAATGTGGGTTTTTTTAATTTTACAACAGTAACTTAAATATTCTTTTGTGTACAAGTTTCTTTTTTTTAAACGTACCTACTTGAAATACGAGTAGAATAAGTCTCATTGTTTTCTTCTGGTCTATGGTTTTTCAATTGCATGCACTTGTGGCTCCTGATTATAAAAGTTCTTGATCTGAAAAGAAATAAATTCAGTTAAATTTTTAGACAAAACAAAATAAATAATAAAAATTTACTTCTAGAATCTCAAATCGAATGTTTTGTTTTTGAAATTAAAATTATGGAACGGTAATTTTTGACAAGAATTCTATAATATGTTCTTGGTGTCCAATATGACATTTTGCCTTTTATCTACCACTCACATGAATTCACCGATACGGAATTTTAAAGAGTTCACCTCAAATAAAATTTAATGGTGTTTCAGGCAAGACGGGTACCGATCGGTTCTCTTGGTAAGTATATTTCAATATGGCTTCAATGAATATACGAATATACGAATTAACACAATTTGCTCAGTTTACATCCAAATTAATTCAAGGTCTTTTTTGTGATAGGAATTATTTTAATCATTAAACACTAAAACTTCTTGGTTTGTTAATCATTTTTATTTGTTTATAAAATAAAATGGAATGAATAAAAATATGTTTTCAACATCCCATAGAAAGTTATTGTACTCGGGCTCATTTGTCGAATTAAAAACGTCGACATTTCAAGGTCCCTAGAGTCCAAATAAATGATTTTTGGAGAGATGTCTGTGCGTGTGTGTGTGAGTACGTTTGCGATGTTTTTCGCCGTCCATAGCTCAAGAACCAGTCGATTTATCGACTTCAAATAAATGTTGTTTAACAGATAATAATGAAGAAACATGCAGAAAGGATTCTCAAAAAATTGATTGGGTGGTTTTTTACCATAGCAATTTAAAAATAACGGAAGGGACTTGAGTTATATTTCAAACTATATACTATAACGTGATACCAAACTAGTATATTTTTGGACAAAAATCCAACTAACGGTTTTTTTAGAAATAAAAAAAAACTGAGAAACATATTTGTCACCTCGAATAAAAAATGATTTTATCTCCAAAATAATTTTGGGCAACGAATAATAATTTGGTTAGAAGCATGCACCAACTTATCAAACAATAATGCCCGATAAATGGAACCTCAGTATTGATGCCCGATACTTAGACCCACCAACTATAGAGGAGTCCAGTGTATTACCGTGGTATGATGGTTGGTGCATTTAACTATCATGCCAGAGATCTTGGGTACAATCAATGCCTGTTTTATCCAAAAATGTATTCACTGGTACCGTCCCTTGCAAGGAATTGACAAATCCTCCAAGAGTAGGTTGGATTTGGCTTAAAGCTGTAGCTCCCCTCCATATCTGATAAGAATAGAATGGTTGAGGGTTATAAGTTACTAGGCATTTGACTGTTGCGCCACCTCATTTATTTATGTTTAACTATATAGGAATCAGACTATTTAAAATCGATTACAACATCTTTATTGCCGTAATATGTTAACGTCTAAAGCCCATCGTTAACAACCTGATAGGTCCGTATCAGTGTGGTTTTAGACCAGGAAAGTTAATAGTCGATGAAGATTAAGATTTTGAAAACAAAACCCAAGACCATCAAATCTACACCAACCATCTTTTAATCGATTTTAAGGCCGCATATGGAGAATTGACGCTACAATGCGAAAGAAAAATTCGTTGCATTAACAAATTTGATATTAGTATAATATAAAGAAGTTTAGTTGCTTCACACGTTTATTGAACTGTTTTTAATTTATAATTTAGTTTTCTTGTAAGGAAAATATCCTAAAATAATGGTGTCAATGGCCGTTGGCTGCTAGAATTCTAATGAATTCATCTTCGTTTTCATGAAGTTGGCTGTGGTTATTTTACTTTTACAATGAAGTTGGCTACAATTTCATAAAGTAAGGCGTAGCTGCCACGTTGAAGTGGAAACCAAGCAGTGGCGATTCCTCTCAGTTGGCTAGGTTGGCTGCGCCAACCCTAAAATTTCAGCTTCAGTGCGAAATTCATAGAAACTAGGCATGCTGCTAGGTTGCCAGAGTCTAAATTGCATGATATATCCTTTTTTTCATGCGATATAGGCTTATAAAAATCTGGCAAGCCTGAACCTGTGGAGAGAAACATGAGAAAAAATGCATTGGGACTGTAGCTGTGGGATATGGTTTTCTCTATTTGGGTAGAAAAACCAGAGAAAAAAATTGATGGTGTGTGTTTGCTTACTGCTTGGTCGTTTATCCTAAACCTAATTTTCAGTTAATGAATGTTCTGTTTCAATGAATTTATCTTGAAACTTAATTGTAGTTTTCTTTTCAGTGGCGGAATTAATTCAAAAAAAACTTGTAACTGTCATAAATTAAATTATACGTATTAACATTTTCGGTACATTTCTCAATATTTACAAGCATTTTAAAGGCAACAAAATTGGTCAATGAATCTGTTTAATTTTATTTTTTTCATTTTTTTGATAGTACGCTATTTAAAAGTTCTTATTAGCGTGGCGATTTCATGTGGCAGTACTTTATAGGCGAATTTGAACTTTCCTTTTAAATTTATTATCAAAAACTTTTTTCTTAAAATAAATAAGCTTTATAGGTATAGATAAAACCTACGTGTTTTAAAACATAATTCAATTGTTACAAAAAAATGGGTGTCAATGTGTTTCATGTAAGTTTTGTAACATACACCATTTAGTCCAGCAAAATAAGGGTTCTTATATTGAAAAAAAAAAATTGTATAGGAACCTACCTACCGAGCATATATTTTATAATTTTATTTCGATGATTCTTTTTACTTTTGATAACCTACACTACATAGGTACATACCTACAGTGCGATTTTCATACAAATAATCTATCCAAAATGAAGTGTATGGGCGGGTGGGGTATGTGTTAGTAGCGTACGGCTGTATTTTTCTTTGGGGTTATGCAATCTTTTACATTGTACATTACTGCTCTAAAATAAGAAAATATCATTTGATCTTGCTGGGTTTCATAGATTATTCGGCATAGACAGTCCAGTCAACGAAATAATTTTGCTTGCAAGAAATAATGTTCTCTTGGTTATTTTTGTATATGCTAAGCGTTACCTCCAGGTATGCATAACATTCCTAAACTCCCCAGCCCAGGGGCCGGAAACTGGACCTAAGAGGGGGGTAAATGTCGCCCTTTTTAACTTGTAGTAAATGCTTGTTAAACGAATCATATGAGTGGAAAAGTTAAAAGCAAGTAACTAGCAAATTAAATTGCCTATAAAAAGAATATTTTTATATTTTAGCTAGAATCATTTATAAGGGAGATGCGGGAAGTAGAAAAGTCAATAAATCTGAAAAAACACGTTAAGGGTATTTACATAACCTTTTTTATAGGAAATTTATTTTACTCTTATTTTGTAATTTAATCTTTTCAGCTCGATGTGCAAATATTCACAAAAATATAAAAAGAGTTATATCAAACCCCCCTCCTGTACTTAGCTCGCGGCACTTGACTTTTGGTATGTTATACCTGTGACATTTACGAGAACACTATTTTTTGGCTCGGACTATTAGAAAGTGAAGCTTAAGCGGGAAAACAAAAAACCACCATTTTAAGGCTATTTAACATTAAAACAACTGCATTTTACTTTGTATTGTAAAGAAAAAACTTTTGTTTTTTTTACCTATGTAGTAGGTAGGGGGTAATCTCTGAGTTACTGAATGTATTCTTAAAATTCTCTCGCTATTTAAAAGCCACAATGTCCACGCTTAGATACAAATATGCTTAAGAGCGTCCTTTTTCTCACACAAAGAACAAAAGAACATCAAAAAAGAATGTCTTGGACACTTGCCCATTTGCAAGGACATTTTTCATGTTTTTATTTGTATATATTTTTAAATCTTAAGAAGAAAAATGAATTTTGCTACAGCTGAAGAACATTTACGGAAAAACTATTAATAATTAAAATTGGCGGCCTTGTCCTAAATTAGGGAGTTTAAAAACAACGTATAAAGACTCTAAAAGAGAGTGTATACGAAGTTTTAATACAACTCAATATTCACTTTATCCGTGGTTAGCAGGGTGTGCAAACAAAATTGCACTGTTCTGTTGGCCTTGTCTACTTTTCTCCTCTCTTTCAATCGAGGAAACTATGTTAAAACTCTCAACCTGTTGAAACGTAACGACCCTATCATACCTCAACTCTTTGAAACTGCTACAGTTTTTAAAGGAACATCAATGGCGATTCAGAATGATTTAATCAAAGCGGTTGGAGAGGTACTCAGCTTAGCTCAAATATAACGAAACAATTACAACAAGCAACATTTGTTACTATAATGCTCGATGAGTCATCTGACATCTAAGATAAAAGTAATGCGAGCAGACGGGTTTGATCAATTTTGGCAGTACACCATCGAAATTGTTCCATTAAACGCTGAAAAAAGAGCGGTTCCAAACGAAGATTTGTGTTCAAACGAAATTAAATTCAAGAAATTATTTTTCGAAGTAATTGACAACCTAAGCATGCAGGTTTCAGAGAGATTTTCATCTATTGAAAAATTGAAGTTTTTTAATCTGATGAACGGCAAAAAAATATTAGAATATCGCCAAAATCAATATTTTCCTGATGATTTGAAAACAAAACTGATTGAATTCTACCCAGAATTATTTAAATTCAGTCAACTGATAAATGAATTTACCGTATTACGAGTATATGCCAACTATACCGAAATTAAACTGCCGGAAAATACATCAACAACAGCGAAAACTTTGAATCCATATGACGTTCTTCTCTTGTTGGAGTCCAAAAATATTTCTAGAAGCTTTGAACAAGTTTATTCACTTTCAAAACTTATCTTATTCCAACTTATCCATTCCAGCTACAACCGCTTCAGTCGAACGTATTTTTTCTGCGTTGAAAAGAATAAAGATGTATCTTAGAAGCACACAAGGCCAGGAAAGATTAAGCAACTTAGCTCTTATTTCAATAGAAAAACAAATCTTGTCAGAGTTAAGAAAAATTGAAAGCTTTTATGAGGAAGTTCTTGAAAAAATTTTGAAAATAGAGCGACGACTTGATTTTTTATATAAATAAATAAGTTTTTAATCAAAAAAAAAAAATAACTTAAAAAATAAATAAAATGGTTTGTTTTTATTACGTTTAGCTTTGATCAAAGTAGCCAACCCAGAACTGAAGACCAGGAACCGCCACTGAAACCAAGTGTAATGGTCTTCTTCAAACTAGAATGCAAATTAAAAATATTGAACAAATTCAATGCAGAAAATAAGTAAAAAAATGTCAATGCACAGTAAAAAGTATTAACATCAAAACAAATTTTTGTAATGCACAGTAAAAATTATTTGCATCACAAAAAAATTTGTATGCAAAGTAATGGAAATTGTGCATTAAAAAAAATTCATTGCAAAGTAAAGCGATGCGTGAATCGTTTGAATGCGTGAAAGTTTTTTTCATATAATAGGTACTATCCACACTTCTCTTCATGCACGTGGATAAGACATCCTAAGACAAATATGTACGTATAAATATACGATTTTAAACATAAACATTTACTTGTGTAAGTTAACGCCAAACAAGCTTAAACCAGCAAAAAGCTGAATCGGCTATACTTCCGTTCCCGTGGGAACATTATTGGGTAAGCAGCGAACACGAGCGCTGCATTTGCTGACACAGCGTCTGGAAATAACACACGCCAGTTGCCGATATGCTGCAGTAGCAGGGTAGAATAAGTTATGTTAAGTTTAGTTTTAAAATTGTAATTTAGTATTAAGTGAACTGCGAACAAATAAAGATGTCTTTTTTATAATCCTTTAACAATAAATAATTTAATTGGCGCCCAAAGTTTTTAAGTGTTTCCATATAAGTAGTACGCCGCGGTTGCATCTTAAAAAAAAAAACGTACAAGTCGTCCTGAAGTAGTTCGCCGCGAGAAACCCATACATTTTCAAAAAGAAAAACGCATAAGTCGTCCTGAATTAGTTCGCCGCGAAAAACACATAACTTCTTTAAACAGAAAAAAAAGAGAACGTATAAATCGACCTCAAGCAGTTCGTCGCGTGTGTTTCAAAAAGACTCTTTTAATGTGTTACAACAACTGAATAAGCGAGCAGTCTATCCTTAGAAGACGCTACCACGAGGGAGTGTGAGCCGCAGTACCTTAGTAACAAAAACAGCAAACAGGAGCAATACTTAGCCACCAGCGTGAGATGCTTTTCATATTTATGTAAGCTAGATTTAAGAACATTATAAACAATTAAGATTTTAAAACAGAATTATCCTTTTTTTTATATACGATTATACACAATTTTTAAGTGAATCATAAAATAAATAAGACTAAAAGTGACTTAATAACTAAAATTTACTTGAATCTTTTCAAAAAATGTGAAATTGTTTTCATTAGTGAATTAATAATTTAAAATAACAACAATTTAATTTTTTATAAAATTTTAAAATCAATAGCTTGAATAACTTAATTACTACTATTTCCCAAAAGGAAACATAAAATTAATCAAATTTTATTAAAATAAAAAATTTATTTTTCTTCAAACCAATATCCAATAAAATTATCCAAAATTCCCAAAATCGAAAAAGAAAAAAAATCTAAAAGAAACATGACGGAACCCGCTGTTTCAAACAATTTACCTAATATTCAACTCCCAACCTTTACCCTACCCCCTCCAAACCTTAACGTACCACCTTCAAATCAAAATGCAGATGCCACCCCAGAACTAGAAGCTTTAATAACAAACATTGTCTCAAGAGTCTGTAATGACCAATGTAGGAACATTGTACAGACTATAGTTAATCCTCATGCCAATTTCTATAAGAGCACAGAACAGACTATTGACGCTCAATTTTCGGGAAATCTAAACGATCTAGACAAAGTACCGGACGTAGTTCGAACACTAAGGGATTTCTCAGAAAATCCTTGTGAATATAGCTCTTGGAGAAAGAGCGTTGAAAGAATCTTAAATATCTATCAGCATCTCAAGGGCACCCCAAAATATTTTGGTATTCTCAATACCATACGAAATAAAATAACAGGAAACGCAGATGCCGTCCTAGAATCCTACAACACGCCGTTAAATTGGGAGTGCATTTCCAAATGTTAACGGAAACGTACCGAGATAAAGCACTCGACACGTTCATAAGGGGATTAAGAGGTGATCTCCCTAGATTATTAGGTATCAGAGAACCCGTGGATCTCCCGCAGGCCCTATATTTATGCCAAAAACTCGATAACCAAAATTATAGATCACAACATGCCAATTACCCTAACACCCATAACAGAAATCCGATTCATGATTTACCACCACGCAAACCCACTTTCAATACACAACAACAACAATTTTTCCCACATCTGGCGCATATACCAAAACACCCTCCACAAAATTCATTTTATCCACAATACCCGCAGTACCCACAACATTACCAATCAAAATCAAATGGGGTGGCGCAACAGTCCGTTGTGAACCAGGGCCTAGTGACTTACAACTCTCAACCATTCCTGTGTGCGAGTACTGTTGTCAGGAATGGAAGGGACCTACAATTTAAGGCCGAATCCGAACGGCTAGTTTGAGAAAGCACTTTTTCATGACAAGAATTACTCTTGAAGGATTTGTCAATTCCTCGCAAGAGGCAGTACCCGCGAAAATTATTTTTTTTAAATTAAGGTGGCACAGGCAGGGATTGAACCCAAGACCCCTTGCATGACAGTCCAACGCACTAACCATCATGCCACGGGTACTACATTACAACATTACTAATACTCGCAACAAAATCCCTTCCTACCAAAACAAGGTATCCCACCTCGACCTAACGCTCCAAAACCTTTCCCCAAACCAGTCCCAATGGACATCGACCAAAGCATGCACTCAAAAGGAATAAATTACATGAACAGACCAAAACCTCATAACAAATTATTCGGTAAAAGATCAACCGAACAAAACAATCCGCCTCCATCTGCGCAAGTAAACCCACCTAAAATTCAAAGAAATTTCCATGTATCAACGACACCATCCTATCCTGAATCAATAAAAAATCCAAACTGTGAGCAAACTGATGAACAAATTAACACTGCTTCAAATAATATTCAGCCATATGACTACCCTTACCAATCTGACGTCAATGCTTACAATTCACTTTTGAATTCAACGAATGCAATGCATATTGGAGACGAATCATTAGAAGATTATATTGCAAATCAAAATGACTACGATCAACAACTTAACGACTTTGCAGATATTCATTTTTTAGATTAACAAGCTCGTCCTTGCCATACTTTGAATGTAAGACGAGCGATGGTAAAATCTTAAAATTCTTAGTCGACACAGGGTCGAACCAAAATTATATTCAGCCCAGGTTAGTAAAGAATCCAATTACCAATAAACAAAACTTTTTTGCAAATTTGATTGGCGGTAAAGTTGAAATAAGCCAACATACTATGATAAACCTTTTCGGCATCAATACCATACAAATACAATTTTTCATTCTTCCCACACTTAAGTCCTTCCACGGAATTCTAGGCAATGACAGCCTAAAAGACTTGTCAGCTGTCATTTTTACAAAAGAAAGTTATATGCTCATTAAAAATAAATTAAAAATCCGACTCAAACAGCAAATTTCTAATTCAATAAACTCCGTCACCATTAGAGACAGTCACATGTCACAAGAACAAAAAACTTCATACTTCATAAACTTACGGAATCATATTCTAATTTATTCGCTGAACCTGATAAAAAATTAACCTACACCACGACGGTGAAAGGTAGAATTCGAACATCGAATGACGAACCAGTCTATACAAGATCATATCCATATCCCATGTCTTTAAAAGATGAAGTAGAAAAGCAGATAAACCAACTTCTACAAGATGGTATCAGACCTTCACGGTCCCCTTACAACTCACCAATATGGGTCGTACCCAAGAAAATTGATGCATCTGGTGAAAAGAAATACCGACTAGTTATCGATTATAGGAAACTAAATACATTTACCATACCCGATCGTTACCCGATACCGGAAATAAACGATGTCCTTTCCCAACTTGGACAAAATAAATTTTTCTCGGTACTCGACCTTAAAAGCGGATTTCACCAAATTAAACTTCACGAAGATGACATTGAAAAAACCGCCTTCTCGGTCAATAATGGAAAATATGAATTCGTCAGAATTCCAAAGAGCATTAGACGACATTCTTCGGGAACACATAGGGAAAATATGCTTCGTCTATATAGATGATATAGTCGTTTTTAGCAAAGACGAAGAATCCCACTTCAAAAATCTATCCACAATTTTTAAGACCCTTCAAGATGCAAACCTTAAAGTCCAGATGGACAAATGTGAGTTTTTAAAAAACAATGTAGAGTTCCTAGGATTCCTAATATCTTCTGAAGGAATTAAAACAAATCCCAAGAAGATAGAAGCAATAGCCCAATTTCCGTGTCCAAAGACACTAAAGGACCTACGATCATTCTTAGGCCTATCAGGGTTCTATCGACGATTCATCAAGGACTACGCCAAGCTAGCGAAACCCCTGACAGTCCTTCTCAGAGGGGAATATGGACGCACGTCCAAACAATCCTCTAGCAAAAAAATAATAAACTTTGACAACGAAGCTCTCGAAGCATTTCAAAAACTAAAAAATTCCCTCATCTCCGAAGATATAATTCTTAAATTCCCTGACTTCAAAAAAGAGTTCCACCTTACAACGGATGCGTCTAACTACGCAATAGGCGCAGTACTTGAACAAGACGGAAAGCCCATAACGTTCATCTCAAGAACTCTATCAAAATCAGAAGAAAACCTGGCAACAAATGAGAAAGAGATGCTGGCCATCATATGGTCACTCAATACTCTCAGAAATTATCGGGACAATATCTCATCCCCATTGCAGAAGAACCAATAAACGTTTATAAAAATCAAATTATTTTATTAGAAGGAAATACAGCGTCATACGATTTCAAAATCATTTTCCCCACTTATCACAGGCATACAATAATAGAACCAACATTTTCTAATGACAAAATTATCAATATTTTTAAACGTTATCTGAATATATCTGTTATAAATGGACTCCAGACAAGCGAAAGAATACTTGGAAAAATTCAAGAAATTTATCCCATCCATTTTAAACAGTATAGAATTAGATTTGCAAGAAAAACAGTTGTAGATTTACTTGACCCAGAACAACAAGAAAATGAAATTATAAAAGAACACAATCATGCACATAGGAATAGCAAAGAAAACAAATTACAGATTTTAACAAAGTTTTATTTTCCCCAAATGCGACGGAAAATAGAAAAAATAGTAAAACAATGCATTATTTGTAAAGAACATAAGTACGACAGACACCCTACTAAGCCTTTAATAGAACCAACCCCCATACCAACATATCCTGGACAAATATTACACATTGACATTTACTTCACAAACAAAAGAATCATATTGACCGCCATAGATAAATTTTCCAAATATTCTTTGGTAAAGATCCTAAAATCAAGATCCGCCGAGGACATAAAACAACCCTTAAGTGAATTAATACTCTCATTTGGAGTACCGGATACTATTGTAGTAGATAACGAAAAATCTCTAAATTCCAACTCTGTTCTTTCGATGGTAGAAAACTTTTTTAACATAAAGGTTTTCAAAACACCGCCATACACGAGCACAGCTAATGGACAGATAGAATGTTTTCACCATCCTTGAGTACAATAACTCTATCCATTCCACTACAGGAAAAAAGCCAAGAGATATTTTCTTTGCAAGTGAACTCTCCAACAATCCCCAAGAACTCAAAAGAGAAAGAGAAAATACCTCACACAGAATTAAACAGAAACAAGACGCAGACCTACAATATCACAATAGGAAGAAAAGCCCTCCTAAAGAATTTTCCCTTGGCGAAGTAATTTACGTTAGAATGAATAAAAGATTAGGAAATAAACTATCTCCCAAGTATAAAAAAGAAATAGTAAAAGAAAATAAAAATTCAACAGTCATCACTAATTCAGGAAAAACTATCCACAAAAGTTTAATTAAAAATTAACAGCCTCTCTTCCACTTTAGGTTTCTGGTACACTTTTGTACCGTACACACAAACATCCAGATACTGGATTACACAAACTCTCATTTAATCAAAATCAATACTGGAAGTGCCAAGATACAAAATGGTTCCTTTAAAATCATACACGTTATCGACATAGACGCATACGACAACTTTATTGAACAACTAGAAAAGGCCATATCCAATGTGAAATCCCAACATCTTTTATATCCCATCCTATTCTACGAAATCCAAAAGACCAAAAATTACCTCATAAGATTAAAAGTAAAAAGAAAGAGATCACTAGATTTTATAGGAAATGGATCGCCGGAAACCCGGACCACCACGATTTAGAAATATTAACAGATAAAATAAACAATGTACTAGTTAATAACAATAATCAAGTCGTTATTAATAGACTTACAATAGAAAAGATAAATGAAATCTCAAACTTAACAAATAGTGTAATTCAAACTTTCAAAGAACTAAATAGCATAGAAAATAGTGTAATACTAAAACTAAAATATAAATAAGAGTTAGTTAAATAAGAAATCATAAATATCGCTTACGCAATACACTGGTCAAAAGCCAATATTGTAAATTCCTATATCCTAAGTAATAATGAAATAAATGTAACGGAAACCATACTAAAAAATGAAAATTTTCAATATGTAAACATAGATGAAGCTTTAGAATTTGCCAATATCAAAATTGCTTCTAATAATAAAAATATAATCTATATATTAGATCTTCCTACAAGCGAAAGTAATTCTTGTAATACTTTTATAATAAAAGCAATAAAGAAAAAAAATGCTATTAATAAAATACCATATGAAAATATTTTAGAATGTAAAGATAAGATTTATGGAATAATTAAAGAATGTAAGAAATACAATGAATTAACTATATGCAATAAGAAAAATATAATAGACATACGTACCTCTACTTGCATGCCTAATTTGTTAAAGAGCATTAAACCAACATGTACCCAAATAAACAACGAACATATACCATCAATAGAAGAATTAACACCAGGAATTATCCTCCTCAATCAATTCAATGGCCCTGCGATAATCAACGAAGAAACAGTAGAACTCAATGGAACTTACATCATCCGGCATACAAACTCCTCAATTCAAATAAACGGAAGAGAATTTAACAACAAAGAAATGGTCAACTATCATATCATGCCAGCAGTGCTTCAACCAGCACCAATGTTAGAAGCCAAAGAGGAATTCTTATCACTCGAGAGATTACAGCATCTTTACGCCAATAGTACAAATAAAATAGACTTGCTGGAAAAGGTCAACATAATCCACAATACAACTTCCGCTGTACTAGTAATTTGCCTTACATCAATTGCAATAATATTCGCCTTCAAACTCTTTCGAAAACGTAACAACAAGGTTGACAAAGAAAAGTTCACATCGGCAACAGTACCAGATCAAAATCCAAAACCGATGATAATAGGAGTCAAGGACATCGCAAACCATATAAGGTCATCGAACGAGGACGTTCGAATTTAAGGATGGAGGAGTTAACGCCAAACAAGCTTAAACCAGCAAAAAGCTGAATCGGCTATACTTCCGTTCCCGTGGGAACATTATTGGGTAAGCCATAGAGGAAATATATTATCTCTATAATATATTTCCTCTATGGGGTAAGCAGCGAACACGAGCGCTGCATTTGCTGACACAGCGTCTGGAAATAACACACGCCAGTTGCCGATATGCTGCAGTAGCAGGGTAGAATAAGTTATGTTAAGTTTAGTTTTAGAATTGTAATTTAGTATTAAGTAAATTGCGAACAAATAAAGATGTTTTTTTTATAATCCTTTAACAATAAATAATTTAATTTGTACACACAGAAAATAATGTAGATTTCATATTTTTGTTATTGTGCATTTAAATTTATTTTTTTATTTATTTTATTGGAGCTTTAAATTTAAAGTCCAGTAGTCTGTTTGATTTGAGATTTTATTATCAACGAACTTATGATTGGATTAAGTAAAAGAGAACAATTAAGAATTCATTGAAAATGTTCTAATTCTAACGATTGAGTATAAGAGGATATGTAAGAAACAAAAAAGTTAATTCGCAATAGTTTTCCAAAACTCTCCCTCAAAGCGAATTAGAAATACAATTGAAAATAATTATTAAATTCATTTAAATTATTGTTTATGTATTGTTTTTCGTTTGCATCTATGCAATTTGTTTTTATTTAACTAGTCTTTAGAGTTTACAAAATGTATAGTTAAGACATCTCCAATTGTGCAATCATTCATGAAAATATAGGTTAAATTAAATTTAAATCTTCGACCCTGTCGGCATCAACAAAACCTTCAAATTGTTTCCTTGTATTAAAATAATAATGGGGAATCCATTTTGGTGTTTCAAAAGTATAGGGCTGGAATTCGACATCTGTCAAACTAAGTTGTTAAACCAATTTTTTTTTAGTTCAAAGTCTGACATTTACGAAAATGGAACGCTTAACTTCAGACAAATAGTTAAAACCAACTAAAAGAATGGTGGTTCTGCCGAAGTGACATATTGAATTGTAAGAGGAGATTATAGTTTACATATCGTCCAACTACGCAAGCAATTGGCAAAATTGTGAAGAAATTTTAAGAGACTGGATTGCTTACAGATATTGTAAGGACTGCCCATCATGGTTTTGCTCGTACCACTGAAAATATCCTTGCTGTAAGTTAAAGTTTTGCCGAAGATCCGAATGTATCAATTTCTCAGGAATTAGGACTGTCTTTAGGCACATTATGGTGTATTTTGCATTTGGATCTACGCCTACATCTATTTACAGTCAAGTTCACACAGCTGACCAGCTGTCCAATCAGAACGTAGTAAATACATCGAATGGGTGCTTGAACAACAGGCGGTGGACGGAAATTTGTCGAACAAAATTTTCAGCGACGAAGCAGATTTCTTACTCGGTGGGGTGGGTATATTAATTAACAAAATTTTCGTATTTGGGATTGGGATTCTAAAATTAGTCAAGTAATTGAAGAGAGGCCATTACATCCACACAAATTTAACGTTTAATAGGCTCTTTGGCCGGAGGTCTGATTAGAGCTTACTTCTTCGAAAACGACTGTCACCGTCAATTCGGAACCTTATGGTTATATGATAACCGACTTTATTGTCTGCTATTGATGACTTGGAGAATATGGGGTTTTAACAAGATCGTGCCACAAGCCAAACAACTCGAGCGAATATGGCTTTATTGCAAGGGCAATTTTCTGGCCGCGTAGTTTCCCATCATGGCGATATCAACTGACCAACAAAATCATGCGATTTGACACCGTTGGAATTTTTGTGTGTGATGCTATGCGTTAAACCTTATCAAAAGATAATGTATTGACCAATGAATATATACTTATGTGTATAGGAAAAATTAGGTTTTCCTTCGGCTTTTTTGGTCACTTTGATCGTGGCAATGAAACAAGGTTGTTACATTAACTTTTCCCGACGTTTCGGCAGGGGTTGCTGCCTTCCTCAGGGGAACTTTATTAAACATGAAAAATAAAACACATAGTACAATATTGTGGACAACAAGAATAAGAAAAAACTTACAATTTAACAATTAAATTTTAAAACAATGTAAAAAAACACTTCTAATTAAGAAGTTCAGTCTATAACTACAAAAAAACAAAGAAAAAAGCTCTTATGAGGAAACAAGTGAGCAATATACAGATGATATACTCTGTGTGTCTTGCTTGCGATTCATATTGTTTTTGTTTTTCAGGATATGGAGCGTTTCGAGTGTATATCGCTTGGAAGTATGTTTTTCCGTTTGAAGAACTTTAACACAATCGAAATCCGGAGAATGACCTTTGTCTATTGAATGGGCCGCCAATGCGGTTTTAGCCAGGTTATTGTTTTTGATGTCAGATTTGTGGTTGGACAATCTTTGGCGCAAGAATTGTTTGGTGGTTCCGATGTAGCAAAGGTTACATGTTTCGTCAGGTTTACCTTTGCAGTTTATTTTATAAATCACATCAGTGCGTTTATCTCTGTCTATTTTGGTCTTTAGTTTGGTGAAAAGGTGTCTAATTGTCTGGTTAGATTTAAAAGCCAATCGGACATCTTGGATGTTTTTGGTGACAACTTGCTTAAAACTCTCAGCCAGTTTTGGAACGTAAACAATGCTTTTGAAGTATCCTTTGTTGTTATCCTCACTTTGTTGTTTAGCGCGTCTGCATTGTTGTTGTAAAATTAAGCCACGAATAATTGCTGGCGGGAAACCGTTGTCGCTTAAAATTTTGGTCACTTTGATGGTATTTGAATGGTGGAATCTTACGTCACTTAACGTAAAAACTTTGTTAATTAAATTGGAAGCTGTGTTGAAGATTATGTGTTTGGCTTGGTTGGACCGGAAGTTGATCAGACGTCCTGATGCTGTTGGTTTTTGAAACCAATCAAACGACAATTGAGTGTCCATACGGTGGATTTTGACATCAAGGAACGATATAGAACTGTTGTTTTCGTTTTCAACAGTGAACTGTAGTTTGGAGTGGAATCCGTTCAGGATCAATAATAAGTCTGCGACTTTATATTTGTCCATAACCGCAAATATGTCATCAACATATTTCACTATAAAATTTGGTTTTGCATTACATCCAGTTAAGCATTCGTCAAGTAAATGGTCCATTACCAAATCAGCAATAGTGGGCGAAAGAGGGTTACCCATTGGCATTCCAAAAATTTGTTTGTAGATAATGTCCTTAAACTGCAAATAGTTGTTGTCTTTTAAGCAAAAATCCATGATTTCAATAAATTTAGTTTGGCTGATTTTGGTATGTCTGCTAATCGTATCCCATTTCTTTTTAATAATATTAATAGCCAATTGTACTGGGATGTTAGTAAATAATGAAATAACATCAAACGAGACCAATACATCATTACTTTGTAATTTAACATTTCTCGCTTTGTCAACAAATTCGTAAGAATTTTTTACAGTGTATTTTGTTTCATTCGTCACTGATTGTAAAATTCTACCAACAAATCTGGAAAGCTCATAGCATGGTAAATTCAAAGATGATACAATTGGACGCATGGGCATGCTTGGTTTGTGCGTTTTTGGTAGTCCGTAGATAGAGGGAAGCTGCGCGGTGTATGTTGTCATTTTGTTCTTTTCCTTATCGTCTATGTGGTTGTTGTTGTTGAGCCACTTAACCAACTCATTGTTTCGGTTTTGTAGTGTTGTTGTTGGGTTATGTCTAACACGCCAATACGTACTTCGGTCAGAGAGAAGTACACTCATTTTGTCATCGTATTCATTACGCTCCATCGCTACAGTCACATTGCCTTTGTCCGCTGAGAGAATAATAATATTTTTGTTTCGCTTAAGGAAAGAGATAGCTTGTTTGTTGACATAAAGCACATATTTGGCAAACTGGTCGCTGTTTTGACTACGTTGAAACGAGTGCAACATATTGCCATACTGTGCTCTGATCAGTTCTTGTTCCTTTTCGTCTTTCACTTCTCGTATTACTTCTTCTCCATCAGCTATTAACTGAAACAGAGGGAATGTTTTTTTGTCTATTGGTAGCGCAAATTTTTTTCCCAATGACAAAAGCCATTTAATTTCTAAAGGAAATTTTATGGTGGTTCTGTTATCAAACCATTTTTCGTGGAATACGATGTTGAATTTTTTCCACAGAGCTGATTTTAAGTCGTCTATTTTATGAATGTTCGTTTGTTGTTTACTATTGTATATAGTATTAGGCTATTAATATTATTAAAAAGAAATGGGATACGATTAGCAGACATACCAAAATCAGCCAAACTAAATTTATTGAAATCATGGATTTTTGCTTAAAAGACAACAACTATTTGCAGTTTAAGGACATTATCTACAAACAAATTTTTGGAATGCCAATGGGTAACCCTCTTTCGCCCACTATTGCTGATTTGGTAATGGACCATTTACTTGACGAATGCTTAACTGGATGTAATGCAAAACCAAATTTTATAGTGAAATATGTTGATGACATATTTGCGGTTATGGACAAATATAAAGTCGCAGACTTATTATTGATCCTGAACGGATTCCACTCCAAACTACAGTTCACTGTTGAAAACGAAAACAACAGTTCTATATCGTTCCTTGATGTCAAAATCCACCGTATGGACACTCAATTGTCGTTTGATTGGTTTCAAAAACCAACAGCATCAGGACGTCTGATCAACTTCCGGTCCAACCAAGCCAAACACATAATCTTCAACACAGCTTCCAATTTAATTAACAAAGTTTTTACGTTATGTGACGTAAGATTCCACCATTCAAATACCATCAAAGTGACCAAAATTTTAAGCGACAACGGTTTCCCGCCAGCAATTATTCGTGGCTTAATTTTACAACAACAATGCAGACGCGCTAAACAACAAAGTGAGGATAACAACAAAGGATACTTCAAAAGCATTGTTTACGTTCCAAAACTGGCTGAGAGTTTTAAGCAAGTTGTCACCAAAAACATCCAAGATGTCCGATTGGCTTTTAAATCTAACCAGACAATTAGACACCTTTTCACCAAACTAAAGACCAAAATAGACAGAGATAAACGCACTGATGTGATTTATAAAATAAACTGCAAAGGTAAACCTGACGAAACATGTAACCTTTGCTACATCGGAACCACCAAACAATTCTTGCGCCAAAGATTGTCCAACCACAAATCTGACATCAAAAACAATAACCTGGCTAAAACCGCATTGGCGGCCCATTCAATAGACAAAGGTCATTCTCCGGATTTCGATTGTGTTAAAGTTCTTCAAACGGAAAAACATACTTCCAAGCGATATACACTCGAAACGCTCCATATCCTGAAAAACAAAAACAATATGAATCGCAAGCAAGACACACAGAGTATATCATCTGTATATTGCTCACTTGTTTCCTCATAAGAGCTTTTTTCTTTGTTTTTTTTGTAGTTATAGACTGAACTTCTTAATTAGAAGTGTTTTTTTTACATTGTTTTAAAATTTAATTGTTAAATTGTAAGTTTTTTCTTATTCTTGTTGTCCACAATATTGTACTATGTGTTTTATTTTTCATGTTTAATAAAGTTCCCCTGAGGAAGGCAGCAACCCCTGCCGAAACGTCGGGAAAAGTTAATGTAACAACCTTGTTTCATTGCCACGATCAAAGTGACCAAAAAAGCCGAAGGAAAACCTAATTTTTCCTATACACATAAGTTAAACCTTATCTGCATAAAAAACCATGTTTATGCAGATAAGGTTAAACTCTTGAGCACTTAAAATCAACATTCGTCAAGTTATGGCTGATATACAGCCAAATATGTGTCAAAAAGTGGGAGATGATTCTGGCCGTGTTGATAATGAAAATTAGTTAATGGCCAAATAAAGAACTGGTACTGCTCTCTGTTAGATCGGTTACACAATCCAAGCTGCTTACCAGGTTCTTACTGAGTTTGATTTTATCTATATTCCACCTTGCCAGTTTCTTGTAGAAGATGTAAAATAAATTTCCAACTGCTTCATACTGACTTATTCTTGAAGTTCTAAATTCAAATAAAGAGGCGACACATCCTTTTGGTGAAAAAAAGCTTCTTATGAAGAGCTAGATCTAGGATCATTCAAATAGTAGAATATCTATCTACTGGTGAAAACGTTTCTCTAAACAAAAAAAAAAACACAAAAAACTAGCTTAAGCCTTTAACCACCATCCGTGCCTTAAATATTCAAAGCTTCTTATGTTCGTCCTTCTCAACCCATCGACAGCAAATGTGTTAAACACCTTCGTGAAGCTCCACTAAAACCCATGTGTTGTTGGAAAGAAGGTAAGGTATTCTTAATCGAATGCGTTCTTCCACATAGAAGACACAGTAAGCAATAAAGCTGCTGACATAGTTTGGGGAATGCTTCTTGTTTCAATACAATTCAAAACATTATATTGTTTTCTTCGCCCTATTTTTAGCAAACGTCATCCTTTGGGGTAGATTCCAACAAGATTAATAGTTAAAGATGTGGTTCCGAAAACAATTAAAAACACCAAGTCAATTCGGTTCACAAAATATGTATAATTTTTTATTTGAGGAAAAGTACGTCTTACCAGGTTGGAGGTTATTATAAAAGAAATGTTAAATACCAACTTTACAATTACAATACAATAGAATACAAAAAATTGGATGAATTAGAGTGAATTTAAGAGTGGCTTAGTCGCCATCTAGTGATTATTTCAGCTTTGTAATTGGTATAAATAATTTTAAAAAGCATTCAGATTTGTCTTCAACATTACCGGCCCCCTTGCCGTGAAGCGGCTAAATAAATTCCTTAGCTACCCTAACATGTACGATTCTATTCCCAGCTAAATTTTATAACTAATTTTTTCAAAAATATTACTTAAAAACAAATAGTGTAGTGCAAAGTTAAATAATTATTATTGTTTCTTCCTTTTTTTTCATAACATTTCAAAACTATAGTTTTATAAATACTGGTATTTCAGGGAATATATCTTAAAGGATTCGTGTCGCGTTATTCAAATTCAGAAGATACTTCATTAACTAAAATAATCATTTTTTTTTAAATTGATAATATATCTATCTTATAACTAAATAATTCAATTAATGCATGAGTTTATAGATACTCCATCTAAAATACGGACTGTTGGTAGTTGAACAAAGTGTAAGTCGAATATTCGCAGTTGGTCTCACTTTGAATGCATAGGAAGAATACAAATCTTTGTTATTGGCCTTGTTATTTCGCCAAGCTTAGTTTTAGTTAATACAACTCTAACTTGTCCGTCAGTTCCTTGATATGTTTTGATTACACGCCCGAGACGCCATTCGGTCGAGGGAAGATTTTCGTTTTTGATCACTACAAGATCGTTGATTTTAACATTAGGTTGAGAAACTTGCCACTTATAGCGTTTATGAAGCTCTTTAAGGTATTCTTCTTTCCAACGCCGACAAAATTCTTGTTGGAGAAATTTTACTTTTTCCCATCTTTTGATAATGGACCAATAACTTCGGGTTCGGGAGCAGAAAGTAAAGGACCGCCACGCAGGAAATGACCAGGGGTTAACGCTAGTAAGTCATTAGGATTTTCTGACATAAGTGATATTGGTCGAGAATTTAAACACGCTTCTATACGGGCTAAGGTGGTTGAAAATTCTTCAAACGTTAGCTTGCTGTTTTCGAGAACTTTTCTGAAATGAGTTTTAAAGCTCTTGACACCGGCTTCCCATAAGCCTCCCATGTGTGGAGATCCAGGGGGAATAAAGTTCCATTTTAACCCCTGGATACTAAAGTTATCAGAAACTTGTTTTGAAGCTACTGCTAGCATTGTTTGAAATTCCTTTTTTAACGTGTTACTAGCACCAACAAAGTTGGTGCCGTGATCGGAAAAAGTTCCTTTGGAAGGCTCCTCCTTGTCACAAATCTCGAAAATGCAGCCAAGAAAGCTTTAGTAGATAGGTCACTCACTGCTTCGAGGTGGATAGCCTTGGTCGAGAAGCATACAAAGACACAAGTATATCCCTTTGTAATGCGGCAATTTCGTCCACTAAAGCTTTTTATATCAAATGGACCAGCGAAATCGATGCCTGTGTATGTAAACGGAGGCAAAAGGTTCACCGTTCATTAGGCAGTGCTGCCATTATCTGCTTTTGCATTTGTTTCTTATGAATTACACAAGTTTTGCAAAGACGTATTCGAGACTTAATTAGGTTTTTTACCTTTGGAATCCAAATATCATGTCTCAGTAATCGAAGAACCAGTGCATTCCCTCCGTGCATAGAAAGCTCGTGAATATAATCAATAAGGAGGCATGCGTAACGAGAATTATAAGGAATAATAATTGGATAACGTTCGTTATAAGAAAGAGAAGCATTACTTTATTAGAATCTAGAGATGGATTCAAAGATAGTATAGAACTTTTTCTGTGAATTGGTTTTTTGTCAGACAATAGTCGATATTCTGAAGAGAAATATTTTTGCTGCGCTATCCGCATGAGTTTATTTTTGACAAAATTTACTTCAGATTGACTAACGGTCCAAGTTTGAGGACGAGCAATCTTGTCCTTGTTTTTATATGAATGGTGAAAAAATCTATAAACATATGATAGCACTCAATGCTCGCGGAAGTGATGAAACCCGATCAAGAATATCTTCCATAGACTGGGTGCAAAAAGTCGCTGTGGGTTTATATTCTAAGTTTTCACTTTGTACAACCTCTGGATGACTTTGTACCCACTGCCTTTCTGGCTCCATGAGCCATGAAGGCCCTTTCCACCAAAGCGAGTTATTTTGAAGGTCTTGGGGTGATTTACCACGGGTAGCAGCTTGATTTTGTGCTGATTTTACATGTCTCTACTTTGTATCTCCCACGTTTTCTAATATTTCGGTTATTCTGTTGGCCACAAATGTTTTCCATGTTTGAGGTGACTTATTGAGCCAAGATAGAACAATGGAAGAATCAGTCCATAAATATAACTCATATGATTCATTTGGAAAATTTGGGACATATGTGTTTACGAGTTTTGATAACAGAACTGCTCCACATAGTTCCAATCGTGGAAGCGATACCTGTTTAATCGGATATATTCTAGTTTTTGCACATATCAAATTGGAATCGATACAATGCTCGCTTTCATAGATTCGAATGTAAAGAGCTGCAGAAAAAGCTTGCTCCGAAGAATCACAAAAACCGTGAAACTGAATCTTTGTCGCAGGCCTATAACCGGTCCAGCGAGCTATCTTAAAGTATTTTATTTCGGGTAAATTTTGTATGAAGTTGTTCCATTTTACTGCTGAAATAGGTGTGAGATGATCATCCAAGGATGTGCCTTCTGACCATATTTGCTGCATCAAGATTTTTGCAGTTATGATCACTGGTGCAAGCCATCCCGCTGGATCAAATAACCGAGAAATTTGAGAGAATACTTCTCGCTTAGTGCAAGATGAAGAAACTTTCAATGTTTGAGTCGTGAAATAAAAATAATCTTCTTTTCCATTCCACCGAACGCCTAGAGTTTTAACTGAACTGCCATTATCTCGATTTAAGAAGTGTTCACTTAAAACATGTTCAGGTGGCAAATGATTCAATAGATAACACTCATTTGAGGTCCACTTGCGTATTGAAAAACCTGCGGAGTTAAACGCAGCAATTAACTCGTCTTGAGATTTACGCGCTGTAAGAATGTCGTGAGCCCCAGATAACAGATCGTCTACGTAGAAATCTGACCTTATTATCTTCGAAGCCAGGGGGTATGTAGTTTCAATATCATCTGCCAGTTTAAGTAGTGTACGAAGTGCCAGGTATGGGGCACAGTTTACGCCAAAAGTGACCGTAAGAAGTTCATAATCTTCTATTTCAGAATATGGAGTGCTGCGATACAGAATACGCTGAAACGGTGTATCCCGTGCATCTACTAAGATCTGACGGTACATTTTCTCAATGTCGCCGTTAAACACGTATTTGAAAAAACGTTATCGTAGTATGAGAGTTAGTAGATCACGTTGAAGTACAGGTCCAGCATGTAACAAGTCGTTTAAACTAGTTCCATTGCTAGAGGGACTGGATGCGTTGAAAACAACCCGAACTTTAGTAGAAACACTCTCTGGCTTGATCACAGCATGATGAGGAAGGTAGTAAGATGAAACTACACCATTTTCAAATCTTTCTTGGGCATCAACTTTTTTCATATGGCCTAACCTTATGTATTCAGAAATAACCTCTGAATATGTTGATTGCAAAACTGGATTACTGGCAAGAGACCTTTCTGAACGTAGAAATTGATATAACGCAATTTGTCTGGATAATCCTAGACCTCTGTTTATATTTGTTTTAGGTTTAAATGGTAGTTTTACTACATATCTACCGTCCTGTAATCTTCGCGTAGTATTTATATACAAGTCTTCGCAATACTGATCTGCATTAGAAATAGAAGGCTTTGTATCTCGAATCTCTTCCAGCTCCCAAAACTTATTCATGTCAAATGAAATATCACTTTCAGTCTGACTAGATATGAAGGTGGTAAAGGTATGGAAATGGTGTGGAAGAGGGCCTGACAACACCCAACCAAAAAGTGTGTTCTGAGCTATGAGTGAAGGTGAAATATGAAGAAGTCCTGGACGTATAATGGCAGGATAAAGATCAGCACCTAGTAAGAAATCAACTTGCGATGACTTATTAAACGTTGGGTCTGCAAGTTTCAAACCTTCAAGAGAACCTAAATCCGTAAGTTGGAAAGATGAAATTGGTAAATGATTGGTCAAATGTTTTAAAACGATAGCTTGTCCGGTTATGGGCTTAGACGGATTTTCTTCATTGAGAAGTGAGAAGGTGCATAGTTTTTGAGCTGTAGCAGCATGAGCTGAATTAATACCACATATTTGCGAGTTTATTGAATGAAACGGTAACTTAAGTCGATTGTGAACTGGATCTGAAATGAAGGACACCTCAGACCCAGGGTCGATTAAAGCTTGCAATACATGTTGATTTCTATTATGTAAAATTTTTATTAAAGCGTTTGCTAAAAAAACGCTTCTATCAAAGGTGGTATGGTAAGACGAGTGATCTACTAAATTCGATAATTGTTGTGGATTTGAAGTGGACTGTATGTTGGTAAGATTTGATGCTTGAGTATTGCTAGAAGTGTCAATTTAGATTTTGAGATGAAGTAGAAGACGCAAAATGCAATAAAGTATGATGAAGACCCTTGCATGCTTGCGTGCTGCATGTATAAATACTCTTGCATTTGTTACTAGAATGTGTAACGGATAAGCAATTTGTACAAATGTTATTTTGTCGAACAAATTCATATCGAGATTTAACTGGTAATTCCAAAAATGTTGAACATTTGCGCAAAGGGTGTTGTCCTTTACAAACTTTACACGAAAAGTTAAATGTTTTTGTATGAAAAGCTTGAACTTTCATGTGATTATTTGGTTTTGTATTAAGACCCTTTTTTGCGAGGCTAGTAGTAGATGTTGATTGAACATCTGATATAGATTCTAAAATCCTATAACGCGATTCTAAAAATTTGTCCATTTGTTCCCAAGTTGGAAATTCACTTGGATCTTGAAGGGATTGTTCCCAAAAACTAAGTGTTTCGGTAGGTAAACGATTCGAACAAGCATAAATTAGCATTGGATCCCAATTCGGCGTTGTGACTTTATGCGATTTTAATGAAGCAAGACAATAATTTATAGAACTTCGTAATTCTTTAATTGCTTTTGCAGATTCAATTTGCATGCGTGGTAGGTTAAACAAAACTTTTACTTGATTATTCACCAAAATTCTTTTATTTTCGTATGTATTTTTTAGTGATTCCCAAGCTAAATCAAAACTATCATTTGTTAAAGGGAACTTTGAAACAATAGCTTGTGCAGAGCCTTTCGTTTAAGAACGAAGATGAAACAGTTTTTGCACCTGTCCTAACTTAGGATGGTTTTTATAAACGGCTTCAAACATGTCTCTAAAAGACGGCCAAGTGAGATAGTCACCGTAAAAGAAATCAGTATCACACGCTGGTACTTTTATACATTGATATGTTTCAGACGAATCTAAATTCCCAGTACTTCTATTTGTATTTGGGGGAGAGTACGATAACTTTGGCGCCGAGATATAATAACGGTTTTTGGTAGAGGGGCTTAATACAAGCATTTTTTACTATGGGAGGGGGGGGGGTCTATCTCCCCCCGTTTAGGCGGTAGGGGCAATTTAAAAAAACATGTACTTTAAATGGAAAAAAAATAATTAAAAAATAACGGTAATACTTACAATTAAGTATTATACCTTTTTTTAAAGCCAACACTTGTGTCTAGTAGCTTGTTTTTAAATCAAGTCAAAACTATGCATAGTTTGCGAAAAACACTGTTTTAAACTCAAAATTTGGTCAAAAAAAAAGTTAAAAATATGGTTTAGAGTGTAATATTTCGAAACTTTTAGATTATCTACAATTTTTTTTTTAGAATACATTGCCCTTATTTATTTTTTAACGAAAACTGAAAACTAGATGTTTCTATGTCTTCTAGTTTTTGAGAAAATTGAAAATTACCAAAACAAAATATTTCAATTAAATTACTTTTTTTATATCCAGTTTATTTAGATGCATATGAAATTTTGCATGCACTCACCGAACCTTTCACCCTCTCCACCTTGCACCCACCCTAACTCGCACCCACCCCAAATCCTATAGTGAGCCTGATAAAAATAAAACAACCGATCAGTTTGACTTCCAGGATAAAAAGAGGAAGTTAAAGCGTTTAATACAAAAGACTTGAGGTTAGAACTACATAATGTAATGTAATGTAAAGTAATGAAAGTAAGTATAACAATTTGTAAGTCAGTGTACTAATGAATGTATTCAGAGAGTGATTAATTAATTCAAGTTAATAATGTATATTCAACACTCCCCCTCATTATTGACATTTACAATTTCTAATTGAAAAGCAAAAACAAACAATTATTAAATAATATTAATTTTAACTTTAAAGTATTCAAATTTTTCTTTACATAAAGGTTTAGTGAATATGTCAGCTAATTGTTCATTAGTTGGTATATAAGAAATATCAAATAAATTTTCATAATACTTTTCTCTTATAAAATGCACTCGAACGTCGATATGCTTTGTCCTCGAATGGTATTCCGGATTTTTGATAAGTTTCAAAGCTCCTTGGTTGTCTATATAAAGCATTGCTCGCACATCGCACTCTTGTAGGATATCTCTTATTAAAACTCTTATCCACATGAGTTCTTTTACGGCTTCTGATGCTGCCACGTATTCAGCTTCCGTTGATGATAGTGCTGTGCATCGTTGTCTTCGTGAACCCCAGGCAATTGGTGAATCTCCTAGTAGGAATATATAACCACTAGTTGATCGTCGTGTGTCGACATCGCCAGCGTAATCGGAGTCACTATAACATAAAAGATTTAAGTTACATTTATTTTTGAAAAATATACCTATATTTTGAGTAGCCTTCAAATAACGAAAGACTCGTTTCAATGTTTTGATATGCTGTGGAGCTGGCCTGTCCAGGTATCGACTTAAAACTCCAACAACATATGAAATATCTGGTCTTGTAGCTATGGCCAGATACATCAGGCATCCAATCGCTTCTCGGTACGGAAAACCAGTTTCATCCGTAGAAGTTGGACTGAGAAGTGACGATTTTGATATTGCTTCGCACGGTGTAGCAAAACCTTTTGATTCTGCCATATTAAAACGGCTCAAAAGACGTTGAATGTAAGCAGACTGCAAAACATGAATATCTCCAGCAGAATTTCGCTTCAGTTCCAAACCAAGGTAGTAATTCGCCTTATTCATCGTAAGTTGCAAATGTTGATTTAAGTATGTAATCAGCTCATAAATATCGTTCACGTCGGTTGCTGCCATCAGTCCATCATCTATATACAGCGCGATTATAACAATTCTCTCCTCTTTCCGAAGCACGAACAAACATGGATCAGCAGCGCACGTTATAAAATTATAATTATTGAGTAGTTTAGATATGGTCAGGTTCCAGTTTCTCGAAGCTTGTTTGAGGCCGTATAAGGTTTTATTTAGCTTACAAACCTTTCCCGACTGGTCCACATATCCAATTGGCTGCGCCATATAAATGTCCTCTTCTAATGTCCCGTTCAAAAAAGCGGTTTTGACATCAAATTGGTATAACAAAAGTCGTTTACATGTAGCTATGGCAATAATTGTTCGTATTGAATTGAATTTAGCAACTGGGCTAAAGGTTTCGTTGAAGTCGATTCCTTCTTGTTGGCTACAACCTTTGATAACCAACCTAGCTTTATATCGCTCAATATTGTTTTGAGCAGAAAGCTTAACTTTATATACCCACTTACAAGGAATTACCTTTCTATCTTTTGGGCAATCCACGAGCTCCCATGTCTTGTTCAGTCGATGAGCTTCCATTTCTTCTTCCATAGCTGCCATCCACATTTTAGAATCCTCTGAATTGATAGCTTCACTATAGGTCAATGGCTCCATCGTCCCAGCCAAAAATGCATGGCCTTCTGTTATTGCAGCTACCAAACTTGGATGAGGCCCCGCGTCCCAATTTTCATTGCTGCGGAGCTTGGACTTAAAAACAGAATCTGAAGCTCCATCGAATTTCTTTTGACCTCGACGACGTTGTTGTGCGGCTTCTAGCTCTTTACTTTTCGTTTTCTCATTGGCTTTTATCAAAGTGTTTTCTTCGGCCTCTGCTCGGTGCGGTCCACCCTCTTCTGCCGAACTAAATTGATCATCTTCGCTTCCTGTCAAGTTCTCCAGTCTATCTGTCTCAACTGCAACATCTCTCAACGGCTCATCAACAACAGCATCACCTCTCAACGGCTCATCAACAACAGCAACAACAGGTTCCTTAATATCTTCCTTTGGAGTTTCATTTGAAGTTTCCAGCTTGAAGGTTGCCTTCTCTTTAAACAAAATATCACGAGAAAGCTGTATTTTGTTTGATTCTGGTACCCAAACACGAAACCCCTTTGTATTATCTGGATACCCAACAAAGATTCCCGACGAAGCCTTTTTATCCCACTTTTGCCTTTTTTCCTTAGGAATATGTATGAAAACTTCACTGCCAAAAGACTTCAAATTGCTAATACTGGGAGTTTGCTGCAACCACAACTCATAAGGGCTTTTGTTCTTAACAGGAGACGGTCCAAAACGATTTAATAAATAAACCGCCGTATTGACAGCTTCACTCCACAGTCTAAGAGGCAAGTCGTTGCCATGCAGCATAGTTCTAGCAATTTCCACAATAAAACGCATGTCCCTTTCCGCACGTCCGTTTTGTTGAGGACTATAAGGAACAGACAATTGATGAATAATCCCACGTGCTGACAAAAGATCTTGAACATGTTTATTGACAAACTCCAAACCATTGTCGGACCTGAGAGTTTTAATGTTATTGCTTAAAAGAGACTGAACTTCATTAAGAAATTTTTCAATTAAAGACGGAACCTCACTTTTTTCTTTAATGAAATATACTTTTCTAAAGCTTGAATAATCGTCTTTGAACAATAAAAAATACCTTGAACCTCCTAACGACTTCGTCTGCATAGGGCCGCATAGGTCTGTGTGCACGAGAACACCTCTTTCTGTTGCTCTAGACTGACTTTCACCAAATGGAGAACGATGCATTTTTCCCATAGCACATGCATCACAAAAAAAATTGGGGTTATCAACAAATTTAATTTCACGTTGATTAAGTATTTTTTTAACTTGTCCAATGCACATGTGACCTAACCTGTTATGCCACACTTCCAGAGATTCAATTTTAGACACTAGATTAGCATGAACACTTTCATTTTTTACTCTAAAAAGCATTTTATATAGGCGACTACATCTGATGCCAATAGCAACTGGTTGGCCATCTTTCAAAATCTCACATTTTTCACTGTCAGACACTAGGGAATAATTTTTTTTATCCAACGCACTTCCAGAAGAAAACAAATTAACTCTGATGTCAGGAACAAAATACACATTTGTGAGTCGCTTTTTAACCCACTGTTGATGATTGTATGCTTCGATATGGATATCGCCTCTACCATGCGCTCTGATCTGGGTTCCATTGCCCACTGTAATCATGACTGGTGTCTCCAACTTCTCGTAAGAACTGAACCATTCTCGCCTAAAGCACATGTGCTCACTGGCTCCCGAATCTAAAACCCAATCATCTACTGTCACAGCATCTCCGATGGTAATCGTCTCGCAAACAAATGCATCACAGCTGCTTCCATCAATAGAAGCACTCTCACGATTTGCAAAATTAAGTTGCTTTGAGTTGTTTCTCTTTGGACAATTATTTTTCCAATGACCAGACTGTTTGCATATAAAGCATTTACCTTTGCGTCTCTGAGAGTTTTGATTCTTCTTCTTATTAGATTGACCGTATTTTTTCTCGTCTTTTATGTACAAAGCTGCTTCTGTTGACCTTTGAGCATCACATGTGCCCAAACGAGTTTCTTCCATAATTAGTCTAGATCTTAAATTACCAATGGTCTGGTTTTTTGTTTCAGTCGATTCCCACGCACTAAAGAAATGTGCAAATTTTTCTGGTAACGTCATCAATACCTTGGTAACTAACATAGACTCAGAAACCGATTCACCAGATTCTCTAAGCTGCTGAGTTAAACTCTCTAACTTGCTTATGTGAGTCGCAATGTCATCATTTTTGTCTTTTTTAAAACCATGAAATTGTTGCTGTAGCATGCTTATGCTAGTATTTGACTTTTGATCATAAATTGAACAAAGCTTAGACCACATTTGATTTGAAGACAAACAATGCATAATATGCACTAACACACTTTGTCCAATTGACGTAGCAATTATTTTTTGCGCTTTTCTATCCCTTTGATGCCATGTTTTCAACTCCAACTTGGTAGCAGGTTTTGTTTCATCGACAACTGGCATCTTCTCTTCTCCAGTCACAACCTCGAAGAGATCACTTGCGTTTAGAAGAATACGTACTTGAAATTTCCATGTGCACCACTGTTCTGCACACTGAAGTTTGTCTATTTTAATTGTTTCGTTGTCCATGTCAGACACAAAAAAAAACTTCTAGGAAATTAAATGCTGATTTCTCAAAACTGATCTTCTTTAATCTCTGCAATCCGGCCTTCTTTTACGAATCTGAAATATTACTTTTATTTCTCGCAAAATAACGAATTCTCCGCAGTTAAAAGAAAAGACTTAGATTATGGTAGATGTAAAAAAAAATTTAATTTAATTATTACAAGGGACTGGGCCCATAACCTGATAAAAATAAAACAACCGATCAGTTTGACTTCCAGGATAAAAAGAGGAAGTTAAAGCGTTTAATACAAAAGACTTGAGGTTAGAACTACATAATGTAATGTAATGTAAAGTAATGAAAGTAAGTATAACAATTTGTAAGTCAGTGTACTAATGAATGTATTCAGAGAGTGATTAATTAATTCAAGTTAATAATGTATATTCAACAGAGCCCAAGCAGGGGGGTTGCGGATCCCACTGTTGCATACAACCAAACTTGCACCTACCATTGTTACTATCAAAATAAGATTTTTGAAGCAAAAAAAAAGAATTAAATTAAAATAGTAGTTGTGGTTATTTTCAATTTTCTCAAAAACTAAAAGACATAAAATCATCTAGTTTTGAGTTTTCGATCAAAAATAAATAAGGGCAATGTATTCTAAAAAAAAAAATTGTAGATAATCTAAAAGTTTTGAAATATTACACTCTAAACCATATTTTTAACTTTTTTTTTTACCAAATTTTGAGTTTAAAACAGTGTTTTTCGCAAACTATGCATAGTTTTGACTTGAATTAAAAACAAGCTACTAGACACAAGTGTTGGCTTTAAAAAAAGGTATAATACTTAATTGTAAGTATTACCGTTATTTTTTAATTATTTTTTTTCCATTTAAAGTACATGTTTTTTTAAATTGCCCCTACCGCCTAAACGGGGGGAGATAGACCCCCCCCTCCCATAGTAAAAAATGCTTGTATTAAGCCCCTCTACCAAAAACCGTTATTATATCTCGGCGCCAAAGTTATCGTACTCGTGCCTGTATTTGCATTTTCGTTTTTTAGTTTTGCGATTAGACGTAAAATCTCACCATGAAATGATATATATGTTTCACTAGTTGAGTTATATTTTGAATCAAGGACTTCAACATTATCACTTTCATCGTGAGTACATTTTTGAAAGGAAACCTTAAATTCTGACCACAATTCTTTTAACTCAATTTTGCGTGCCTCTAAACTATCAATTGTATGCAAATGCTCAGGTCTTTGTGAAAAAACATCGTAGGATTTCACTATTCGATCGGCGGCAAATATGAGTTCCGAAAGTGAGGTCATTTTGTTTAAAGCGTTTTGTATAAGTTAGGAGAAAGTAATAAAAAAAACAACTTTGGCTAACACAAAGTACTTTAAGTATTGAAATAGTACAATCGTACTGCAATGTAATGTAACACAGTAAAAAGTGAGAACAACTAACTTATTTCACTGATACTAATTGAGGTGTATCTAACTTTTCCTTTTATTTTAATTCAACGAACGAATCCCTTAAATAAATCTCCGAAACCAATGTAATAGATATTTAGTTCTTGATTAAACAAAAATTAACTAATGTACATAATACACTTTGCACTACACAAACCTGTTTTGTTGATTTTTTTTCTCTTTTGGCCTTGGACACTGCTTTGTTGCTTGCTGCTGTTAGCTGCTGTGTACAAGTGAAGTGATGCTATGGTTGATCTTGTTATCGTGTAGAGATGTTGATCAATGAAAGGGTTCTGATCTTGATTTAGATTATGTTGATTAATTATGTTTCGATGAAAGTGGTAATGATGTGATGATGATTGCAATGGTACAGATGAGTCAGCATTTTCTTCGCTGCTTGTATTCGACCGCTTTCGCTTTGAATATCGCTGTACTTCTTAAATTTGCTCTTCATTTCTATGTGGTACTTCAATTGACTGTTTTTGATCTAATCCTTTCTATAATTCGATTTATTGTCCGTGATCTTGTTGCTGTTGTTGCTCTTCTGACAGTTTTTGGTTGTTCAATATTGCTTAAGCATTATTCTCATTATGCACCTGTAACTTCCGCCCAACATCATTCTTCTTCCAGCAAAAATGTCCCTAAATTACTCAATTTATTTGCATTCCTTCAATTTCAATAAACAAACCATCTCTTCGTTCAATAACCCTCTTATTAAATCTATCAAATAATCGATACGCCTTTAAATATTCTTCACCTTAAGAATGAATTTTTGAAATAAATTTGCCCTTTAAAGCAAATTTGATGTTCAACCATAGGTTCTAAGATAGCTTCCATTGGTCTTTCTACTTCTTAAGGTGAGACATTAACAAGAATTCTTGTCGGACATCAATTCCTGAGGTTAACTGCTGTATTCACATCTTCTCCCAACATCAATCCCAGATTAAACGAGAATGCATCTAGCCATTTCCACTATTGTTCTGTTGGCTTTTTTGGTAACTCCATTTTGCTGCGAAGTGTAGACTGTAGACAATATAAAACTACCACATTTGTCCAAATATTTAATAAAATATTTGGTACGGTATTCACTACCACTATCAATTGTCCAGTTTCGCCATCAACCGAGGATTTCAATGTTTAAAAATACTCGAAAATTATACTTCTCGCTTTCATAACATGACGAAAATTTTGCGTTATCAATTAAAATAGTGAAATATTTAGCTCCTCCCAGAGACACCTTATTCATGACGTATTGAATGATTCATTTGGAGAAAAATTTTTCGCATATTTTTTTCATGCAAATCCTACAACAAACAAACAAATTTTCAGTCAAACCTCGTAAAAATCTGTTTTGAGAATAACGGTGCCAATACCGCTAGCCGTTAAATAGTTTTCACCACCTAACTTGACCTGTTCTTTGCACGCTCGAATTGTAGTAAAAATGATTTATCGCAACATTCATTACATATACATATGTGAAGTTGCCCCGCTATCAATACACCAATAATTCCGACTAAATATGGCGTTGTGAAAAGCCGAAAGCATTTAAAAAGAAGCAATCGCATTTTTCGTTTTTACTTACTTAGAATGTCAGATTTTCAAAACAACGATCTCCCTTTTCCAAGAGCTTAACCTTGAAACTACTCAAATCTGGTAAAGCATCGTGAGATTCTACAGTGATAACGAAACACTCTAAACACCTTGTGAGGCTTGAGAGCAAAATAATTACTGAAAGATCGTCATTTATAACGAAATCAATTTCTTTATATACTCTGATATATTCTACTAATCTCCCAGTTTGATATAAAGCAATTGTTCAAAAATAGTAATCTTTCTTGATGGACGACATGGTTGATGAATTTTTTTTTTAGCTGTCCCATCCTGATTTTGGCGTAGTACCCATGGCATAACTTTTGGTGATTTTATAATTAAAAACATATTAGCAAGGGCTTTGCCGTCTTTTAACCCTCAGAAACCTGGGCTGACGTCATCGACATTTCATTTGAACGCAACCATCAAAATTGTGGTCGTCCATCTTTTCAATTTGGTAATGAGACCAACGCATAATTTCAAATTTACTTCTACTCAAACTTTAAAAAAATTGAATGAAGCCGTTCACTTGACTTTATTAATCCAGCAATTCTGTCCTGGGCTCAAAATCTGTTGAAGCGTTAACTAAAGAATTTTTGTTGTAATACTTCGCAAAACGTTGTACACCTTAACAGGAACGTTCTATCACATTACTGACACAGAGAAAAAACTAATTAGTTTTTTCTCTCTGCTGCTCATGGGATACTGTCTGACCGATCGTCTTTATCTAGATACAGAGCTACCATTATCATTCTCAATTGCAAGGTAAGAGCTTATTCTTACTTACTTAAGGTGGCGCTACAGTCTTGTGTGAACTAGGGCCTCACCAAACAAATTTGTCCATTTAGCTCTGTCTGCGCTGTCCTGTGGGTGTGGATTCGAAGACTTTCTGGACCGAAGCACTGGTTTCCATGCGCTTTACGTAACGCAGCCATCTTATTCGTTGAACTTTTACCCTTTTGGCTAAGTCGACGTCACTGTTCAGTCCGTACATCTCGTCGTTCCATCTTTTTCTCCACAGTCAAATAGCGACACTTTGGTCCTTGCCACTTAATTGCTTCTTAGCAAAAAGAAACAAAGGTTAACAAGAGTTATTCTTCGTTTGATCTCAGCACCGGTGTTGTTTTCTGCGTTAATAACGGAGCCTAGGTACACGAAGTCCTTGACTACCCCAAAGTTACGTCTGTCGATGGTGACGTTTTGACCAAAACGTCGGTGTTGTAAGTCCTTGCTAGTAATTGTACAGACTTTTGAAAGATAGTGCCTCTAGTGTTTAAGTGCTGAATAGATCTCTGCACTATTCTTTCAAGTATGAATTGAAACAAATTACATGACAGCGCATCACCTTGTCTAAAACCTTTTTTGACATCGAAAGGTTCTGTTAAGTTGTTTCCAACCTTTATGGAGCAGCGTAAATTCTCCATGGTCATCCTGCACAAACAGACCAGTTTGGCAGGGATGCCAAAACTAGACATGTCTCTATACAGCTCATCCCTGTAGATACTCTCATATGCGGCCTTGAAATGGATAAAAAGATGGTGGGTGTCGATTTGGTGTTCTTAGGTTTTTTCCAGGATCTGCCGTAATGTGAATATTTGATCGACTGTGAACTTTTCTAGTGTAAAACCACACTGATAAGGACTTATCAGGTTGTTGAAATGGGCTTAAGACGTTCACATATTACGGCAGAGAAGATTTTGTAAGCGATGTTAAGTAGACTGATTCCTCTATAGTTGGTAAAGTTTAGAGGGTCTCCTTTTCTCACTTCGGTTTCACTTAGTGAAAATACATATGGGAGTACACCGAAAGAAAATTCGCTCTAAGCCCACGAGTATTACAATAATCTACCCTGAAATTTACAGTTATTGCAAATAAAAAAATATCAAAACATAAAAAAATATCACTGAGTTGAACCTCAGAATGCTATTTGATACACGTCACTACTAGTGTTATGCCTAAGTAGTGGTGAAAAAATTATACACCCCTTTTAATGCAAAACAGTAACGATTTTTTTGTCTGTTGTCGAACAATGACAAAGCTTCTGTATCAATTGTATTATAAAAAAAACTATCCAACAAAAATTGTCAGTACACGTCTTACGAGAGCTTTTTTCTTGCAAATGGTGCCAGTCAGTGGTTTTATTTCCTTTTTACCTACTGAAAAAGAAAATTCAACCACTGACTTACACATAAATTGTTGTTGTAATTACTCTTCGACGAGCGTATATCCCCACGACCTTTACCATGCGCAGCTAAAGCAGAGAGAAAAAAACTAAAACTTCTTCTTTGACAGGGTTACAACTTATGAAATAATAAGACCGACAACATTACGATACAAAAATAATAAAAAGGAAGTGTTCTGAAAACATTAAATTTAAGGGTCTGAACTGCTTTTGCTGTGGCGAGTAATTCGCAACAGGATCACTTGGAAAAAAGAACAAGAAAATTAAAATCATAGACACACTATATAAAATATGATATTAAATATTATGTTACATTTCAATACAATCACGTAGGAACTTGTTGTTTTCTTAATAAGTGATTCATGTATAAGAAACCATAAGGTCTTTGTTTAACAATATTTAATGACAGTTAACAGCAAAAATGTTTTTCGATTTTAGTCTTAAGTTGGCATCTGAGATGTTTGGATTAATAAATATTTATTTAAAAATGTAAGATCTCTATTCTAATTTGCATAGTTTTGACTTGATTTAAAAAAAGCTAATAGACAAAAGTGTTTGGCTTTGAAAAATTTATAAAACTTAGTTGTAAGTATTACCATTATTTTTTTTCCATTTACTTACATATTTTTTCAAAATGTCCCTACCTCCTAAATGGGGGGAAACAGACCCGCTCCCATAGTAAAAAATGCTTGTTTTTAACTGTTCTATACAAATCCGTCATCAAACTTTGTCGCCTGAGTTATCGTACTCTTCCCAAAAAATGCAATAGGTAATGTCGTTGTAGCCACTAGGTGCCACCCCTTAAGAATTTCTCATCACTATTCCTTATTTTCGTGGTGAATTGACTTTAGAGGGTGGTGAATTGATGTTAGCAGTGGTGAATTGATGTTAGACCTAAGGGCGCGTGTAAGTAGACGTTTCAGCTTGTAGGCAAACCAGAATGAAAGATTTATTTCCGGTCTTTATATGGTGTGTCTATGATTAAAATTGTTAACGACATATTCATTTCAATATTTTTTTTAATTATTTTTATAAAAAAAAGGCGGCGCACGGCACCAAAGACGATTTGAGCAGATAGACTAATGTTTATGTTTTGTATTTGTTTCATTTAGGATGACTAAATTATGTACATCGTTATGTTTATAAACATTGGTTAGTAAGAATGAGTGAGATAGTTGTATGAATGGATTGAGAAGAAAAATATATAGAATTAAAAACTTAGTATTGTAGTAAATTTGGGATTCTTAAGCCTAAGAGTGCGTTCAGAGCAGCAACTCAAAGAGGCAGTATTGCGTGGAATTCTTGATTGGTCGAATTAAGTAAAAACTCGAGTTAGGTGAATTTTGAAAAGTTTAAGCTATAGAGTTCAATGATCATGGAAAGAGGGGATTTGCAGATAATTTATTAACTCCTAAGCAGTTAAAACGATCAAACGTTCGGATAACGTAATCTTGTCCGAACGACTATTTTATTCGAAACAAAGAAACACTTTATTTTCTTTGTCGGTAGTACTTACGAATTTTTTAGTCGAAAGTCTTATACTCACGTATAGTTTCTTTTATAAAAAGTTAAAATTTTCCTTGGGAAAAATCTTGAAAGTTTAACAAAAATTGCACATAAGCAGTTTTAAATAAAATTCTTGGTAAGAATAAATTAATATTTTATTTTGAAATGGTTAGTGATTTTCCTTTTTAAATGGAATTTAAATTGGCAGTCGAAAATAACGGCTTTCCGATATATTTATCTCGGTTCGCGAAAAAATTAATAACACAAAAAAAACTTGTCTATTTAACCATTTAGATCCGAATAAATTACATAACATTAAACTATGATATAGTTTTATAAAATGAAATTTTTTAATTAAATTTGTCGAAATTTTTGAACTAAAACGTACAATTCTTTTTGTTTATGAACTTTAATTTCACAATCATGGAATATTTTTTTTAGTATAAAGGATGAGAAGGGTGATGGCTTGAGAGAAAAAGAAGGCATTCAAAGGAGTTGCTCTAGCAAGGGAGTCAACTAAGGAAGGGAGGGTAGAGGCGATGTATCGCTCATCATCAACACCTAGAAGCAGAGTCTGGTAATATTTTTTTTGTAGCGATATTGAAGGGTCCAAGAACCACACCCACCGCTGAGCTGAGTGTTCAATAGATTGCCAGCCAGGACCAAGAAAAGGCAAACAGGTCGTTACAAAATTACTGGCAAAAGAGAGCTGGAACAAAAACATATTCAAGAATTGCATGCAATAGAGGCGGAATACACCCAGAAGTTGGTTGCATCAATGCTAAAAAGGCTTAATGAAGTCATAAGAATATGCCATAAGTTATAAAAAACATAAATTTTATTATTTTTTTCAAATAACTATCAAATAAAGAGTTGTACGAATACGAATGTGTTGCTTGCATTCGACATGAACTGTAATTTAAAGTTTGTTTTTATTATTACCATTCAAAAAAAATTTTTTGTTATGCTTTTTAAGATGTTATATGTTAACTAAACCAAATAAATTTAATTTTTCAATTCAAGTTACTTATTGCACTTTTTGGTCTACAATTTATTTAAAAAGGCGAGGTGTACGAATATGACTGAGACTGACTGTAAGTCTTAATTGGTCTTACAAAAACACACACACCAAGGAATACATCGTTGAGACAATAATTTACAATTGCTCAATTGCTGCGTGATCGTACAGGAATAAGTGATGGCCTTTGTACTTGGTGTTGTAGAACATTCTTCTTTCTATTTTTTTAATTTTTGCGAACCATTCTTTAGTTGATTGGCAACAATTGCTTGGAAAAAAGATTGCACAAAATAAAATCATTAAGCAAAACCAAATGTAATTAACATAAAAAACCCTCCAACTTTTAAACTATTCTTGACTTTTGAGTGCTTAATTTTCCAAAGCCATTTATTCTTTGTTAATTTTTTGGATCGACAAATTTTGTTGACAAATAATCTAGGGATATCTTGTTTTTTTTTTTTAATAATTAGAGCACAACCAAATTTGTCGACAAGCGAAAAGTTAAAAAAAGTTTACTTTTTGCTTATGAACAAAGTTTTTGTTCTGGATAAGAAAAACTTAAAATGGGCATCGAAGCATTAAATATGAATGTTATTAAATTTGGGTGGATGGCCAGTTCAAGACGAGGCTATATTGAAATGTCCACTTTTCTGCAAGGTATGAAAATAATTTATCATCTGATATAATAAGCATATTTTTCTCCAGCGTCGAAAAAGGTAATCAAAAATCGAATGCCATGAATCCGAAACGTTAAAATAATTTCTTTAAATTTTTATTTCTAGTTATCGGGCCGATGAATTTATAATACATCACAATGGAAAGTTATTAAAATAAGTAAGCGAATTTGTAATTTAAAACTACATATCTTTATTTCACGAAAGTTCATTTTAATCCAAGCTTCTTACTTCGAACCTTTTGAATGTGTAATTAATAAACACCCAATCTTTAGCAATTTCACTTCCTTGTGGTACGGGCGATGAGACTGAAAAGAAAGATACAAGTTAATTAAAAATTAATTTTTTAATATAAGACATAAATATATAATATATATAAATATTAACTTAAAATGTTATGTAAAGAAATAAACATTGCACCAAACAAGAGCTTGTACTTTTATGAGGCTATGTTCTGGCAACATAACTACGACCTTTATGAGACCCATATATGTGTATAATATCAATTTGTGTCATTTATTAATGCTATATAACATTGTCTACTTAATTTCAACTGCGGGCTCTTTTTCATTAAAGCTTTATTATTTATATTAAAATTGATATGTTTTTCACTTTGGAGTGTTATCGTTTGTGAAAAAATGATAACCCAGGTTGAAAGTTATAAAAATGTGTTTAAGAATATAACAGTTTCAAGTCTATAATGTATTTTTATCAGTATATCTTATGAATTTTTCTTAATGTATGAAGCCTTTAGGAAGTCTACATACGAAATTAATTTTCGTTTGTGAAACCTTGTTAAGTTTTTTTTAGTGCAAAAAGAACATGAAACGGTCTACTGCGACTGAAATTTGTATGGAAGGGCATCGCTTTCGTATTATTATTGAAAGCAATAGCTAATGTAATTTAAATACTTTTACCGAGTCTACCGAACTTCGCCTTGACAGGTTCCGTCTTATTTTCTCTTTAACCCCGGTAATCGGTTCTATCAGGCCTTCCGAATCGTGGACCCTTCATTTGTTTTTCCCCCATGCACGTTACTGACAATATGAACTTCGGACCATCCGCCGACTTTGAGGATGTATTTTTGGACTCCAGCCACGAACCCGTAACGGGGAGTATCATAGCACTAAAACTTCTGATGCTTTATTGCTTAACAAACTCTCAAGACAGTGCAGTGTACAGCAGCCATAGTATTCCTCTGCTATCTATACCGACCAACCCAACCAAACCCTCGGGTAGCAAAGCCAGCCATAGCAGAGATACTCGGGTAAATAAAAAGTCATCGGTTTTTTTTCTGAAAGTCTAGTTTAACCGAGCCATCTTCGTTCCTGACAAAATTGCCAAAAATGAGCCAGTTGGAACAATTCATGAGAAGGACGCTGAAGATATAATAAGTCGGTTAATCTTACCAGATCTCAGGAAGAGAGAAAAAGAGTTAGCTTGACGGTAGGTCACAAAAGGTAATGTGCTATGACTAGGTAGTCATTACCTTCTGAGGTTTAGCGAAAAAGCAAAGGGGCTCTTCAAAAGGCCGGTTATAAATTATATTTTGCATCAGAAATGTTGAGATCAAAATCCTGCAAAGCCAGACACCAGATGCAAAGCAAAGCCAGACAAAGGCGATGACGAGGTTGTCGACGATACGGTGGTTCCTAGTTGTACAGGCTTCACTGGAAATTAAAAACGCACTGTAAGTGGTACAGATTTATATGAAGCACTTTTAGTGTGCTTTGGATGGTTTAAGAGTGTTCCTATGGTAAGAAAAAATCTAAAAATAAATTTGGTCAAATAGTTAAGTCCAAACTAGAGAACTTTCCAAATCTTAGCATAGAAGTAGAAGATCAGGAATTCAGTGTTAAAATCTTTGAAGCACGAGTTAAAACTGCTTTTTCAAGATTTCATGCCCAGCAAAACACAGCCGTAAAAATCCCTTCCTGTTGGAACGAAGACCTTTCTGATCTAAATAAAATGAACAGAACGATATTCAACATCTGCCACAAATAAGATTCTTACCAACCATATAAACATTGCCTTAAAGGTTATAAGCGAGCTAAAGAAACAGTCAAAAAATAAGGTTGGAGAGAGTATTGTCAATCCGTTGAAGACTTAGTAAAGTCGCATCGAATGAACATTGCAATTCAACTTTTCTGAAGAAACCTCACGGATTATGAACTCTCCACTTGTACCCACATGAATACGCGAAGGTTTTTCGGCTAACCAGCTTGACCTCTTCTGCGCTTAAAACACTCAGTTCAATATAAAGAAATTACCCTATTTATCTTTGTAGACGTAAAAGGTGATTTCAATAACGTCCTTACTGAATGACTTAAAAATTTAAGCTTCGGCAGATAACACAATCTTTTCAAAACATGTGAACAGGGCGGTGTTTTCTCCACCCGCTCCTATTAATATTAGTCGTGAATAAAATTCTCGTAAAGTTTAAAAGTTGTGAGGTGAATGCGGAATATGATTTGGTTTTACTGGTGTCGGGAAAGTTTATCACCGTGATTAGTGAAATCACAGAGATGGCTCTGAAGAAAGTTAGCAACTGGGCCACGAGCAGTGGACTAGGTGTTTATCAGGGCTAATGCACGTTACGACCAAAACTAAAATACTCTCACTGAACGCTCAAATTCTGTCTTTGATTTCCAGCTCAAAATATCTAGGAGTAATTCTAGATATTAATCTTAACTGGAAAGTAAACATTGAAGAACGGAAAAATTGTTGAAGGTTCAAAGGATGGCTTACCTGATCTTCCTAGTGTATTTCAAGCTGAATTACTAGAAATCAGAAAAGAAAATTCAAAATACACAAACCAAAATAAAAACGCGGCTTCTGCACTGAAAGCCAGGCGGTTGTTATGGTTGTTATTCGGCCAAAACATTAACTGGTCGGGGTTAACTATTTAGCCTAATCATCAACCTCCGTCTTTCCACACATAAGGGACCAACAATTCTCCACACCTGGTGGGTGGGTATTGGCAGACCCATCATTCTGTATATCAGCAGCTTATAAGTTATGGTGAAACTTAATCAATGATATTAAAAATATCTTTTATTGTTTACTTGATGGGCTTTATTATAAATATGGAAAGTTGAAGCCACCGATAGTAAATAAATCGTCAAGAGCATCTAATGATATCGAACAAGGAGCCAATTGCACGTCGTTAAGATTATGTTGGCTGCGAATACTTTTTTATAGATAGTTTGACACATACAGAACATCTTTACCTGGCCCTTAAAAGGTAAAAAGGGCACAAATATATTGGGTACAAGAATAAATATCATACGGAAGTTACGAATGAATATTTGTTTTTTGATGTTCAAAATGAATTAATTTATTATGTAATAAATGTGGTTATTCTAAGAACGTAAGAAGAGAGATTACTTTCAGTGACCGCAAATCCATCGTAAAGCATTTGAGAATTCAGAAACACTTATGCTGTTTGTGACCTAAGACCTCTTGCGTTTTGATACAAGAATTAAGATAGAGGATATTTAACAACGAGAATAGTTTTTAAAATCAGATCGAGATTATATATTCGTTTCGGTGACATAAAAGATGCAAATAAGAAGAGATCACTATTTTATTTGGTTATGTTAATAAATAGATTTTCATGAAATGGCATAAATTCTTTTCTATCATTTGGTCTAAAATATTGAATTAAAAGTTTTTTTACTTATTCTTTCATCCTAGTTAAATATTTTGGTTCAAAATTTTGTAACATTTAAACACAGAGTTTTTACAAAAATCAAAGATCTACCAAAAATGTGTTTAAATTAAAAAAATTGACTTGTTACAAAAAATTCCATTTGAACATTTTTTGAGGGCACTAATCCAAAGTTATGATTGTGGATTGCATTCCAGCCCCTTTTTTTTAAGTAAAACATTTACTTACGAATTTCTAAGGAAACATCGGGGAAATCATCGAAGTTTGATGTGTCATCGATGGAACGCACTTCTACAGGTATTGCAGCTGGTCTTTCTCTTATATGTTCCCAATCAACTCCTCGAAAAAATGGGACTGATTTTAAATCGTCCATTCCTCTCTGGGTCCCGAGCCTCCGATCTGTTTCGCAGCAAAACTTAATTATGGTTTCTTTTGCCTCTTCCGAAATAGGAATTTCAGGAGGAAATATTAATGTCTCCCTCCAATTCATAACCTTTCTATAAGTATCTTGAGGGTTGTCTGAGCAAAACGGAGGATATCCCATTAGCATTTCATACATTATGACTCCTAAGCTCCACCAATCACAAGCTGGTCCATATCCTGTCTGCAAGAAAACTTCAGGCGCTATATAATCTGGAGTTCCAACTGTACTATATGCTAGCGCTCGTCTATTTCGTTTCCAAGATTCTGCTCGTCGTTTAGAATCCATTGGGCTGTAAACAATTGCATCGTACAAAATATCGATAATCACATTGGTATGTTACCTTGCACAAGTTCCAATGAAATCTGATGGTTTCGCTTGCGATAAATCGCGATAGAAATCGGTACGATGTGATTTTTTTAAACCTGTACATAGTCCAAAATCAGAAAGCTGTGAAAAAAAGATTTTTTTAAAATATTTTTCTATTAAATTAAGAGTATTTTAAATAATATGTAGTATTTATGCATATAAAGAGTGATTTTTTAATATTTATAGGAAAGTTTTTCAAAAAAACACATAAAATTGAAAAAATGCATGAATCGATAGTACGGGCCATATAATTTAATGTTTGAAGATTATTTCATGCAAATGTTGACCTTGGCTGCCTTAAATGGTACATCCGCTTAGTCCAATTTTGGTATACTCTTTCCAACATTTCGGCCGGTGTCTCACAAATAAATGCTTCAATGTTGTCTTCCAATTCGTCAATTGAAGCTTGTCTGTATAGACATGAACTTAAACAAAGCCCCCAAAAAATAGTCTAAAGGCATTGAATCGCACGATCTAGGCTGCCAATTGACCGGGCCCGAACATGATAAAGAATGTTCACCGAACTCGCCTCGAAATAAGTCCATTGTTGCGCGTACAGTGTGACATGTGACACCGTCAGTTGGATATCATTTTACGGTAGCGCTCACCATTCACAGTTACGTTACGATTTTTAATTATTTTTGAAGAAGTACGGTCCAATGATGCCACCAGCCCATAAACCGCACCAAACTCTGACTTTTTCTGGATGCATTTGTAGCTCTTGCATTGCTCACTGCAAAATCGACAATTCTGCTTATTTATGTACACATTGATGCAAAAATGATCGCAATGAACTTTCTTAACAGCGCACACATTTTGATAATAAAATTCAATAATTTGCAAGCGTTGTTCGTTTGTAAGACGATTCTTGGTTAAATTATAGACCAAACTAAGCATGTTTGACAGTACACGAAGATAATAGCACCCTTTATATACCTAAATAGGACATACTTATAGATTCATTATAGGATTTAAATATTCTCTTTTGTAAAAAAATTAATCGGTCGGCTATTGAACCTTTTTTTAAATTAATTTTCTACTCAAATAAACAATTTTTATTAATTGTTATCTCTTCATGTTTCCTAAGTTTTCTCTGCTTTAAAAACTGATCTTAAAAACTTAAATATACATAGATAAATGCATACATTATTAACCTCATTAGTTTTGATATTACATTTTTCAAGGATATTAAATAAATATGGATAATTTTACCTTCGTTGATTTTGTAATCATTGATACTGGTAGATTAACAATGCAGTTTGACACCCACAGTAAGGAAAAGAACATACCAATGATGTTTGCTTGATTTTTTTTTTAAATTTTCCTCAAATACAATACAAATGTAATTCGTGGTTATAATTACATTAATATATAATAATGGTTTGCAATTTTAAATTATTAGCGAAACATATTATGGTTTTTGTTGCACAATCAATTCGGTCAATCAACATTTATCTTGTATAGCATTTAGGTGTCTTTTGACTTTGCTTGCATAGTTAGTATTTCCTTCACAGATCTCATTAACTATTTATTTTGCAAAAAAAGTAATATTTTCGGATTTCAACCGGACTCAGTGAAAAAAGCTCAAATGTTATTAAGGAGACGCGTGAAGCCTCGGAAAAACCACCCCTTTAAAATGGCAACCAGGAACAAATTTTAAACCCCCACTACCTAACGAAAGGAAATTAAAGACCACCGACTAGCTCTCAAATCAATAGCATCGTTCCACAAGCTGTCGTGATTTAGAAGTGCCACCAAGTGCGTAAACCGGTTTCTCTCTTTACCTTGTTACCTCTCAATCTCTAAATGCATTCCCCGAACTCCCTTAAACAATCAGTGAAAAATACATTACCTCATTGAGCCCTTTTCTTTAAAAAAAAAAACAGTTGATTCTATTAGCAAAGACTACATAGTGTAACCCAAATTCGTAATGGCAGTTTATTAATATTTGTAAACCGATTGATCTCAAAATTAACACACAATTCACTTATAACACACATCAACAACCACTCAAATCTCTCGCTCACTCATTCACGTTTATCAATAGTTACTCAGAAACGTATTAATAATAATGATTATTAAACATTAATAGTACAGATATTGATGATGCAGAAATGCAATCAGAAAATATTCCGGAACCGAATCAGGCAGACTCCAACCAAAGTCTGCAAGATTCAGCCCGCGGAGTCAGAGCCACAAACAACATAATTTTCTTGGAATCAAAAAAAAATATTTAAAAAAGCTCTCGCCATTCGCTTATGCAACATGAAAAGGTTTACAAATAACTTCGATGAGCTTAATGTTATAATAAAAAACACAATAAAGCATATAACGCTTACTTTCACAACTTACCCCTTCATTATAGGGCAAACAAGGCATTCACTCTACTTATTACAACAAGTGTTCGACATAAAACCCTAACTTTAAATTTGTAAATATGGCTAGTGTTGAAATATAGCACAAAATTAAATTAACTTACATAATCTTATACTTACATCCTAAAGAATCATTCACCAGTAACGAGTGTATCATAGATCACCCTAAATATAAATCGCAGGTGCCCCTAAAACAAGTTTAAGTATTTTGGACAGGATCCAAAAAAGAGCTTTGATAAATGATAGGTGATATAACTATAACCGAAACAATTACGTCACTCGAACACGGCCAAAATGTTTCATGCCTTTCGTTGTTCTATCGATATTTTAATAAACAGTGTTCTATCCAATTAGCCAGTTGCATTCCCTAGCTCAAACAATTCAGCCGTAATACTCGTACTTCTAGGAATGCAAATCAGTTTAACCTTGAGCTCAATTTCGGACGTAATGTCAAATATAGAGATTCCTTTTTTAACCGCACATCGAGAATGTGGAATGGTTTACCTAGTTCTGTTTTTCCCTATCATTTTGTATTCAAAACTTTAAGACCAATATGCATAGGTATCTAATATTTAATCCTTCCTAATTTTAATAAAGCTCGCACTGTGTTTAAACTTTAAAGGTGTTAATAACCCCTTGAAAAAAAATAAACAGATGCAGAAATCATTGCAAATCTTTTTGCCCAAAATTTGTGAAACGCTTTACATTCAAACACTACAGCCAGCCAACACAAGAGCTTTTAGAACTGAAGAACTAATAACTTTCATTGAATTTGATAGCTGCCTGAATAAAATAAAGGGAAAGACTCCAAGCAAAGAAATCCTCAGCAACCATGAAATCCCTCAAAACTGTAGATCCGCAACTGTCATTCATATTTCAGAAAAGAAAAATTGAAGGGTACCCCTTATAATCTTCGCCATTGTACCCTTCTATTTGTTTGAAATAAAAAAAACACTAACTTTGCTAGACTTCGACTTAGAAACAATACTGCTTCCCACAAACACCTACTCAACAAAAACGACCCCGCAAACCTTCTCCACTAGCAACACCCGCCTTGATGTAAAACATATTTTGGAACTTTGCCCATTGCCGCAGCCCATATAATTAAAAAAAAAATTAAAACAATTTCATATCCCCTTAAAAAACTGAAAACTTAATTTCCCAAGCAAAAAAGCCAATAATGAAGCTAGGCTTGTTAAATTTTATATTAGCTTGTAATTTTAATTGTTTGTTGATAAATATTTATAATAATATTTAAGTTCCAAAACTATTATATTATTAAATTTCTATAAATGTGGTACTTTGTTTACCTTTAAGTGGCCTCGTGCATCAAGTAGAAGATTGTCTGGTTTTATATCTCTATGTATGAAACCAAGTTTGTGGATTGAGTCAATTGCCAAAGCCGTTTCTCCAATGTAAAATTGTGTGCATTCTTCGGAGAGAGTGTCTTTTTTCATCAAAAGGGTCATCATGTCCCCTCCAGGGAGAAACTCCATTATTAAATACAAGTTTACTGGATCCTATAAATGTGTTATTGAAAACATTTAATTTCAAAGTATATGAGAAAATGATTGTATGACTATTCTATAGTAAAACTCTTACTTCTTATACCAGAAACATACAAATTAAAATATTTCTCTCTTCTTTGAAGAGGCTCAAAATTATTATTCTTAATTTTTTTGTTGGATATCTACTGCTCATCCTTTTTCTGTTTAATTGAACTAGCCATTAAACTTGAGAATTAAAAATTTTAACATTTTTGCTCCTGGCGTGAGGGATACAGTACATGTCAAAAGGTTTTAGTGTTTTTTTTTAATGCAAATATAGCCATCACAACGAACTAACTTTATAAACAAAAATAAGAAGCAGCGTTGAAGTCTAATTTCAATATTAATTGACAACTAATGTTCCTGCGACCAAAGTTTTATCGATTTGCAGACCGTTGAAATTTGTATGTAAATTCATAAACGCATGACTGCAGTTATGATGCCCAAATCTTAAAAGTCAAATTTTGGCATTAATTTTTACATCAACATTATTGCAACGATGTATTAAACTAGTGCGCAAATACTAAACAAAACAGCATCAAGCCGAAAAAGTAATTAGTTGTTAACGCCGTTGATTCATTTGGAAATAAGGAGAAGGAAAACGAAAAATAAGCATTTAAATATCAAATATTTATTAAATTATTATTTATTTATAATTGTTTTGTGTTTTTTGAGAGTAATTCACAAAATCTTAAATAAAATTAATACTAACTTTAATTGTAACCGCTCTTTGTTTAACCGCCTACTAAATGCTTCACGCATATTGTACATGAAGTTATCTTTTTACGGTCATTATTATCAATTAATATTTTCAAACGTCAAACAAATAACCAATCAACCGATCGCATCACCAACAGCTGCGTTAGCATCGGTATCGCAACAAACCAGTGATACGGATACTCTTAGTCTTAAGATATGAAATTTCTACAAAAACAGCTAAATATCTTATAAAATAAAAGTTTTATAGTAAAACGGCGCTATTTTTTGTTTAAATCCATTATTCACAAAAATAACAATGGTCTGCTATGAAATCCTCCTTTTTAATAAAGCCATACTTTCTAAAGGATTTTGGTGTGCTGATTCTGAAGTAAGAATTGCTGTAGCACGTCAGTATTTTAAATATCCCCGTTAGAAAATCACAAAAATCCGTTTTTTTTTTTTAAGTAATATTTTCAAGTAAGGTTACCTAAACTAATAGGTTTGGCATATGTACCATAAATAAACTGACCTAAAAAACTTCATATTTTTTTGTCCCATAATAAAAATTATACGAATGGATTTTGATATGCTGATTTCAAATTCAGATTACATTTTCGACCAGATCTCGTTTTTGAGATACATATATCAGTTTTTTTTTGATCTTTCTTTAACAAAAAAACTTTAGCACGGCGAAAACTGCGCAGGCATTTGCAAAACTGTTAAAACTCAATCAATTGATATCATTTTCTCTCTTTCTATGAGTCGTTTCAATAAGCTAAAATACGATCTAAACTGATTGTTAATATATGTAAGAATAGCGACATAAAAAAAAACACCTTTTGTGAATTTAAATAGACTTAGTTTTCGTTTTTGAAAGCTTTTATAAAATTATCTTTACATCGTTAACTTTGCCAAAAACAGCAGAATTTCGATATTTCTGCTGTTTTTGTCAATCAGTATTTTAAAACGTAAGTAAATATACATAAATGGATAAAAGCAAAGATAATATCATATGATAGATTATGTTATGAGGAATTATTCCTCCAAATTTAAGTTTTATTTTTGTACAAGGTACGTGAAAAGGATATTTTCTACAATTTTCATATTAATGTATATATATTTAAAAACAAAACATTTCCAAAAAAAAAAAAAAAATAAACTACACCTAAAAAAATAGCAAGTCCAAAATCTTTTCTGTTTATTAGTGCATATGGTTTTAAATCTTTTATAAAATGTATTTAATCAAATAGATAATACGGTTGTTTATTATTTTAAATACAAGCACTTAGACATTTATAACAATTCTTTGCTTAATAGATAGCAAAGCCACTTTAATGAACTCAAAACATATCGAATTGTTTCTTATTATTTTTGAAAATCCTTTTAAGGTACATTTTTTCTTACATATGTGATTAATATGATTACCGAACAATAATTCTTGGTCTAATATTACACCTAAGTACTTAATTTCATTTATTTTTTTAATAGACCAATTTTATTATCGCTGTCATCACTTTTCCCATTATTCACTGTTTTTTTGATAATCAATTTTAGTTTATTTTCCATAAGCCACTGATTAATATGATCTTAGTCTTCTTTGTTTGTTTCTTATGTCAACACCGTTATCACTGGACATATGAATGTATACAAAGCATCATCTGCAAACCCAGCTAATTTGCTGTTTTACAACACTCTTAAGGTCATTTTAAACGTTCGTAAAACCGAACATTGAGGGACACCGTAGTTTAATTCAATCGCATCAGAAGTTTCACCATTTAATTTAACTATTTGCTTTCTTATTTAAATATGACTAAAATCACTTAAATTCTCTATTTTTAGCCAAGTATTTTTCAACTTTCACCATTAAAATGTATGTACTCAAATGCACGCTTTAGTAAAAAAAAAAAAACACACAATAAATACTTGTTTTTAGTAAGTTCTTCCTTCCACGACGTCAAGAATATATTAATTGAAGTTTCGCATGAGTAACTCTTTCGAAAACCCTATTGAAGGTTCATTATTATATTGTTACTTTCAAAATAATGATAATTTTGTTTAAATACTACCTTTTCAAATATCTTATCAAACAATGGCACATCATTCACTGGTCTAAATTTTTGACATTTTACTGTATTTACTTTTCTCTATTTGTGTTATCAAATATTATTTCAAAAGTCAGGCTTGCTTTGCCCGTACAAACTATAATACTTTTAATCTCACTTTTTTCTTTTTAAATAATTTTTTTTTTAATTATTTGACATTGTTTTTTAATCTAATGAAGCATGTTTTAATGAATTAATATATACATATAATTTGTCCAGTCTTCTTTCGAAGTACTCAACAATGCTTTTGTACATTTCCAAGTTTTTGATTTTTAAATGACTGTTGTTTGGTCGTTACAAAAACACGAAGAAAATTTCGCCACGTTATGTTCTGAGGCAGACCATTTATTTTTTACAAAGAGGACTACTTTTTTATCCAGCAGGTTAATATGTCAAAAATTATGTTTGTGTATTAAAGCTTAATTAACAGTTATCAAACCCTTGAGGAATAAAAGCAATCAGCTATCATTGCCAAATTGTGAGTAAGTATCTAAAAAAATTACAATGTACCTATAAACACAACGAATATACAATATTATTCTTTAGTTTCATTGAAAGGTCCCCGCTGCACAAAGGCTCTTTATATGTATAGTCCAATAAACTAAGGGTTTAACCTTGGAATGAGAAAGCTGGAAATTTGCTTATACTTTTGCTTTTGCTATGCTGTTGGTATGCTAAACATTGCATACAAAGTCTAATCAAATTTCGTCCGCCCCGCAAGCAATGCAACGTGATTTCTGAATATTTCTGTTTCGAAAGATCCAATAGTGTTAACAGTTGTAGTAAAAGTGTTAGTTGCATCCTTTTTTTTAATACGTTATATCGTTTCAGAGATAGAGGGCATAAAGAACGCAATAACTAACACTTTTTTAAAAAATAAAGTGTTGGTTAAGAAATTAGAGTTCATTAACATTAAAAATGTCTGTTTTCAAAAATAAAAAATATTTAAGATATGATTTAGAACCCCAGGAAAAGGCTTGCTGCTCAATGTTTAAATACCTGTAATGTCAATTAAAAACACTTTTTTTTACAACCACATCGTAGACTACATCTATTCTTCTAATTACAAAACATAATTTTTAGCAATTCATATGAAGCTATTACTGGGGTACTAAATCATACCCATATAATTATTGTATTTGATAAGCTTGCATTGTTTTTTAGTAACTTTATTGTGTTCACTATTAATTTTATTTCAATATCTCCGAAACGTATGAAAAAATATTGAGACAAACATTTAGCAAATTTTAAGCTTCACAGTTGTTGTAAAGGGTTAACACAAGTGATCTGTTTGACTTGCAACTAAAAATCATGTCCATAGCAGATGAAAAAACAAAACATCCTAACATCACAAACGAGAAACCCGAAAACAAGAACTCGTATGTAGTTAATAACCTAAATATGTAACTACTGCAAAAATAATAACCGCTTTGAATTGATTCGATACGCAATCTTTATTTACAAAATATTTAAGCATCAATAATTACAACAGGTGATAAAATTTTTGTCGATAAAATTAAGGATCATGAAACAATTGATATTGAAGTGCATTTAAAGAAAAAAAAACAGAAACTAAAAGACGCAAATATAAGGTTTTTCGCCATACACAGTGTTTAATTGTGTAGTGTGAAACTGAAAAATGAAGATTGATTTGAGACGATTGATAGACAAATATTATTACACAAATTACGATATTTAAATTTTTGAATCTTATCTTATGAATAGAAGATAAATACAAAGAATTATAGTTAATGGTGTAACATCTTGTTCAAAAATAAACAATTTGGGAGTGTCTCAAGGTTCTGTCTTGTTTCTTTAGAACATAAATGAATTACAAATCAGTTAATATATCTGATATAATGAACAAGATATATGCTTATACTCCAATTCGTGTTTTATTTGAATGTTTGTGTTGTATTTATGTGAAACTGGAATTGATGTTTGATGCTGATTTCTGTGTTTAAAAAATAAAAGAAAGATAGATAAGTGGAATCGTCATCAGCAGTCCAACTTTACAGTTTGAGCAATGGTACTAATATCAGACAAGAGCTTTGGTAGTGCACTCAAAAATCAATTTTCTATAATTGTATTATTCAATAATTTAGCAAATAGTGTGAAGAAAATGTTATATGAATTTATTAAAACTGATATAACCTTCTGCAGCTAAATACTCCTAAGAATATGATTTTATAATTTATTATCTATAAAAACTATATTTAAAAGTTTTTAACTAGTCTCGTTTCTTTAGTTAACTAAATATAGTGTTAGGGACTAATAGAGCCAATCTTATTTATAAGATGGTATATTATTTTTTGGCTTCACACAGCATGGTTTGCGGAAATTCTATAATTATTTCTATTATTAAGTTATAGAACGTAGTATAGGCTACTATTAAACATTAATATAAAAAAAGAAAAAGCTTGTTGCACTGTAATTTTTTGAATCAATCTATTGTACATGTACATAGTATATCTAAATCAAACATTTCTCTGGGACCTTTAAATAAATCTTTAGCAAAAAAATAAAATAAGTTTTATTTGCATTGAAAAAAGAGAAATAACTGCGAAGTCCAACACAAACAAAAATAATTAAAATTGAGCTATTATTTACATTGTATTACATAAATATTTGAATGCGGCAACGAACAAGAAATTTCGGTATTGGAATATTTCTTCAGATAATTTTTTTAATTTTTGTGGGAATCCAATTGACTAGACTGAGCCATTTTATGGTTGAGATCATTCGAATCAATTAGATTTTTAAAAAGTCCAAATACCTCTGAAAGACTAGAGTCCAATTAAATAAGGCAAATTGGTTTAGTTGTGTATGGCCAGCTTAAAGCGTTTAGAATGAGGAGTTATAAATGACAATTTTGAATATTTTACTTTATATATGTTTTGAATGTTATAAACAAAAACTAAGCCTCCTTGGACCAACATTTTAAATTTGTCACAATACCCCTTCTCATTCTAGACAATTCTAATGAAACAAAAACAGTTTCTCAAAAGTCTAAGGACTGTATTTGCTTTGTTGAATAACAAAAGCGTAGTATATAAACTGATGGTGACAATCTTACTTGAAAACTGTAATACATTTTAACGACCCATTGATGATCGGCTTCCACCAACACATCTCGTTCTGCTCTTACATGAGCTACTTGTTCCTTTTCAAGCATATCCGCCTTGCGTAATACTTTCATTGCATAAACATGACCTGTGTCCTTTTTTTGTACTAAACGAACTTCTCCAAATGCTCCTCTGCCAATAACTTTTAATGCTTCAAAATCTTCAACGCCCAAACGGAGTCTCTTTAGTCGCAAATACTCCGTTTCTTTCTGTGCGTGTTGCTGTCTTTTTTCTTGTTTTTGAGACTCAGAAAGTGTTTCATCTTTAAGTTGTGCTTCAAGTTTTGCCAACCTCTGTTTTCGTTCTCCATATTGTGTTATGAGATTGCTATAATAGTTTTCTAGACTTACTTTAGCTTTAGTGGCTTTATCTAGAGTGTGATCGCTAAAACGCATTGAAGAGCTATCAGTTGCAGCCATGTCAAGGGGATGAGGGTAAGATAGCAAAACGGGTGCTAATTCTTTACAGAATTTGTGTGTTTCTTTAATATTCTTAAACCAAAAAACATTAATAATCTATAGACATTTCCTTCCTTGTTCACAAACACTAACACTGAACTAGACTTGGACTGCCACTGGACTGAACTGCATATTAATATTAAATATTCAAGAAAAAACTCAATACAAAAATATTTAATTTTAAAGATGGTAAACCTCGGCTGTCAATTTGGTTTGCCCTAAACCTTTTGAGAGCCAAATATGAACTAGTATGTCTGAAATTCAAATAAATCATTGGCTGCGTTCAATCTCGTGTTGAATACGGTATAGGGCGTTTTTCTTTTTTAGTTCAGAGCTGAGCTCTGAGCATACTCTGAGCGAACAGAGTAGAGTAGAGTAGAGTTCTGAGCAGAGTATGTTCAGAGCTCTCTGATTTAATTATGAAATAACTTGAGCACTAAACTGTCATGATTCGTTCGGCAATTTTTTGGTATATAGTTTTTTTTATGTTAGTTTGAAGGCGTTCAAAATTCTCCTTAATCAAATTAATCAGAAAAACAGTCATATCGTTGATTCATTTGACGCCTGAAATAAATTTGATTCATAAAAATGCTATATGCAATTAGTTTTTCCAAAATTATCTTACCTTCTACACCAGAGCAACCAGCCTCTTCCGCCATTTTTATTGTTTTGATGATGATTTTTTTTTTTATTTCCCGGCTTTCAGATATCAAATTGCTTGTGCTCAGCATTTTACTCCGTTTACTCTGTTATTTTATTCTGAGCTCACAGAGCGCGCTCTGAACATGTTCAGAACTAAAAAAGAAACACGAATTTGAAGCTCTGAACGCTCAGAGCTCAAAAAGAAACACAATTATTTTTTTGACAGTTCGAGCTCTGCTCTGAACTAAAAAAGAAAAACGCCCATATTGTAAAGGTGGATTTTTTGATACCTTATTGAACGAGTTGGATATTGGATTGAAATAGCTGTCAAAAAATAAAAGCAACTTTCAGCTGTTCACAAAAAGCGAAGCTTCGAAGTCAAAATTGTTGTAAGCTAAAACATTAAATGGATAATTCAACTGATTTGTCGGAAGATGATGAATTGACAGGTGCGTAACAATATAATAAATAAGAGATAACCTTAATCTGTAATCTACATATGTTAAGTTTCCTCTTAGCTCAATTGGAATTCTATACGAATAGATCATAATTACCCTCTAAACTCCGGAGGCAAATAGCTTTTTCATTGTCAGAACATCTTAAAATACAACTCCGACTACCATTTTGTATCTTTTTGTTTACCAACAAATACAAAAGGATGAAATCAATTTTCAAGTTTCTTGAAATTCAACCATGTGTTTATTCAGCTGTTCTGTCAGAAACCCCAGAAATTCTTGGATACCTTTGGATTCCTATTTTCACATCTCAGCTGTTATTTTACACGTAAAACAATAACAACAAAATATCCGGATACCCTACCAGTCTGAGATTGAACGCAGCCATTAAATTCATATGGATAAGATCTAGGGCGAAAAGATTATCTTCTCAATTTTTCTAAATTGTTTTAAAACTGGAAAGTAAATAGGTAAACTTGCCACAAATCTCTCCAATACTCTCGTTTCATTGAAATTAAAAAACAATGTGTGTTCTGAAACATCTCGAATTAGATAATGATCGTGTTAAGGGACTATTCAGACAAGAAATGTGCATAATACTACGTCATCTCAAGGCTCGTCTTTAATGAAAATCCTTTGGTAAGCTCGATTGATAAAGCCAAAACCTAATTTTTCCTATACACATAAGTAAATTTGCTTAAAGCACAGTTTGTTGTTAATTCGGTGCTGCCAATGTGTAAAATGACTCTTTCTGTACTTGAAAGCATAAACCATTCTTTGGGACCAATTTTCTTTTGCACTCATACAGTTTTAAGAGTACTATATCGACATTCATAAATCCTTCTGGCCCAAATAGTATCCCTCCTCTTATTTCTTCATCGATCACAAAACTACCAAAAAGGTGAATATTCCTCCCCTCTAACTATTAAATCAACTTATTCCACTAACGTTCTTCTTTCCGAGGCCGTGATACGCTGGTCAATTTGCAGTTAAAGAAATATCTTGAAGAAGGAAAAGATCTAAATGACTTTCGTTGCAAAAGGCAAACTGGTGATTTAATGGTTTATATCACCGAACAGTAGACCAAATCTTTACATCGTGCAATCTTCAAATACTATAATAATCCTTCAAATACTTTGGGTCAATACGCGGGTGGTTCTTCAAATATGTCACGTTGAGCATTATAACTATAACTTTGTAGGTGCTTCTGTACAAGATGATGATTATGCCAGTATTCAAATATGGATCCGAGAACTGAATGTTAAGTAAAAGGCGTTCTGGCCTCTTAGAAGGTTCGAGAGCAAGGTCTTGCCAAGACTTGTTGGCCCTTTGTGAGAAAGGACGATCCCGGGAACGCTGTAGCAATTTAGACAACTAAGAACAAAGTTGAGTTGTAATCCGGCAATCGGTATTACCGATCACTACTAGTTGACTGTCACAAGTCAACCAGTAGTCAACTAAAAAATGGTAGACTTTTTAAGTGTGCTCGGCGTATTATGTAAGCCAGTTGAGTTGTCTCTCAGTTGTGATTGTTGTCAAAATTCAGCAACTGATATTAACTAGTTGTGTAGTGCATTTGTGTGTACAAAAAATAACGGTAGGCATTAATAGTTCATTGAGAACCAATTTTTTTAAGAAAATGGAGAAAAAAATGTACGTTTTACAAATAATAATATAAACATCTGTAAGAAAATAATTTGTTTAGATTAAAAATAACTAAACCTGCCCAATTCGAGAGATTGATTGAGGTTCTGCAGCAGAAACCAGAGCTGGCCAGAGGCAAGGGACAATTCGGTTCCACAAAAAGAACCCAAGACGAAGAATGGGAAAATATAGCTGTTCAACTGAAAAGCATTGGACCACCATCAAGAACAGCGAAAGAATGGCAAAGAGTAAGTTTAACTGAATGCAAAAGCCATCATTTTTTTTTTACAAAGTATATACACATATACAGGTATGGATCCATTACAAGGGAAATTTAAAAAGAAAGCTTGCCATTTGTCATACGAGCCTTAATCCATTGTGGACAGATACGTTCTTCTAATACGTCTACTTCTTTTAACACTACCAAAACTGTTGGTTGAGCAAGGCCTAAATTAAAATCATTACAACTGCACTTTTGGTAACTTCCTTCTGCCATGAAACGTAGGGCAGTGCAGAGTTTGAGAATTGGTGGGATTGCTGTGGTTGTTTCAAATGATCTTTGATTTCACTTAGCACATAAACAAATGCGTCTTTGTACATAAACAAATGCGTCTTTGTTGAGTCTAAAATAACTCATAAATCTGAAACAAAACGAAGACATTAAAATCAACACTCATCAAAGAATTTGTTTATAAATAATACTTTTTCTTTGGAAGTTCCAATGGATTGGAGTGATCTCGAATATTTTTTCTCATCTGCGCAACATTCAGGGGATTTTCTTCTTCCGAATTTCCAAGAAACAAATCAATAGAACTCTCCATTTCCTATTATTTTGTCTTTTTTATAAAATTTTGCACTGAATTCAAAATTTTGAAATTCCTACGTATTTTATTTTACATAGCTGATTTTGACACAAAATAAGCACATAAAAGTAGGCAACGTATTTGGTCTACTCAACTGAAAAAAGTTGTCTCCCATAATACGATTTTTTTTGTAGTTGTCTTCAAATTGAGTTGTCCTTAAATGTAGTAAGAGCGAAGATGGCACGGTAAGCCCTTTGTAATACATTTTGGGGTTAAAAATTACATATGGGACCGTTCAATTCAAGTATTATTGTACGTGCTAAAATCTCATATCCACAAAATAAACGCTGGAATGTCCCAAGGCTCCGTTTTGTCTCCGACACTCTTCATTATTTTTATAAATGATCTATTGTCTAAAACTTGTCGAACACTAAGCTAAGCGTGCCTTAGAATCGAACAGGCGTGCATATATTTATATGTATGTGATTTGATCTTGGACGATCTTTCGGTAAAGGTACATACATATATGTTACTTATATCAAACGCTGATATATTTTTTTTAAACTATATAAAAAACTAAACTATCACATTTTTTGTCTTAATCAAAACCTACTCACGTTTCATGATTTCGAACTAGGTTTCTTTAACAGTCGGTCGGCGGTATCTTCTTAAATTTTTACCCTACTGTCTCAATCCAAGTTGGATACATTTGAAAAGAAGGTACTTACTGACGGCATTTTCTCAAGAACCCTAACTCTACATATCTCATTAATACAACCCAACCAGGATTTTCCAGAGTTTGTCTGGTCTGCCTCTCAATTTACACCCACTAAATTACGCATTATTACATTAATGTTATACAAACGCAATTAATCTTTTAATGTGAATGTGAACATTGGTGGGCGTAACTTACGCACTTGTTGCAAACATCTTCGGATGCTAATCGGATTCATAAATGTCATGAAACCGATCGCATCAAAATTGTTTCATGCAACAGAGGTGATTTCTGTTTGTTTCTCCACCTTCGCAACATTCCCTGTGACCATTCTCGAGTTATGGCAAACCTGCTGCCAATCACTCAATTTGTGATTTGGTTGTCAGCCATAACCCTTTTCTTCCTGACCAAAAGGAGAACCTACTACCATTATGCTAACCCCTATAGAGGGGGACACTTGCAGTAGCAGTTGAGTCGACGTCGTCGTCGGCCTTGTCCTAGTTGGTGGTGAGATTTGTTTGGTTTGTTTTCTTTTATTTTTTGTTTATTTTTTTATATGTAATCATTTTTTTCATTATTTTAATTGTTAAAACCCTTTCGGTTACAAACTATCTCTTGTAAGGAGAGTACATATTTGAAGTCATCAAAAACACTGTGAAGTGTTTAAGTTTAATCCGCTTATGCAAGAATTTGTTAACCAATTCTCATCTGACTTTAAATTGTTAAGCCTTTATTCGTCCAAAACTCGATGTAAATTCCCATATCTGCGCAGGTGATCCAATAGTCAGTCTGTTGGACGGATTTCAAAAGAGAGCTTTAAAATGGTAAATGACCGCTACCGTTGTTTAACTGCTATTAAGCACCGTTGCAAGGTTTCTTGTCTATGCTTAGTAAAATAGCCAATTGCGTTGCTACCCTCACACAATTTACTTCTACGAATTCCCACCCTTGAACCCGATTTCGTACGTATTGTGAAGTAAAAATTTTCTTTTTTAGTCGCTCTACACGATCTTCATAATTGCTCGCGACTTGCTTGATCATTATAAAGGTATTCATATCTTCTTGATTGGAGACGGAATATAATTTAAAAAAAATATGAGTGAGTTCTTCACGCATGACACAATTGGATGAAAAATAATGAATACATTCAGGAATGTGAAATTTGTGTGCATTGATTCCGCATCACAAGCTGATGCTTATGCAGCTGTACCCGATTCGATACTGACCGGTTATTTTTTTGGAGTTAAAAAGCACTTTTTTTATTTTATTTAATTAATGTTGGGTAGTACCCGTGGAGTGATGGTTAGACAAGACAAGACATGACAAGTCAAGACAAGACAACACAACACAACACAACACAACACAACACAACACAACACAACACAACACAACACAAGACAACACAAGACAAGACAAGACAAGGAGTCTATCTCCCCCCGTTTAGGCGGTAGGGGCAGTTTAAAAAAATATGTACATTAAATGGAAAAAAAAATAATTAAAAAATAACGGTAATACATAAAATTAAGTATTATTATTTTTTTTAAAGCCAACAATTTTGTCTATTAGCTTGTTTTTAAATCAAGTCAAAACTATGCATAGTTTTTGAAAAAAATAGTTTTAAAGTCAAAATTTGTGCAAAAAAAGTAAAAAGAAAAGGTTAAAGTGCAATTTTTCAATACTTCAAGTGTAATTACCACTGTTTTTATTTCAAAATTTATTGCTGTTATTTGTTTTTAATCAAAAACTGAAAACTTGATGATTTTATGTCTTTTAGTTTTTGAGAAAATTGAGAATTACAAAAACAAAATATTTAACTTAAACCCTTTTTTTTACTTTTTTTTGCAATTATTATAATTTAAAAAGAAATTGCAAATTTTTGTTTGTAAATTTAAATTTTCACAATTGATTTTCTTTAGTAATAAATAAAAATAAGTTTCTGGTGCTGGGAAATAAATCCACGGGAACTAACTCCACTGAGGGATTTAGTTCCCACTTAGTGAGAACTAAATCCACTTTAGTAAAATTGATTTAGTTCCCATGCTAATCTTATTCCGAAAAAAATGAGTGATTTAAGTTCAGTTTCCTTGAGTTTGAAATTAATACGCAGTTTTTAAAAGAAGACGCAAGTATAATAGGAAACTGTTAACAATTTTACTAGTCAATAACGAAATAAGTTTCATAATGTAAAATATGATACCAAATTTAGCAAGCAAAATTCTTTGAATTTCGAACTAAAGGTAGATAGACCTAAAAATATGCTTAAAAATAATACGCGCTTTCTGGCTCAAAATCTTCTTCTTCGGACACTTCCAGTTCCTTGTCATCAAGTTTGTATTTGTATTCAAAAAGATTTATATGCTTGGCTTCGACTTTAGATATAAGGCTATCTATTATTGCATTCCTTCTTGCAAAAAACGGCTTTGGTGGTGCAAACATAAGCAGAGTTTCACAGTCTACAGCTACCATAAAATCGCGTGTGCAGTTGTACTCCTCGTTGATCAAGCAACTGATGAATTAAAAAAATGTCCGTTTTTACATAGTTTTCTTCCTAGGCGACTATTGTAGCCTTCCAAATATCACGACGAAAATGTACATATGTTGCAGATTAATTGTTCTTATTGCTTCATGTTCAATTATCGAAAATGTTGTTTTGATATTTTGGATGCTCAATAGAGGCAGTGTTAATAATTTTTGGAAAATGTTTTTAACCTCTCTGCCTCTCCTTATTATTCTTAAAAAATCAGGGATCCTCGCTGCTTTTCTTCTAAGGGCTTTGATGTAGTGAAACCAACACCCGTTTACAGAAGCATTTGGAAAAACCGTTTTAAGGGCGTTACGTAAACTGTTCGTAATCTGTTGTGAATGAAGTTGAATGAAATTCGTAGAGATTTCGCTCAATAAATTCGAAAAGATGTGTATACATATTTGTCGACTTATTTGTGGCCAAAATATACAGAATGGGTATACCTAAAAATATATGCAATGAAAAATAGTTTTGAATAAAAAAACTAAAAATTGATTTCGAAATATCGTTTTCAAAATTCTGAAAATGATCAAATAAAAACCGATCAATTTTTTTTATTATTTTCAAAATCTTGAAAAACAACATTTGAGTTCGAAATATCGTTTTCAAGGTTCTGAAAATGATGGTTTTCTTTTTCAAAATTCTGAAAATGATGAAATAAAAATCGTGCGAGCGGAAAAAAATTTCCGCAAAGAAAATCAATTTGGGTTGTGAAAATAAAAAAATTCGGGCGAATTTTTTCATAGCATTTAAAATTTTCATTTTTTTCATGGTTTTTTCTCGATTTTCATGTGGATGATGACCTTCACGAAGTCCTATACAACTGGCCTCGAATAAACAGAAATGACAACTTTGTGATAAAACTCGTTCGAGGTCACATTGCAAGAGCTATGTCTTTGACTAACAATTTAATTTTCGGGCGGTGATAGATTGGCTTACATACTTTTTTTTATAGTTTCAGGGTTTAGTTTTAAGTAGAATAGGCTTGGTGGCACAAAAAGAAATAGAAAAAAAATAAAAACGATATTGTAGTATAATTATTATTGTTTAACTTAGAGTGTTCGTATGGGACTATTAAGTTAGTTGTAAGTTATGGATAATTAGGCTAGTTTTATGAATTTTTATCTAGCTTTAATATTGAATTAATAAATATGAATTAAAATAAAGGAGATCCAGTTTATGAAACTGTATTTAAAACCTTGCTGTGATAGTTTTAAAACCAATGTTTTATGACACAATTTGTTAAAGGCCTTGCTAAAATCAGTTCAGATACAATCTACTTGTTATCACAGATAATTGAACTACAGTAAAAAGAAAGGATGCTGCAAACGATTGACTCAAGGTAGTTCATTATTTCTTTATTATGTTTTATTAGGCTCTTTTGGTCTTTTTGTTTTTTGGAATGCGAATAAATAAAGAACTTTATTCCATTCTCTTACCCAACGTTTCGTAAGAATTCCTTCCTTCTCAGGGGATTTTTGTTCTTTATCCAATACTTGTGTTAAATCTTATTATAATTGTGATTTAATACAAGTATTGAATAAAGAACAAAAATCCCCTGAAGAAGTAAATCACATTATAATTGTGATTTAATACAAGTATTGAATAAAGAACAAAAAGAGTAGTCAGTGAAAAGTTGTTTTATTATTGTTACGCCGTGAGTGACATACAAAATAAATAAGTTTTATCAATTTAAATAACTCAAAGCAGATTTTTTAATTCAGAAAAAGGTAATTATTAAACAGTAGACAAAAGTATATCAAAATGAATGTTCGGCTAGGACGGAAGTTGAGAGTAGAATCAGACCAGCCAACCGAAGTATAGGGTTGTCTGATGTTGACATCTAGTTGTCGAATGATGTCTTTTCTCATTACTCCAACACCTCCTTCACTTAAGAGGTATCATAGTCCTTCATCCAAGAAGGTGCATGGACAGTTCGTCCTGATGAAGTTACTGGTCTTGGTTCAGGAGTGTGGGATCTTGAAGGAAAACCCAAAGAAGTTTCTGAAGTTGATCCTCCGACAGCTGTTTCATCTGTGGAACATCTTGTAGCAAATTCGGTTGTTGATTCACTTCAAACATATCCATTAACTCGAGAAAAATGTTTGTTGAGTTCTCTTCGATGCTTGGAGAATATCGATTTTTGATTTGATTTGTATGAGACCTTATAAGTTTCGATTTACTTCCATCATTTATAAGGACATTGTAGTTGACGGTTAATTTACGCTCGATGATCGTTTCCTGGCACCCAGTATTCTTTATTATTGCGATAAATTTTGGCATAGGCACTATCACCTGCAGTGAAATGTCGTTCCTTGGCATCATGATGTTTATTGTACTGAGTAGGAGGATTTTCTTTTCGCTTCAGTAAATCCAACGAAGTGTAGTACCCGTGGCATGATGGTTAGTGCGTTGGACTGTCATGCAATTGGTCTTGGGTTCATTCTCTGCCTGTGCCACCTTAATTTAAAAAAATTAATTTTTGCGGGTACTGCCTCTTGAAAGGAATTGACAAATCCTTCAAGAGTAATTCTTGTCATGAAAAAGTGCTTTCTCAAACTAGCCGTTCGGATTCGGCCTAAAATTGTAGGTCCCTTCCATTCCTGACAACAGTACTCTCACACAGGAATGGTTGAGAGTTTTAAGTCACTAGGCCCTGGTTCACAACGGACTGTTGCGCCACCCCATTTGATTTTGAAATCCAACGAAGTTCTTATTTTACGACCAAGGAATGCTTCTGCTGGCGATTTAAAATTAGTCAAATTCCGATTAGGTGTAGAACGATAAATCTGTAGGAATGTTTCCAGGTTCTGCTGACTTGTTTCTTCCTGCTTTAACTTTTTTAATGATCGCTTTAGAGTATCCACGAAACGTTCTGCTGACTTGAAGAACTTCCAACCACTTTGAATATAAATCCACAATGACGAAATAGTATATTCCGTCACAAGGGCCCGCAATGTCGATGTGAATGCGATCCATTGGTGCTGTTGTAGTTGGCCATGATTCAAGTTTTGTTTTTACCGGAGACTTTGATGCACTGGCACAGGCATGACAATGATGCACGAATGATGTAATGTCTTCGTCGATTCCCAGCCAATATACATGACATCTGGCAACGGTTTTCATTTGGCAATACCCGGATAACCTCGATGAAGTTGTAGCAAAATTCTCTTTTGAAAACACGTTGGTATGATTATGCGGTCTTTTAACATTATGCATCCATCGATGACAGCTAATCCTTCTCCCCTGGCATAATATGGTGAAATTTGTGATAGTATTGCTCGGAGAGGCTTATGATTGGTGAGAAGCAGAAACTTACGTCGAAAAATCATTCTGTGGAATTTCTTAACGGCAAAGATGAGTGCAGCGGCTTCTTTCTCTATTTGACTATAGCTGGTCTCAGCTGAAGTCAAGGACCTGGCTGCATGTGAGATGACTTTCTCATCACCATTCGGAAAAATGTGTATGATGCATGCCCCCATTCCAACATTTGATGCATCTGCTGCGACTTTTATAGGCAATGCTGGATTATAATGAGTCAGCATAAGATCAGAGGCGAGAATGGACTTGAATTCGGAAAACGATTTTTGACAAATTATCTAATGGTGCACGAATTTCTCTCATTTGCTTTACAAATTTCCCATAGTAATTCACGGCTCCGAGAAATGAACTGAGCTCTGTGATATTTGTTGGTGCTGGCATCGTACTTATTCGACTAATCTTCTCGGGGTCTGGTCGTATTCCATTTGCATCGACTATATGACCCAAATACTTAGTTTTAGATACAAAAAATTAACACTTACCGATTTTGATTCGGAAGTTATAGTCCAAAAGCCGTTGAAGAACTGTGTTTAATTTCAGCATATGGTCATCCCAGTCTTTTCCACTAACAACAATGTCGTCAAGATATGCTGCGACTCCATCTACTCCAGCGAGTATTGCGTCCATCAATTGTTGAAAAGCTCCTGGCGCAGATTTGACTCCTGGCGCAAGCCTATTGAAAGTGAATAACCTCTTGTGGGTGTTGATGGTGAGTAGCTTTCTGGATTGAAGTGTGACGGAGACCTGGAGATACGCATCTGCCAAGTCGATGTGTGTGTAGTATGGACTGTTGGCAATTTTCGAAAAAATATCTTCTGGCAAAGGAAGTGGGTACTGATGAGACTCCAGTGATTGATTCAGACCCGATGAGTAGTCTCCGCAAATTCGAACGCCTCCCGATGCTCTTTTGACGACCACAATAGGTGCTGCCCAGTCTGAATAATCAACTGGGGATATGACATTACGGTCTTGAAGTTGCTGGAGTTCATCTTCAATGAGTGGTAGGACAGAATACGCAACTGGTCGTTTTGCCCTGAAGATTGGTGTTGAATTTGGTTTTAAATGAAAATCTACTTCTGTTTTTGTGCATACTGATGAATCTTCTTTGAACAACTCCGCATGTCGCTTTTGAATGATATCGATTGCAGAGCGCCGGTTATTGTCTGAAGGATGAATGATTCGACTGCAAAGTGCACTGCTCGGATGGTCCCATTAATTGAAAGTTTGGCAAAGATGAGTACCTAAGATGTTCAATGAATTAATATTTGACCCGAAAAGTTTACATTTAACTTCCCCGTTGAGCTGAATATCGCATAAAAATTCAGCTATCAATTTGATATCGTCCAACCAGGCACTCTTCGCTTGACATCCTTCAAGTTTTGATCCAGGCTGACCCAACTTTTTCCAGGTGGAAATGTCGACCAAGCTGATGTCAGATCCCGTGTCAATTTGTAGCTTTGATTGCAGTTCCTTTTTGTTGTTGAGACGAATATTGACTGACGCATATTTTCGTCGTTCGGTATGGCTGACGCAATTGACTTTCAAACGGATTGACTTATTTCTTGGCGTAAACTTTTTACGGTTGTGATGTTGTTTGCTTCCTTCCACTTTGTCGTCTTTTTGACTGCGTGTTTTGGAAAAACAGTTGCAATATCCTTCCTTATGACCAATTTATTTGCATTGCTGGCATTTATGTTCTCGAAATGGACAGTCACGAGAAAAATGCATTTCGCCGAAGCTCCAGCAGGAAGACTTTGGTTGACTACTTTATTGGTGACTGCTTTGCTGATGATTGATTTGTTGATGCTTAGACTTCGCTCCTGATGGAATGAACTTTTCTTTTCTTACAGCGTTGACTGATGTGACTGGAGTTGATGCATTTTGGATTAGAGCTGTATCCTTTTTAAGGTTTATATATTTTTGGACACCAGACAGCAGCTTTGTTAAATCCAAATTGCCATCATCCTCCAACGATGAAAGTAGTTTTGTGCGAATGTCTGCCTCGGCTGATGAGTGCAAGCCTGTAACAAACACTAAGCACTTAAACTGGTTTATTGTGAGCACACTCAACTTGAAGTCCTCGCATAATTTGTTAACTCATGCTGCGTAGCTCGTGAAATCTTCTTGTGCATTTTTGACTGTCTGCAGGCAACGATATCGTGTACTGAACAAAGATTCTGGGGCGCCGAACATACTTCTGAGGATATCTGTGGTTTCTTTAAAATCAATATCTCTGGTATTCTTTGGAAGAATATATGATGCGTATTTCTCCTGTGCAGTCGGGTTGAGTTTGCGCATCAACAACCGCACTTTCGATGCCTCATGGAGATCTTTTCCATCTACGCAAAATATATCTTCGTGTCGAGAAAACCACCCTTCGAATGTTATTCCATTTGCAGGATCATAACAAAATTCAGATAAATTGTTTGCTAATGAATCCATAAGCTGTTCTGGCCTTGATTTGTTTGTTTCTTTTGGTTTTTTGTTTCCTTCTGTAAAAGCTTGAAGGAGTTTTGATTGAAGTTCCAAAAGTTCGAGAATCTTCGCATCGTTCGCCATTTTGTGTGTGTGTTTTTTTTAATGCAAACGAGACAAAATGAAAGAATTTGTTTTATCGTCAATATTTAAGTTACAAAATAAGTGATCCCAATTGATCGTGCATAATAAGTTAAAAACGTTTTCAAAATTACACCTACTAAAGTTGAATTCTAGTTTGTTGTTATAAGATAGCATATGAGGTGAAGCCATGTTTAAATTACAGTGCTGTGTCAAATGTAGGATGATGGCAATCTTCGTATATAATTTTGATAGCAGACGAAATCCCAGCTGCTTCAGAGCATATGGTTTCGGAGAAAAATACCAGTGTTTTTCCAAAACAGTTCTTAACACCTTTGAAGATGACACGTTTATTGGAACGAAGAATTTGAATCCAATTGAGATTTTATAAATTATAATCAACAACAACCAGTACTCCGTCTTCCAAAAAGATATAAATACTTTCAATATAGTTGTTAATTTTTAAAGTTAGCTTTAACACAAACAATACACGCAAATATGTTTGATTTTGACATTTCTTCCCTGTCTTTTGTTCAGTATTGCAATACTTGATTCTTATTGTTGGGGATTCGCTTGATTTTTGTGTTCAAATGCAAAAAGTACTTTGCATAAACCCAAACTCGGACCCGCCAATTCCTATACCAAGCCCCCAATTCCTATATACAAAAAGTGTAGGGTTAAGTCCGAGAAAGTTAATATTTTTTTATGACTTAAAGGTGTTTCCTCGCCTTAATATTTAAAACATGTTTTCTTGAGACACCTACTTAACTGTAAAAAATCAGAAGGAAATTCGTGCTGTGTTAATGGAAAGTGGCCCGAAAAAAAAATTATTGAAGTTTTTTTTTTAATTTTTACATAAAATAAAAAAATAAATAAAATTGAAATAGAGCCGAAAGGCATTACTATAAAGTATTATAATTTAACTAAGAGTATTCGTATGGGAGCAGTAAGTTATGGTTAATTTGGCTTGTATTCATTTTTGCCAAGCTTTTAGAGAGTTTTGAAAATGAATTAATAAAAATGAATAAAAACAAAAAGTGCGTAAGACTGTCTTGCCAAAGGTCTTGGGTTCGACCCCTGCCTGTGCCCTTACATTTTTGTTCATGGATACTATCCTTTGCGGCGAATTGACAAATCTTACAAGAGTAATTCTTGTCAAATTAGCCGTTCAGATTCTACCTAAAACTGTTCGTATCCTACATCACTGACAACATAAATCGTGCACAGAAATGGTTGATAGTTGTCTTGTAAGTCACTTGCCTCTTGCTCTGAATGCACTGTTACTCCGTTCAATTTTTTTTACCCTCGTTCATTTTTATTTCTTAATACAAAATTTGATCACAAACGCGCATGACTTTAGAAAAATAGGATGAGTAGGACTATCATCACCTGACAAGCAATTTGAATTTCTTTTTTCGTTACGCAATGGAACCACTTTAATATTTTACGTTGTCAGACAATGCTTATTTAAATTTGTTCAATGGACTTGAATTGAGTTGAATCACCTTATTTGGTGAAAGTTACATTTGACTTTTTAAATTTTGACAGTTATCACATTGGATTTCACAATTTCAATTTGCATACAATTGGAAATGAAATGCATCTTCTAAAGCGACATTCATAACACCATTGACATACTAGATATGAACTGCTAGTAGCCAAATTCGCTCTGGTATCATCTATTCCTAAACGCTGCTAGGACTCTTATATATTAAGTGGAAATACGGATATCAATCAATTACCAAAACGTAAATGGACTTCGAACAAAGACCAACATGGTTTACAGAAACATTAACAATCTCTCTCGCGATATCATAATATTGACGGAAACATGGCTCAACAACTCTATCTCGGACTTTTTGCCTCCTCTTATCAAGTTCTTAGAAGTGATCGTAATAACTTTAAATGCCCTTGGTGGCGGAATTCTTGTCGCTATCAACAATACTTTCAATGGTTACCTGATTGGCGACTTTCGATCAACAGACATCGAAATACTATGCTTGAAATTTAAAATGGCAACAGGACATTTATTTATTGTATCAGCATACATACCTCCAAACTATTAGGACGAGGTTTATGTGTTTTTTGTGTGAAAGCAAACTTTAAGAATTATTACAAAATAGAAATAATTGTTTCCTCGCTCAAAAATTGGAAGTTTTTATTTATTTGCACATAAGTGTCAAATAAACAAACGCGTGTCCAAAGTCGTGCTGCAGTAACGGAAAGTGGAGCTTTTTTTCTAAAATACTTTTAGCCTTCTGGCTAAGTCTACGTCACTGTACAGCCCGTACAGTCCGTCGTTCCATCTTCTTCTCCACTCCCCTTCGATGCATACGGGACCGTAGATCACACGAAGAATTTTTCTCTCGAAGCGACCCAAGGTGCTTTCATCCGATGATGATACAGGGATGATACAGGTCTTATATAGCAACACTTTGGTCCTTCGAGAGAGGACTTAACCCCTCAATTGTTTTCTTAGTACAAAGAAACAGCGGTAAGCAAGAGTTATTCTGCGTTTGATCTCAGCGCTGGTGTTGTTCAAAGTAACGTCTGTCGATTGTGACGTTTTGACCACGACGTCGGTGTTGTATGTCCTTTCTTGACGACAGCATGTACTTTGTTTTGCCCTCATTAACCGTTAAACCCATTTTTGCCGCCTCTGCCCCAAAACTCACAAAAGCCAATCCGGATTGTGCCAATGTCATCAGCATATGCTAGTTATTGGACAGACTTTTGAAAGATTTATTTGAAAGATAGTGCCCCTAGTGTTGACGTGTGAGCTCTGCACTATTCATTCAAGTACGATGTTAAAAAAATCACATCACACCTTTTTCGACATCCATGGAATTCTCCATGGTCATCCTGCACAAACAAAACTAGACATGGCATGACATATGCGGCCTTGAAATCGATGAAAAGATGGTGGGTGTCGCTTTGGTGTTCTTGGGTTTTTCCCATTATCTGTCGTAATGTGAATATTTGATCAACTGTGGCCTTAACTTGTCTAAAACCACACTGCTAAGGACTTATCACGTTGTTGACGATGGATGCTAGACGTTCATATATTACGGCAGAGAAGATTTTATAGACAATGTTAAGTAGACTGATTGCTCTATAGTTGGTTCAGTTAAGAGGATCTCCTTTTTAGGAATCAGGTAAACAATACTGAGGTTCCATTCATCGGGCAAGCTTTATTCCGACCATAGCTTACAGATAATTAGGTGCATGCTCATAACCAACATATCTCCAGCTGCTTTGAAGAGCTCGGCATTCAAGCCATCCGCTCCAGCGGCTTTATTAGAAGATTTGGCAATCTTTACTTCGTCTAAGTCGGGAGGACGGGATGGTTGGCTTTCGTCGTCTATGTTGAATGGATCATCCTGCCTGACGGCCGAATTCAGTTCGTCATCGCCGTTATACAGTCTGCAGAAGTGGTCCTACTATATCCTCAGCATTGACTGCGGTTTCACTATGATGTTTCCACTTTCGTCTTTGCAGCCTTCGGTTCTAGGTTTATGTACCTGTGAATTTCGTTTCACCTGTTCATAAAACTTTCGAACTTCATTCCTGCTTTTAAACCTCTTAACATCTTCGACGCACGCTTCTCATGCCCTCTCTTTTTTCTTCTGAGAAGTTTGCGTTCCTCTCGCCTCTTCTGTTCATAGAGCTCATGAGCAGCTCTCGTCCTTTTATGCAGCGCGGCTTTGCGTTCTTGTTTTTTGGCGGCATTTACCTACCGACATTCCTCATCAAACTTCCTTGTTGGTGGCTGTTTGAAACCCAGCACATCAGAGGCGCCTTCTCTGATTGCATCTGGGAAATGTTGTCACTGGTTTTCGATACATTGTGTTGGCGGCAGAGAACTTTGAGAGAAGTTACTTGTAACTCGGTCGGAAAAGGATTTGGCAATCTCTGGTGATTGTAGCCGTTCGACGTTGAACCTTCTCCCAGCACCTCCCTGTTTGCCTTGAGTCTGGAAATCCGAAGTGCTACCTTGGCTACAACGAGGTAGCACTGCACGTAGTCTGTTAAGGGACCTAGCATTCCACGTGCATATCCGAAGTTCGTTGTCCTTAATTCGTTTGCGTTGGTTGTCAATAGTAAATCCGTCCGTATCCGAGGCTTGTTGGTGCTTCGCAACTATGAAAGCTTTTACGTGGCCAGGAAATCACCCCGACGCACAATCCCCAACCTGGAGGGCCAGATCCTTAGGATAACTCCAGGGATGGGGAGCCCGATAAAACCGCTCCTTATAGGCCTGGGCTTCGAATTGGTAAGTCAAGGTTAGTATATAAACGATCTACAAAAAAAAAGAAAACCAAGTGTAAAAACAACAATCACACCAGGAGAGGAATGAAACATAAACATTAAACCCTTACAAGTTAGTTTATAATGCCCACATTCTGAATCAAATTTAATACATTTTCCTTCATATAGAAATTGATGGAAGAAACTTTTCCATTTAATGTAAGGTAAGCATTTTAAATTCGTTGTTCCCATTTTCATGTTCAATATTCTAATGAATTTGTGATAAATTGGTGGAAAATACATAGATCTTATCTTTTTATGAGTGGTACATTGATCTTAACAGTAGATGTGTGCGTGTTGTTTGACCTTCAAGCTATAGGCAAACCAGAATGACAGCTAGGTTATTGCTCTTCACATGGAACATCTTTGGCTGAAAAGGAAGAACTAACAAAAATATAAATAATAATATTTTAAAATTATTTTTCATAGTTTTCCCGCCACAAAAATTTAATAATTAAGTGAACTTCAAAATTTCATTATTGGGTTAAATATTGTATAGTATATAAATCAAAAAAATAAAATGAATGCGGAAATAGATGTTTTCATAAGTAATTATACCCTTATTGATTCAGATATATTCCAACAATGGATTGAAGGTTATTCAAGTAAGAGTTCGTGTTGTGAATTTTATTTGCTTAAAATGCAATATTTTCGTCCTTAAAAGCTTCTGAGGCGTCACTGTATTTAAAACAGAAATGTTTTGGTCAGTTTATGAGTGCTCATATAGACCTGATTGTTTCTGATATTCTGGATCAATATAGGACGTATTCTTTAATAGAGCGTTTATTACATGCACCGGTTAAGCTTTCAGAGCAGTCATCTTTTCAACTGGAACCTAAAACTCTGCGATTAATTATTGAAAAGTTAAAAGAACACAAACATTATTTGTTGAAACTAACCATGTTTTTTCAGGTACTACTCTATTGATGACTCTGTGGCACGAGAAATTTTGGGAAAAAAACTTTCTTCTCGCTATCGCAAGGACCTAGACGAAGTTTCTGAAAAAACATTTGTGAAGTTAAAATCATGCAGGTAAAACAGTTTTGAATTGACACTTCAATACAAGGGCCTGTTTCATAAACATTGACAATTGCGACAGGTGACTATTTAAATTATAAAAAAATAAATTTAAATTTAAAACTTGACTATTGTCTTAACTTGTCTCATAAACAATTTCACAATTTTTTTTACAGTTGTAGGAAAATACCCGACAATTGTCATCTTTTCGTTTTGTAAAGAAATTGGCATGACAATGAATTGTCATGTATTTTCCACAACTGGCAGGAGTTTTCGCAAACATTTTTACTGGCAATTATTTTATGAAATGAAAAATAATAACAATCTACATACATATTTGTCAATATATAATTGACAATTGCAACAGGAAACTCAGTTACGATCAAGTGTTGACTGTGATTTTGCAAATAAAATATCTTTAATTTCAACTTAAATACGCGTATATCTAGAATGTTATTGGTTTTAAAGCTCTTGATTTTTATTGTGTGTAATGGTCTTCAATTTTTATTAATAAAACTCGATTTTGTAAAGTGTGAAATTTTAAAATTGAAAGAGCAACTTAGTTAAATTGCCAAGAAATGATAAAAATTGAAATGAAATGCAACGGTTTTATTCCCTATTTTATCATTTCTCGATCATAACAACTTTCAAGATTATACAATAAAATTGTGAAGACAAATATGTATTACAATGACAAAACTGTCAAGATAAATGTGTCAGCATATGACATTTCGTCGCCCGAGAATTGGTAGGTATGTTGTATACGCCATTTTTAGGAATTTGGGAAATCGCATTTAAAGGTTTGCGTTCATATAAAAAAAAAATAAACCGACAGAATTTTTTCTATTTTTCATATAATATTGTGTGGAATATATGTATTCTTTTGATTAATGTATTCAAAACTGCCCCACCTCTTTTAGTTTTGGAATTATAAAGGTTTTTAGCCAAAATGAGTTTGTCGTATACGCCACCAAATTCAACTTTTTTCTCCATCCCATACACGTACGACAAAGTGAACGCACGTACGACATTCCAATATTCAGCATAAAGTATAATCACATACGAATCGGTATGAAAACCATCTAAAAAAAGTCAACTTTCAATTTTTAACAGTCTTTTTATTTATTTAATGAATAACGTTAACATAAAAAACAGTCTTTTGTTATTAAGGCAGTCTTACAAAAAAATTATTATAAAAACAAAGTATACCTACAAGTTAGTGAATATGAGATCACAATTACTTAAAAAAAGTCATCCTATGACCATAACAATAAAAGTATAAAAATTAAATAACATTTTGTTCAATAAAAAATGCAGTCATTCTATGACCATTTGCTTAAAATAACTACAAATAATTTAAGAATACTTCAGGTTTATTTATTGTTTCATTTTGAATAAGGCTTCATAATAGGCCTGGTCTGCCTTAGGCATAAAAATAAAGAGACTTTTAAGGTCGTTTATTTTCTCTTTTGATAAAGGCTTAGAGAAGCTTGCGACTCGAAGGGATAGACTGAAAAAATTTTCTGGATTTGCACAGTATTTTTGCTTGATTTCTTTGCTATTGAGGCACTTCGCTATTCCAATTCCCTAGCACTTGTTTTGTAAATTAAATAAAAGAGATAATTTAGGTTAAATTTAAGAAATTTTACTTTAGTGAAAGGAATGACAGAAATTTAACTGGCTTGCTCTAGCCGAAAACGCTTTAAAGTCAATTGGCAGCATTTAAATTATTTTTAAAGTTACATTTCTAAAATGCATAGCTTTAAGATGTCGCAAAAACGAAAGCTGACTAAATACTTCCAGATTTCGAAGGTACCTATCGATGGAGCTATGGACGCAGTCAACTTCCTGAATCAACGAATGTCCAGGCTACGAAAATTTTTGTTCGATAACTTTTAAGGAAGAAGTGTTATTAAGCAAAGCAGTTGACATCACCTTATTTTTATTTTTGGGGGACACAGGAGTCACTCCAAAGAGTCAGAGATGTGATGAACGGGTTATCAGATAATATTTGTTTCAAAATTTTTAAAATCGAGCTGGCAATATCATCACCCGAACGACCGCTGTGCAATTCATTCCATATTGCACAATAAGTTACTTTTGGGTTTCTTGGCAAACAAAGCGTTGCTGTCATATTATATATATATATTATTCTTACTTTCATTGTGGATCTCATACACGTACGACAAAACAATTTTCAGATTTTATTTTAAATTTTTGGTCGTATGTTTTAAGCCTATAGACATACGACAAAACAATTTATAAGATAAAAATTGCTCAAAATACATGGAATTTTTGTCGTATATGCCAAAAAATGGTGTGTACGACAAACCAATATTAAGAGTAGGCTATTTTTGTGGATATACGACAAAAAAAAGTGCATTTTGGCGTATACAACAAACCAATTCTCGGGCGACGATTTGCTATTGTATTTTTCTGACAAATTTGTCATCTGCCAATATTTTTTGAAATACAGAAGGTGATAAGGGATATATTGTGATATAATTGAATGATCATGATTAACAGTTTCTAAACAAAAAATCACTATGATTGTTATGGATAACGACTATTTGTTTCATTTGCAATTTTGAATAGTCCATGCTTCTGCGCCGTATAGCAGGACGGGGATGATGGTGGTCTTATATAGCGACACTTTGGTCCTTCGAATCGCCTTGAAATCGATGAAAAGATGGTGGGTGTCGATTTGGTGTTCTTGGGTTCTTTACAGCATCTGTCGTTGAATATTTGATCGACTGTGGACTTTCCTGATCTAAACCCATACTGATAAAGACCTATCAGGTTGTTGACGATGAGTTTCAGACGTTCAAATATTACGGCAAAGAAATTTTGCAAGCGATGTTAAGTAGAATGATTCTTTTATAGTTGGTTTAGTTAAGAGAATCGGGCAAACAATACTGAGGTTCCATTAATCGGGCATGCTTTCTTCCGACCATATCTTACAGATAAGTAGGGGCATGTCCCAACTAACATATCTCCAGCTGCTTTAGCGGCTTTATTAGACTTCAGCCTAGATATGGCAATATTTACTTCGTCCAAGTTGGGAGGACGGGATTGTTGGCTTTCGTCGTCTATGTTGAATATTACCTGCCTGACAGCCGAATTCGGTTTGTCATCGACGTTATACAGTCTGCAGAAGTGGTGCTTTGATATCTTCAGCATTAAGTGTGGTTCCACTATAATGCTTCCACTTTTGTCTCTGCAGCCTTCGGTTCTAGGTTTATGTACCTTTGAATTTCGACTATCGAACTTCATTCCTCATCACACTAGGTTTTCATTGTTGGTTGCTGCTTGAAACCCAGCAGGTATCTTCTCTGATTGCATCTTGGCAATGTTGCCACTGGTTTTCGATACATTGTGATGGCGGTAGAGAGCTTCGAAAAAGGTTACTTGTAACACGTTTGGAGAAGGATTTGGCGATCTCTTGCGATTGTAGCCGTTCGACGTTGTACCTTCTCCCAGCATCTCCTTGTTTTGCATTTGGTCTGGAAACTTAAAGTGCTCCTTGGCTACAACGAGGTAATGGTCCGAGTCGATGCAAGCTTCTCGGAAAGTTCGGACATCACTGATCATGATCGCTAAAAGCGTGTTTAGTGTCGATCGCAATAAGGTCAATCTGGTTGACGGTAGATTGATCTAGAGAACTCCAAGTTCCTTTGTGGATGTTTCGCACCGCAGCAAAATCTATGAGCCTGAATCTGTTGTCGGAAGTTTTGTCGTGCAGGCTGTTTTTTCTTGATTATTCCACCAAAGATGTATTCCCTTTCTAGCTTGGCATTAGAATCGGCCAGTTCAATTTTATTATCGTAGCTAGGACACTGCTCATATGTTTTGTGTAAGAGCTCGAAGAACATATGAACAGATGTTGTCACCCTTCTCTTCTGTGGGAGCGTGTGCGCATATCAGGCTAAAGCTGCCAAATTTAGCCTTGATACCGATGGCCACGAGGCGCTCGTTTATGTACCTTTAGCCCAAGACAAATCCGTATCCAAATAAGTGTTGTTGGTTTTCTTGTAATTTAAAAAAATGTTAAACCAAAATCTAAAATAAGTTGCCTGTGACAGTTTAATAATTTTGAATTTTTTTCTTTCATTTAAAATATATTTGTTTCATTAATATTGTTTTAAAATAGATTTCATCGACATCAAACCGAATAACATCTTTATTTTTTTTTCAGGCGACAGTTTGACAACGTTAAGCGGATTTTTAAAGCTGTTGAAGAATTACCTGGGAATATAACAAGCAATATAAAACAACAGTTTATGCTTTCTGACACATTGGCAAAGTAAGTAAAATTGGGGCACTCACTAAGCTAGCGGCTATAGTTAAAACATTCCGATTGGTTAGATATTATAAGTTGAAAATTTCCCCTCCGAAGTAATATACAATTTTCAGCTAAAAAGTTATAGCAGACTGATTTTGACGTTTCGCAATCAGCTGCTCGCTTAACACTCAAGAACGAAAAATGAAATACATCGTTCAGTATTTAAATACAAATTTATACCACTCAAATTATATCTTATATTTGTTTTTATTTAATTTAAACACAAAATTAAATATTTAGTGTTCTTAAAACACAAATGTTTCTTATTTTATATATTTGTACAAAACATTCTTCAGGATAGCCAAATTTAAAGATCCCTTCTTACAAAACATTAAATGAAATTGCGTACAAAATAAATAATTCATAGAGTAATAGAGTTAGGCTTTCAGTTGAATGAAAAAAGGTGAAAAACTGACTTCATAGTTAGTAGTTGCAGTAGTATAGTAGGATTTTCTTGAAAAACTTTTCAGTCAACATTCCAATAAAGTGGTCTTATTTTTAAGTCCGAACCTGCCCAAAGCTAGTTGAATTTTGACTACGTTTGACATTTTACCATTTTTTTATTCTAAAGCCAATATGGGCATTTATGAAATATAGGTACTTTTTCTATGAAAGTCTCTTTGGCATCCAAAACACAGGCACCTCAATGTAAAAAAGACTAGAACTTTGTGAAAGAAACTCGTATTGTGTTAATTGAATTTAGAATCAATTTTCATCATGTTTCGTATTCTTATATTGAAGAAAACTAATAAACTGTTGAAATAATTTAAAAAGAAATTCTGTCTAAATATCAAAATTCATGATGTTGTATTTTGAACACTACAATCATATCCATAGATACTGAAATAAAGTATATTTCTATCTATAGCTGATTTCACTTTACCTTCTTTCGGCAGTGATTATACTGCGGATGTTGTTTTTTGTTTTATTCATTCAAAATTCTGTAACAAACGAAACGAAAACAATCGTTCGTTTTTCAAACTCGAAAGAAATCGTGCGGAAATTGTGTTTGGCATTCCTTTTCAACTTTAATTGCGTTTATTTTGTTAAGTAAAACAACATATTATGTACATGTTAAGAAAGTATAAAATATCGATTGGAGTAAAATTTAAAAAATTAAGAAGACTCATCACTATTATTGTGAAAGATTGTGTTTAAAGGATATGTTTGCTTGCTTGGCTTGCAATGTAAGTGTTTTACTGGAGTACATGAAGAAGTACCCATCTATAGCCACAAATTGCTTATCTGAAAATTCTAATAAATGCTGGAAGGTACTTTGCCAAAACCTAAATTGCAAGGAACCCCCTATCAAAAACGTTAAAGTTTGGAAGGAAGCATGTAACACTATATATTATCCTTTCATTATTGATTGAAACTATTCAATTTTAGACACCGCACAAAAAAAACTTGCAAAATTTAAGAAAAACAGGTGGCGGCCCATTTAAGGAAATGAAACCAACTTCATTTGAGAAAGCTGTTAATTTGGCCAAAATAAAAGTGGCAGTTTATGGAAATTGCGATGTCAAAGCATTTTTTGTATATTGGATTGGCAAGAAAATTTCTCCAGACTTAGATTCTATAGCAAATCTTTAGGAGCTCATGAAGAGGGCAATTATAGAACGCCTCAAAATGGCACAAAAGTAAAAGTTTAAAAAATACTTGCTTTTAATGTATTCAAATTGAAAGTGTCCCAAAAGGAGTTAGGTCTGTTATAGCCGCCAAGGGAGTCCGTTGTGAACCAGGGCCTAGTGACTTACAACTCTCAACCATTCCTGTGTACGAGTACTGTTGTCAGGAATGGAAGGGACCTATAATTTTAGACCGAATCCGAACGGCTAATTTAAGAAAGCACTTTTTCATGACAAGAATTACTCTTGAACGATTTGTCAATTCCTCGCAAGAGGCAGTACCCGCGAAAATTATTTTTTTTAAATTAAGGTAGCACAGGCAGGGATTGAACCCAAGACTCCTTGCATGACAGTCCAATGCACTAACTAAGAGTATTAAAAGGGTAGCAATAAACTGAGCCATGAAATCTATTGTGGCCCATTCTGTTCGGCCTCCAAATAAGTTCCTTTGAAAACATCAATATTTAAGATATTGTAAGAAGGTATAATTTCATTTCTTCCAAAGTTTTTATTTTTATGTTGGCACTTCTGTTATGCACATCACTGTCAAAATTCACGTCAAAATGTTCAATAGTGTTTAAAATACGCGTAAACAACTTAAAGTAAATTTTAATTTTTCTAATGTTTTAAACAATTGAACAACTCAGTTCTATTTGTGTGCGGAATAAAAATGTCCGCTACTGTTGTTTTTTTAGTGAGCAATCTATCAAAATCAAATGGGGTGGCGCAACTGTCCGTTGTGAACCAGGGCCTAGTGACTTACGACTCTAAACCATTCCTGTGTGCGAGTACTGCTGTCAGGAATGGAAGGGACCTACAATTTTAGGCCGAATCCGAACGCCTAGTTTGAGAAAGCACTTTTTCATGACAAGAATTACTCTTGAAGGATTTGTCAATTCCTCGCAAGAGGCAGTACCCGCGAAAATTAATTTTTTTTAATTAAGGTGGCACAGGCAGGGATTGAACCCAAGACCCCTTGCATGACATTCCAACGCACTAACCACGGGTGAGCAATCTATACCTACAAAAATAGTTTCTGAGTAGTAAATTTAGATACAAATTATAACGCACTTCCCCTAACAAAAGCGCCCGTTCTCCTTTATAGTATTTACTGCATTGTAATAGATGCCAAAATAAGTTTTTAATTAGGAAATATGAACTAATAGCATTTACATTCTTTAGTGCATAGGTACTTTAAAGAAAACTTCTACCGTTATATATTGTTGGAGTCATTTAAACAAAATATTTGAAAGGACACATGATTAATTATAAAACGTTAATAATAAATACTAATTATTATTGTTTACTTTATTTTCAAAGAAAATATGCTTCCATTGTTTTCCTGGCATGTATACGTTTCGAGACATCTAAAAAGAAACTGAACTATTTAAGTTTTCTGGATTTTTTTTACTGTTCGCAAGCAGTAATGGAATATTGGACCTACACGTACCAACATTCAGGACCTGAATACTATGATACAGAAATGGATAAGGAGTTTCTGCTGGATTTAAGAGAGCTAAGATGTCTTTTCGAAAAAGAAAAGGAAATCAAACAGTAAGTAAATTTTAAATTTCTATTTACGCTTTGGAAGGTTGTTTACTAAGACCTTGTTTAAAGAAGACATTTCTGGTATAGGGTTCATTTTGAGTACTTACAAGTTTAAGAGAATTAAGTTATCAATCCTCATTTTTGGTCGTTTTTAACAAAATGCAAACAAAATATATTTACAGGATGGCGGCGTCCGTCACTACTCTGAAACACAGTTTTCTTACAACAAATTTTTTCCCATTCATAACACAATATACGTATTTCTCCACTTATAAATATGATACCGTTTCATTTTTTTATTTAATGCACTACAACCCAATATTTTTGATCGTTTTTCTCCATATCTATGAAATCTACATAGGAAATTTTAGAATTACGTACATAAGCTACAATTTATATATTACATTTTTTTAATAACCAATAGTCTTCGAGTAATTTGGAAAAAACAATGTAATTTACTACTTTTAAATAGTTTTGATCGATTTTTAAGGAAGTATAATTTATCCGAAACCAAAGCCTTGGAAACCAAACCATATTTTTCTCTTCTTAACTTAGAATATCTCTTTCACGTCAGGTTTTAACAATATACCTTTTTAATAAAATAACAAAAAAAAAACACGCTAAAAACACAAAATAGTTATTAAAAAAAACAATAGATGATTTTGAAAATAAGAAATCTGAGGTTAGAATTGTAACAATTCATTGTTGCAATAGTGAAATTTTATAAAATATCTTAATAAAAGTATTAAATTGGCTGTATTTTAATAATATTCTTACTTTTCTTGTGTTTTTTCTAACGTCGTAAGCCTTGTCGGTCATGAGAATGTTTTTTTCTTAACGAAAAAAGGACACTAAGAAAATTTTCCAAACGTCTCGTATCTCTATTCAGAAACGACATATTTGATGGAAAATGGGCAAGTTCAGACGACATAAGGGACTTAAAATTAGGCATCTAGTATTGGCCAGATTGGCCAGCTGCCAAAACATTACCTTTCAATTAAGGCAATTTTAAAATAAAAACTAAACCGAAGTGTTATTATTCCCCAAAATAGCTTAACGTTTAATGAAATTGGTAAAGAGCTCAAAATAAATTTATTCACTATTCGACGTGTTATCAAATAGTTCGAACAGACCGACCTACTATCGGTGAACATCTTAGAGACCAGACTTTTTGTGATGCTTTGCACAAATCAAAATATTACGGGAAAGCTGCGAAAAAAAACCAATCATCTTGAAAGTAAATAAAATAAAAAAGCTTAGAATTTTCCAAAACTTATTTAAACAAACCAAGAGAGTTTTGGGTTGTTTTTTCTGATGAGTCGAAAAATAATATTTTTGGGAGCGATGGAAGGCAACCAACTACGGAGCTAAACAGCTAAAAATTATGACTCTACTGTCAAACATGGTGGAGGCTGCATTTTGGTTAAGGATGTATGGCGGCAAATGGTGAGGTCAATTTAACATTTATTGAAAATCATGTGACAGCCAACATGTAGATTGACATTTTGCGTACTAATTGAAAAACTTAAAAGCGTGATCTTAGGAATTCTTTTGTCTTACAACAAGACAATGATCCTAAGCAATTGCTCTACAATGCTCGAACGAAACTTAAAACATCCCCGCAATCTTCTGACGTTAAGTCCATAGAAAATTTATTGAAACATTTGGGACAAACATTGAGAAAACACAAGATTTCTTCAAAATCAGACCTTAAAAGGATTACAATAAAAGAGTGGGACCAAATATCGTGTTAAACCACACAAAGTACTTATTGTTAATAAATAATGATTAGTTTATCTTAGTACATATATATAAATTGCTACCAATTTCCCAATAATATTGTTCCAATTGCAATTGAAATAAATTTGAATACCCTCATGAAGTTAACTATCAATCATTGGTTAACTATATATATTGGTAAAGCCATGACTTACAAATGGTAAGAAATGTTTCCTTTGGGTCATCAGTATTTTTTCCGTAATTAGTGGTCGTACAAAAATCTGTTAGCGTGTTAAATCTCATTCATTTTACAAATAATAACGTCTTTATCGAGAAGGTATTGTGACCGGTTAAAGATGCTGAAGACGTCGTTCAGTTCCCAGTAGAATTTTCCATGTTACTTAACAATTCTTGTCGTAAATATGATACAATGTCCTTATGTGCGTACAGGTGCACACCAATCGTATATTACTTAGAAAAAAAGTGTAGAGTGTTGGCAGATCTTCCTAAAAATTCGTACAATGACTTATAATGAATTTTCTTACTAAATTCCAATTTGGACTTTTAAAAACCAATTTTCTCCTAGTGTTGTGCCTTAGTGTAAGTTTGTACTAATCCAAACAAACACCAATTTATACGCATTTATATAAACTCGATGGTTGCATACTATCCCAACAAAAAAAACGCAAAAATTACAAGCTTTCATACATACAAAGTATATGAACGATCGAGCACAAGGAAATGATTGCAGGACGGGACAGAACTTTTTCTCGTTTTTTTTGTTTTGAATTTTGATTTGATATTTAAAACTAATTGAAGATAAAATAAAAAAAAAATAAAATATACTACTCAAATTTATAATTTTTGGAAAAAAGAATCTCTAAAACATAAAGACATACCGTCATATATTTCGACGTTTGATTAAAAGTTAAAAAAAAACATACAAAAAATCGTGTGTTCAATTTCAAAATCTTGGATAAAATCTATAACACAAAGCATAGATTCAAGTTTTTACCATTAATTTTCTGTTTGAAAGTATATTTTTCCATAAACTATTTTTGATTGCAAAAAGAAGTTTAATATGTTTTTGAAAGCATTTAAATGGTTTTTAATGATTTAACCTCGTAAAAATGCTTGAATTGAACCTTTATTCAAGAATCCGTTATCATTTCTTGTTGCCAAAGCTATCGTACTCTCTCCGAAAATCGATATTTACAAACGGCTGTTAGAATTCCAACTATTTATATTTTAACTATTTATTTTATATTGATTAGTTATGTTTGTATTCTTGTACCTATTACAGTTTGGTATGCCTGCGTTTGAAACCAATTTTTCTGGAAAAAGCATATCAAGAAATGGATTTAAATTTTCGGTAAGTCCTAAAAACATTTATTTTATTTGTATATTTTTCCTATTTCGAAAAGGGTAACTTTTGATAAGTTTGATAATACTGGTCAACAATTTATAGCGATATAAAAGTATTTTTTGTTTATTTAACATGATAAAACAGATTATCACATCGCGTTTACAAAATTAAAAAATATGTAGACAATGATTATTGGAGCATGTAGCTAAAATAGGAGTTCGGAATCAGCGTCACAAATTTACTTTAAAATGTATTTTTCAAAATCATAAGCATACAATTGACACGGACCTTTATTCCATCTCATAACTTTTGAGAATTGGCGATGTCTAACTGAGATATTAAAATTATTTAAAATTTGTTCAGCTTGTCTACTGATAACAGCGAAGTAAGCAAGCTATTAATAATGCAAAAATAAATTTACTCCAACTATAGTGTGTGTTTACAACTAAGATTTATTGAACAGAATGCTCGTTGTGTTTTTTATTTTTCAGTTTGTTTTATATACAATTGTCCTTAAACTAACTTATAATTAATTTAAATCATGTTGGATCAACAATAGGGGCCCAAAGTAAATCTTTTGGTTTTATACAATGCTTTATATTTTTGTAAATATCATATTTGTGTTTCTTAATATATTTCATGATTTATATATAAACGGTGATTTTTTAAGAGCTTGAGAACTTAAAAAAAAAAAAACGCATACAATTTGCAAAATCTCATCGATTCTTTATTTGAAACGTTAGAGTGGTCCATGACATTTACTTTTTGAAGATAATTTCATTTAAATGTTGACCGCGGTTGCGTCTTAGGTGGTCCATTCGGAAAGTTCAATTTTGGGTAACTTTTTCGAGCATTTCGGCCGGAATAGCCCGAATTTCTTCGGAAATGTTGTCTTCCAAAGCTGGAATAGTTGCTGGCTTATTTGTGTAGACTTTAGACTTGACGTAGCCCCAAAAAAAAATAGTCTAAAGGCGTCAAATCGCATGATCTTGGTGGCCAACTTACCGGTCCATTCCTTGAGATGAATTGTTCTCCGAAGTTTTCCCTTAAAATGGCCATAGAATCGCGAGCTGTGTGGCATGTATCGCCATCTTGTTGAAACCACATGTCAACCAAGTTCAGTTCTTCCATTTTTGGCAACAAAAAGTTTGTTAGCATTGAACGATAGCGATCGCCATTCACCGTAACTTTGCGTCTAACAGCATCTTTGAAAAAATACTTTCAATGATTCCACCAGCGTACAAACCACACCAAACAGTGCATTTTTCGGGATGCATGGGCAGTTCTTGAACGGCTTCTGGTTGCTCTTCACTCCAAATGCGGCAATTTTGCTTATTTACGTAGCCATTCAACCAGAAAGGAGCCTCATCGCTGAACAAAATTTGTCGATAAAAAAGCGGATTTTCTGCCAACTTTTCTAGGGCCCATTCACTGAAAATTCGACGTTGTGGCAGATCGTTCGGCTTCAGTTCTTTCACGAGCTGTATTTTATACGGTTTTACACCAAGATCTTTGCGTAAAATCTTTCATGTGGTCGAATAACACAAACCCAATTGCTGCGAATCGACATTTCACGGTCTTCAGCAACACTCTCAGAAACAGACGCAATAAATCTCTCTCTCTTCTGTACGCACAGTACGCATTCGTGTGGTTGGTTTAATGTCCAATAAAGTAAACTGAGTGCGAAACTTGGTCACAATCGCATTAATTGTTTGCTCACTTGGTCGATTATGTAGACCATAAATCGGACGTAAAGCGCGAAACACATTTCGAACCGAACACTGATTTTGGTAATAAAATTCAATGATTTGCAAGCGTTGCTCGTTAGTAAGTCTATTCATGATGATGCCTTTAATTGCAATACTTCCCTCAATGTTGGAAAATTCAATGGTTGTCCCTGTGCTTAAGACCGGAAAAGCTCCAGATAATCCTGAAAGCTACAGACCAATCAGTTTACTGAGGAACATAAGAAAAGTTTTTGAAAAATACTGAAACAACATATTTTAAAAGTTATTTCAGATAAAGACATACCTCCCGATATACAATTTATAGATCTCACAGCACATCTTACCAGATTAAACGAATTTGAATTAGACCATCATTCCCGTGGCCAATTAAGGGGCATGATATTGTAAGACATCGTAAAGGCTTTTGATTCACTATGGCACAATGGTATTATATATAAAATGATACAGTTCGACTTTCCTTTGTGTTTGTGTAAAATTGTTCAGGTTTCTTGTCCGATAGATGTTATCAAGTTCATGTCAATTGTGATGTTTCTAGGTTGTTATTTGTCGATTTCGGCGTCCAACAAGGTTAAGTACTTGGTCCGGCCTTGTACAATATTTACACTTCGGATTTTACAAGTCTACCGCAATGTGAATCAGCTATTTTCGCTGATGACACTGCAGTATTTTCATCACATGAATTTTCTCAACATTGAGAGATGTGATCAAAGTACTTGAAAAATATTATACCAAATGAAAAATAAAGCTGGATGTTGGGAAAACGCAAGCTATTTTTTTTACACGAAAAAGAAATCCTTGCTATCTTCCCAGCAATCAGCTGCTTGTAAGTGGTAGCTGACTCTGTCACTTTTACTTTTCTTCAAAAAGTTCCATACAAATTCTCCATGAAGGTTTTGGAGAAACAAACGATTAATGCAATAATTTGATCGCATTACAAAATTTGTTTGCTTGATTTTTGACATCTGTGCACTAACTTGATGCAAATTCTTCGAAAATCAACGGCAACCCTATAAGTGCATGGGCGTCGGAAACGGTTTCGATATTCTTATACACCGTTATTGTGGCTATTCACCATCCTTGTTTTCACCATCAAATCGAGTGCATGTACTGAACGTATCTTGGTTTTCTTTCACACCTACAGCGGCTACCAAACGGGTTATCTGGGGTGGAAGCGGCTAAGGTGATTGTTGACTATCAAATTTTTGATAATCAAATTGACTATCACCGAGTTTCCCGTCTGTGTAAGCTGATTCAATTCGATTGAACAATTTCAGAATAAAATTGTCACAATTCATTGTTGCTATGGTGAAATTTAAAATATTTAAATAATGTAAAATATCTAAATAAAAGTATCAAATGGGCTGTGTTTAAATAACATTCTTACTTATCTTGTGTTTTTTTCGAATTTCGTCATCTTTGTCGGTCACAAGAATGTGGTTTTGCATCTAAAAAACGTAACTGAAAAACAAACATTCGTTTTTTGTAAGCGTCTGGTAGCTCTATTCAGAAACGACATATGTATATATAGGAAAATGACTATCAAACTTTTCTAGTGACAGCTTTTTAGGTATCAATTTGACTATCATCTTGCACAGATCAAATTCGATTATTTTGACTATCAACAATCACCTTACCCGATGCCACCCCTGATCTTCAGAAAGCGTAATTAAAATCACCAGGCACGATTGGTTGCTGACTGTTCGCTTGCAGAAGTTCTTGTTGAACAAATGTTGACACAAAGTCTTCGTATTCGGTAAAGTCGAAGGATTCTGACTCAGAAGAAGAGTTATAATATTGTGCCAGTTTTTCTTAAACAAACAATCACTTTTCTCATATCTCATAGAAAAATTGAGTTCTGTAGATTTTGTTCTGGTAGTGGTATTTGTTTTTTTTTTTCTTTTAATCAAAACAAATTCCTTTCCACTTAACTATGTTTGGCTGTTTAGGTTTGACTGAGTGGATTTTGCTACTGTTTTTATTAATTGGTTTAAAAAAAAATATTGAAAAAATGTATATGCACTTAAGAGGGTGCGACTGTACAGGTTGGGCTGGTCGTATATTTAATTGTTGTTGTTAGTTGTTGAACGCACTTACGACTGTAAAGAGAAAACCTTGATACATATTTCTCAACAGCTTCACAACTTACCACATTTACCGCGTTTACAAGGAGAATTGAATCCGAATTGAATCAGGATTTAGCGCCGTATAGACCTGGATCGGATCGAAATAGGATTACTCGATCCGATCCCACTGAAAGAGGTGAATCGAATCGAAAATTTGTTTGTAAACCTGAATCGGGGAATCGAGTTATTGGTGTGTGAGGTTTTGCTTGTGTGCGTGCGATAATTTTTTTCTCTCTTGTTTGTTCTAAGCAAAAAGACTCCATTTAAATGGAGTATTTTTGGTTCTAAGCTGAATTTAATTTGGCGCTCGTCCTTGTGTTTAGAGCATTGTTCTAAGATTGTAAGTTTATTTAAAAGTACAGTACGCACACAAATAAAACCGAAATGTCATTTCGATCCCATTTGAATTCGATTCCTCGATTCAGTGCCACCATATACCTGGATCGAAATCTCAATTCGATTCGATTCGATTCCTCGATCTCGTCTTGTAACCAGGGTAATTGCTACAAGGTGTTGGGCGCTGATTGAAATGTTGGTGTTGTGTTTGTAAAGAGAAAACTGTACGAATATGCGTGAGTGTGTGTGTGTGTGGAGTAATGAAGCTAATTCCTTGCATGTTTTTGACTTACCCTTTCTTCGTATTTGCTTCAGTCTTCACTTCGTGTTTGTGTCGAGTAGAGCTAATACCACAATATGGGACACGAAAGTCTATTCAACTGGACGATAAAAAACATGACCACTTGTAGGTAAAAATGCCCAACATAATTCAAGTCCGAAAAATTTTGTAATTCAGATCATCACATTTTGTTTAACATATTTTCCATATTATGCAGATGACATCTGTTATATATATATGAGTAAATGCCTAAAAGAAATCTACTGTAGTAATAATACACTCTGTAAAACATATCGAAATCACCTTATCGAGTATCATGTAAGCTTTACTGAATACTTCATTATTCTTAATAAAATTCTATTCTATTCGCATACTTTGAACTATCAACAAGTCTTTTCTTTATTCAATACATTACAAAATTGGCGACGAGAAATTTTATATTATAAAAAAATCATTGTAATAGAAAAGCAAGCATCGAATTTCGATTAGTTTTTATTTAAAAACAAAATTTTAGTCGGTTCAAAATCTAAAACGTTGAAACACGTTTTGCGAATATTTTCAATGGCCAACGACAAAAGCACCGTAGTCCATTCGACGACCATCAGTGAATTTAATCCAAGCGAAGACAAAAAGGGCATTTGGAAAGAGCGTTTGGACATTCACTTCACCGAAATAAATTGCACCGACGAAAAAGCAAAAAAAGCGATTTTATTAAAATCAATTGGATCTTCAGCATATGAACTATTACGCAGTCTATGTGATCCAAAGACGCCAGTGAATATAGATTTGAGTGAGCTGTGCGACATTTTGGAATCTCACTTCACACCTCCAACTATTGTATATCATGAACGTAAAAATTTCCATGACGCCATTCGCAACGAAAACGAAAGTGTGTCAACATGGTATGCTCGTATCAAGAAGCTGGCTCTGCAATGTAAATATGGCAACAATTTGGATGTGATGGTTAAAGACAAGTTTATTACTCAATTGCCCGAGAAAATTTTATTATTATTATTATTATTATTAAAATTTATTAACTATAAATTAAAATTTACAGGTTAATACATATTGTTAAGAGACTTAGCTGCTGAGGCTTCTGACTCTTTATAAAAACTAAGCTTGTATATTTTTTTTAATAGATAATGTAAAAAGTGAATAGTATAAATAGTGAGATATAAATATTTATGTTTTAAAGTTATTTTATAGTTTTAAGAATTATATAGTTATATTTTAAAGTTGTGTAGGTTTATAAAGTTGTATATTTTCCTGATGTTATTTGGATCCAAGTTTCCTAGTATCTCGGTGGTTGATAGATTTGTATTGTATAAACTGGTGTTGGAAGTCAAGTATTTGCATGTACCCATTCCTAGAATATGATTAACGTCCAAGATTGCTTGGCAGCCTGCACAAGTTGGATGGCTTTCTTTTTTAAGAAGGTGTTGATGTGTAAGAGCTATGTGCCCTAGTCGTAGTCTTCCAAAGGTAGTGTTCATCTGTCTTGAAGTTGAGGTTGGGTAGCTTGGTTTAGCTTTATCAATGTTGATGGAACTGTAGAAATGCTGGTAATTCTGCCAGTCATTTAGTCTATGTGCTTTGATTTTACGGTTGACTTCACGTAATAAGTCACGTTTTGTCAGTACATGCACAGATTTCACTGGGGAAACATGAGCAGCATTTGCTGCTTTATCAGCTTGTTCGTTACCTAAAATCCCAGCGTGACCGGGAACCCACATTAGTTTTAGTTTGTTGGCAGACTTAATGAGATGGTCTCTTATTTTGCTAATTATGACGGTGCTGTTGTTGGGATTTTGAATAGCATGCAGAACTGCCAAACTGTCCGAACAGATCAAAAAGTGGCCTTGTAGTTTTGTTAATATCTCTGCAGTCTTTAAGATCGCAGTAGCTTCAGCGGTGAATATAGAGACAGTATTGTCCAGGATTCCAATGGACAGAAGGGAACCATCTTCGTAGGTTGAAGCAAACGATGTGCTGTATTGGGTTTTGGAACCGTCTGTGAAAATTATTTTCCAATTTTTGGACCTTAGGGCATCAGTAGTATCTTTGAATAAAGATCGGTAGATGTATGACGAAGTGCGATTTTTGTTGTGTTCAGTCATGTCCATGATAAAAGAGGAATCTTCAATGCACCATGGTGGGCATGCTGGATAGTATTTTTCGTGTTTAATAACTGGAAGTTCCATAGATTTGGCAATTGTTATAGCGGTAGAAATTGCTGAAAAAATACGTTTAAGATACTTTGCCTTATCAAGTGTTTTGATGTCTTCATCAATAATTGAGCCTCGGCTGAACGCAAATTTCACATAGAGTTTAGCTCTGGTTTCTAGAATATGTTCTTCTACTAGGGGAAGTCCAGCTTCTGCCATTATGTTACGTATTGGGGTGGTTGGGAAAGCATTTAAACTTCTGCGTGCAGCTTGGTGGTAAGGAGACTTGATGTAGTTTATTGTAGTTTTAGGAGAGTTTCCGTAGATTGATAAACCATAATCTATCTTACTTAAGACTAAAGATCTTGTTACATTACATAAAGTATTTATATGTGCAAATGATTTTTTACTGGATAGATAATTTACAATATTGACCCTAGCAGCTAAGCTCTTTTTAAGTTCAATACAGTGGTTCTTAAAATTAAATTTATTATTGAAAATAATTCCTAAGATACTTAGGTTAGTGACATTTTCTATACTGATATTATTAAAGTTAAAAGAAACTCCAGTACAAGATGTTTTACGACATATATGCAAAGTTTTGCATTTATCTACTGATAATTTGGCACCCGAACTAACAGACCAAGTTGAAATGTCTGCTAGAACATTTGAAAAAAGAGATTGATGTTCTGCGAGGTTATTGTGTTTACACATGATATATACGTCATCGGCGTATATACAATGGTCAAGTTGCGAGTATTTAGCTATAATAGCACTGACGTCGTCGAAAGCAATCAGGAATAACACGACGGATAAAGGAGAACCTTGGGGGATGCCATTGTAGAGAGGATAAGATTCAGAAAAACAATTGTTTGACTTGGCGCAGATTTTTCTATTAGTCAAGAACGATTTGACGTAGTTGAAGATTTTGGGTCCGATACCCCAAGCTTTGATTTTTTCTAAAATTTGATGGATACCGATTCTATCAAAAGCCTTTTCGAAGTCTAGGGACAATATGGTGACGTGATTACGAGCCGATAAAGCTCTTGTGATATAGAAATCGATATGAAGTAAAGCATCATTGCAGCCTTTGTTTGCTTTGAAAGCGACTTGGTTCGCGCTTATCAGATTTCTTGATTCTATAAACCACATAAGCCTTTTTGCAATTACTTTTTCCATTACTTTGGAGATGCAAGGAATGAGTGATATTGGGCGATATCCGTTAATAATATTATTTGGTTTTTTTGGTTTATGGATAGGTAGTATTGTTGCAAGCTTCCAATTCTGTGGAATAGTGCCTGTTTCGAGAATGTTATTATATAGTTTTATTAGTCTGTGTTTGGTTGAAAGAGGAAGGTTTTTTAGCATCGGGTATGATATGCGGTCTCTACTGGGAGTTTTACCTTTTAGTTTGGACAAACAACTTTCGAGTTCTATTAACGATATTGGACCTTCAATACGGTTGGATTGGCTAGATAGAGGTGTGTGATTAATCGCAAAGTTTAAAGACGATAATTTTTGTATTTTGAACTCTTGAGAGAAGTTCTCGTCTTTGGAAAGGTTTGACCAATTACTAGCAAAATAATTGCTTATTTCGTAAGGATTTGTTATTTGCTGATCGTTAGCTGCAATACACTTGATGGATTGTGGAGTAAACGTACCTGTAACACAACGAATATCTTTCCATATCTTGGATGGGGAGGAAGTGGGATTGATTGAAGCAGTAATTTCGCCGAATTTACTAGCTTTACTATTTTTTACTTCCCTTCGGAATTTCGCGTTTGATTTTTTGTATAAAATAAGGTTCTGCGGGGTAGGGTATTTTTTAAACGATTTCCAAGCCTTGTTTTTACCTTTCCGCAAAGAGCTGAGCTCTGAATTCCACCACGATACTGTGTGTTTCCCAGGTTTTGGTGTGCTTTGTGGTATTGCGATGTTTGCAGCTAGGCGAATAGCTTTAGTAAGGCGAGCGGCTTCTTGATTAATGTTGAGAGAGATACTTTTACATGATAAGTCGTTTAAAATGTGCTTTTGGAAACTAAGCCAGTTAGCTAGATCTGTTTTAAATTTGGGGGTAAAACAAGATTCAGGAGCCACTTTGTTAGAGACTACGGTAGTGATGAACGGGAAATGATCACTGTTATAGAGATCGTCTAAAACCTTCCAAGAGATCTTTGGGTATATTTCCGGGGAGCAGGTGGTAATGTCAATATGCGTAAAAGATTGGTGCGTGGAAAAATGAGTAGGGGAGCCATCATTAAGAATTATGAGGTTTGAATTATTTAAAAACCTTTCCCAGATTGCTCCTCTGGCGTTAGTTTTGGGAGATCCCCACAACACACTCCAGGAGTTAACGTCACCCGTTATTATGACTGGAGTATTTATTTGACTGACTATATTTTCGAGGTCATTTGTAGAAAATGGTTGATCAGGGTGTATATATATGGACAATAAAGTAAATATGGTTGAAAGTTGAACTTCGATTGCAAGAGTTAGGATGTGTGAGTTTATATGTCTTTGCTTGTGCGGAATGTCTTTCTTAACTAGTATAGCAATTCCTTGTTTGGCTGAGGTGTTGCTATCGAGATTGTGAAAATAACCAATGAACGATTTTGGGGTGTATGGCTTAAAAAGATAGGGACAGTGTGTTTCCTGGAGAGAAATTACACTTGGAGAAAATTCTTTTATAAGTATACTTAGCTCATTGTAGTTATTTATATAACCTTTCATATTCCATTGAAGGATTTGGATAGATTCTTTTGGTAAGTGTGTTATTGTCTTAGAAGATTTTTCTTTGGGTAAGTTTGGGTTGTCACTGTTATGGTGTTTAGGGCTTTGACTCCGTGGCGGGGGCGTCGAGGCATCCGGGCTCGCAGAAGAGCCCGGATGATTCGACGCTCGAGCAACGGAGTCAAAAGTTTGGATTTCGTTATTTTCATTGTATTTCGACATCATTTGGATCTGATGGAGTGTTTGCTACAAAGTAGTCATTTTTCTCTAGCAACGTTTGTGTTACCTTTGATATAGGTGAGAGCGTTGGTTTAGAGATTGGATCGGTGGTTATTGAAGGTTGTGTTTGATTGAATTCTAGCTGTTTTGAAAAAGAAGGTTGATTGTTTGAAAGAATATGCGATTTTTGTGAGAGTGAATTTGAAGGATTTTCGGAGGTATTATTATTATTAGATATCATTTCGTTGGGGGAAAGGTTTGATTGAATGTGTTTGGTTGTGATGATTGTGTCGGTTTTTGTTGATATGTGTGTTGGTTTGGTTATGGCAGGGATAAGTCCTGTTGTTTTGGAGTTTCTTGGTCTATTATTATGTATTGATTCAGCACTTGGTTGCAGAGTATTGGGGATAGGGCTGGGAGCTTTGGTGGTTTTCGGGGGTTGAGCAGTTGGGGGTTGGGTGTATGGGGCGTGTTTGACTTTATCAGCGAATGATTCTGATGTAATAGAGCTATAAGAAGGAGTAGGGCTTTGCTCTTTGTGAATTCTCTTGGCCTCGGCCATGGAACATTTTTTTTGGGTTTTAATGGTTAAAATTTCCTTGGCTTGTTTATACGCGGGGCAAATTTTGGAGGAAGATGAGTGAGCCAGTGAACAGTTTGCACATGTTATATTAATGCATGGGTCTGGTTTATGAGGCAAGAGGCTGCATGATTCGCATCTGGACTCACTGTTGCATCGTTTGCTTGTATGACCTAGCCGTTGGCAATTTCGACAACGCATCGGGTTGGGAATATATTCCGTGATTTTAGCATTGTAGAATCCAATGTCGACGGTTTTTGGAAGTTGGTACAGATTGAAGGTAAAAAGTATTAAGCCGGATGGTTTTTGCTTTCCCTCTTCATTCTTAGTAAATTTATATACTTCCGTTACTCCTTGGGATTTCATCTCTGTGACAATTTCTGTCTCTGTGACATTAATCAAACAAGGGGCGTAAGCAATCCCTTTAGTTTCGTTCAATTTTTCATGAAGTTTTACAATGACGGGGCACGTGTTGGCAAGATTATTAACTCTTAGAAAGATGTCTGCAACTTTTTGCGACTTTACTAAAATAAGAATATTACCGTCTCTTAATTGAGAGATTTGTTCATATTCTTTGCTTATGTTGTCGATTGATTTTTTTAGAAGGAAGGGGCTGAGGGATGAAATGGGCTTTTCGTTGGTTTTTGGAGAAATTAAAATAAATTTGGGATTTTTAGCACTGGTTATTGTAGGGAGATCAGGGTAATTGCACAAAGGGGTCGGGTTTGATTTGTGTTTTTTATTTGGTTGAATAAAAGATACGGAATCCACGTCAAGCGGTAGTTGCCTGAAACGGGATCCCCCCTGCCCGTGGGGCATTTTAATTCCTAACCTAAGAAAAGCACTTATCTGTAGTTCAAGGGGCAAACAAATTCGCAAACGGAACAAGTGAAGAAAGAGAAAAGTGTAACGGGAGATACCGGTTGTTGCGCTAGGCAGCAAAAGAAAAAGCACAAAATAGACGAACGATGCGAACTGTTCGGAAGTTAGTCGGTGACTGGAGAAAATTTTCACACGTATATGTGAAGAAGACGAAAATTTGTCATTGGCCGATGCTCTTAAAAAAGCGATGATATTTGAAACGAAATTTGCGATGAAAGTTAACACGGATTCCGAAGTTAACTACATGAGTTCAAAAAAAGGACAAAAACCTCGCAACAAATGCAACAACAACAACAACCGTAAAACACCAGTACAACCGCCTGGCAAGAAAACCGCATGTACGCGATGTGGATGGAAGACACATGAGGCCACTACATGTCCATACAAGGAAGCTACGTGCCATACCTGTTCAAAGAAGGGTCATTTAAGTAGCGTTTGCCGCTCCAAACAGGAAAATAACAAGAAAAATTTCAATTTTATTAATTCTTCTAATTCAAACCCATATGTAAATTCTATTTCTAATGGCAATTCGTTTGATTTTTCTTTATACAGTTTAAATGATGATGAATCTAGCGGCATGTATTGTTTGAAGGTCAAGTTCAGTGGCACAATGATGGACATTGCATGTGATACGGGGGCACCGCGCACATTTGTTCCGAAGACTTTCTACGAGAAGCATTTATCACAGTATCCGCTAACGGCTTGTAAGATCCCATATAGAACTTACGGTGGAAATGAAATTAATATAATTGGTGAGTGTTTAGCAAGTATTACTTATGAGGACACCAGCAAACGTATAACAGTTGTAGTGACCGATGCAAACGCACCACCTTTATTAGGTAGAAATTTTCTACGTGCATTTAAATTTTTGCTAGTGCAAATGGATCAAAATCATGAGAACCTTGTTCACTCGATTCGATCTCCAGAGAATCGAAGTTTGTCCGTAATTGTAGACCAAATTAAAAGTCAATTTTCAGAACTTTTCGATGGCCAATTGGGCAAATATAATGTTTGTGAAATTTCATTGCAAATTGATAGTCAAGCCAAGCCGGTATTTTGTAAGCCACGACCAATTCCAATTGCTTGGAAGTCTGAAATTGAACAAAATCTGAGAGATTTAGTTGCAAACGGCGTTCTTGAACAAATTGAAACTGCGAAGTGGGGAACACCGTTAGTTCCCGTTCCTAAACCAGATGGCAAATTACGTGTCTGTGGTGACTACAAAACTACAATTAACAAGTTTCTTGTTGATGTTAAATACCCATTGCCTCTGATCGAGGAAATCTTCACATCGTTACAAGGTGGAGAATTATTTAGTAAATTAGACATGAGTGCTGCCTATAATCAATTGTGTTTGGATGAAGCATCATCTCTATTGTGTGCTTGGAGTACTCATATTGGTACATTTAAAATGAAAAGATTACCTTTTGGCGTAAAGCCGGCAGCTGCTATTTTTCAAATGCACATGGAAAATTTACTAAGGGGTATCAATGGCGTAGTTGTATATCAAGATGATATCACAGTCACTGGAAGAGATTTCAAAGACCATCTCTTTAATTTAAAATCGGTTTTAAAAAAAATGGCTGATGCTGGTTTGAGATTGAATGCAGTTAAATGCATTTTCTTTCAAAAACAAATTTCTTATCTTGGTTTTACCATCGATAAAAATGGTCTGCATAAGAACAGAGACAGATTTGCGTCTATTTTGGATGCACCTATTCCTAAAGATATTCATGAATTGAGAGCATTTATTGGCATGGCTAATTACTACTCACGCTTCATAAAAGATTTTTCAAATAAAATGAATCCGTTGTACATTTTGCTTCGGAAAGACGTTCAATTCATATGGAACACAGATTGTGAAAAGGCATACGATTTAATAAAACATGACATTTCGTCAGAGCAAGTGATGACTCATTTCAATCCAAAACTTCCAATCGTTCTAACGACTGATGCATGCAAACATTCTGTGGCAGGAGTCTTATCGCACCGGTTTCCGGATGGGCTCAAACCCGTTGCTTTCATTTCGAGATCCTTATCCAAAAGTGAATTGAATTACTCCGTCATTGAAAAAGAAGCATTAGCCATATTTTTCTCTGTCACTAAATTGAAACAATATTTATTGGGAAACTTTTTCACCATCTTAACAGATCATAAACCCCTATTATCTATTTTTGGTGAAACACACGGTTTACCTTTGATGGCCGCAGCTCGCATGCAGCGCTGGGCCCTGATATTGAGTGGTTTCAATTATGAAATTAAATATGTAAAGGGCATCGATAATGAGGCTGACAGTTTATCACGTTTACCTCAGCTATCGTACAAAAATATAATGATGCAAACTATATAGATTTGATTGAAAAAGATAATGCTTTACGAATAAATTTTAAAAATATTGCCATTGAAACGAGACGCGACCCCATTCTCAGTAAACTTTTGGAAGCTATCGAAAGCACCACTATTGACAAATTGGATTCCAATTTTGATGTGTTCAAAAGCAAATCACTTGAACTTACCGTCCAATATGGATGCATCATGTGGGGGTTTCGAACGGTGGTGCCAACAAAACTTCGGCAATATATTCTTAATGAATTACATGCATCCCATATGGGAGTAGTCAAAACCAAATCATTGGCAAGATCATACGTATGGTGGCCAAAAATTGATTCTGAAATTGAAAATTTAATAAAAAAATGTGTTCCGTGTCAACAATTGCAGGCAAGTCCACCCAAAGCCGAGCTAATACCATGGGTACCAACAGACTCAGTTTGGAGTCGAATTCATATCGACTTTGCTGGACCAAATCTTAACCATTATTTTTTAATCGTGGTAGATTCACACACGAAATGGGCTGAAGTTTTTAAAACAAAAATAATCACATCTGCCTTTACTATTGGTAAATTGCGCGAGTTGTTTAGTCGCTATGGAATTCCAGACAAAATTGTTAGCGACAATGGAACTCAATTCAAGTCTGCCGAATTCAATGACTTTACCACACGTAACAATATTGAACACATTTTCACTTCCCCAGGTCATGCCGCAACAAATGGCCAGGCTGAGAATTTTGTAAAAACGTTCAAAAAGTCATTCATTGCTAGTGTAAACAGTGCAAAGTCAATGAATTCATCGCATAATATAGACACGATTATAAATCGAATTTTGCTCGATTATCGTAACACAATCCACTGTACAACAAATGAAACGCCAGCGAAATTATTTTTTGGACGCACTTTGCGTACACGCTTCAGTAATTTGCGACCACCAACCGTTAGTGAGGTAGTTGAAAGCAAGCAAAACAAACAAATAAAATATTTCAAAGGCAAACGAAATGTAACTTTTAATAAAGGTCAAAAAGTTATGATTAGAAATTACAAAGATCCTAACAATGCATCATGGTTGCCAGCAAAGATTAAACAAAAAATGGGTCCACGTACGTATACTTGTGTCTACACACACAACAATAAAGAAATAAATCGTCATTTGGATCAAATTCGTGATCAATCTATTGATACAGATAAACCTCTATATGAAGATGTTAAGGCAAATGCGACTGTGATCAGTGTTTCTGATGAGGGTTCAGGTAATGAATTGCAATCGTCACCGTCATCTAGCAACGATTCTAAGGCTAATGATCCGGACTGGATTCCAAATGCAACTCGAAGCACTTCGGATTCGGGCCATCATGAAAGACAAAGAAAATTGCGCTCGTACAGAAATCGTAAAGTTAGTTGAAAGTCTCCTTAATTGCCTGTTTGCCATAGAAATATGAATAGTTAATTTACTTTTAATTCAAATTTTATAATTGTTATGATTCAGTTAATTTTCATATTTTTCATCAGATTAGCAAACATATAATTTGTATTATAAAAAACTTTAGGGGGAGCGTGTTATATATATATGAGTAAATGCCTAAAAGAAATCTACTGTAGTAATAATACACTCTGTAAAACATATCGAAATCACCTTATCGAGTATCATGTAAGCTTTACTGAATACTTCATTATTCTTAATAAAATTCTATTCTATTCGCATACTTTGAACTATCAACAAGTCTTTTCTTTATTCAATACATTACAACATCTATTTTTTAAGTACGTACAAATAAACTCACAAAATCACTAACAAACTTATGTGAATTAGATTAGCTCAAATAAAGATATACGAAATATAAAAACAAAGCTTTTTATATAAGTTTATAAGTGTTTACAATCATTTTATGAAAAGTAGTACGGTTCGATTTTGAATCATTTTACGGCTTGTGTAATGCGTAGATAATTCTCTATGTTCCCTAATAGACTGAGAGCCAGCAACAGAAAAAGTAACGTCAATTCTTTAAGAAAATATTTGGTCTCATTGTATAGTCTGAATATAAATAAACATTAAAATAATTGTCTGCCACTTCTCTGTTGGTGGGGAGGGCGTTGGTAAGGGGTTAAAGGGGTAAAGAAAACTAGGACAAAAACGTGATATCATTAAAGCTGATTTTTGGTGTGTTGACGCTAAATAATATTTTATATAACATATCAAAAAGGCAGACAATTTGGGTGGTACAAAGATGGTGGCAGACTTAGAGGCAGGTCGAGAAAATAAGTGGCTAATTACGCCATTTCATTAAGCTTGAAAAAGGTGTTAAAATTTTAAAAATGTTATTATAATCCTATAATCAAAAAAGTAGACAAATATTGCGAGCCGAAAATCCTGGCAGACATAAAAACACAAAAAAAAAATGTAATCAAATGAACAAATTGAACTTTTCAAAGAAATCAGGTTTTACTTTCAAATATTTTATTCTCTATTCTATTCCACATCGTATTTGTTGAATGGAAGTGCTTCCATCGTCATCACTATCTTCATTCTCTTCATTATCTGTCAAAATAATTTGGTAAAAATTTACAATTATTTTATAAAGTAAAAATGAGTTCATATTGTTCATTACCAGTGACATTCATATCCTCATCCAAATTTTCTGGTTGAATTATTACGTCATTAACCAAAGGTGGTGACTGCTCGCCTTTAAACCATAGCAATTCATACTTTCCATCAATTTTGTTCCATCCATACTCAGTTGGATGTAATCGAGTGGGGGGTTTTAAATGAGCATTTCTACATAGGCCGCTAATGTATTGTGATCTTAAGAGTTGCTGATGTAGTTCCAACTGGCATGGAGGTAGATTTGAAGCATCAACATTTTTAAACTTTTTACATTTCAAACCTTGCCTCATTGCCGGTTTTTACATCCCTCACATTATACAACAGGCAAATGAAATTTTCCAAAACTAAAAATAGTTCATTTCTTTCAGAATCAAATAAATTATAATTGTCAACTTTTGAGGATGCTTCTTGATACTCAGTATTTTTACAAAGCAATGTGAAAGGTCTAGTTTTTCCATTTTTGAAAAATGCTGGATTGTAGTCACAACCGGTCATTGCGTGAAACCCAGGTAGGGCTTTTGAAATAGTCTCACCCAAATTACCGTATAATAAGGTGACATCAATACCTTCGATTGTTGCCAGCACCAACATCCAACCAAATATTTAACGAATGGCTCAAGTGGTCCATATTTCCTAGCATTACAATAAGAATGTCGGTGTCTGAGCACTTGATAACAATGTTGGACTATGAGAGTAGCATTTATCGAAATTCAAATTAATTATTTTATTTCCAATGAATGGAGCCACTTCATCAGTCTCCCAGTGTGAGATTAAAAATCGTACAAGATCTGTTTTTTTGCCTTTCGGAGTTCCTTCACAAAATCAGAAGATCTGACCTGATCTGATCCTGTTATCACGTAGGCACGATCTTCAAAGCCGTCCCTTCGCGAACGTTCATTATCTTTAATGGATAGTGAAAAGTATTGAACGAAAACAAGATCAATCCGCAATGCACTAAACCGTGTAACCATTTGAAGAATTTTTTTTGATACCATACCAAATGTTTTGGGAACCTCTTTAATTAAATGCAACATGAAAAAGCCGTCCAGTATGACAATATCAATATTCGGTGGTGGGTTACTCACTACTCTTTTCTCCAATAGCTTCATGAGAGTTGACTTGTCAGTCTTGCACATTGATCCATCTAGGTGACACATAGACATAGGTATAAGTGTTAGATGATATGACAAGATCTTTGCTATATCTATTTTTTCTTCCATCGAAACTCCAAGCATTCGGCCGAACAAATCTCGCTGCATCTTCACTTCCTGCATTTTGCTACCAATTTTAATTAACTTTTTATTTGATGTAGCAGAAAAGTTAGAAATTACAATTCTTTTAATAGGTTTCTCAAATCTGTCGTCGGCTGCCGCACATTCCGAAATAAAATTTTCTCGTAACCTCTGCCCTGTTTGTTCGATGTTGGAAAGGAAGTTAGCTATATCATCTGTAGCAGCTCTCCCAGTGGCAATGTTGAACAGAAATTTCTCATCCAAGTTTGATTGAAATGGGTTCATATTTGTATTAATAGATTCAATACATTCGTGCAGATGATTAGATTTTTTTTTTAATTTTGCTATGCTCCAATTCTCCCGAAATATCTTGCTGTTTTTTTAATCCAGTTTTTTCGTAAACGTAGGAAATTATAGTCGATCTGATAATGTGACTTTTTGCCCACCGTTACCTAGCCGATATGGAATTCGTGAAGTGTGTAACCCCTGTTAATCGCCTTGCTGCATCTGCGTTGACAGTTTGCTCCAAAGTGAGATCTATGGGTTGTCTAGAAAAAATCTTGTTGGTATGTTTCACACCAAAATTTCCTTTCTCAAAAACTGCTTTGAGTCCCGGGTGAGTTTCTTCAATTTTAAGCAAATTGTCATGATATCTAGTGAGCCATCGCGCATAATTTGGCCGATTGAATGTGAAAAATTGATTGGAAATTTTTGGCAATATACATTTGAGGAGCTCAAAATCGCTAGTTCGAATGCTTCTTTGTAAATGCAGGTAATTGTTGATGAGATTGATGTATATCATGTAGTATTGTGCTGTTTTTCCATGGTGCCCTGCCATTGTTAATTCTCGATATGCAACATATTCGCGTAACAAATTGGAATAAAATAATAATAATATAATAATAACAACAAATAAATTTGTTTGTGTTTTTATGTCTGCCAGGGTTTTCGGCTCGCAATATTTGTCTACTTTTTTGATTATAGGATTATAATAACATTTTTAAAATTTTAACACCTTTTTCAAGCTTAATGAAATGGCGTAATTAGCCACTTATTTTCTCGACCTGCCTCTAAGTCTGCCACCATCTTTGTACCACCCAAATTGTCTGCCTTTTTGATATGTTATATAAAATATTATTTAGCGTCAACACACCAAAAATCAGCTTTAATGATATCACGTTTTTGTCCTAGTTTTCTTTACCCCTTTAACCCCTTACCAACGCCCTCCCCACCAACAGAGAAGTGGCAGACAATTATTTTAATGTTTATTTATATTCAGACTATACAATGAGACCAAATATTTTCTTAAAGAAATGACGTTATTTTTTCTGTTGCTGGCTCTTAGACTATAAGTCCAGTTCAGATCAAGAGTTTATATTTTTAATAAAGTTATTATATACTTAAATGAGTTTAACTGTTGTTTCTTTTTAGCTAACTGAGCATGTTAAAAGAACGTTTTTGTTACTGAAATTATCGAACATCTTTGTTCGTTTCTGAAAAATATGACCAAATGGTAATTTTTAATACCATTTGGTCATTGGACCAAGTGAAAAATATATTGACCAAATTTGGTCACAGAAGACCAATGTGACAACCTTGCATTGGGTACACCGAGCGAGCAACGAAAGTAAAAATAAAAGATATCTGTCAAAATAATGCACAGACTTAAGGGTATGTCTCCCGCAGAAGCGAACTCAGAACTCATGTAAATGTATTTTGTTGATTGTATTAGTGAAAGAACGTTACTCTCTTCATTATCAAATTCAAAATTTGAATTTCCAATTATATTTATTATATTATATTTATTATATTATATTATATTATTTATTATATTATATTTATCTATATTTGCCTCTTGATCTTTTTTGTCTCTCATAGCGAGGGATATATTTCCGCACAATCACTCAAGCAGCCAATCAAAGAAATAAGAAATAGATGTAGGAATAGAACAACGTTGCATGATAAACCGGTTTTTTTTTGTGTATGGCTAGTTAGGTAGATTTGTTGTTGTCTTTTGCATATGGTTCGAATTTTATAAAGCAAGTGGGTATTTTGTTTTGATGGAGGTGTTTTTTTCTTGAATTTCTTTTGTTGATCGACATTTTCTAATTAATTAAAATACCTACTTTATTTTAATATTTTTTAACTTCCCATTGGAAGTTATTGTAATGGGTCCGATTTGTCAAATTGAAAATTTTGACATTTCTCGACGTTTCAAGGTCCCTAGAGTCGAAATAAAAGGTTTTTAGAAAGATGTCTGTGCGTGCGTGTGTACGTACATACATCCGTACTTTGCGACGTTTTTTTCGTCGTCCATAGCTCAAGAACCAGAAGAGATATCGATTTCAAATAAATTTTGTTATACAGATAATAAGGCAGAAAAATGCAGAAAGGGCTCTTAAGAAAATTGCGTGAGTGGTTTTTTTATCATAGCAATTTGAAAAAGGTGAACATTTTGGTTAACCCTAAATATCTCATGAAACAAAAACGCTAGAGAAATGCATTAAATTTTATACAATATATTGTAACGTGATATCAGAGAAGTATATTTTTTGAAAAAAATCCATTTAAAGGCTTTTTTTATAAATCAAAAAAACTGAAAAAAATTTGTCACTGTCAAAAACAATTTTGTGCAACGAAGAATAATGTTTTTGACATCTGATCAAATTTTGAGAAAAATCGAATTGACAGTTTTTTTATAAAAAATCGAAAAAAAAACATTACTCAAAGTTGGTAAAAATTGAATATCGATTCAAATATCTTTTTAAAAAGTTGAATTTAGGCTTCAAACTTATTTTATACTATAAGAATTATTGTTTTCAACATCCTGAAAAAAGTTGGTAAAAATTGATTTTCGACTCAAATAGCTTTTTAAAAATTAAAAATGTTGGCTTCAAACTTATTTTATTTCACAGAAAATATTGTTTTCGATATTCAGTAATTTTTATATAAAAATCCAACAGTCCGTTTTTACATAAAAAATAAAATCTACAAAAAGTAGTACGCAAATTTGGTAAAAATTGATACGAGTACATATAGACAAACTTTTAAGCAAGACAAATCGACAGACGGGATGGGACGTTATCAGTGTGGGTCGCATTCCACCTCTTTTTTGAGAATTTTGTTCGTGGCAAGTGGTTATTTTAACGTACATACAGATGTATTATACAATATTCAATCAAATAACGATCCCACCATGCAAAGTGACAGCGAAATTCCATCAAGTAGGTAGGTGTATTACATACGCTTTGAAAAAAAAGAACATACATACCTACATACATAGCTACCTTCCTTTTTTTATTTGACTTCTGCCTTTTACTTTATCTAAGGAAAGCAGCTGACCATAAACAAAATCAAAAAAAAATGCAATGCCCAGGAGTGATAGTACGCAAAAAAAAAATAAAGAAAACAAAATATATGACAGCGAATTCACTATACCTACAATACCTCTTTGCCCTTTTTTATACCTACACTACAATGTGCAACCACAAAACTTGCCGAAAGTTGAACCAAAAATCAAATTCTGCTTAAACGATTGACTACGTAACACCCAAATCACGAGTTCATGACCTTACATCATACCACATACTAGAAATAAAAAAATATTTCTAAGAAAAGTTTTTTTTTATATTTTCTGTTATTGTAGTTATTGTATACCGCAAGCAAAACAAAAAATAAAAAAACTAAATAAAGTATGTACATATATAATGAAGTGTAAAACTACGGTAGAATCGGCTGAGACGATTTTCAATGAGAGCGGGCGAAGTGCTGTATTTTATTTTTTTAAAAATAAAAAAACTAAATGAGCCATGAGACCAAAAAAAAAAAAATCTAAGAAAGGATGGGCGGCCGAAATTCTTTTGCAAAGAATTCTCTTCCTGAGCGCTGAGATTGCAGTGGCATTATTGGGAACGTTAACTGTGTGCGTTAACAAAGAAATTTTTTGTTAAAAAATGCAAAATAGACCTCGTTTATAAAAATTAAATTAAATAAATAGTAGACGCAAAAACTTTTTACTTTTTTAAATAGAATAAACAAAATGCCAAAAAAAAAATAAAAAATATTTTGGAATTATATAAGCCCCCAATCGCTCACAATTGCACCACAAATGTTGTTATGTTGAAATGCATTTTTAATTATGTTGCGACAAATATTTTTTTTTCAAAGTCGCAAGTATGAGTAATATATATGGTCCTTTTTTTTAAAAAGTTAAAACTAAAAAAAAAATCAATTCTCCCCATGAATTCGGAAAAAATATTGGAAAAAATAGAATGCATTTTGGATTGAATTTGAAAAAAGTTGAATTGACTTAGCTGGTTGTTATACTTTGGAAGTTTTATCAAATATTGCACATATGCCACAATGCAAATTTGCCCTATTTTTCATAGTTTTCTACAATTTTTCTTGGAATAAATAAATAAATTTAAAAAAATCGGTGCTATTTATAAAAATGTATTGTTTTTGAAAAGAAAATAAAAAATTATAATTAACACACTACCCAATTGCTTTTCGCAAGTAACTACCTGAATTTAATGATTTTTTAGTGATTCTAGTGCTGTTAAGGAACACACATTTTTTTAAATTTTGTATTCCTTTATAAATATTGAGCCCAATATATTTCCAATCAAAACCCGTTCATTTCGTTTAAATATTTAAAAAAATGTGAACGCTACAAAGCTAAGCGCAAAGCACCAATCATTTTGCTCTTAAACATGCGAAAAGTCTTCGTGTAATAATGCGCGCTTCACCGAATGACACATGGCCTGTGGCATACCGGATTATCTAAGGCTAAGCCATATGCAGGCGAGTGAGCCATATGCAAGCATTTAATGTAAACAGCAATACAAATACATATAAAATACACAAATCAAAATAAAGAGCTCACAAAATAATGAAAACGTAATGCAAAAACAAAAATAACACCAACATAAAATATTTTGTGCAAACATTTTGATGAGAAGGATAATTTCATTTTAGAGCTTTTGATTTTATAAATTCGCCTTTGATTCTTTAGTTTCTGTAGTTTTTTCACTAAGAAGATTTCTCATTAAAGTATGTACATATATAATGAAGTGTAAAACTACGGTAGAATCGGCTGAGACGATTTTCAATGAGAGCGGGCGAAGTGCTGTATTTTAAAATATTGTATGGTCAAAATTCGGTATGATACTGTTATCATTAACAGACCAGTGGCTACAAGGATTGCGTTTTTTACCCACGGATTAATTCGAAAATTGTGATTGTAATTAACAATGTCTGTCACACCGCCACGTTGATGAAAAACCGAAATTCCTTAATTAGTAAACTGGCCGTTTGCAGAGAAGAACGAAAAGTCATCTCCAGAGTATGTAGTGGAGGTACTCAACAAGAACATTCAGATACGGCAAGTGGTACACCTTTCGAGCATTGGTACGTGCGTTACAAAGCCTTTTTTGCCAAAGATGCGCATGTGCTAGATGATGCCGCAAAAACAAGATTGCTAATCAGGAAATTGGGCAGCGCCGAATATATTCGCTAAAAAAATTTCATTCTGCCAAAAAACGACTGATAATTTGAACTTTGCTACTTCCATTGCAAAGCTCACTACCATTTTTGGTAAAGTAGAATTTCTGTTCAGCACATGATTCATCTGCCTTCAGGCCGTCAAAAATAATGCAGAAGATTTCACTCAATACACTGGCGCAGTCAACATGAAGTGCAAGAACTTTAAAATTGGTTCATTAACCAGCGACCAATTCAAGTGTCTCATTCTGACGTTCGTTCTCGTCTTCTAACATATCTGAAAACAAGTTTCAGACAAAATAACACTAAAGAATTTTCTGGTCTAATGCCAGCGAGTCGCTAAACTGAACAACGACGTTAAGCTAATGGAATCATGCTCTCATACTCAAACCGTCCGCCCTACACACGCCGGCCGTAGCATCAAAAAATCAAGATAGTAAGAACTCATAACACAACAGCGTCAAGAAGCCAACAACATCCTGCTGGGGCTGCATGCTTATGCATTTCATTGGAGAGTGCAAATATAAAAATAATATCATACTTGTGCTTCTTGCAGCAGCGATTTCATAAAGAGGGATATTGCCGTTGCTTTCACCGAAAGCCTTCGTCAAACGGCGATTCTTCTAACAACAGCAAAAGCAAAAACAAAAAGAATCGAAATCGAAAAAGCTTTCAGCACAAGAGCCAACAAATTTCTGTATATCATATCACCCAGAAAATTCTTTGACGTTCTCATTAATAGCCACAGTGTAAAGCTTCAATTCGATACCGCATCAGACGTCACAATAATATCAAGCACAATCTGGAAACAAATCGGACGACCTAAATTGGAACCAAGCAATCAATCTGTCACAGGTGCTCAAGGTAACCAAATATGAATGAAAGGTGAACGACAGCTACTGTCACTTTTAAAACAATCACGTTAAACCTAAAATGTTTTGTCACCGAATTGCGAAAACTTTCATTGTTCGGAATCGAATGGATTTGTTGGGAATGTTGAACCTGCCTCTCGATCAAGTATGCAGTGCAGTTAAAGTGGAAGGTTTAGATTTTCAAATTCGACCCCTTCAAAACGAGTTCGCAGATGTTTTCAAAGGCACCATGGCCCACTGTAAACCAAAATGTACCTGAAAGAAAATGTCGTTCTATTATTCCGCGCGAAACGTCCTGTTCCCTATGCATAATTACCAGCATCGACGAAGAGCTATCCAGATTAGAAAAGTCAGGATTTGTAATATTTGTCGATTTCTCAGACATCGTGAGAAAGGCCAATGGCAGTGTAAGAATCTGTGCGGACTATTCAACAGGTCTTAACGACGCGCTTCATCGGCATCATCATTCTCTTCCACTTCCCGAGGATATTTTTATCGAGAATGCATACTTGCAAGTTCTAATTGAAAACGAATGTAAGGATTGGCTTACCATCAACACTCATCGAGGATTGTTCCGTGTTAATAGTCTTCCTTCTCCATGTGTCTCCATACTTTAAAGACGACATCTTGATATCAGCCAATAATGAAGATGAACATTTACTGAGACTCAAACAAGTCTTCATCCGTTTTTGTGAGTATGGTTTACAAATTAAACTTGAAAAATGTTCTTTCTTTCAATGCACAGTACGTTGTCTGGGTCACATGTTAAATGGCGATGGCTTACAACCTTTTTCAGAATAGGCGAAGGTAATCGTTAGTTCCTGGAAGCAGTCAATTTCTACGGCCGTTTCATCTCAAAAATAAAAAGGGTCAGCGCTGCACTCAGTGCGCTTCTTAAAAAAGACGCCAAATGGAATTGGACCCCAAGTTGTCAAAACGCCTTCGGATAATTAAAAACAAATATTTTCATCGGATCTGGGTTTAATGCATTACAACCCGCAGTTACCTATTATCGTGTCAGCCGACGCATCAAACATAGGAATTAGAGCCTGCATTTCACATCGGCTCTCAGACGGATCTATCAAAGCTGTGCAACATGCTTCACGTTCTCTCACACAATCAGACTATAACTACAGCCAGGTTGAGGAGGAAGGACTGGGTATCGTCTTCACAATAAAAGAATTTTATAGGATGCTTCTGGGTCGACAATTTCACATTCAAACCGACCATAAGCCCCTGTTATCTATTTGCGAATCAAAGGAGGGTATCCCAGTGCATACAGTAAACCAACTGCAACCTTGGGCCTTGACATTGCTGGGTTAGAATTTTTTAATTGACTACGTGAACACCAAGGGTTTTGGCAATGCAGATGTTCTCCCACGTCTTATAAGTTAATACTTTAAAACCAATGAAGATTTCATCATCGCTCAAATTTCATCAACCCAAGAATTCGAAATTGACTTGAATTTCTTTACAAGCAACTTGCCTGTTTCATTTAAAATGATTTATGAAGAAACACAAAAAGATCCGTCCTTCGCCAAAAAGACGTCCTATCCAAGTAAGAAGGAAATACCACGCAATATCCTACATTTCTATCATTGAATGGATTGTCTTCTCATTGTTAAAGATGGTCTGATGTTTGATGAACGATTAATTGTACCTAAAAAATTTCGTTCTAGGCTACTTAATCAACTTCATCGTGGACACCTGGGTATTGAGAAAATGAAATCAATTGCTCGCAGCTATGTGTACTGGCCTCAACTAGATCTCGAAATTGAGGCCTACGTAAAACATTGCTCTAATTGTCAGTCCATTGCAAAATCTCCAGTCAAATTGACTACGCGGGACTTATACAAGGCCAATGGTATCTTGTCATCATCGAGGCATTTTTTAAATGGCCAGATATTATTGCAACACCAATAACAACAACATCAGCGACGATAAATATTTTGAAGATGGTGTTTGCTCGACATGAAAACCCTTGCACAATGGTGTCAGATAATGAAACACTGTTCTGCAGTAAGGAGTTCCAAAAATTTTGTGAATCTTATGGCATAGAACACATCCGAACTGCACCATTCCATCCTCAGTCCAACGGGCAGGCTGAGAAATTCGTTGATACTTTAAAACGTGCCCTAAAGAAAGTTAAGGAAATTGATACTACCCGAAGCATTCTTCATCGACGAAAAATGATAAACTAGAAATGCAGTTCAATCGTCATCATGGAGCTAAATTTCGAAGTTTTAAACCAGGAGATCTAGTTTCCGTAAAAACATATCGTCTTAAGCTACCAGAACTACAAAAACAGCCAAAGGTTTCACCCTAATTGAATCCCTTGCACATTCTGTTGAAAGAATTTTTATTATCAACACCAAGTTAACATTCTCCGACACAACGCTCAACGGAAGAAATGACGTTGCCCCAGTTGATTTACAATTATTGATGATGTTTCTCAAGTTTCTTCACAAACCGTTGACCAACCCTCAGACGCCGCTCCACCAGAGTTCGAAGAACGCTCGACAGGTGTAACAACCACCCTGTATTGCGAAATGCAGTCTTGCCAATTACTTAATTTTACGAATATTATCATTAATTCAAATTTTTTTAGTCTATTTGGTGATCTCTCTTGTGATGTGAACATTTTGTAATTGTGTTAATAAAATATTGTACTATTGTTAATTGAATTAAAAATATTCTTGCCCTTTATTTAAGGAACGCAACTGATACTGTACGATACTGTATGGTCATAATACTATATGGTTAATATTCTGTATTTCAAAATACTGTATATTTGAAATACTGCGTCTCAAAATGCTGGGCTGTCACTGGAAGTTGAAAGATCAATTTTTGTTTGCAATTGTTTATACAATTGTTGATTATAGTAGAAATAATTCTTGTACAAATGTAAGAGAGATACAAATAACTAAGAAGAAGAAAATGGGAAAGAGAAAATAAAAAGAAGATACTATTTATATTATTTTTGTTTTCATTATTTCAGAGATTTATAAATTTGCATAGGTACATATGTATGTTATTGTTCATGGAAGTATATCAGAACATTATGCTAATGAAAAATTGTTATGTTTTACTAAAAAATACATAATACAGCATTTTGATCATTCAGTACAGTATTTCGATCCCAACCCTTTTAAATAAATTATATATGTCGCAACATGAGCTCCTAGGCTCTCCAAAAAATTCCAAAACATTTTGTCTGTTATGAATTTTTTCTTATAAAAAAATATTTTCACAATTTAGAAAAATAAGAATAATATTGCATTTCAGCCAATGTTGACCCTTCATTGCGGTATATTATTGTAACAACTTAAAGGTTTGGAGACACCAACCAAATTGAATCTTAATTCCTCTTAAGGCTGAAAACGCTTAATACAGCTTACTACCATCTTTTTATTGTTTATAAAACTGTTCTGTTAGAAAGTTTGATTAAATTTATTTTTTTTATTTGCACCTTTAAGAAACTTTTACAGCCAAAAGTTGAATGCCTTCTTAATTTGTGTTCTTTCATATTACAGGTCATACTGGAGATCAATAATTACTATTGCCTGCAATATACATCGAAATAGGGAACTGAGGGGTTTATTCGTTGAACTAAGCGAGAAGCTAATTGATCCATGGAAGCAAAATAATTGGAATCTCGACCAAGTGAAACAGTTTTTGGACGCAGTTTCCCAAAGCATTTTGGAACTAGAAATTTCAAGGTGAATTTTGCATAAGTACTCATTATACATACAGTGAACCAAAAAATAGTTGTACAGTCGATTTTCTTTTGTTAAAATGCAATTATCTATGGAGTTAATTGCAATAAAAAAACAAAATGCTTACCAAAAATAGGGATTTTTTTCAACCTCCAGATTAAGTAAAACACATTTTTTTTTGGTTCACTGTACATATAGGTATGTAAAAATAGGTACAAAATTAACGTTTTTAGTGATGACGATCTAACAGTTGTTTATGACTTATTTGAATAAAAAAATCAATCTATGGGATTATATACGAAATAGCGAATAACAAAAACCCTCGTAACGAAATCCAATAAAACAATTTTGTTACTAATTTCAATAGTTTTCTTACACAAAATTATAAGGACCAAAAAAAAATACATAGCATTCCGTGAAAGGTACAGCGTGCAACGAAGAAATCTCTGTAATCACGAGTGTTGAGCTTAAGTTGACTAAAGGTCTGTTTTACTGAATCCTCCTCTTTGACGGCCCGTCTTCTTTGTCATCTTTTCTTTGTTTACCTAATTTATTAGTTTGTCCCTTGACCTTTCCGGCACGAGCTAAAAAACCGTGCCCTTTACCGCCAAGAAGTGATAAGGTGACATCCAATTCAAAGGACGAGTTGCTAACGCAAGCAAGCGCTTCCTTCACAGTTGAGGCCGAATTCAGTGATTCCTTTCAACTTAGTTAATTGAGCCTTGACAGCAGCAATTGTATCATTTTGAGAAACCTATAGGGTCTCAACGGAGTCCAAACCACGTAGAAAAAGGTGCATGTTGGCTTCTTTGAGGCAAATTTTTGTCACTCTTGTCAGGCTTCGAATCGCGAATCCAACTGGCTTCTTCACTAGAGCAATAATATAACGGTAAGAAGCGTGATGCAAGAAATACTAGGTCAATGTAGGAGTAACACAAAGAAGACAACCATGTTGTTGCCATCAATCATTTTAAAGCTATTCTTTGAATACACTCCAATAATCAATGATGTTATTGTCATCAAATATTTTAAAAGCTCTTTAATTACTTATAGCAAGTTGTCCTTTAGCTAAGCCACCCAATTGAAATACAAATACAAAATTAGACAAATTAATTGTTCATTTTGAAATACTAACTTGTTTTTATATAGCTTATATTTTATAATTCAATTATGCAATTAAAGATAAAAAAATAGTATAAAGATAGTTTAGTTAGCATAAATCTGTATTTTTCTTATTGCTCTTATGGTTATTCATGGCTAAAATGAGGACCACGATAAAATCGAAACAGCGAGCGGTTCACGAACCAGCCCAAACGAGAAAACATCCTGCACTAACAACTTCGGTGGCCATGCTCGTCATTTAAGGCTAGCTAAACCGAAACTCTCTTATTTTTCGCCAATACATTGCACCATATCTAGTCTAAAAAAAATTTTAATTCAAATAAGTTCGTAACTGTATGCTTTAGTCTAGTTCTTCTACTAAGTCTGATATTTGTAAGCACTTCGAAGTTCGAACTCAAAACCATAAAACATACTGGGACCTTACCCTTTTTCGCTAAAAATTATTATTATTTGTTAAAAGTATAAAAGTCATTAAAGACTTGTTCTTATTTCACTCCTTCTATAAAATAATTAACTGTTTTATACATACGCCTGTACTCCCCTTTTTGGTTGCAACAAAAATTGAACTTTTTTCAATTCTTTAACCGACCCCAATTTCAAACTAAAAAAAAATATTTTGTCAAAGTGCTGTAATATCGATCGTGTTACGTGTAGCGGTCTCTGTGGCAAATTCGTTCACCCTAATTGCACCACCTCGATGAAATAACTTTCCGAATTGTGTTCTATTGTGAACAATCAGTTTTAATTTACCATTAAGACATAACACTAATGGTAAATTGCAACGGAGAAGATTTAGTGCCCAAATTAAAATTGCTTTATAGTTATGTAACTGTCTTGTTTTGGTTTTTGTTTTTGTGTATTTTGATGGCTGGTAAGTTTTGTGTTCAGTATAGCAACATTCCTGGGCTTAGGAAAATGTTGAATGTTGAATAGGAAAAATGTCCATGCTGCATACGTTCATACTGTTTTGAACAGGCCAGCTGTTTTGGAACTAGGTGAAACTCAGGTTGGTGAAACCACTGACCACTCGGAATTTAATCTTAACGGTTATAGCTTAGTGCCTTTATTCTTTTTTTACCATGGTCTAGCCGTATATGTACGGAATGATTAACTTATATGAACTTCTACCACAATATGGTCACACACACCAACACAAATTTTAATTATATGTTGTTTAAATTCACCGTCCAAAGGCGCATCATGAACACGTGTTTTATTTATCGTAGCCCAAGGCTGGATAGCAATTCGACTATCCAGAGAATTATATCCCATTTTCCGCACAGCGAGATCGTTGTTACGGGCGATTTCAACTCCAAAAAATACTACAAAGTCTCAAAGATAATACAACCTTCTGTTCATTTGTAACAAATGTGCACATCAATTCGTCATTGTCAGTTTCTACGCTCCTTTTGTTAGCTCCTTTGATAAAGCCAATTTGCTTGCAGCACAGTTTGCTGTTAACTCGATACTGCCATCGAGTGATATGACTCCTCCTGTATAGAATTCCCGCTATTCTTCTAGGGAGGTGTTCTTCAACGCTGGCAAAACCACTGCGTAAGTTTTTCCAGCTGTCGTATTCTACTGGTCTCTTTCCGAGTAGATGCAAAACTGCATTTGTCCTACCCTTAAAAAGGCGAATCCTCTTCCCCCTCTAACAATCGTCCAATGGCACTTACGTCCCTTCTTTCCAAGGTCATGGAAACGCTGATCAATTTTCAGCTTAAGAAATATCTTGAAGAACGGAAGGTTCTTAATGACCGGCAGTGTGGCTTTCGTTGCAATGAGTCCACTGGTGATCTCATGGTTTGCCTCACCGAACAATGGAACAAATCCTTACATGTTTTTGGCGAAAATAAGATTATTGCACTTGATATTTCGAAGGCATCTTTTTTACACTTCAGAATTTTTCATAAAGAAGATAAAGAAACTACTATCAGAGGTGTTAGTTGTTAGTAAAAAATAATACAATTATAGCCTAACACACGCACAAAATACAAAACAAAATTAACATTTAACTATTACAGAACAAAAATTAAAATGAGAACGTTTTCGATAGTTGAGCACTGGTTCGAAACAATGATTTTAATCCCACCTTATTTAAATTTAAATCTATCGATCAATAGTTAAAGTTATATAAAATGCTCATTCGACTTAAAGCTTCATTCTTCTCATAGTTCTATGGAAGTCAATATGTATAAGATCAAATGTACGCAGGTGATGAGTTCCGCTTCGGTAATTCAAATGTACACAAGATAGCAAATAAGGTGCATCAATTTAACCATTAATGAGTTCATAAAAAAATACTAAGTCATTATTAAGAGGCCTTTGATGAAGAGATTGTATTTGAAGAAGCAGAATACGATGTTCATAGGGAGGCAGATCATAAGGATCATTCCAAGGAAGACCTTTTAGAGCAAAGCTAATGAAATTATGTTGAATTGATTCAATAGGTTTTCTATGAATTTCGTAAAAGGGAGTCCATACATGCAAAGCATATTCAAGATGAGGACGAACAAGACAATAATTGTACAGAGAAAGAGTAACATAGGGATCATTAAAGTCCTTGCCCAGCGTTTTATAAAACCGAGCATAGAACTTGCCTTATTAACAATAAAGTTAATGTGATGTGTAAATTCTAAGTTGGAACAGAAATAAGCACCTAAATCTTTAAATGTGGAGACGCGACAGAGTTTTTGCTGTGATATACAATAATCAAATACACTACCGATTCGTTTTTTAGTAAAAGTTGTCGTCTGGCATTTTGAAGGGTTTAGGGCAAGGCTATTTTTCCCACACCAAAATGTGAAACTATCAATGTCGGCTTGTAAAAGGATACGATCATGGGTGTACTTTATAATCTTAAAAATGTTCATGTCGTCAGCAAAAATGAGAACTTTACTTGAGCGTAAGAATAACGATACATCGTTAATAAACAGGATGAACAGAAAAGGGCAAGATGGCTTCCCTGTGGAACACCAAATTGACTTTCAGATTGACAATTTCTAAATTTTCAAAATATATGTAGTTGCTTATATCCGACTTGTTACCTTTCTTAAAAATTGGTGTTAAGTATGACTTATTCCATATACTGGGAAATTTTACCTGTTTTTAGAGAGAGTTTGAATAAGAACGTAAGGGGTTCAACTAAAGCATTACTACACTTTTTTAATACTATCGGGGGGATACCATCGGGACCGGCTGAACACTCATCATTCAAAGCGGATTTATTTGTTTGTTGGTTTAGAAATTACCTTTCGGACCGGTTAACTCAAGTAGTATTGGACAGGTTTCTCATCCTTGTTCTTCGGATGTGGACTACCAACGGCAGCGTATGATAAAATCATTAAATTCTGATCTTGACTGCATTGTTCAATGGGGATTCAAAAACCGTGTAGAATTTAATGCTTTGAAAGCTCAATGCTGTCTACTATCGCAAAAGCTTAACCGTCCCCCATTGCCACTATCCATGGGTGGTACTTGCAGCGAGGAGATTGAACAACTATCAGTCACAGGTATGTGCATCACAAACCACTTGTATTTATATTATTATATTTGACATCGCCAAAAATGCTGCTAAGTGTTTAGGTTTTCTCCGAAGTTGCAAGAAGTTTTCTACCCGTTCTGATCTGGCTATAATTTAAAAAGCTTTTATTCATCCTAAAACTCGAGTATAACTCTCATATTTGGGTACTTGAGTGATCTGGATAGAATTGAAAAAAGAGCTGTAAAAATGATAGGAGATCAGTCTCTCACCGAGACATTTACTTCTCTTGAAAACCGACGCAAGATCTCATGCCTGTCATTGTTTTACCGTTATTTGTATAAACAAAGCTTTAGCGAAATAGCCAGTTGCATTCCTCCTCTTAAACAATTCAACCGTAATACTCGTGTTAATATTTAACCAAATGAAATAAATCACTTATGGTATTTTGGATAACGCACAGACAAGCTTTACCGTGCTATGTCGAGTTTTGATATACTTGCCAAGCTGATACGCTTTATTAGAATGACGTTGAAGAATGCTCGCTGCTCCGTCAAAATTAGTAGAAGCTCAATAGATTACTCAAAACAACCAGAGGATTATGCGAAATCGATGTGCTTTAGTCATTTAGTTGTTTCAATATTGTTCTTGGTGCAAAACTCCACGGCCAATACGAACGTCACCGTCTTTCAAAACCTACACAATATTTAGGATATGAAGATGACTTCGACATTATAGGAAGATCAATACGAGTAGTTAAAGGTGTTTTTTTCCAGTACTGACTCTGAAGTGAAAAAAATGCTTCTTGTCATTAATGAAAAAAAAGGAAAACTATGATATCATCAAAAAGTTTATCAGAACGTGACCATAACATAATGTATAACTTGAGGGTGGTTAAAGGATTCGTCTATTATATGACATTCCTTAAGCCGCAAAGAGTGATTATATCAAAAGTTGTGTCGAGTTAAATTTAAACAGCTCTTTAAGCTTAGTTTTTTAACCCATGTTTTGATAAAATAAAATAAACTAGCTCTGAGGCATATCTTTAGTATTTTTCGAAATTAATTTTGAGTCAGCTTATTCAGCAGCATCAAAATTGTTGATTGCGTAAGTATTAAAATCTTAAGCATAGATACATTCATACGCATTAAATAGCTTTGGGTCATAGTCTTGTTTGTAAACCCAAACCAACGGAATTTCCTCCTCAGCATAAGGTAACATAACCTCCTCGAGAATGTTCACATACTGGGTTACATCCCTTATACCCCCCATGAGATTAATAGGCCCGACCCCATAATATGAAAAGCAAGCTCATATCATAATTTTTCCTCCACCATGCTTCACCGTTTTTATAGTGTACCGTGGATAGTATGCTGCATTTTAAGGTCTTCTCACATATTCTCGACGACCCTTGGACCCAAAAAGGACGCTTTTTCTTCCATCGCTCCACGGAACATTCCTCCATTTCTCTTTTGCCTAATCTCTATGCGCTTTGGCAAACTCCATTTTCTTTACCACGTGCCTTTCTGTCAAGAATGGTACCTTGAGTGGACTTTGGGCTGGTAACTTCGCTTATAAAAGACGTCTTCGTATTGTGACAGCGTTAACAGTCAGTTGAAGCCCATTTCTTATTTTCCTAGAGCCTATGGAAGGGTTCTGTTTTGGGAACTGAACATTTTTTCTGTCAGTTCTATTAGTAGTTATTCTTTTTGGGCCTCGCGTTTTTGGTTTATTTTGCCATTTAAAGGCGTTACTAACCATTTTTGCTGAGCAGCCTAGGATATCTTAAATATTTTGGTAGGGTGTTCCCTTTAAACGCAGTTCTCGAATTTATTTGGTGCAGTGTCTTGACCGTCCTATTGTTTATTTTTGAGTTAATATTTATTAATTTTTTATATGCTACTATGGTACAAATACTTTAATACTTTATATAGTATAATATTAACTTACTAAAAAATAAAAAAAAATAATTTTTAATACTTTTTAATAATAAAATCAAAAGCACTGCTATTTTTATTAACACTCTATATCCAGAGAGTTTGAAATAATGGATGTTCACTGGGAAAAGTAGAGTATAACTTCAAGCTAAAAGTCTCTTATATGAAAACGAACGACCGTTAGATGTAAGCAACATGTCAATTTATTTTGTAAGAATTTCCGTTCAATAATTGAAAATCTAATAAAATGTGATGGCTATCTTTATGAACACAACTATTTTTTTTAGGTCCTTAAATAAAACTTAAATTACCTATTCTACCTCTAAACTACTTAAAACTAGAACAACCACAGCAGCAAATCTAACGTTTTTTGTTTTTCATATTTCGTTGTCTTTTTTTTTTTATTCCATGTTTTTTTTAATATTTTTTTTTAAATTTTTTTTTTAATTTCTTTTTTCTATTTCTTTTTGTGCCATCATGCCTATTCTGACGTGGTAGATTAGCGGAACTGCATCTAGCATCTATATAAAAAGAGGAATGCCTCTGGTGGAATGAAGACGTTCAAGCGTGCATTTTCCAAATACTCGTCGTTCGGATAGAACGCCCCGAAAATTAAATTGTTGGTCGAAGACATAGCTCGAACGAGTTTTATCACCAAATTGTCAATTCTGTTGATTTGAGCCCCCTTGTATAGGACCTCGTTGGAATAGTAATGCACATAAGAAGATTCGGCTGTTCGATATAAGCCGGTACAGCTTCGTAAACACTGCCGCTCGAACACCCGAAACTTCTCCATCCGGGAAGGGGCGATCATTGGCTGTATGAGGGCCATGTAGCAAATTACCTTCACTCTGTGGTCAAGCCGACTAATAAAAAACAGCCGTTTCGTCAGAGCCAAGGCTCCTCTGGCCCTGGTCAGATCAGCATTTATATGTCTGTCGAAATATAAATCCTGATCTAACCAGATACCGAGGTACTTCACGAGGTAAATGCTGAAGAGAATCGGCGAATTCAACGCTCCATGTTGAAGACCATTTTTAATTGAGAATGTTGTGGTAGAAGTCACGTTGCCACTTTTGACAGCAAACTTTCTTCCGTTAAGCATATCATAAAGCATATACAACATGGCTTGCTTATGCCAAGCCTGCTCAGTTTTAGGTAAAGACTCTCTAACCATACGGTGTCAAAGGACTTTTCCAAATCAACCAGAACACCACCTGTGCATTGTTGTTTTTATTTATTCCATTGGATATCAGAAACGAGTTTAGATGCAGCATGAATTGTGTCATGACCCGCTTGAACCCGAACTGTTTATCCGGAATTATTTTGTTGTCCGCAGCCCACTTAGTCAGAGCCCTATTAATGATTGTTTCTAAAACTTTGCTGATGCTCTGAAGAAGACTTATCGACCGAAGATTTGACGGGTTGAAGTTGTCCTTTCCCTTTTTCGGGAGAGGAGTAACCAGAGCGGTCTTCCAATGCACTGTATGATATGCATTATTCAGTGCATTGTTGAAGAGTGTGGTGTAAATGTCAATTGCCTCCATCGGTAAATGTCTTAATACAACGTTGGATATACCATCGACACCTGCTGACTTTTTTTATTGAATTGAAGATGAGCTGAAGCTCAACCTTCGTCACTAACAAGGGACTTGGTCCCGTTTGCTCGGCGATTATGGCATTTGCCAAGGAATCGTCATTGAACCGCATGAAACCGCGGTTCTCAGATCGCCATTGTGTCATATCATTTCGAAGGTAAAAGTGATTAAGTAGGGCTCTGTTTTCCAGGTCGTGGTTGGGGCGAATGCTAACATTCACCTTGTACACTTGCTGGAAAGCAGCTCCCACCGCTTCCAATTTTTCCTTCGGATCTTCAATTATATAAAAGTCATCGTCAAGGATGGTTTCTTCTGGATCTATTTGCGCTGTCATGAGTACGTCTCTGTTTTCTTCGGTTCTTTGGAGTTTCAGACTCGGAAGGTCATTGTCGTTCTTTTTTCTGAATATCTTGTTGATTTTAGGGAACATACTAGGGTCGCTCGAATTAACTGACCGGATCTTGCGGTCCCAGTACTTGTTAATTGATAGCCTGTAGTTCTCCTTAATCAACAGATTGACATTTTTTATTGACGACTTCAGTGTCCTAACCTCCAAGTCGCGTGGGTCTGTAAGTCGTCTGTACAAGTTTTTGAGTCTTGTCAGTAAGCCGCTCTTGTGCCTACGTAGTGCGTCAATTGTCGCGTTTCTGTAAGCGTCCATTTGGTCCCGTTCTTTGAACTTTGGGATTGTCCGTTCCATCGTTCGTTTTATTGTTTCGTCCATCTGTTGTAAATGTTTGTCAATTTCTGTATTTGTCAGGTTTCTGTTGTTTGGTGGGGCTATGTCACTCGAACGAAGTTCTCTCGCTAAGGCGTTGGTGAAACGAGGCCAACGCATCTTACTGTAATTGTAAGAGTGCGTTGGAACGTATTCCTCCAACTCCACGCGTTCGTTCGGAATCTGCATTACAGCAGCCAGTCCGCAGTGATCACTGTCGTACTCGACTGTCTGTAAGCAGTTTCGAGAATGATTACCCACTTTGTCTGTTACGGTCAGTCTAGTGTCGTAGAGCAAAAGATCCAGAAAGGAGCCGCTTCTTGGATACGATGGCTTTTCGGTAGCCAGCAGGTCGACGCCATATTCAACGCTGTAATGATTTATCAAATTAAAAAGATGATTACCTCTGGGATTACTATGTTGATTTCCCCAATCTTCATGTTTTGCATTCAAATCACCGGCCAAGATGAAATAGTTTTCTTCCAAGCTCAGTTTCAGTTCCCTAAAAAGAATCTCGAGCTCTGAAGCAAAGTAAGTAACCTGCGGAGCTCCAGCCGCATAAGCCGCAATCATATACATCCGCTTCCCTTGAGTGAGAGAGATGCATACAACGCAAACTTCTAGCGTCTTGAGCTTTCGCAATTCATTGTTGTATATGACTTTATAATTAATGCCTTTTCGTATAAAGAGAGCGACACCACCCCCTTGAGTGGAGTCGGGCCGGTCTCTTCTTACGATATTGTAATTTTTATGAGTCAATTTGTGTTTGTGGTTTAGCTTAGTTTCGCTAGCCATAAACACATCGGGACTGTAGTCTGTCAACAATTGGAACATATTGGCTCTTCGTTCAATCCTAATCAGTGAATTTACATTCACAGCTAGGACTTTAAGGCGCGTCTCCGGCAGCGCGCCCATTATGATCTAAATTGCGCCAGGCCAGGCAACAAAGAGTAGAGATGATCTACCCTTTTGCCTTGCTCCTTTATCTGACTTTGCAGTCCTGTTAGTTGACCTTGAATGCTCAACAACAAGGCTACAATGTCAGGCTGCACCTCTGGTGCCTTAGGCACAGGGGCCTTTGGGGCAACCGTTGGTGGAGCCTGTCTCGTGTTCCCATTCCCTGACACCATTTGGGCGTAGGAAAATTTGGGATCTACGAATTTTTGTGTTGGAGCCTGTCGACTTTTTTCGGCTTTTTGACTGGCCTGTTTCTGTTTCATTTGTTGGACCTTAGGGCAACCCCTATAGTTAGCGGGGTGCCCTTGGTTTCCACAAAGGACACACTTGAGCAGGGTCAAATCCTCAACCCGCTCATTCCCCAGCTTGCATTCTCCTTCTTTGTGGGTTTCTCCGCACCTCACACAACGCAACTGCATATTGCAGTTGGCATTGGCATGGCCAAACCTCTGGCACTTCGTACATTGTAGAATGTCGTCGTGCCTTTTTAATGTCTCCCAGCGCACAGCTTGATTGTCGAGAGATTCGATTCTCTCGACACTATTAAAGCTGCTTTGGGGCGATAATGTTACGAGGAACATTGGCAGCCTATAACCCCCTCGTCTGGACTTCACCGTAGTGAAAGGCTTGACCCCGATAAAATCGAGATCGTCACTGGCTTTTTGGCGGAGCTCAGCTAAGAGCTCCTCCGGTTCCGTGCAGGAACTTATGCCCTTCAGAAGGACCGTCTTGAATTTTTCGCTCTTAGGCGTGTAGCTGAAGAACTCAGCTGTGGCCTCTTTTAGCAACTCTTTAACTAACTTGTATTCGGCCAGTGAGAAGCACTGGACCGAATAATTCTTTTCTTTTTCGTTCAGAATTTTAATGAGAAATTTGCCCTTAGTGGCCGACTTACATACCTGTTTAATGTCCTGTATGTCAACCTTATGGGTCCTTATTGGTGGTATTTTTTCTTTGTTAGGCTGTGGTTGTTTCTGGTGTTGCTGCTGCTGCTGCTGTTGCTGCTTCTGCGGCTTTTGTTGCTGTTTCTGCTGCTGCTGCCTTGCTTGTAGCTCTTGTTGTTGCTGCTGCTTGGCCTTACTCGAGGTAGATGGGCCCTCAGGCATTGGGCCTGTCACTGCTGGTAAAGTCTTTATTTTTTGCTCCGCTCCAGTGATTTTGGTAGCGGGCTTTGGTTGTTGCTGCTGTGGTTGTTGTTGCTGTCTTGTTTCAGGCTTTTTTTGCTTCGCCTGTTGCTGCTGTTGTTGTTGTAATAGCCGTTGTGCTTGTTTGTCCTCCTTCTCAGCTGCCTCTTTTTGTCGGCGCGCTTCAATTTTGTTTCTTAGTTTCTTAGATGGTGCCAATGTTTCTCTCCAGTTCTTCTCTTTGTGCTGCCCATCTGCTGCAGATAAAGAAGGTATGTTGTGCATCATCTTCTTGGGAGTCTCCGTACTGGCAGGCTGGGCTACTCGTTTTACCGATCTTATGGAGAATAATTAATAATAATAATAATAATAATAATAATAATAATAATAATAATAATAATAATAATAATAATAATAATAATAATAATAATAATAATAATAATAATAATAATAATAATAATAATAATAGTAATAATAATAATAATAATAATAATAATAATAATAATAATAATAATAATAATAATAATAATAATAATAATAATAATAATAATAATAATAATAATAAGGATAATGATAGTTATAATAATAATAATAATAATAATAACAATAAAAATAATAATAATAATATAATAATAATAATAATAATAATAATAATAATAATAATAATAATAATAATAATAATAATAATAATAGTAATAATAATAATAATAATAATAATAATAATAATAATAATAATAATAATAATAATAATAATAATAATAATGATAATAATAATAATCATACTTTCATAAAAAATGCGAACAGTCAAACCTCATAAGTGTAATAACATCAGTAGACAACAAGTATACGCCTTTGAAACTGCATGCAGATGCAATCGAATCTACTGCAGAAACAAAAGATAAAAATCTGCAAAGGTGGGTATCAAAAACCCTACACGGAAGATATTACTTTTTGTTAACCAGTCAAAACGATCAGAAATTGTCAAACAAGTTTCTGATGGATGGAAACATCCACTCCGAAACTGAGGGTTTGATGCTCGCTATTCAGGATGAGGTAATACCAACCAGAAACTATATGAAATATATAGTTCAACAATCTAATGCGCACGAAGACTTTTGAAGAAGGTGTGGCATACGTGGCGAGACGGTTGACTACATAATATTAAAATGCTCTACACTGGCTCAGAGCTACTATTTAAAACGCCACAACAATGTCACGAAGATCGTCTATATCCAGCTTTTAAGAGCAAACAACATAACACCAGAGCAGTCCCGATACTACCTACATGAACCTGAACCAGTCATCGAAACAGACAGTGTCAAACTATACTTTTATAGGACACTCTACACGACACACTGCCGATAATACAATTGACCTGATATAACATTTATTAACAAAAAGACTCCAGAAGGATACTTAGTGGACTGGACATAGCTGTTATAGATATAGAGAAGTCCTACCTACATAAAATTAACAAGTACGCTGAGCTTGTGACCAAAAACAAAACGCAATGTCAGCTGAAATCGGTAAAGGTCATACCGATTATCATATCTAGTGTTGGTATTGTTAATAAGAACCTAGTTGGTAGTGTTAAAATGTTAAACTTAAGAGAGACAATAATACAAAGTGTACAGAAGGCTGTGATAATAGATATATGTCATGTTGTTAGGAAATTCTTGCAATAAAGAATAATTATAGTTAGCATAATATAATTTTATCTAGACTCAAGGTCTATAAAATTGTATTTAATATTACCATTTAATGAGAAATAAAGGGATAATAATAATAATACAAATAATAGTAGTAATAATAATAATATTAATAATAATAATAATAATAATAAAAATAATAATAATAATATTACAATAATAATATAATAATAATAATAATAAAGAGATTAATAATGACACATGTATATATATATATATATATATGTATATAAATAAAGATATTCGAAAACAGTTGATGCACCAATGTTTCTGGATTGCCATGTTTAGTTTTTGTTTACTCTCTTTAGCATTTCTTTAAAAACAAAAATTTCTTAGATATTGCTAACATGCAAAAACTGCTGTACAACCTATTATATGATTTTGTCGTTTATGAGTTTAGTTTTCTGATACTGTTAAAAATGTTTAAAATCGTTTTTTCTTCATTTTTCAGGGATCAAGAAACGCGGTGCTTATGGGATCGATACATGCAAGTTATCATCATATGCCTGGAGAGAATGTATCATTCATGAAGTTTGTGTTACGTTTTTAACTACATATAAACAAAATAAATTAAATAGCTGCCCTTTTTGTATATCTCTCAAACAGAAATGTGCAATACAGATTTTTTCCGTAAAATAAAATGTGTTTCTTTAAATTTGTTTGCAAAACTTTTTAATAGTCATTAGATTTTGACCTTTTTCAAATGGAACTATATTCTTGTTTTGCAACTCTTTTTTCTGAATTTTTTCATCCACAAAACTTTATCTGTATCGCAATACCTTCTTTTTGTAGTTTTTTTTTTTTTTCAAGTGGATTGGTGTATCCCAAGCTAATATTCCACACTTTAATAGGGATTCTACCAAAGAAAAATGAATCTGGTTCAATACATCATTATAATTTCTAATTATATTTTCACTATAGGTGGTTTGTTCTTATTTGCTAATAACAATCTTATTCCATTAATCTTATTGATACCTGCAATTTTGCTCCAGGCGAGCAGGGGATTTCGAAGAGATATAAAAAGAAGGAATAAGTCCTTCGGTAACCACAATATAATCGAACCAAGATTGAACTTGTGGCCTCTGAAGAAAACTAGACTGTGTCCGTGCTCAGAATGAGAAGGTCTTCTTTGAGGGAAACGGGATTTCACCGAACTTGAATTGCGATAGTCGCCTTGGAAGGAGACGAAAGAAATGATCCTTCGTACGTATCACCCTCCAAACCTCAATTGTTTACATTGTTGTGTTTGTAATGGGGACGAATTCAACGAGAAAAATTGTTTTTTTCACGCACACATAGAATCAACTACTAAGTTTTTAGAGGAAATTTCATAAATTAGAGGAGAAATAACACGCATACTTAAATGAGTTTATGAGTCCGATTTCTGGTTTAAGTTGTAGGCAAACCAAGGATTTATATATTTACTTTACTATTTGCCTTTTTTCTTTACATTACTCGCCACATTTCCAAAATGCTGAAACTAAGTGATTTAAGTAGAGCCTAAATAAATAGACCGTCAACTTTCAACTACTGTTCCCAATTCTCATTGCATAATATTTGTGAATAGGAGATAAGCTATTCTTACCTCTTTCAACCTATCCATAAGCCAGAAAATACTTTGGTACAAAAGTAAAAGTATTTGCATTCTCGCTAGCTCAGTGGCTTTGTGAAAAAAATATACAAATTTTTTCTTAAACCAAAATTTAAGCTTAATGCATAATTTTTATAAGTTTTCCAATCACACACACTGTTCTAAATATTTCTTCATTGGGGCTTATTAATAGCTGTTCGCTTAACTCCTTAGGTCTTTCAAAAATAAATTCAAAACACTCTAGTAAAGGTACTCTCGTTGTTCCGGTCGATATTGGTTTGAATATCTGCATAGGTAGATAACAGTCACATCAAATCGGGACAAGATAGTCTTACATCGCCTTAGTCTAGCATCAATATCTAGTGTTTATTAATTTAATTTAATTAGCTTATCATTCAAAGCCGTTAGAGATCCTAATCCGATTGGGAATCTAAAAACGTAAATATATATACAAAACTGAGGGAAACGGGTAAATGTATAGGAAGTTTCAGGAAGTTTGTCGATGACAAAATGATCAAAATATACATACATTATCTAACTTTAACTTTAACCTTTAAAACTGACGTATTTTTAATGTCAAATAGTCAATTTTTGAATAGAGAGTAAATATTAGGCAAGAGTGCTGAGTTCCACTTTCAAGTGTATCTTATAATTGCACTTTGATTTAAAATGTCAAAAAAATGTATAACTAGCTTTTAATACTTGTTCTATTCGGATAGTATTGAAGATACGCCCTTGACATTTTCACATATTGTTTAAAATAACCAAGTAAAAAGTAAATAAATTGGGTGGCGCAACAGTCCATGAAGAACCAGGGCCTAGTGACTTTCAACTCTCAACCATTCCTGTGTGCGAGTAATGTTGTCAGGAATGGAGGGGACCTACAGTTTCTATGCCGAACCCGCACGGCTAATTTGAGAGAGTGAAAAAAATAACCAAGTACACTGTCAAAAAAGAAAACAAATTTTTTTTTTGTAAATTTGTGTACTAGTATGTCCCTTACACTTTTTAATATTTGAATATTTGATATTTAATCAACACTCACAAAAAAGGCCTAAATTGTAATGTGGGCTTAGAAACCTAAATAAAGCTATCAAAATATGTTATAATATAACTCAGGAAGATTTTGTTAAAATAATTTAACAGGAAAATCGCTTTTTAGATAGCGCAAGTTTAAGTATGAACCAGATTTCTAAGTGTTTTGTTTTATCGCTACATTCGATTGGATTTTTCTTTTATAAACAAATGAAAACGTTGCGATTCTAATATGCTTATCTGATCAGATCACCATCTTCAAGAAATCCAAGAAAAGTAAAGCTGCACGTTGTCAGCATAAATGTGCAAATTAGCTAATCTAATACATTTATAAGTATTGTAAAAAGCAGAGGACCCTTTATAGAGCTCTTATTACTTTCCCTAATTGAATGTTTATTTAAAAATAGTAATTAATCTGTTGTTGAAGATAATTGTGAACCAACCTATGAATATCTCTTTATGTCAACGCTCATGCTAATGCTAACTCAACTCAATGTCATTTAGTAGACCAAGCAAAGAGTGAAGTTTTTGAGATTTTTCGAAAGTTCAAGTCTTTGGTAGAACGCGAAACTGGAAAGGTTATAAAAACTCTGAGAAGTGACAACGCCAGTGAGTACCGCAGCCAAGATTTCGCGAATTATTTGGAGAACTATGGAATAGGTCGACAGTTCTCTGTAGTTTACACTCCGCAACAAAATGGAGTTGCAGAAAGGGCCAACAGAACAATCGTAGAGATGGCGAGATGCATGCTCATTCAATCTGGGCTTGATGAATATATGTGGGCTGAGGCTGTGAACACGGCAGTGTACCTAAGAAATCGATGCCCAACGAAAATTCTAGAAGACGTCACTCCAGAAGAAGTGTGGACCCGTCGGAAGCCGAATGTTAGCCATTTGAGAACCTTTGGCTGTACTGCCATATCCCTTAATAAAGCTAAATTTTTTTTTCAAAATTTCAGCCCAAAGGTGAAGAATATTTGATGGTTGGTTACTCTGGAACTTCGAAGGCATATCGATTGTACGATAGAATAAGAAGGAAGGTTATTGAGCGAAGGGATGTGTCTTTTATTGAAACCGAACACACTCTTGGTAATATTGATGATTCTGGCGGCTTTTTGCTGGAAGTAGACAATGAAGATATTGAATGTAACAAAATGCAAAGTGAAATTGATGCTCAAGCAGTCATTGATGAACAGATACAGACGAATGAAGAACAAAAAATCGTATTACAAGCCGAACAGAAAGAAGAAGATGAAAATAGAGAAGTTCAATGCCAAAAAGAAACCTCCAGTTCCATAAAAGCCAATCGATATCCAAAGCGAAAACGGTCGTTTACCAGCAGTGACGAAGATGATAACAAAACGACGACGCCGACGCAGACGCAGACGCAGACGCCGACGACGATTGTTAGAGGTAGGCCGAAGATTATCAGAACCGGTAAGCGTGGAAGACCACGAAAGCAATTCAATGTTTTAAATAGTATTGAAACAACAAATAAGATTATCATTCCACAAACCATGTCCGAAGCCTTAGCTCTTCCCGAGTCTTTGATGTGGAAAAAAGCAGTAGCTGAGGAATATAAGAATCTCATATCCAACAATACATGGGATTTAGTTGAGCTTCCTAAAGGTAAAAACCTATAGGCTGCCGATGGGTTTTTACGGTGAAGAATGATGAACATGGTACACTTCAAAGATTTAAGGCGCGGTTGGTAGCTAAAGGTTTCAGTCAGATTTTCGGAATCAATTATAAAGAAACCTTTTCACCAGTAATAAGATATTCTACAATTCGAATCATCCTTGCCTTAGCTGTTGAAAAGAAGCTTTTTCTCCACCAAATGGATGTGTCGTCTGCATATTTGAATGGAGAACTTCAAGAAGACGTGTATATGGAACAACCGGAGTATTTTGGTAAACCAAAGAATCCCGAGAAGGTTTTAAAACTGAGAAAGGCTTTATATGGTTTAAAGCAATAAGGGAGAGCATGGAATGAAAAGCTCGATTCCATATTAAAGAAAATTGGATATCGCAAATGTACAAGCGAATGTTGCGTTTACGCGACACATAATGATGATGATCTAAGAATCATTGCAGTTTATGTTGATGATTTTATTCTTGCTGCGAGGTGCGAAGAATCGATTCAACAGATGAAAACACAACTTAAAAAGGAGTTTAAGGTCGTCGATAATGGTCCATTACATCATTTTCTGGGCTTTGAAATAAGTCGTGAAGGAGACACTGGACCGATCACAATTTGTCAAAATCAGCTTATTTTGAATCTTTTACGGGAAACTGGAATGACAGAATGCAGAAAAAATCAAACTCCGTTAGAGCCTGGGCAGCAGTTCGGATGTCAAGATGAAAACTGTAAGCGAGCTAACAGAGAACAATACCAGTCCATTATCGGGTCATTAACCTACTTGTCGATTTCAACACGGCCTGATATCATTCATTCGGTTAGCAAATTGTCACGTTTTAATTCGGATCCACACGAGGAACACTTTACAGCAGTCAAACACTTATTAAGGTACCTAAACTGCACTAACTACAAATTGTATTACTATCCTACAGGTAAACAGCTCGAGGGGTTTGTTGATGCTGATTGGGGTGCAGACGTTGTTGACCGAAAGTCATACACTGGCTTTGTGTTTATGCTTGCTGGAGCTGCCATATCTTGGGAATCCAAGAAGCAACAAACTGTGGCACTAAGCAGTACCGAGGCGGAGTACATGGCCTTATCCGCATCGGCTAAAGAAGCTGTTTATCTAAAGAGATTGGTATGTGAGCTTGGAGGCGGCGAGTTTGCTACATCGAAAATTGTTTTGAACGGTGATAACCTCAGTGCTCAACAGCTTGTGAAGAATCCTGTTCACCATCCTCGGAGCAAGCACATCGATATTAAATATCACCATATAAGAGAGGTGTACAGCAACGGTGCCATCAACCTGAACTACATTCCAACCAATGACATGATAGCAGATGTCTTAACAAAAAATCTACAAAAAGTGAAACATCATAGATTTTGTAAACTTTTAGGACTTATTTAGTTCAAGATTTTGTATGTACCTATGCATTTATTTTTATTATTAGAAGCAAATGTCAAAATGAAGTTAAAATTAATTTTGTAATTCGCGTTGAGGGAGAGTGATGAAGATAATTGTGAACCAACCTATGAATATCTCTTTATGTCAACGCTCATGCTAATGCTAACTCAACTCAATGTCATTTAGTAGACCATTCAATGAATTCTCTTTCTTATATACTTTACTTTATACCTTTTGTTAATCACTTGCTAATAAACTCTCGAACAGAACACTTGACTTTTCATTAAAAGGCTCAACATCTGTTTTGTACAAAAATAATAGTATAAAACTACCAGAACTTAAAGCAGCCACAAAAAAAAACACTCGCAATATTCAGAATTTTTTAGTTTATTATTTAACTTGACCACAAAGAACTCATCAATGTATAAATGACCAAAAGAATAAATTATATTAAGTTTATATATACTGCTTTAGTGGCATGGAGCTAAGTCATCTTGAAAAATAAGGTTTAAGGAACGCTCGGAGTATTACTCCAATGTTGGAAAACACCTTCATTTTTAATCGGCCCTATCGAGGTCGCCGTTGAAGCGGAATACTCTCCGATTTCCTCCGAATTGGAGACATTTTGCTTCAAGTTAGTTGTCCGATCAGCTAATCGGACATTCTCTCCGACAAAATTAAACGCATGCGATGCTTGGCGATTATTTGGTTTTATTCTGACAGATACAAACACAATTTTCCGAAGTCCTCCCGCAAGTTCTTGTTGCGGAAAGTGTTTTCTTTTTTTAAAAAATAGTTATGTAAGTAAAATAATTTTTCCAACACCATGTTGGTAGTTTCCCTCGGCAAAAAATCGGAGGCAAGCTGTTAATTTATGTTCCGGAATGACACAATCATACCGATGATTTGTTTTGTATATGCGTTGAATCTGCTCCAAAACAAAAGCAGATGCTCTACCCAAACAAAATATATGAATATGCACATGCTTTACTATTGCAAATTTACTTCGCTGAAACCCAAAAGTATAAGTTAACACATAACATCGCGAAAACTGCTACACTAAATGCTGACTTGCATTGCACGTGTAAGCCAAATAAAACTACACAAAATTCCCGGAATTGTTCCCACGACGACCGCGACTACATAGGTTTCATTATCAGTCGTTCTTTGATTTCTAGAGAGATAACAAGTGTTAAAAGTGATTGCTAGTTAATTTTAAATTGAAAAATTAAAAAGTGAATTTGTAGGGTTTTCCTTTTAAGAAGGCAGTAAGCCACATTTTCATCAACTAATCGGTAGCCTAGTGGAGGTGGCGTCCTAAGACGGATCCAGAGGTCGTAGGTTCGAATCCCGAAAAAATGGAGAAGGTTAAAGAAGGAATCACAACTGAAAGTGAATTCTCAGACTACGCCGAGTCTGAGAAGACAGAATATGTATCCGAAGGTGGGGAGGGGCTTTTCAGGTCTCCGAATATGGATTTAATCATATCGGAGCCAGAGACAGTCCAGCCGACAACGAAGGCTTTGGAGGTAGAGGCGGACCTCCAAGATGAGACAAGACTTGTAAAGGCCCTGCAAGCCAAACAAGCAACCATCAGCTAATTTGAGGAAAACCTCAGAAAGCTCAAGGAGGAAATGGAGCCCCTCCTCACTCAGCTGAAGCTAAAACAAGAGGCACGCCGACAACAAGAGGCAGCTCAACGGCAACAAAAACAACAGCAGCAAAAACAACTGCAGCAGAAACAACAGCAACAACAACCACAGCAGCGAAAACAATCACAACCCAAGCCCGCTAATAAAAACATAGGAGCGGAGCAAAAGAAAAAACCGCCATCAGCAGTGACAGGCCCGGATGTTGAGGGCCCATCGACATCAAGCAAAGCAATGCAGCAGCAACAACAGCAGCAGCAACAACAGCAGCAGAAACAGCAGCAGCAACAACAGCAGCAGCAGAAACAGCAGTAACACCAGAAACAACCACAGCCCAAGAAGGAGAAGGTGCCACCTATTAGCACAGATAATAAATTTATACAGATGTCTCATCCCAGCAGGAAAAAATGAAACATTTTTTTCTCTTAACAGACAAGCCTTAACAGACAAGAGCTTTTAAAAATAAAGCTGAGAAAGCTCTTTTTGCCTTGCATATTTTTTTTTTTCGTTTTAGAAACTTTTCTCTTCTCATTTGTCATTTTGTTTGAGAACGAATACAAAAACAAAGTTTGATCCGTTGCAAACAAATGTATATCTTTTTTTTATGCGCGTTTTGGTGCGTAAAAGAAGAAAGGGGTGATAATGTTGGATCTTTTTTTTGTTTATTTTTTTGTGAATGTCGATTGTTAGGTGTCCGGTAAGGAGAATAGAAGAAGTTGCTTGTGTATTGCTATATGAAAATATTGTGTGGGCAAGTGAATGTGCAGATGATTTGGTTTCTGTGTTTTACGTTCGTACGATCGTACGTTCGCTACGTTTTTCTCGTCATCCATAGCTCAAAATCAGAAGAGATATCGACTTCAAATAAATTTTGTTATACAGATAAAAATATATTTTTTGAAAAAAATCCAATCAAAGGTTTTTTTATAAATCAAAAAAAAACTAAACAAAAATTTGTCACCTCGAAAATTTTACGAATACAAAATTATTTTATCTCCAAACCAATTTTGTGCAACGAAAAATAAAGTTTTTAACATCTGGTAAAATTTTGAGAAAAATCTAATTGACTGTTTTTTTCACAAAAAATAAAAAATTAAAAAACAACTCAATAAAAGTTGGTAAAATTGATTTTCGACTCAAATATCTTTTCAAAAATTTGAGATCATGGTTTCCAACCAATTTTAATTTATAAGGAATATTGTTTTCAACATTCTGAAAAATTTTGAGAGAAATCAAATTGACAGTTTTTTTTACAAAAAATAAAAACAGAAACAAGAAAATTAATAAAATTTGGTAAAATTTGATTTTCGACTCAATACAATTTTGAGAAAAATAGAACTGAAAGAACTGAACTACATATTATATAAAGCAAGATAAACCCAGGGTTGTCGTTACTCAGTCGAATTCTGCATTCGACTTATCGACAAAAAATGAGCCAATAAAAAATGTTGGTAATATGGTAGATACGAGTATGTTGGTACATATCTACTTTGATTTTATTTTCAATTTTTGAATAGCTCAACAAAAGCTACTCGCTTAAGCCATGGTTGGCCTTACTACCGTTTTTATATATATTTAACATTTGAAGTAAAAATTTCAAGATTTTTGAGCTTATCTGGAAAATGCGTGAACAAATTTTAAACCAGGCATGAAGATTAGATTATTGAGACATCTACTTCCTTTTTCAAGCTCACAGCGATTCCAGTTCGACAAAACATCTCTAAAGGATTTTATTGTGCTTTCTTGGAATTCGGTCCGGAAATTCCATAACCTAAAATTACTAATATTTTTACTTTTAAAAGTCAAAGAACTCATCTTAAAAATTTCCTTTTGGGACCGAATTTGTAATGAGCATTGAAATATATGTTGAAGTATAAATGTATATTTTTTTTAATTCTTTGACAACAAAAAGTGCAGTAATTTTTTATGGGCAATTCTTTTTGAAAAATTAAACTGCAATTGACCTGCATTAAAGTGACAACGCTGGATAAACGCATATGATGAAAAGAATCATCAATATGATAGTATTTCATGATCATATTCATATGATCAGTATATGATGAAAAATTTGATATAAATTCACATTCTGCTTGTTAAAACATTCTATTTTGTTCATAAATCTGAAAAATTAGTTCATGAAAACTCCATTCCATGCACCCATCCATTTAAATTGTGCATATGACAAAAAAGTCTGTTTATGTAATATGTTGGTTCATACTTACGATAATTAGTTCATCAAAAAGATGAAAAAGTCATCAATATGACTATCCATTCACATTCTGTATTATAAAAATAAAAGGCTGTTTATTTCATTGATGTGATGAATTAGGTCATCAGTAAGATGATCACGCATATCGATTCATCTTCTCCACATGATAAAAAATAAGTCTGTTTTGTTCTTCAATATAATGAATAAGTTCATCAATATGATGATGATTAACATCATTGCACTTTACATGAATAAAATTGAAGTCCATTTTTGATGATAGTCTGCATCAATATGATGAAAAAAAAATGACCTTTAATCCATTCATCAAATTGAAATCCATTCATCCATATGAAGAATAAATCATCAATAAGATGAAAAAATATCTTAATTCAACAAAAAGATGCTTTCATCATATTGATGAAATGTTTTGATGAAGTGATGAACTTAATTCATACCAAATTATGCTAAAATATTCCCAAAAAAGTTGATGAATGCACTTTCATCTTATTGATGATGCGTTCATCCGTCATCAAAAAGTTTTCATGAATTTGTGAATCATATGCATGAAAATTTCATCTTATTGATGATTTTCAGTTGATGAACGCCATTCTTCAATATGATGACGTCTTTTTTTTCAGTGCAGTCAACAACACTTCATTACGTTTAAAAACATATAAAACAGAAAAATGTATTTATGGAGATTTTACAAAATTGAAGAAAAAGAAGAATTTATAACAAAAATCCACATAAATGCACGCAACTAGCTTTAACATATCCGATTATAAAAACTCTAGCTATAAAGACAACCTTGTCCTAGCTTTGTTTCTATTTCCAAAGACAACTGTAAATATTTTTTTTTCTCGTCGTCGACAAGCGATCAACTCTCCTGCACCTACATTTTCAACGCATCACCACCAGCCACACCACACCACAAAAAATCAAAATAAAACAGTTTTGTTTTCATTTGTCAAGAATGATCTTGGTGTGTTATGTGTTACTGTGCATTAGGATTATGAGAGGAAAAGAACATACAAAAATGATTTCAGATTTTTCCTTGCCTTAGTTTTTATTCATAGGAAAGAAGACGAGCAACATAGCTTTCGTGTATTCATTTAGTGAATGTGTTGAACTTTTTGAAAAAGCTCTTTTTTTAGTTGATTTCAGTTTCATATATCATTTCTCACCATAAGGGTGAGACATCTGTATATTTATTATCTGTGCTATTAGGACCTACCGGGTTGACATACAGGACATAAAACAGGTATGTAAGTCGGCCACTAAGGGCAAATTTCTTATTAAAATTTTGAATGAAAAAGAAAAGAGCTATTCGGTCCAGTGCTTCTCACTGGCCGAATACAAACTAGTGAAAGAGTTACTAAAAGAGGCTACAGCTGAGTTCTTCAGCTACACGCCTAAGAGCGAAAAATTCAAGACGGTCCTTCTGAAGGGCATAAGTTCTTGCACGGAACCGGAGGAGCTCTTAGCTGAGCTCCGCCAAAAAGCCAGTGGCGATCTCGATTTTATAGGGGTCAAGCCTTTCACTACGGTGAAGTCCAGACGAGGGGGTTATAGGCTGCCAATGTTCCTCGTAACATTATCGCCCCAAAGCAGTTTTAATAGTGTCGAGAGAATCGAATCTCTCGACAATCAAGCTGTACGCTGGGAGACATTAAAAAGGCACGACGACATTCTACAATGTACGAAGTGCAAGAGGTTTGGCCATGCCAATGCCAACTGCAATATGCAGTTGCGTTGTGTCAGGTGCGAAGAAACCCACAAAGAAGGAGAATGCAAGCTGGGGAATGAGCGGGTTGAGGATTTGACCTTGCTCAAGTGTGTCCTTTGTGGAAACGAAGGGCACCCGGCTAGTTATAGGGGTTGCCCTGAGGTCCAACAAATGAAACAGAAACAGGCCAGCCAAAAAGCAGAAAGAAGTCGAACAGTTCGACAGGCTCCAACACAAAAATTCGTGGACCCCAAATTCTCTTACGCCCAAATGGTGTCAGGGAGTGGAAACACGAGACAGGCTCCACCAACGGTTGCCCCAAAGGCCCCTGTGCCTAAGGCACCAGAGGTGCAGCCTGACATTGTAGCCTTGTTGTTGAGCATTCAAGGTCAACTAACAGGACTGTTCCAATGCTCCAATTGTTGAAAGACTACAGTTCCGATGTATTTATGGCTAGCGAAACTAAGCTAAACCACAAACCCAAATTGACTCATAAAAATTACAATATCCTAAGAAGAGACCCACCCAAATCCACTCAAGGGGGCGGTGTCGCTCTCTTTATACGAAAAGGCATTAATTATAAAGTCATATACAACAATGAATTGCGAAAGCTCAAGACGCTAGAAGTTTGCGTTGTATGCATCTCTTTCTCTCAAGGGAAGCGGATGTATATGATTGCGGCTTATGCGGCTGGAGCTCCGCAGGTCACTTACTTTGCATCAGAACTCGAGATTGTTTTTAGGGAACTTAAACTGAGCTTAGAAGAAAACTATTTCATCTTGGCCGGTGATTTGAACGCAAAACATGAAGATTGGGGAAACCAACATAGTAATCCCAGAGGTAATCATCTTTTTAATTTGATGAATCTTTACAGCGTTGAATATGGCGTTGACCTGCTGGCTACTGAAAGGCCATCGTATCCAAGAAGCGGCTCCTTTCTGGATCTTTTGCTCTACGCCACCAGACTGACAGTTACAAACAAAGTGGGTAATCACCCGCGAAACTGCCTACCGACAGTTGAGTACGACAGTGATCACTGCGGACTGGCTGCTGTAATGCAGATTCCGAACGAACGCGTGGAGTTGGATCAATACGTTGCAACGCACTCTTACAATTACAGTAAGATGCGTTGGCCTCGTTTCACCAACGCCTTAGCAAGAGAACTTCGTTCGAGTGACATAGCCCCACCAAACAACAGAAACCTGACAAATACAGAAATTGACCAACATTTACAACAGATGGACGAAACAATAAAACGAACGATGGAACGGACAATCCCAAAGTTCAAAGAACGGGACCAAATGGACGCTTACAGAAACGCGACAATTGACGCACTACGTAGGCACAAGAGCGGCTTACTGACAAGACTCAAAAACTTGCACAGACGACTTACAGACCCACGCGACTTCCAGGTTAGGACACTGAAGTCATCAATAAAAAATGTCAATCTGTTGATTAAGGAGAACTACAGGCTATCAATTAACAAGTACTGGGACCGCAAGATCCGGTCAGTTAATTCGAGTGACCCTAGTATGTTCCCCAAAATCAACAAGATATTCAGGAAAAAAAACGATAATGACCTTCCGTGTCTTAAACTCCAAAGAACTGAAGAGAACAGAGACGTACTCAGAACAGCGCAAATAGATCCAGAGGAAGCCATCTTTGACGATGACTTTTACATAATTGAAGATCCGAAGGAAAAAGTGGAGGCGGTGGGAGCTGCTTTCCAGCAAGTGTACAAGGTGAATGTTACTCATTGGCGATCTTAGAACCGCTGTTTCATGCGGTTCAATGACGATTCCTTGGCAAATGCCATAATCGCCGAGCAAACGGGACCAAGTCCCTTGTTAGTGACGAAGGTTGAGCTTCAGCTCATCTTCAATTCAATAAAAAATAAAAAGTCAGCAGGTGTCGATGGTATATAAAACGTTGTACTAAGACATTTACCGACGAAAGCAATCGACATTTACACCACACTCTTCAATAATGCACTGAATAATGCATATTATCCAGTGCATTGGAAGACCGCTTTGGTTCATCCTCTCCCGAAAAAGGGAAAGGACAACTCCAACCCGTCAAATCTTCGGTCGATAAGTCTTCTTCCGAGCATCAGCAAAGTTTTCGAAAAAATCATTAATAGGGCTCTGACTAAGTGGGCTGCGGACAACAAAATAATTCCGGATAAACAGTTCGGGTTCAAGGCGGGTCATGACACAATTCATGCTGCGTCTAAACTTGTTTCTGATATCCAATGGAATAAATCAAAACAACAATGCACAGGTGCTGTTCTGGTTGATTTGGAAAAGGCCTTTGACACCGTATGGTTAGAGGGTCTTTACCTAAAACTGAGCAGGCTTGGCATAAGCAAGCCATTGTTGTATATACTTTATGATATGCCTAACGGTAGAAAGTTTGTTGTCAAAAGTGGCAATGTAACCTCTACCACAACATTCTCAATTAAAAATGGTCTTCAACAGGGAGCGGTGAATTCGCCGATTCTCTTCAGCATTTACACCAGCGATCTGATAGGTAGTCTTACAAAGGCAATTGCGTACGCCGACGATCTAATTGCGTACAGAACGGCCCGAAAGGTTGAGGTTATTAGAATTCTCTTGCAGCGTGATTTCGACAAGATTCAGCGATATTGCGACGACTGGAAACTGAAAATAAATGTCCAGAAGTCAGAGACAATTCTGTTCCGGACTCCGTTGGCTAGGGCCACGAGGGATACGTGTAAGAATTGGCGCAAGATGGTCATCGTTGATCTTCACGGGCAGCCATTGGCGAGCAAAAGTGTAGTGAAGTGCCTCGGTATCTGGTTAGATCAGTATTTATATTTCGACAGACATATAAATGCTGCTCTGACCAGGGCCAGAGGAGCCTTCGCTCTGACGAAACGACTGTTTTTTAGCAGTCGGCTTGACCCAGAGTGAAGGTAATTTGCTACATGGCCCTCATACGGCCAATGATCGTTTATGGTTGTCCTGTGTGGTTCAACGTTGCCCCTTCCCAGATGGAGAAGTTTCGGGTGTTCGAGCGGCAGTGTTTACGACGCTGTACCGGCTTATATCGAACAACCGAATCTTCTTATGAGCATTACTATTCAAACGAGGTCCTATACAACGGGGCTCGAATCAACAGAATTGACAAATTCGTGATAAAACTCGTTCGAGGTCACATTGCAAGAGCTATGTCTTCGACCAACAATTTAATTTTCGGGGCGTTCTATCCGAACGACGAGTATTTTGAGAGTGAACGCTTGAGCGGCTTCATTCCCCCAGAGGCATTCCTCTTTTTAGATAGATGCGGTCTGATACAGGATAGATTGGCAGTTCCGTTAATCTACCACGTCAGACGAAGAACCGTGGATAGGCGACTCCTGTACAATCGGGACGTCTTGGCACAAGGTGGAGCGGAGCTCCTTCGGTTCAATAGGGCTGTGTCCGAGCGGGACCGAACTGACAGGGTGAAGCAGGAGAACCATTTTTGGTGGCTTCAATCGGCACTTGATAATGGGTAGTCGGGATGGGGTTTAAGCCTTGGCCGGCTTACATACTTGTTTTATAGTTTTAGGGTTTAGTTTTAAGTAGAATAGGTATGGTGGAACAAAAAGAAATACAAAAAAAATTAAAAAATAAAAAGAAAAAAAAACCAAAAAAAAAATTAAAAAAAAAAAAACAAAAAATCAAAGAAAAAAAAATAACATGGAATTAAAAAAAAAAACATACAAAAAAGACAGTAAAATATAAAAACAAAAAACGTTAGATTTGCTGCTGTGCTTGTTCTAGTTTTAAGTAGTTTATAGGTAGAATAGGTAGTTTAAGTTAGTTTTAAGTTTTATTTAAGGACCTTATTTTAAGTAGTTTGTAAGTAAAAATAAATAAAAAGGTTATTGATATTAGTTTTTTTCAAAATTTTCTAATAAAAACAAAACAAATAAAATTTAAATTGAAGTAAAATAGATCTTAAGGCCGAAAGGCATTAGTAATTAGTGTTATAGTTTAGCTTAGAGTGTCCGTATGGGACCATTAAGTTAGTTGTAAGTTATGGATAATTAGGCTAGTTTTATGAATTTTTGTCTAGCTTTAAGATAGGTTTAAGAATGGATTAATAAAAATGAATTAAAAAAAAAAAAAAAATGCTTTTCATTATTGCTGAGGTTAGGTAAAAATCGTATTTAAGGAATAGAAAATTAAGATTAGTTTTTTAGTTATAATTAAATTGTAAGAGACGGCGAAACGCTGCAAATCGAAAAATAAATAAAGTTTTTTTAAATATATTTATGTAGTAAGTTTTAACTGGCGCCCGAGCAGGGACCGCGACGAAACCTCTATTTTGGAAAAAACCAAACGCGTAACGAAGCCCTCAAGTAGTGCGTCGCGAAAGAATTTCCAAGTAGAGCACCGAGTAAAAACAAACTATTTTGGAAAAAAGAAACAAACGCGTAACAAAGCCCTCAAGTAGTGCATCGCGAAAAGAATTCCAATTAGTGCGTAGAGTAAAAACAAACTATTTGGAAAAAAAAACCAAACGCGTGATAAAGCCCTCAAGTAGTGCGTCGCGAAAAAACTTTGATCATAAGCTTAATATTACTTCATTTTTTTTTATAAAACTACTTAACCCTAAATAATCATATGTATTTCTTAGTCTTTAAGATTACATACAATTATTTTTCAATAGGAATTATTATAAAAATCATAAAAGTATTTAAAAAAAAAAGGAAAGGTCATTAGACAGCAGTTATAAAAAATTATTCATTAATATTTTAAACTAACTAAACCCGATAAAATTTAATAATCATGGCGAATCCACAAAATCTTGCTAGACCTCCAATTGTTGAATCCCAACCAAATCCTACGGTCCAACAGCATGCAAATAATAATAATATAAATCGCTCTGAATTACAAAGTGTAATTACATCCATGGTTACCCAAGCCCTCCAAACAGAACGAAGACGCATTATTCATTCTATAATGAATCCCAATTCTGATCAATTCGCAGGAATTGACCAGGTAATCAACCCAGATCAACGATCAAATATTTCAGAACTTGATAAAATACCTGATGTTGTCAGGAGCTTAAGAGAGTTCCCTGGACAACCAGGGCTCATGGCGCAAAAGCGTCGAAAGAATTCTAAGAATCTATGATTCCACTAGAGGTTCCCCAAAATATTTCGGTATCATAAACGTAATTCGAAATAAAATTGTTGGACACGCAGACCATGTTCTCTAGTCTTATAACACTCCTCTTAACTGGGAGAATATTTCTAGATGCTTAACACTACATTACGCGGACAAGCGCGACCTAGGAACTTTAGAATACCAATTAACGTCTTTAGTACAGGGTAACTCTTCTGTTCAGGACTTAGGTAGTTTACTCTCACCTGTCATTGATCCTCAACAAAATTGGATCAATGGAAATGGGCACGAAAACAGTAAACATGTTAATGCAGACTTATAGGGACAAAGTCCTAGACACCTTTATAAGGGGTCTTAAAGGCGATCTGCCTAGGCTTCTCGGCATCCAAGAACCTTCAGATCTACCTCAAGCATTACATTTATGCTTAAAACTTGAAAACCAATATTATCGTTAGTAATATGCATTAACAACAAACAATAATGCAAAGAGAATCTATAGTTCAATACCTCCAGAACTTCCTCCTAGAAGAACAAATAATAACAATAATTCCTTACCCGATCGTCAAACCCCATTCTACCCCTAACTTGCTCACTTTGCATATGTCCCTCGTCCTGTAGAGAATTATAACAATTGCTCTTACCCATTCAACACTAATGTTCAAAAACAACAACCTTACAATGGCCTTAACTACCAACGTCCATTTCAAAACCAGACACAGGGAAATAATTCCAGGCTACCTGTAAGGTCACAACCATGGGTTGAAACAATGGAAACTTCCACCATTAGAACAGCCCAAGTTAACTATGCAAACAGGCCGCAACAAAACCAAGAAAGATGGCCACCAGCTCCAAAACGACCAAATCAAATGCCACAGCAGCCTAATTATCCAAGTAAACTCCAGAGGAATTTCCATATTGAGGCCTCTCCTCAAGAAGATTCTGCAGCCCAATTAAATCCTTCAGTTCAAGAGGTGGAGTTACAACAATACTATGCCGTTCCACAGTCTCTTGATCATAAATTCGAACAAAGCTTCAATAATTATGTTTAACCACTAACACAAATGGACGAAAATACCACTGAGATAACATCCGAGCTTAGTGATATTCATTTTTTAGATTAGCCAGCTCTTCACTGCCTAATATAGAAGTAAAAACAAGCAGTGGAGAAGTGCTGAAAATGTTGTCGTCTTTGGTAAAAAATCCAAAACCTAACGATGAAAAATTCTTTGCTAATTCAGTTGGAGGAAAAATAGAAATTACGCACCATACCTTTGTAAATTTATTTGGACTAAGCGACACAAAAATCACATCTTCTTAATGCCACACCTTACATCTTTCCACGGTATTCTTGGGAACGATAGCTTAAAAGATTTAGCAGCAATAATTCACACACGACACAATTACATGATTATTAGAAATAGCTTATAAATACGAATCAAACAGTTTACCACACAAGCTGTAAATACATTGACCCTTAGAACTGAACATATGACACTAGAACAACGGAAGCTAATCGAAAATTTGGCCGCAAGGTATCCTAAATTATTGGACGAACCAGATGAAAAGCTAACTTATACTGTAGTAAAAGGTGAAATTCGTACAACATCAGATTCACCTGTCTATACAAAATGTTATCCATATCCAATGACCCTCAAAGACGAAGTAGAAAGTCAAATACGAAAACTTCTTAATGATGGTATTATACGCCCTTCAAGATCACCGTACAATTCACCAGTGTGGATTGTACCCAAAAAGTCAGACTCTTCTGGTGAAAAGAAGTTTCGGTTGGTGATCGACTACCGGAAACTTAATACCATCCCAATTCCTGACAGGTACCCCATACCCGAAATCAATGGAGTACTCGCGCAATTGGGCGAAAACAAAATTTTCACGGTCATTGACCTAAAGAGTGGTTTTCATCCAATTCCACTCAAGGAAAAGGATATCGATAAAACAGCCTTTTCCGTAAATAACGGCAAATATGAGTTCACCCGCCTGCCTTTTGGGCTGAAAAATGCCCCTTCGATATTCCAAAGAGCGCTAGACGACATACTAAGATTGGGCATATTGGGAAAATATGCTTCGTCTATATAGACGATATTATTATATTCAGCAAAGATGAGGAGTCACACTTACGAAATATCGAAACAATCTTTAGAACATTAGAACCTGCTAACATGAAAGTTCAGCTTGACAAATGCGATTTCTTTAAAAAAGATGTTGAGTTCCTTGGATTTCTCATTTCTTCAGATGGCATTAAAACCAACCCGGAAAAAGTAAAGGCAATACTTAACTTTCCATACCCCAAGACGCTTAAAGACCTGAGATCTTTTTTAGGATTATCAGGATATTACCGTCGTTTCGTCAAAGATTATGCCAAGTTGGCAAAACCCTTGACAACACTTTTGAGAGGGGAAGACGGACGGTTGTCCAAAAATCTTTCAAGTAAGAAACTAATCAGTCTAAACGAAGAAGCAATAAAAGCTTTCACGAAACTAAAAAACTCGTTAGCATCAAAAGAAACCATTCTATCCTACCCAGATTACAAAAAAGAATTCGAACTTACCACGGATGCGTCAAATTACGCACTCGGAGCAGTCCTTTCACAGGATGAAAAACCAATAATATTTATTAAACGTACACTTTCCGAAACCGAAGAGGCGTATGCCACAAATGAGAAAGAAATGTTGGCCATAATTTGGGCTTTGCAATCTCTCCGAAATTATCTCTATGGTTCAGCTAAGGTTAAAATTCTAACGGACCACCAGCCTCTGACGTATGCTTTGAGTAGCAAAAATCAAAATTCTAAAATGAAGCGTTGGAAAGCCGCATTGGAAGAATACAACTACGAAATGATATATAAGCCTGGCAAGGCGAATGTTGTTGCTGATGCACTCTCAACACCACCCCTTGATTCCCAAATACATTCACTTACAGCTTCACAACATAGCGACGAAAGTTCCTCACACGAACTTATACCAACAGTAGAAACGCCGATAAATGCCTTCAGAAACCAACTTATTCTTCGAATAGGAGATGAAGACTCTTACCAACTTCAATACCCTTTCTCAAGTTTCCGTAGACACATTTTCACAAAACCTCAATGCACGAAGGAAAATCTCATTTCTATATTTAAACGGTACTTAATCCCCACTATAGTCAACGGGTTAATGACTAACGAAAGTACAATGGGCATTATCCAAAATATTTACCCCCTTTATTTTAAAAATTATAAAATCCGCTTCACACAAACTAGAGTTACCGACTTAACCATCCAAGCTGAACAAGAGGAAAAAATCCTTAAAGTCCACAATAGAGCTCATCGTAATGCACGCAAAAACAAAGAACAATTAATTCAAAATTATTTCTTTCCCCAAATGAACTGAAAGGTTAATAAAATAGTAAATCAATGCCAAACATGCCACGAACACAAGTATGATCGACATCCACAAAAACCTGAGCTCAGACCAACCCCATACCTCAATATCCAGGCCACATCTTACTCTTAGATATTTATTCAACAGAAGGAAATTTGGTGCTTACAGCCCTTGATAAATTCTCTAAATACGCTCAGACAAAAATTATTAAGTCAAGAAAGAGCTGTGCAAGATATATTAGAACCTTTAAGACAGATATTGTTCAACTTCGGCGTCCCAAAAATTGTTGTCTTTGACAACGAAAAATCTTTTAGCTCAGCTTCTGTTTGTTTCTTAATGAAAGATCAACTAAAAATTGAGATTTACAAAACTCCACCGCATTCCAGTACAATAAACGGGCAAGTAGAGAGATTTCACTCTACGCTTTCGGAAATAATGCGTTGCTTGAAAACCGAAAATATTCACAGATCATTCCTAGAGCTATTAGATAGATCCGTATACGAATATAATTGCTCAATTTACTCAACAATAGAAAAGAAACCGATCGAAGTATTTTTTGGCAGAAACGTAAGTACAGACCCGGAACAATTTGAATTAGCAAGGGAAGAAAACATTCTTAAACTACGTGAAAAACAGAAAAGTGACCTAAAATATCATAACAAGGAAAGAAGCCCTATTAAAAACTATTTGCCTGGCGAAATCGTACATTGCAAAGTAAACAAACGGTTAGGTTCTAAACTATTACCTCGCTTCAAAAAAGAAATAGTCAAAGAAAACAAATCAAAAACCATAACTACCGAATCTGGTAGAATAGTGCATAAAGCCAACATTAAAAGTTAAAAATCATCCTTTCACAGGTACCTAACATCATTGGTTCACGCAGGCATTGAGGTCCTTGATTACTCCAATTCGGAGATAATCATACTCAAAAAGGGGACAGCAAGAATTCAAAATGGAAACCTTAAATTTATCTATATCATAGAGCTATCGACTTACGAAGATTTTATCCTAAAAACATCATCCCTCCTATATCAAAACATCCCAATACAAAATACATCTTATGCAATCCTTGAGCATGAACTAAAACAAATTAAAACCCTTCTTAACAATATTAAAATAAAAAAGCAAAATTCAAGATCGGAAAGATCAATAAATTTTATCGGTACCGCCTGGAAATGGGTTGGAGGAAACCCTGATCATGATGATTTTTCCATTATAACAAATAAGATAAACGAGGTTTTAGAAAATAATAACAACCATAATAAGTTTTAATTAATAAAGTATATATTGATAGAATAAACAAGTTGACAAACATAACTAATGAAATACTTAATGAAACTAAAAAGGATAAAAGTTTTCTAAATGAATTAGTACTAAGCTTGCTTTATAAAATAAAACTTATATTAAAGAAGAAATAACAAATGCGATTTATGCAATAGAATTAATTAAAATGAATATTGTTAGTTCAAACATATTATCAAAAACTGAAATTAATGTAATAATGGATAAAATAGATAAGAATAAAATAAATGTACCATTCAGAAACATTAGAATTCGCAGATGTAAAAATTTCTATGAATAATTCCACTATAATCTATATTGTAAGCATCCCGAAAACAGAAGATATGATATATGAAAAGTTAATTGTAAAGCCAATCATAAAAAACAAAAAGTACGTGAATAAAATTGAAAATGAAAATATTTTAAAATGTAATAATGTTATGTATGGAATAAGAAATAATTGTAAGACTATAAATGATATATCAATCTATAAACAAGCAAACTTAATAGACCTCAGCAATGACAAATGCCTATTTAATTTAATGAAAAGTAAAAAAGCAATATGTAAGCAGACAAATAGTCAACACATCCCGCAGATCGAAGAACTGGCAACGGGAATAATCCTACTGAACAATTTTGATGGTAATATAGATATCGATAACAACACCCAACAATTGAACGGAACGTACCTCATCAAATTTTCAAACACTACATTGAGAATCATGAACCAGCAATACATCGCAGAGGAAATATCAGAGATCCATGAGATACCACCACTCTTGCATCTAGTTTCGGAGATATCAGAGAAGGAAGAAATCTTATCACTTCAACTCATGAAGGAACTTTATATAAATAACACCAAAACCATCAATAAAATCCGGATAGAAAAAGATATTCATCAATACCTACATGAATTATTCTTTCTTCGCAGCTATATTTTTTCTCTTCATATTAACACTACTGACGACCCATCTGAAAAAAAGAAAGTTTACCGAAACAACAATCACACCTGTATTCATTCCTCCCGAAAATAATTCAACACATCTTAGCATCTCTGAATATCCGAGAATTCACAACCTGCCGTACTTTTAACACGAGGACGTGTTAAATTAAGAGGGGAAGAGTTAACACACAACATCGCGAAAACTGCTACACTAAATGCTGACTTGCATTGCACGTGTAAGCCCAATAAAACTACACAAAATTCCCGGAATTTGTTGTTGAACAAAACGGCGACTACATGGTTTTCATTATTGCTGAGGTTAGGTAAAAAATAGTATTTAAGGAATACTGTAAAAGTAAAAGTAAAAGATGGCGTAGCGCTGCAAATCGAAAAATAAATAAAGTTTTTTTAAATAAATTTATGTAGGTAGTAAGTTTTAACTTATACAAATGCACAGGCATAAGTAACAGTGTTTTGACAGCAATAAATCAGCTGATATTTAAATAATCAACATGGCTGATCTAAAAAGAGAAAAACCGAATAAAAAGTGGTCAATTGCAGAAATTATGTATAAGAATAATTGACTTAAATTCATCAATAATTATAGCAGCAGCTTCTTCTATAAGCGAATCAATAATTTGTTTTTTTTTTCAGTTTTCCTCGGCATATTAAAACCAAAATAAAATTTTGAATTTCACATAAAAAAAACAAAAATCAGCTGTTCTTACAACTGTCAAAAATCGCTGCAAGAACACCTTGCTTTTTTATTTGCTTTTCGGGCGTTCACTATGTTGTGCATATATTTACGACTAAATGCACTAGATCGTGAATTCCCCTAATTTATTTCCTCTATGGGGTGTGCAGTGCAAGTTTTCTTTTTTACACACTGAGAATCGAAGCTAACATGTGAGATATTTAAAAAAAAAAACTTATTTATACGGAATCATTTGGGTCAAAACATGCAGGTTTTCTTATTTAACACTGTATCTGTGTAAGAGTTAAGTGCTTGCTTACTGGAGATAAAATTTTTAATAGAATGAAAAAGGAGCATAGAGTATAAAAATTAAAGAGGGATGATTCGTTGTGGAGTCGAATCGTTCTTGCGCAGGCAGTTTTTTTTTTAATGACTGTTGTAAAGGCTACTTTTCATTATTTTTAATAAATAGCTATCAGTTTTTAATAGAAGTGAAATATTTTGTGACAAGACCAGACCGGAACGGAATGTGACTGACTAAGTTGATTTTAGAAAAGCTTGGATTACATGGAATTTTAGTATGTTACAGTTGAAGCCAAAGTTATGATAATGGTTCGAATATGAAAGGTAAAGAATCTGGTGTTCATAATCGAATTCAAACCCTGGAACCAAAATCATTTTTCGCTCCATGTTGCTGCAATTCCTTTACTTTAGTGGTTAATAATGCTGCTCGGTGATCATTATATGCAGGTAAATTTGTCGATACAGTTCAATGTTTGTATAACAATGTGGGATATTTATAAGAAAAAAATTCCAAGTCTTACTTTTTATACTCCTCTCTGAGACTAAATGGGAGAGCAGGTTAGAAGCATTGAAGTCTTTAAAAACTAATTTTGAAGAAATATAGTAAATCTAGAGGCAAAAAACAATGCAGAGTCTTTAGGAAATAAAATGTTTGAATTTTACATTCATTTGGTGGTTTCTAATTCGGTTTAATATTTTAGAAAATATAAATAAAACTTGTTTATATTTGTAAAGTCCGTCCGTAGGTATGTTCAATTAACCGAGCTAATTGCTAGTTCCCTAGAGAAATACCAAATATGTTTCCTGAAGTTTCATCATTGCGATCATAATGGAGAAAAGACTTTATGCTGATGAATGTCCTGAAACTATATTAGACCCGAAACAAAGATTTAAAGTAGATTTTTTTTTCAAAATACCCAATCAAGCCATTCAACCAATTACAGAAAAGTTTGAACAGCTTGATACATATAGTATAGAGTTTTCATTTCTAAGTAACAGTTTAAAAAATAAAAATGTACGTCCTTCATTCCTTAATTTGCAGAATGTTTTAACATTAGGTAGTTTTAAAGATTTAGATGGAGAAGAATTGTTTCAAGAGTTAACCTTAATATCCCCGCTTGCTAAACCACAAAGCTCAAGTTTAGATGTGTTAAATTTTATTTTTAGTCCAAACCTTGAAGCATCAGGAAAACGTGTTTTTTTTAAACTTAAAATTTGGAAAAAATATCTTAGGAAAGATTGGTAGGTTTATCTATAATGTCAATTGAAAATGAATTATTAATTTTTTTAGACTTTGATCTCATTTCTGAATTTGCAAGATGTAAAGCCAGAAAAGTAAGTTTTAAAGTTTAAACGTTTCCCCTCTGCTCATTTCATCACTGTGTTTAAGTTTATGGTTACTTGTGATACCTCAATAAACGTACTGAAAGTCTACCTCCTGGGTAATGTGGGAAAGGCTTATGCTTGCGTATCAGTTAATGTGTGAAAATATAAAAAGAGACACTTTCTACTAATCTTGGACAGGGCGCAAGTTTAGCTGGGGCCGGCCCTGCCCACACATTATATTTGATCCCCCTTATATCACATATGAAGAATGTTTTCCAGTAGATAAAATACATTCATACGAAAACCTTTGGGGCACTATCGCGTTGCCATCGACTTCGAACAAATGAAACATGGATTGAACCGAAAAAACAACTTGTCCCCACTAATTTCTAGTCCAGTCTTTGTGTTTTAGCCCGTTGCAAGCTTTGTTTTTTCATTTTGCAAGTAAGAAGGACCTTTTTGCCGGTCATCGTGCATTCTTTGCCTAGTCCTTTTTCTTATTATTTGTTTCCAGTTTGTGACTAGAAACTTTTATTAACGCCCCCAGAAGGAGAAATCTGTTTCGGTTTGAATAAAACGCTCTTCACTTGGTGATATTGTACAGTTTGATATTGGACAGTTTGTGACTAGAAACTTTTATTAACGCCCCCAGAAGGAGAAATCTGTTTCGGTTTGAATAAAACGCTCTTCACTTGGTGATATTGAACGATCAGACTTGTTATATGTACTGTACACTCTATTTGATTGGTACCAACTCGACGTGCTATTTTACTATTGAAAATATTTGTCTCATGGAATACTTCAATTTGAGCCTTTAAACTAAAGATAACACTATAGCGAAGTAAAAGGAGTAGACAAAACTATAATATTTCAAGTCAGCGCTTGTTTTAAAATGAGGGTACTTGAAGCTGCTGAAAGCTGACTGCTTATTTGTCAAATAAAATGACAAATAAGTAAAAAAAATAGAACAAAATTAGGCAACTATGCCTATCCGCAAAATGGTTTTTATTCTAAACAAAGCAAACAGTCTAAAAACCGTATTCAGCACACATGTAATAATAACATTGCAAATATAAGAACAAATTTTAAAATTAGCCTGAACCAACTAGCAATATAATATTTTCGTTTTATTAATATACATTATAAAAACACTGTATTTTTTGCTATTATGTAATCAATGTCTAGCGTCCACGGATTTTTAAAAGCTTTCCATTCACTTTGCAGTTGAATGAATCGATTTTCTTTACACCTGAACCTGTAAACTTGTGTTATTACTTTCTCAGAATTTTGTAAAACCGTTTTGTGAGATTCTGCAAGGGCTGGTATATCTTCATGATGAAAATACTCATAGAAACTTGTTCCAAGTAGCTCTTGAGGCAGGAAACCAATCACAAGTGTGGACCTTAAAATAATAATAAAAAAATATATATTTTAATGTCCTTATACATAAATACTTCTGCATTATACCTTTGATCGATAAATATAAACTTTCCATCTACTGAATGTCTGGAGATGAATAACAACTGTCGAATGTTCGGATGATTATCCAACGACGATGGAATATTAGCTTCCAAAATATTTGGCTGAATCCTACCTACAGCAACGAGGCATGACATATTTGTAAGTTGTTCGTCTGCATCTCCTTCTCTTTCCTCAAGTTTAATAGGTATCCAGGACTTAAGATAACCAGTACACTGAAAAACACGATACTTTTTGCTAGTTGTTAGTTTGGATTTCTTTTTATTTGAACTGATTGAACTCGAAGACGTATCTGATTCATCCTTGATTTGCCTTTTAGGTAATTGCAGCTTCATTCGGCAAAAAAAAGATCTTCTTGCCCCTGAGCAAAGTCGATAAATGCCCTGTGGTGCTTGACTCTTTACTGGGAGCATTGCTACAAAAAATTATTACTAATACGTTTTTTCTCCTTTTTTGGTCTGACCCTTACTTTTAGCGTCTACTAAACGATCTCGAGGTCCTGGTTCCATGGATGAAAGTTGTTCCTTCACTTTTGCCACGTCTTTTGGGTGAAGAATATCAAACCAACTCTGACCAAGCAAGTCATTTTGCGTACAATTGAGAACAGATGAGACTGATTCTGAAATGAATAAAATTCGCCCTCTGTCGCACCCTACGACAAAAACAAACCCATCTGCAGCTTGTAAAATCAAATCCTTAAGCTCCTGATCCGAAAGAAAAGCGGGTTGATATGTGCATTCATAGAAAGGTTTAACAGTTCCACGAACACTTTTGAGATGCTGCACGGCCATACGAAGAACAGTTAATTTGTCCAGCTTTCTATGCATTGTATTGCATATGGGAATAATTGAAGAAAGCTCGTTAATGTATGTATTCATTTTATCTCGCCTCCGCTTCTCAATTTCACTATGATTCTGTCTAAAAAAAGGTATGTATTATGGATTTTATAATCAATCATTTTTTTATAAAATTATTTGTTTCCATCACTATATCATAAAACACATTTTTGTCCATTATTAATAACAATCCTAACTAAAATATATAGGTGAAATTTTACCAGAAAAAGGCTCAAGAGGATCAAAACGTGTTTGAAGTTTTATAGCAGAAGGGAATATAATTAGAGCATACAAAAAGTGTTCCTTTATCAGTTCTCGCTGACTTATGGCTCATTTCATTTACATATTCTCGTATATATAGTGCAACCAGCACTGGATTTGGAAAGGTGAAAATGAGATTTCACTCTAACTAGCACTTGATAGAAAGAACGGAATTATCCCAATTAGCGGACATTAAGAATAGAATGGTAGTCAAAAAGTTTTATTTTTTCACTGAGACGAATTTGAAAAATAATTGTGTCTTTTAAATTGTTTGCATTATTTAAATAAAACTTTCAATGCAACCAAATACTACTTATTTAAACTAGCTTAATTGAATTTAGTCCAGTCAAGTCTTAAAAAAAAAGAATAATAAGAACATTTCTTACTAAATATATAAATGATTTTTATTGAATTAAGTTGTGTATTTTTTACAAAACTTGTCCGTTAGTAAACTTAATTGTGGTTTGAGGAAAAAAATAAGAGGAAACAAGCAACAAAAAAAAATTATTTCAGAAGTTTTAATTTTTTCTCTGGTTCTCTTCAATAAGGATTAGGTCGGGTAAGATATACTCGTAAAGTTGCCATTTTTACCACATTCTGGTCTTTTATCTAATGCTTGACTATACTCGTCATGTTTTATTGTTTTACTTGAAAGAAATAGTATATAAGCTCATTAAGGATTTTTTTTAAACTAATTTCTTATCTTCAAAACTCAATTCTCACGGTGCAAAATTAAGAAACTACTGCCAAAACTTTAACACTACATTCTCGAGGGTTGCAAAACGATCAAAACAGAATCGCGTAATACCATTTCATTTTCAAATGTATTCTAGAGCGTTGTAGTAAACTGTATTTTCATAGTTGACACAAATTGAATACTTTTTGTTATTAAGGTCGTGATTCTATCGAAGGATAAATATTTCGAACCTACATAGCAAGAATCTTGGAAATTGGAAACAAAGGCCGGCCTTCTTAAAATGGTTACGCGTTTGGAACAGTAGACACCATTGGGTTTTCAAAGCATTTCTTATACGCTGCCCTTTGAAGTTCACGTCAAAGACAAGGATGAGAATCTAAAATCGAATATATAAGGCTGAGGGTAGTGTCATCAGCGAACCATCTAACATAGCAACAACATCAAAAAACTAAGGACGATTTTACAAATGAATAACTTACCAAACAACATAATTAATAGCCTAATCAACGAAAAATTACATAAAATACTCAACAAAAATAACCAAGCAACAACAAAAGTGGACTCTGGCAACCCTAAATATTACTCAGTCACATATATTCCTCATCTCACTGACAACAAAACACTCAATAACACATTACCAATAAACAAAAGAAATGCCATTTTTGCTCATAAAGCTAACGCAACTTTAAACTCAATATTTACAAACCCTGAACCAAAAAAAGAGACAATAGACTCTCTGGAGAGCTTGAGGATCCAGCAGAAAATTAATAAGACGATGAACCATCAGGAAGACGTCGACAACATTAGTGGTTTGTATAGTGTGGCCATACCTTAGTTGTTAAATACGGTGATACTAGTGTTGTCCATATTTAAACTTTTCGCACTTTTGGTGCAACTTTTAATCATGTTTTTTTATTTTTTAATATAAAATAGTAAGTTTTCGATTGTAAATTTTTGTTATAAGAAATATTTTGTACTAACGATGTATTTAAATATATATATGTAGGTAAATAAATCCCCTGAAGAAGCTAGAAAACAACTGGCGAAACGTAGGGTAGAACCAAGATGGGTTAGTTTTATTTTATTATTAATCGCATCCAACTGATTGATCATCAAAGCCCAAGAAACAAAAAAAATTCTCACAGAATGATTTTTTTATTAGAAATACATATCTTAAACAATTCCAGCATATCAAGGTTATTCGAATAGTTTGAATTTGGTTTAGTATTGATTAAATACACATATGATTTGTTATAAAAGTGTTTTTTATTCTTGGGCTGTGTGATGGATTGCTGACAGTTGATAAAGTCAATCTCTGCTGACATTTTTCTTCAATTGTTTGTTTTGTTTGGCAATTTATCATGAATCTATTAAGGACTTTCAGTTCATATAGCATTTTAATGGTAGAATTGTTTTAAGTTCATTTCTGGCTAAATGATTTCGTCAATCACCTTTCCATCTACTCGTATTACTATTAACTGTTTGGTGCGATTCATATATATATTTATAATCGGTCTTTATTTTTTCATATTAAGAAGACTTGGTGTTACTGTGAAGGGCGAGCGCCATCGGGCCATTCTTACTTTGATCTCTTCTTCGAATTAATTCTTCCCGTTTACTTTTTATAGGGCTACAATATTTGATTAAGTAGACCACCCAGCAACTCTTAAAGCATTGGAACACGAAATTTTTCGATTTCAATCAAAGTCCTCATATTGGATTTTTTCTAGATACATTTAAAGACGGCGCGAGTAAAGGTAGGAGCCAGTATGATCTAACTGGATTTATTATTTTTATACAATGTAAGCAAATGACACATTAGTCTTTTAATTTCTAATGAAGTTAAAGCGGTAGAAATATTCAGAGAAAAGTTATAGATATGAAGTAATGATGTGCCGAAAACTATTAAAAAAAAAACCTGTTGACTTAATGAAAGCTGGATTTTTGATGTTTGTTTGTTTATGAAGTAATGATGTGCCGAAAACTATTAAAAAAAAACCTGTTGACTTAATGAAAGCTGGATTTTTGATGTTTGTGTGTTTATTTGAATGATACGGAAAGCTGTTAAATTTGTATCAGAAATCGCTCCCTAGAATTTACTTGTTCAATGATGAGATTTAAGACTTAGAAGGAAGCTAACCAGTGGTACTTTTGTCGTATTTTACCCTTCCTAAAAAAGGAACGTAAATTTGAATTCTTATATAGTATTTTTGCAGTGCTCTGAAAGCATCGTTAAATTTTAAAAAATTAGTGAACCGTAGTACCCGTGACATGATGGTTAGTGCGATGGACTGTCGTGCGAAAGGTCTTGGGTTCGATCCCTGCCTATGCCATCTACAATTCCTCTTGCGAGAAATTGACAAATTCTTCAAAAGTAATTCTTGTCATGAAAAGTGCTTTCTCAAATTTGCCGTTCGGATTCGGCTCAAATCTGTAGGTCCTTTCATCCCTGACAACAGTACTCGCATACAGGAATGGTTGAAAGTTATTAGTGAACCGTGAAAAACTTCGTTAGTAAAGAGATTTGGAACTTGGTGCTACATCTTACCGATATTTTTTATGCATGGCTCATTTTAAAGGTTGTTAACAGTAGTACACAAAAATAAGTTTCGAGAATTATCCAATTAACCACGCGTATATATAATTGTAGTTTACTTTTAATAAACTTCTCTACCAAACATAACTTTTTTAGCAATTTTACTTAAAAAGGATAAGGTCGTTTTTTATCATATTTTACTGTAGTTTTATTGTTTCATTGTAATATGCACCCAAATACCTTAAATTCATGGACCATTTACATATTATGGGTCTTATGATTTAAAGAATAAGTACAGAATTCAACTTTTGATAAAGTATATGCTCAAGAACATAAACATATTGTAGTTTCTTGTACGAAATGACACACATTACTCTTCATATAAAATGTTTTAATATTTTACTTTTTATTTTCATCATATGTTTTAGTTGTCTTATCATCGAATGTTTCGTCATCCAGGTTGTCAAATTCACTGAAAAGAAACAATAGTCTTATTTAGATTAATTGTTGTTTTAATGTTTTATATAAAAAATATTTTGTTTTGAGACGCAAATTTAAAGGTGCACATTTTTTTTCCTGTCTTAAAAACGGGGTATGGGACATAAGGATATATAATGTGATTTAATTTTAAATTTCAATCTGTTGATTGAGAGATCATTAGTTGATTAGTGGTACGTTTTCAGCCAAGGTGTCTAATAAAAGCTTATCACTACAACTGCAAAAATACCTTTCATTTGACATAAGTATATAATTAAAGTATTGTAAAGTTAAACTTTAAGGCATAGAAAAAAATCACAATGTATCATATTTCGTATCTCCGGCTTATTACCATTGAATGAAATTAAGTCAGTCACCGACTGATCTCTGAGCCGTCAACATCGTTCTCTCGATTGTTCTTTTGCTCGCTTCTTAATCGGTTAATTTTCTCACCGCACTTCTCCTATTTCACTGTCATTTTCCTCCTTCTTTTTTCCCATGACATTTATTTTTGTCTGTGTTTAATTTGTGTAAGAAGTGATTAATGGCCTTCGGGCCAAATGTGCTGAAAGGCAACAGGTTTGCTGAATTATTTCAGCCCCCTGAACCGCCTCACAAAAGAAAGAAAAAAAATAATACTCCCCACACAATAACAATTGAAGATATTCCATCCCACTCAAACTTTAAGAACCCTAAATTCATAGTAAATACCCCTACCGACCCAAAAATACCCCTTACTTACATAATTGTGTTTATAATAAAAAAATCAATAGCTGCCATAAGCTCTTCGTATGAGTATATAACACAACTCCTTATCGTAGTGAAATCCCTCCATATTTCTAATCTTTTCTTATCCAAAAACAACCTTTCTGGTCACTGCCCAGTCTCGATCTCACTACACAAGCAACCCAATTGTTCTAAAGGAACAGCGTACGCCCCTGCTTGATTAACGTGCCTCAAAGTGAAATAATCGAGAAAATGAAAGACCAAGGTGTAACCGAAGTCTTCAAATTTAAAAAAAAATCTGACGGTAACTGATGTTTTAAGATTCTGAACAGTAATAATATTTATTTTCAATACATCAAACATATAGAAATTAGTACAATTTGGTAACGATAAAATAAACTAAGTATTTAAAAACAAAGTATCAAATCTCAACTTTCAACACCCCCACTAGATTTGCATACTTTTATACCAATGAGAGTACAACAGTTGTTATGTTTTGTACAGGGAGTCCTTTGGTAAGAACATCAGCAGGCATCTCTTCAGTTTTCAAATATTCTACTTTTAATTTATTATCTTCTATAAGAATGAAATGATGCCTTATATCGATGTGCTTGCACGTACGTCATAAACGTTGTTTTTAGGTATGTTTATTGCACTCTTGTTATCGCATTGCAATATACGAATAAGTTCTTGATTCCAATTAATTAGTTCTCGCAATAAAGATTGAAGCCAAAGTGCTTCTTGAGATGTTGAGGCTAAGGCCATATACTCAGCCTCTGTGGTGAAGAGAGCGACAGTAGGTTGTTTCTTTGCATTCCACGAAATAGGTTCTCCTTGGTATTTAAAGAGATAACCTGTAGTTGATTTTCTGTCATCTGAGTCACTAGCCCAGTCAGCATCCGACAATCCTTCTAAACATCCTTCAATGTCTCTATTGTATTCTAACTTGTAATTTATTGTTCCTTTTATATAACGGAAAAATCGTTTAAATCTTAATAAAGCCCCCACTGCAAAGGATAAATCTGTTCGACTTACTTCTGCTGAATATGAAATGCTTCCAAAAGCTTCTTGATATGGAACGGTTTTCATGTAATCAGTTTCGTGTTTGCTTTGTTGACGTGTTTCTTTTATAAGCTTTTGGTTAATATCTAAGGGTGTGGATACCGGATTACAATCCTCCATGTTGAATCGCTTGAGAGTATTCTTTAAGTATGTCCGTTGGTCTATCCACAACTTTCCCCTTTCTCGATCGCGAGTTATTTGCATACCAAGCACAAATTTAGCTTCTCCAAAATCTTTCATCTCGAATGACTTAGCCAAATTTTCTTTGATAATTCTTTTTTCATCTTTGTGATTTGTAAAAATCAGTATGTCGTCTACGTAAATAGCGACGAAAGTTTTATCTGTGCTGTTTGTCTTGTAATAAATACACGGATCGGGTTTTGATTGTTTAAGTCCAATTTTTTCTTTAAAGTTTCTTATTCCAAACTCTGCAAGCTTGTTTGAGACCCTACAGTGATTTCTTGAGTTTACATACTCTATTTTAACATTATCAAAACCTTCAGGGAGATTCATTTAAATTTCTTCGTTAAGTTCACTTTGGAGGAAAGCAGTCACAACATCCATTTGATCGATATCCAAATCAGCCAAACTTAGAAGTACCCTTATGGACGTGTACCTTACGACGGGAAAGAAACTATTTGTTGATAATCGATCCCTTGACGTTGCGAATACTCCTTCACGACCGATTCAGGTTCATATTTTTCGACATTACCACTTGCATCTTTTTTCGTCTCTTCATTGCCTCAGCGACTGTCTTTGGATCTTCATTATTGTTGCTGGCCACGTACGATAGATAACCGTATTTTTCAGGTGGATTTCTTATTCTGGTAGATTGTCTTATTCTTCTCTTAGATATGATTCTTTCTGATGATTCTTCAACAATGAAATCATCTTGGGCATCCAAAAAACTGTTTTCACTTGACGTTTCGTCACTTATTTCGATTGGTATTTCATTGCTTGAATTCACTGATTGAATTTCGTCTTCATTCCCCACTGAATCATATCCTGTAAAAATATCACAATAAGATGTATCGTTTGTCTCACCATCTTTTGGAAAAATTTGCTCATGGAAAACTGAGTCTCGACTTATTATGACTTATTTTTTCTTAACGTCATAGAAGCGATATGATTTTGAGTGTGTGCAGTACTTCTTTTTCTTTGGCATCGAGTTTCTTCCGCTTTTTTGGAATGTGAATAACTGCCTGACAACCGAAAACTTTAAGATGCTGTAGATTCACTCTTCTCCAACTTCAGATTTCTTCAGGTGTTTTTTTCTTTTGTACCTATGCAAGGTGTTCTGTTCGTTAAATAAACTGCCGTATTTGCAGCTTCAGCCCAAAAATGTTTGTGTAAACCAGACTCAATGAGAAGACAACGCGCTTTTCGATTATGGTTCTATTCATTCTTTCTGCCAACCCGCTTTTTTGTGGAGAATATGGAACCGTTGTTTGATGTTGAATGCCTGCATCTGCTAAAATCTTCTTTAACTTAAAATTGCAATATTCCTTTCCATTGTCGCTTCTAATGGCCTTTATTTTATTACCAGTCTAATTTTCTAAAAAAAAATTGAACTCAAGGAACTTTTTCCGTACCTTTTAATGAAAAACGCAGACTTTTCTTGAAAAATCATCAATGAATAGAATCATGTACTTTAAACCTCCAATTGATTTTTGTTCAAACGGACCACAAAGATCTGTGTGTACTAGTTCTAATATTGATTCTGCTCTAGTACAAATCGAGTTTAACGGCAAGCGTGCCATTTTACCTTTGATACATGTGATGCAATTGATTTTTCAACTATCGCAATCAATATTCTGCACCACTTTCGGAATCATAGCTTGTGTGGAATCAATGCTTGAATGTCCAACACGCTTGTGCCAAAGTTCAAAGTGTTAAGTTAAATTTTTTGTAACATATGCACTTTGCTTGGGTGGTCTGTTGCAGTTGCAACAACATTACCAATTTGATCTTTCTTTAAACATCCATTCTTGGAAAAAATCATTGAAAAACCCTTCTAAACAATTTTCGAGACAGATAAAAGATTAATGCATAAGTCAGGAACGTGAAGGACTTTTAAAAATTCAACCTCACTTTCTTTGAATTTTCCAAAAGATACCTTTATATCGACTTTACCTATACCTTTGACTTGCATTTTTGAATTAGCTTGTACGATATATTTAGAACATCGTTAACGTAAGCATCTACGGTGGAGAAATCTTTCAATTTTGTAGAACAAAACTTTTGGATGAGCCCAACTCTCCTCACAAGACCAGAATCTTGAAAAATTTTCTGAAGAGAATCCCAAATCTCCTTAGCGCTTTTGCAATGTCTTATATGAGGATAAATGGATCTTTCAACAAGCAATATAAGTTCCAATTTTGCGTTTAAGAGCTTCGTTGCATCCTTCTCCGTCTCACTACCATCAGAAACAGCCTTCCAAAGTCCTTTCATTTGGAAATATCTTCAAACGGAAAATTTGCAATCTTCGAAGTTTTCGCTTCCCCGAAGCTTTTCAATACTGAATTTCGTTTCAGACATCTTTTCTCAATACAAATTTCCTTATTATTTTCTATTTAGATCGTGAAAAGGCCCATAACCTGATGTTTTAAGATTCTGAACAGTAATAATATTTATTTTCAATACATCAAACATATAAAAATTAATACAATTTGATAACGATAAAATAAACTAAGTATTAAAAACAAAGTATCAAATCTCAACTTTCAACAGTAACATAAAAAAAAGCAACAGGCTTAATGGTGTTTATGTACATTAGACCCCTTCCGTCCTCCACAGTCGAAAAACGTAGGTTGGTACAATATCAATGTAGTGGAGTATTTCCCAAATCCCATGCGGTGAAAAAAATTTCAATTACTCGGTCATACCATGAAGAGATGCACAGGCACGCTCACTTGCGTTACCTTTAACCTACCTTTACCGCACTCCCCTGAAATTTGCACCCACACTTTATGTGCTTACTGCTCAGAAAGTCACCCAGCATCATCTAAGCAATTCAAACGGTTCTTAGAAGCAAAGGAGATTTTGAAAATAAAAACAATAAACAAATGTAGCATGCCAGAAGTTACTATCAAATTGCTTCTACTCCCACAATTTCTTTCTTCTCCGTAGTGATTAACGGAACAGAAACCCCTCCGAATAGTCATATAGAAACAGCGAATTCCTTAACGTCTCGTCTTTCCATAGCAAATATCCCCGCATCTAACCCAACAACAAAAAGCTATCATTCTTATACTCTAAATACGCTCAACTCAAACCCAAAACCAAACCCTTCAATTAACGCTTCATTATCTATAATTCAAATAACACAAAACTCTTATCAAAATAAAACTTCTATACCAAAATCTGTTATAAATGAACAAACAATCGATCACACAAACCCTCTTAAGGTCTTGAACACAACACCAAACACTCCTCTTGACAAACAATAAATAAATGAGTGTTCGTACGCTAACTTCTTTCTGGCCTCCTTAAACTTGGTACAGGTCCTTCCTTAATTAGCAACTGTTTGTAGCGATTCCGACCACGAAGCAGTACAACTTACAATCAATTTACACCTTCCCATTCTGTTTATAAGAAGACCCTCGGACGACTGCATCAACTACTGCAGACTTAACGTGGAGAAACTCAACAATGATATAGAGCGCAGCCTAATTCTTCCTCCTTCCAACAGGAATCTCTTCAACGAAAAGATTGACAGCGCCATCGAAGGACTCGAATCGGCCTTTGGTTTAGCCATAGCTCAATAAAAGGATCCCAGGATCTCAAGGGATAGATACCAACATCTCCCAGCATACATACAAAACCTGTATGCCCACAGACAACAGCTAAGGAAACGGCTTCAACGAATTCATCACCGAGAACAGAGATTACAAAGCAGTCAAAGTGGAACTGGAGTGCACCAACACCATGTTCCGGAATGCGATTCAACACCACAACAACATTCATTTCCAGAGGTGACTCCAGGAAATAAAACCCGGTCCCAAAGCATTCAAGGAAATTAATAGGATAGCTGGCTGAATAGAAAGTATTCCTGATACCATCCTGAATAATGGCATCGAAATTTCATCAATAAGCGACAAAGCTGAAGCATTCGCGTCCTTCTTTGAAGGAAACTTCAAACTAACTCCATCCACCGATCCTGCATTCCTGCGGAAATTGAGAGGTAAGTTCAAAGAGCTGGTCAACCAAACAATGAAATAGTAACATTCAGCCAAATCAACTTAGCCGATGACTCCATCGAATACGAAAAATTGTGCACAAAGGACGAAGTCAGTGAAATAATCAGCACCCTGAAACCCTAGAAGTCCGCAAGACCCGATGGAGTCTATAACTTCATGCTACTTCCCGCACCGATGGAAAATGGCCAAAACTGTGGCAATCCCAAAGAAAAGTGCAAGGAACTCAACAACATCAGTAAAATTCTAGATCGAAGCGCTCCTACATAAATTAAACCTACGTGGTTTCCCATCCGGTCTAATTTAAATTTTGTTTTAATTTCTTTCTTCCAGGGAAAATGCAAATTTTCATTGAATAGAATAACCCCCACTCGAGAGAAAGAAAGGCTAATTTGGCACTGCACTTAACCCGTTCCTCAAAAGAAGAACGAGAACCAAATTGTTTATTAACAAGCAATTGTTACGTCTCTTCATTGCCTACAGCTTCCCGGTGTGGTTCCCAATTTCAAAGACAGCCATGAAGGAACTTTTCGTCTTTGAAAGGAAAATCCTACGGAGATGCACTGGACTCTGCTTCAACTACCAGAAGCAGAGACACTCCAGCAACAAGTCTACGACGAAGCCAAAATAATCCCCTCGAACAAGTATCTGTTCCAAACAGCCAAAAAGATCACAGGAGGACTGAACAACCACCAAAACGAGCTAATCAGAAGGATACACTTCCAGCAACATCACCCTGAACCCAGATATATGTGTGCTATGGATATACTGAACTACGAACTTGAGCCTACCATCGAAGAAGGAGATCTTCAATTTTACGCTGACACAGAGTCAGCTTACCACCGCGGCTAAAAGCCCAACAAACAGACAACCGGGCCTGAACAACACGAGGACTTTTTAATTTTTCATTGATATTTTTTTTTATCTAACAATAGTAATATTTTAGATTATCTATAATTTCTAAGAACTTTCAATGTGTAGAGTTGGGCTCCCTAAGTACCAATAAAATATTTCATCACTTAATATTTAATTATAAATTTAATTCAAGACAATTGTAATATAATGATAAGTTCAATAAAGATAAATGTAAAAAAAAACAAACACCTCTTACTCCCAAAACAACAACAAACAAAAGCTCCTCTCTCCAAAACACCTCTCTAAAAACGCAACAGCCAACAACCACCTAATTCACAATCACAACACCTTAAACTCCTCAAAAACTCTCTTAATTCAACTGCAATAACGTCACTCGAACCTTAATTCTAAGAGTCACCTAAACCAAACAACCGAAACCGAAAACATCTTCCAAAGCGACGATAATGAAGACATCTAAGAATACAGTGGACTCCTTAAATAACGTCCGAAGGTCAAATCACTCAAACACCTTACAGTGTTTCAATGATTCGACATTGGGGCGACAGAGTCAACCGAGTCACCATTTGAATTCACAACGCAACTTTTCAGAGTATAAAACCTTTTATACTGTACATAAGCAGCACCTAAACTCAGCTCGTACAATCCTTAAGGGTGTATTCTGGTCTAGAAATAAAAAAATCGATTTTTTTTTCATATTTTCATAGTTTAACTATTTAAGAATATGTCTACTAAAAGAATTTCACAAATTCAAATTATTTTCGGAGAAATAAGTATTTTGCTGAGCAGCCATCCAAATCGGTTGGGCTGCAACTAATCGAACAAAAGACATAATGGGGTACTTTAAACGCGTTTTTCTCAGAACTGTCTTTTTGAATCGGATACCCAAGACTTTTCAGGTTCTGCCTAACCGATTTACTTGAAATTTTAAGAGAGTCTTCTTTGGGGACTTGTCTACGTCAAGAACTACGGCCATCCCCAAATTTTTATTTTTACTATTTTTAACAAATCGAAGAATGTTCAAAAAAGTGGTAAAATTTTTTTTTCTTTAGGCAGTCGCCATTTTGTAAAAAAAAATGTTTTCCGTAGTTCCAGACATTGCGACATTATTGTAGATTAATAATCTTTTTTAGTTTTTGATTTCAGATTTCTAGGAGAGTTAAAATCGTGGGTACGGTCACGCACCAAATTTTTGAGACGCACCAATCCATCAGCTGATAAATAACGGAATTTTTATTTTTTTTGTATGCTTCTAATGTGAATAAATAATGTATAAACAAATGTATTGTAAAATTGTCGCTTGCCTTTTTCTATAGCACTTCAAAAATTACCTAAAATTCATGTCTCTAGACCAGAATACCCCATTAAGATTCTGCAATGGAATCTAAACGGATTTCTGAATAATTTTCATGAACTCTAGCTATTGATAAAAGCACTGCAAGAAACCCACGTTTTTTTTTATAATAAGCGCACACTCAAAGGGATATATTACCCTTATTATGTAGAAACAGTGTGAGCTCTAGGAAAGGGAGAGAGGGGTTGAAAGGAGATGTCGGTGCTGGGAAATAGCTGGGAAAGACAGAATGTGGCAAGGCGTTCCACATTCGCATAGTACGGCTAAAGAACGAATCTCTGTACTTGACAGTACGACCGAAGATGGGCTCGAGGGTATATTGATGAGCATTCCTTGAAGCGCGAGTATTACGGTTGAACTGTTTAAGGGGAGGAATGCAACTGGCTATTTCTCTTGAACATTAAAAAAGGGTCAGACAAGATCCCCTGCGACGATGTTCAAGCAAAGTGAATGAACTTATGATGATATTATTTATCTATCAATACTTAAATGCTCTACATTCAATACTATTCCAGAGGCTTAAGTAAGTTGCAGGAGCACCAGCCCAGAAATGGGAGTTATACTCAAGCTTTGGACGTATAATAGTCTTGTAGATAACAGCCAGATCAGAAGGGGTGAAATATATCTTGCATCACCTGCTTGCTTGAAATATCTAGTGCAATAATCTTACTTTCTCCGAAACTATGTAAAGATTTGTTCCACTGTTCGGTGAGATGAACCATGAGATCACCAGTGGACCTATTGCTACGAAAGCCATACTGAGCTGATAATTAATCAGCGTTTCCATGACCTTGGAAAGAAGGGATGTAAGTGCAATCGGTCGATAATTAGACGGTGAGGAAGATTCGCCTTTTTTGGGAATAGGCTGGACAAATGCGGTTTTCCATCCGCTCGGAACGAGACCTGAGGAGTAGGACAGATGAAAAAGCTTTCGCAGTGGTTTTGCCAGCTATGAAGAATACCTCTTCAGAACAATAGCGGGGATACCATCGGACCAGCAGATTAATGTATGTTAAGATCTTTTAGGACTATCGCTACAGTACGAGTGCGAAAAAAGATTTGCGACGAGAAATTTGCTGTTATGACACAATGGTCAGATGTGCCTAGAGGAGCTAGAACACTAATAGTGTACTTACCAGGGTCAGAGGTAAGAAACAAGTTAAGAGTGTTTTCTGCTCGACCTACCACGTCCGATATTCGAGTGGGCTCGTTGACCAGGTGAATTAGGTTGTTTAACTCAGCGAAGATCTCAGCACACACTCCTTCTGGTGTTGACTGGCCCGAATGAAATTGAATTGTGTACATTGAAATCGCACGTAACAACGATTTTAGTGCGAGGATAGAACGAAAAAATTCTTTGGATGGAATCAGACAAAGCATCAAATTCACGAGAAGTTGATACTCTGTCTAGATTTGGGCTTCGATAAAGGAAGCAATAGTGAATGATTTGCTAGTTCACGGAAAATTTAAACCACATAAAATTGAAAAAAGAATTGGTGCAGAGACCATATTGTGGCAAAACCTGATAAGCAACATCATTCCTAATGTATATGGCGAGACCATGAATAAAGAATTTAGTGGGATCGGAATCCTCACCCACTTCGGTTTCACTTAGTGCCAATACAGCTGGCCTGTTTAAAGCAGTATGGGAGTACACAGAAAGAAAATTCGCTCTCAGCCCACGAATATTACAATAATCTACCCTGAAATTTCCAGCCATTGCAAATAAAAGAATAACAAAAACCAAAACAGACGAAGACTATAAGAAAAATATTACTGAGTTGAATCACAGAATGCTATTTGATACACGCCACTACTAGTGTTATGCCTCAGTAGTGACAAGAATCGAATCCGGCCCTGTTAATGCAAAACAGTCAAATTTTTGGTGTCAACAATCTGCTATCAACGATGACGTAATCTGTGTATCAATTGCATTAGTTATTAAACACAATGCAATTTGATACACATGCTAAGCCATGCGACTGTACAAGAAAAGGGGAAAGTGAAGGATAATACTCACTGTGCTATGTTAAGTCGGCTTATCATGATATGTATTATTTTTTTGTTGTTTTTGTTTTATTGTAATTGATTTGGTGTGGCGTGATTTATTGTTTTTTTTTTTATTTTTGTTGTTTTTTTCATCACTCTTAATATTTTGTTTGCTATTTTTTTTTTTTCGTTTTGTTATTGATAATTTGTTTTTATTTTTTGTGTGTTAACATTTAAGATTTAGGGAAAACAATTAGGCAAATATCACGATTAGGCACAAGACTCGAACAAGATGCGCATGGACAACGGACGCACAACACAGGGGGGACCTTCCCCAACGAAAGTTCACCTGACAACTGAACGTTTTTGATAACCTTCCAATCAAGACTCCCAAGCAATATTCTGCCTATTTTCATAATTTGAATTCTATTGACACTGCAAAACAAATAGTTGACCTTCTTGTTTCCAAGTCAATCCCACATAAATTTATACCAATCAACTCTAACAATTGCCGTAGAAATAAAACTTAACTTTAAAATAACCATATTATCCATCTACATTCATACAAAACAAACTTTATTTCACCCGACTTAGAAGATATTATAACAACAATAAATTCTCCGCTAATAGTTACTGGGGACTTTAATTCATGGAATATACTTTGGAGTTCGCCAAAACAGTTGAAAATTTTGTATTAAATACAAATCTTGCCGTATTTAACGACGGTAAATCAACCCATTTCTCAACACATAAAACTTACACACTACTTCCAAATATGACCTGGAATAGGTCCGACTTTCTGCATGTTTAATTGATCAACTAACAAAACATAAACCTTCTTCAAAGTTCTTAACTGACCGGACAGATTGGTAGCTTTTCCAATCTAAATCACATCAAAAAAATTCGTCCCTTGGTGGAATCCTGAATTCGCTGCACTCCGCAAAAAAAAACAACACCTTTGGAAAATTTATCAAAAATATCCGAATGTAACGAACCTTATTAATTACCGTAAGTCAAACGCCACTCTTCGCAGAAATGCCAAAGCGACAAAAATCTAAAGCTTCAAAAATTTGACTCCAATAAAAGTAAATACCCTATTCAATGAAAGTAATTGAAACTGACGTATCCATAACGGATCCACAATTGATCGCCGAAAATTTTACCAAACACAGTTCTGCTTATTGTAGTGATTGCAACTTTTCTACTCAGTTTCAAGAAGCCAAATTAGCATCATTCAACTTAAGACCGACCCAAAATAACCTATCACTACAAGCACAACAATTAGAATCTCCATTTGATTTACTTGAACTGGTATGCTGTCTTAGTTCAGTCAAAGGCAAAACACCTGGATATGATCGTGTATCGTATCCGATGCTAAGAAACATGCCAATAAAAATCAAAAGGCGACTGTTGCAACTTTTTAATGAAATATACAACCAAGGGATACTCCACATTCTTGGAAAATTGCCACTATAGTTCTGATCCCAAAGCCTAATAAACACCCTACTGATATAAACAGTTATCAACCTATTTTCCTTCTACTCTGCACAAGCAAGGTGTTAGAGAGAATGGTCGCCAAAAGACTTCTTTGGTTCATTGAGAAAAACGAACTTACAAATCCAAATCAAGTAGCTTCTAAGTACACTTACCGAACAATAGATTCACTTCTACATATAGGCTAATATATATCAAATAGCTAATCATGCAAGAATCACATCTCAATCGTTTCAATGGATTTCGAACGTACATAATATTGAACAAACTTGTCAAATGGAATGTTGACCCAAAAAGTTTCATTTAATTAAATCATTCTTGTACAAAAGATATTTTAGATCCAAAGTTAATAATTGCGTTTAAAAAATCAATGCAATTGAAAACCGAATCCCACAAGGATCTCCGTTATCGGTCATCCTTTTTATTATAGCTTTTAATGACATCAGCGAAATAATATTAAACTTTAAAAATATCGATCATTCAATTTACGCTGATGACCTGTATATATTTTCTATTAATGTAATAATGTCATCCAATGTATTAATTTATTTAAACAAGTCATAAACGAAATCTGTAACTGGTGCTTTCATTCTGGTGCGAAAATATCCTTTACAAAATAAACATCTACATGTATGTAGAAATATTAAATGTTCTAATTTTAACATTCAAATGGATCATGTAAACATTGAGACTATTAGTAATTTAATTATTTAACACATCTTATGCGACAGTAGAAGTACGCGTAGCGTGATGGTTGGTGCGTTGGACTGTCATGCTGTCATGCACCTAACTTTTTTCACGGGTACTGCCTCTTGCGAGGAACTGACAAATCCTCCAAGAGTAATTCTTGTCATGAAAAAGTCCTTTCTCAAATTAGCCGTTCGGATTCGGCATATAAACTGTAGGTCTCTTCCATCCCTGACAACATTACTAGCACACAGGAATGGTTGAGAATTTAAGTACACTATAAGGTGTACTTAAATCAGTAAGCCAAACAGTTTCGCCTCTTTTTTTAAATTAGTAACGAATTCTACCTTTTTTTATTCTATTTCCAATACTATTATTTGGCTTCCAGAGACTTTAGGTACACAAATTGCCCAAAATCAAAAACAAGCTGTTTCTTATTTAACCCAATTAATACGAGGACTATGTATTGTATTGTATTGCTCACATACTTTTTCAGATAGGGAATCCCTTCACTCTGTTTGCCGCTTTTATTCACTTATCCACCTTTTTTTAATAAGAAAGAAAAACACTTTTCTAAATATTGCTCACATTTTTCTTAACTCTCAATTATTCCCATACAACGTATTCGTTTTGACTTTTCAGTCAAAAGTTTGAAGTTTACAGAAATGATGACGATCATGGTGACTAGTTTTTTATATTAACACTCAAAGGGATATCCTTATAATGATTAATGATGAGGATAGGATTAGAAAGGAGATTCGTGCAGTGCGAATAAAGAAAGAATCTCTGTTCTTTACAGTACGTGCGAAATTGGACTCATGGGTAACCTGATGAGCATTCCTAGAAGAACGGGTCTACGGTTGAATTGTTTGAGAAGAGGAAGGCAACTGGCTATTTCATTAGGGCATTGCTTATGAAAGTAGCGCCGCAATGGTGCATTTCAATTCTTCTATTCTGTTTCTTCTCCCTTGATTCATCTAAGCTTGTTTTGAGGTAGGGTGGAAGAAGTGGAAAAAAGAGGAAAAGGTATCGGGAGCCATTGGTATGGATGTAGAGTGCCCACAAAAACTACATAAATCGTGCCGGATATTTTGAAATAAGGTGTGCACTACCACTACTTCATTCACTTTCCTCGTCGGCCGCTGATGATGTTACGGCCTAGCCTTTGTCCACCCTTCCTGGAATCCACTCGTCCTGGTTTTCGGATTCTTTGTTTCCCTCACGTCCTAATCGGACCCTAATTTGCTGCCTACAAAGAGCTCGTTGTGGATGGATAAAAAAGGGGGATGCAAAGTATTGCGTCGCGAGGGACGTAAGAGGCACCCCTCTTCGCACTGACGACGTCGGCGACTTCTTCCCCGATCAAAACGTACAACAGAAACAAAACAGAAAAAAATAACGCAATAGAAAATAAATACATGTAAAAGTATATAACAAAAAAAAAAATAACGAACAGATTCGAATAAATAAATATAATATGTAAACCAAAAAGTAACGGACAAATTTAAATAAATGAATGTAATAAAAAAAAAAAAACAAAATGGTAGGGAAGATTTAAAGAAAGAACTATACATACAAAAAAAAAATAATACGATTAAAACGAAATAATATAATAAAAATAATTTAAAACGAAGAAAAGAAAAAAAAGATTTAGGGCGACAAAATCTAGTAACATAGGTATTGTAGAGTATATGTATATATATATATATATCAGTCGATCAGCGGTATCCTGCGCGTTGTCAGCCTCAGGGTCCAGATCTAATCCTCTGGCTCTTGGGTACCCTTTTTTTTCTCACTGCGCGGGTGGATTTTACACGGAAATAATAAATAACAATTTGATACTTGGTAACCCGGGTAATTTCGCAGGCTTTTTTCCAGAAGGGAATCTCTCCACTCTGCTTGCGGGGATGTCCCGCGATCGAAATTGTTTTCCTCGTTTCCTCCTTTTTTTAAATAAGAAAGAAAAACACTTTTCTAAAAGATTTTACAATTAATAGCGAGCAAACTCAACCGCGCAGTTTACAGTTCACTCACACAATCACACAATAATATTTAACAATTAAATTTGAAATACATTTGTAATTACTTTATATTAACACGACTTGCGTAGTACCCGTCGGAAGTCCAACGCACTAACCATCATGCCAGCTGTCTTGGGTTCGATCCCTGACTATGCCCTCTAAAGTCTTTTCACGGGTACTGCCTCTTGCGGAATTGACAACTTCTCCAAGAGCAACTCTTGTCATGAAAAAGTGCTTTCTCAAATTAGCCGTTCGGATTTGGCATATAAACTGTAGGTCCCCTCCATTCCTGACAACATTACTCGCACAGGAATGGTTGAGAGTTGTAACATTAACTTCTAACAGATGGCTTGTTGCTACTAAATTTAAAGCAGAAACTCTTTTGGATGATCTTATCTAACACATCGCATCTAAAATTATGAAAATGTTGTGGTATCCGTGGCATGATGGTTAGTGCATTGGACTATTGGAGGTTAGGACACTGAAGTCGTCAATAAAAAATATCAATCTATTGATAAAGGAGAACAACAGGTTATCAATTAACCGCAAGATCCGGTCATTTGATTCCTGTGACCCGAGATGTTTCCTAAAATCAACAAGATATTCAGGAAAAAGAACGATAATGACCTTCCGTGTCTAAAACTCCAAAGAACTAAAGAGAACAGAGTCGTACTTATGGCAGCGCAGATGGATCCAAAAGAAGCCATCTTTGACGATGACTTTTATATAATTGAAGAGCCGAAGGAGTACAAGGTAAATATTAGCGTGAGAACCGCGGTTTCATGCTGATCAATGACGATTCCTTGGCAAATGCCATAATCGCCGAGCAAACGGAACCAAGTCACTTGTTAGTGACGAAGATCGAGCTTAAAATAGCAATAAACAATAAAAAAAAAAAAAAAAAAAGTCGGCAGGTGACGATGGTATGTGGAACGTTATACTAAGACATTGGTCGCATTCACAAAGCTAGTGGCTACGTAATCAAAATTCAACTAGCTTTGTGAATGCAAAACAACACTACAAAGCTAGTCAATCTGGAACTGTCATATTATTGACAAATGCAAATAAAATAAGAAACATTTTTGATTTGATAACTTCAACTTATCCTTTGTGTTTTTAAATTCAATAAAATCAAATTTAAGACACAATTTGCATGATTTATATTTGTATTTAAATAATGAACAATTTATTTAATTTTGAATTCGTGTGTTCTTACCGAACAGCTGATTGTGAAACGTCAAAATCATTCTCCATTAACTTTGTAGCCGAAATTTTTACACTACGCCGGAGGGGAAATTTCGACTACTTTTGTAGTTAGATTTAGCCAATCAGAATCTCTTGAATCCCACTAGCTTTGTGAAAGCGACCATTTACCGACGGAGGCAATTGACATTTATACCACACTTTTCAATAATGCACTGAATAATCCTTTTCAATATTGCACTGAAATATCCAGTGCATTGGAAGACCGCTGCGGTTCATCCTCTCCCGAAAAAGGGAAAGGACAACTCTAACCCTTCAAATCTACGGTTGATATGTCCCTTTCCGAGCATCAGCAAATTTTCGAGAATATCATCAATAGGGATCTGACTTAGTGGGCTGCGGACAACAAAGTAATTCCGGATAAACAGTTCAGGTTTAGGGCGGGTCATGATACAATTCATGCTGAGTCTAAACTCGTTTCTGATATCCAAAGGAATAAATCAATACAACAATGCAAAGGTGCTGTTCTGGTTGATTTGGAAAAGGCCTTTGACACCGTATGGTCAGAGGGTCTATATATAAAACTGAGCAGGGTTGGCATAAGCAAGCCATTGTTGTATATACTTTATGATATGCTTAAGATATCAAAAGAGGCAATGTAACTTCTACCACAACATTCCAAAATAACAATGGTCTTCAACAGTGAGCAGTGAATACTCCAATCCTCTTCTGCATTTACACTAGAGATCTCATTGTTAGTCTTACTAAGGCAATTCCTTACGCCGACGATTTAATTGTACCGAACGACCCGAAAGGTTAAGGTTATTAGAATTCTCTGGCAGCGTGAGAAGTGTAGTGAAGTACCTTGGTATCTGGTAAGATCAGTATTTATATTTCGACAGACATATAAATACCTCGGGGGTTTTAAGCCTTGTCCGTCTGACATACTTGTTTTATAGTTTAGTTTTAAGTAGAATAGGCATTGTGGCACAAACAAATAATTACAAAAAAAGATAATAATAAAAAAAAACACAAAAAATAAACATGAAATAAAAAAAAAAGAAAATAAACAATGTTAGATAGTTGGATTTGCGGCTGCGGTTGCTCTAGTCTTAAGATGTTTATTTAAAATAGTTAGTTTAAGTTTTATATTAAGGACCTTATTTTAAGTAGTTTTTAAGTAAAAATAAAAAAGGATATTGACATTAGTTTTTTTTTCAAAATTTGTTAATAAATGCAGAAATAAATATAATTTAATTGAAGTTAAAAAAAATCTTAGGTCCGAAAGACATTAGTATTAAGTTTTATAATTTAACTTAGAGTGCCCGTATAGGACCAGTTAGTTAGTTGTAAGTTGTGAATATTTGTCTACCTTTAAGATAGGTTTAAGATTGAAGTAATACAAATGAATAAATAAAAAAAGTGCCTGTGCCATCTTGTGTTTTTTTTTTCACGGGTACTACCTCTTGCGAGGAACTCACAAAAAATTATAATAAGAATAATTCTAAAAAGTCATTGCTTAATATCGATTACAACTATCTTAAGTAGTTTATAATGACTAAGCATAGATCAGAAAACCATTATGAATGTGTTAGTTTTGTTTTTAAATGAAAAATGGATTCCTTGATATTTTTAAGACAAATGTTATAACTTTTGTTATGAAAATATGCGCACGTATTAGTTTAATTTTATTATTATTTTTAATAGCCAACTCCAACCAAAATTTGTTCCTGCCAATTCTAAAAAGAACAGAAGTACATTTAATGCACTAAAGAGATCCAAAGAGTATATATCTAATTCAATAACATATAATTTAAAAAAAAAAAACAATAATCAACACAATCAGATGTTCAAGCATGAAGTTAAAGTCATTTTACATAAAAATAACAATGTACTAAAATTTTAATGATTAAACAACTTTGGTTAAGGAATATTAAATTGTGTTGTTTCTGATCTCATATTATTCAGTTTAACTAAGGAAATCTGTAAGAAACTTACTTTTGGACATAACCGGTGTTTTTCTTGGAGTTTTAGAAATCTTCGTTGGCAATACTTTCTTAACTGGCGGCCATTTTGTGATTTTTTATTTTTTTTCAGGAGTATCGCATTGCGTTGATTCTAGTCTCATTTTATTCAGAATAACTATGGAAATGTGTTGGACCCTATTCATAGAAAAGCGCACTCTTTGGCATAACAAACTTTAAGAACATTAAGTTGACAAATTGGAACTTTGATATTGCATTTTATATACAATTGTGAACTTCGATTACTTTTTTTCTTTATATGTACATACATAATTGATAGATATTCTACAACTGTAGACAAGCTTCGGCTTCACAGAACTATTGTAAAAATCATATTTAGATAAATTAAAAAAAAATTTAAGTTTTAGACATTTTGTCTTCGGTTAAGTGTTTCAAAGTGTGCAAGTTCACTATGTTGGAAATACAAATTTTATTTAACGATGGCGTTCACTTTTGGTTGAATGTATTCGTCAATAACCAAAACTGCCGTATATAGAGTCAGAACCACATATTTTCAAGCATCTGGTACTTGAAAATTACCAATACAAATACTTTTTCAAGTACTTGCTTCAAGTACATTTTCCTGAGTACTGCAATACTTTCAATCTTTGAATCTGCCATGATTATACATACATATATTTTTATGTATTTTTCAAGTATGCTTGTTTCATCTTTTGTTTGTTTTTATCGATTTTTTTTCAAAAAAAAATACAGAAGTATAAATTAATTTATTACACATTTCATAACAATTTTAAAAATAATTTAGTTACCTATGTTTGATAAGAAAAACTTGAAAATGTACTTGACAGTATCACAGTACCCAATAAAATACATGAAAAAGTACTTTAAAGTATTGCAATGCCTAGTAAAATAGTAAAAGTCTTTGAAGCAAGTACTTAAAAAATTACTGGTACTGGTGATTTTGAAGTACCAAGTACCATGTACTTGATTATTTCAAGTATCAGTACCAGTATGCGGTACTGGATACTTGAAAAGTACTACGGTCCAAATGTACTAATTACTTTACAACCCTGTTTGGAGTGATGATAATCATCAAATGACAGCGTTACATTTACAAAAACTGATACTGTAACGATATAAGAAGCACTAGTCTACTCCGATAAGCTTAAAATTAGTTTTAGAGTAAACAACGTCCGGACAGCCGGGAAAAAATATTTGAATTGTAATGACAAAAGAATAAAGTAAACTTCATGTCAATTTAGAAAAATCATCTTCAATTTAATATATGTTTAAAGTGTGGCTTTAACTTGTATCTTATATAAGTTTGCACAATATAATATTATCTGTATATTTCCTGATTTATATTTCCTGAATATTATGGGGGAAAGGTTAAGATTTTTGTGCAATAAAAATTTTTTGTAAATCAAGTTTATTAAGTTTCTGAGCTGTGGATTTTCCTGGGAGTGCGTGCGTTTTTAAGATGTCACTGAAAGCTGATCAACAAATTTTTATTTTACTGTTTATAGGTTTTATAAGATTAAGAATTTCTTATTAATAAAAAAAAAACAACTTATATACAACTGAACTTACCAGTTTTTCATTGTTTTGTTGACAATATTTTGTTTAGTGAAATTAATTTTTCTTTAAAATCGATGATCAACTTTTTATTGTTATTTTAATTTAATTTTTCAGAGGCGGTCATAATTGTTGCTTTAGAATTAAGAGTAAAAGTTCCGTGTATTGATTGAATTTTCAATTGATCGGTATCAGGACTATTCCCGAGATTATCATTTATGTATAGTATTAGTATGCACTTACTATGTTTAAAATGAAAAAGAAATTTTTTCGTGTGTTTCACAAACAAAATCCAGTTTATTTACATTGTTATGCTTGTAGTTTTATTTAAATTTGTTTAAAGCTATACCAGCTGAAAGCCAACACAGAACGGACAGAGAGAAAGAACTAATAGAGGGTCAAATTCGACGGTGACTCTCTTTTAGCCGACAAGTTGTGATGATGCACACCAACTTGAATATGTGAACTAAACCCATATTAACAAAATGTGAACACGCGCGTCCGAACTTATTTGCAAGAAGGTTTGCATACATGTACACAAAAGAAATTCCACCCACTTTGACAAAATTAAACAAAAGGACGTTTTTCAGCAACTGTTACTCTTTGGTTTGTGTTATCAGAAACAACAGTTACAAGAGGAGATCGAGGAATCGAATCGAAATTGAATTCATACTTCTTCAGTGGATTAAGGAATCGAATTGAATTGGAATCGAAATGACATTTGGCTTTGTTATATTAGGATAGTACTATCCAAAAATACTCCATTACCAAGAGCGGAATCTCAGACTGACATTTCGGTTTGTCTACAAGCTAAGTACACACTAAATGTGAGAAAGTGTGCGTGCAATGATGCAAAAATCAAACACATTCTCACATTTAGTGTTCCGGGCCATCAATATGCTGTATTATAGGCTGCAGGCACATCTAAATGCTTTATTTTGAATGTTTTATGGCCTCGTTCAAAAACTAAACAATCCGAACCAACAGAATCTGAAGTGCTGACATGGTCCTAAGTTGGAAGATTTGTATAGCTTTTTATTTTCAATCCAAATAATTATTTTTAAAAGATATAAAATAAGATTGACCAAATATATATTTAATGATTTATTAGTACTGGTTTTTATTTACTTAAATTATTTGCGAAATCAATGTAAGTTGCAACTGGTTAAGTAGAAGACGTTAGAAGTTCAGGTGGAAACAATAGGCAGATGCCTCCGTATTTCTTTCTTTTCTCAATTAAATTAGTATTTTCATCATTTAAGCAGTTCGATAATTGCAAATCCAAATTTTAGTTTTGTTTGTTGCAGAAATATTTCTGAAAATTTCTTTTTAAGGGACTGTGTTAGAGTTAGAATTTTGTTTTTAGTTAGATTTTGAAATACAAATTTGAGGTAACCATGTTTTAAAATTAAGTTGCTTTGTGTAAAGCATTTTTAATATATACGTAACTCATTAATTGTGTTATTATTAGCAGCACTTTTATTAAACATACTCTTAAACAATAATAAGTTTACTTGAAGTTTGGTAACTAAACATTTTTACGAAATGAATGAAACTTATATTTTGCGTTAAACTGTGGAAATTCATTAAAAAAAACTTCTTTACGTCACCAATAAACATAAATGTCAATTTTTTGATCTATTGAATGAGTTGTAAATGAATTTAGAACGATTTATTCACGTTTTCATTTTTTGATATATGTCAAAATTTTCATTTTTTTTGTTCTGCATTTATTCAACAGGTTTTTAAATCAAAAACACATGTATGCATGCATCAATAAAGAATGTTATGGATAAGGTATTTTTCGATTATAACTCTTTTTTAAACTTAATATTTATCAATCAAAATGGAATTGAAGAATAGTTGCAAGCTTAAATCATTAAAAACAAACTATAAATATGCTTGGATTAGTTAAATTAATTAAGATTTTGATTACTTGCAAACAATATATTTGGGCCGTTCATTAACGAAAATTTATTAGAATTCAATACAAAAAAATTGCGCTCGCACCCTTAATTTGATGGTTCTTTGAACGCATCTTGGATACAATAATTCAAGGTTAATTATGAAATTTAAAGAATTTCGAAGTGATTACTCTAAATTAGTGAATTAATTACAATAAAATGATGTGAAACATGATCTTTTCAAGACAAACATGTACATTGGTTCGCTATCAAGAAAATGACTGCAAAATTAAAGCTTAAAACTGACTTTTTCATCGAAAAGAAGTAAAAAAAAAAACCTGAAAAAAACATATTAACCTCCCCATTTTGTTTTTGCTTTGCAAAGTGCCGCTAGCCCACGGCATCGTTTTTTTGTTTGTTTTCACATCTTTTCATGGACTAATTGTCAAAATTACAAATACAACAATGTAAACAAACGGGTTTGGGAGAGTGAAACGTACGAAAGATTCCGATCTTGGTAAATGGAGTATTTTTGGTACTATCATGGAGAAGGAACGCTCGACCTGACATCTTTTTACGACTCCCTAAACAATTGGTTTTACATGTTTTGCATGTGGAATGTATTGAGGTGGGGGTGAAAATGAGTGAGAATTCCAATATAAAATAATAAATTTCCTGATTATTAAAAAAACAGAAGATAGAGAAGAATGTATACAAATATAGTGCAAAATCGAGAGAGTCAATAAAAACACATTTTTCTTATAATTTATTATTTATATTTTGTATAATAGCCGCGTTTTATTATCACCGTGATCTGATCCGGATCAGATCATGATAATAAAACAGCATTGGATCATCATATTTTTTATTATTTAAAGTTTGGTAGCAGTGTCAAATTCGTTTTTTCAAAAGTGACATTTCAAAGCAAAAAAAATATAAACAAATACCCAAAATGGAAGCTGCTGTGGTTGATCGAAGTATTCATTTTAATTTGTATTTCTTTTCTCTTTTAAAAACTTTTATAATTTGCAGTTTTTATTTGAAAGTGATGAAAGCGAAGAATCAAACAATTCAATTTTATCCCTATTGAATCTTATCGATGATGATTCAAGTCCCAGTTGTAGCTCCACAACTTCTGAAAATGTGCAAATCACAAAAATAAAAAAATGTTGAAAATACTTTTACATGGGATTTTTTTGAAATCATTCTTTAAATTAAAAATGGTTGTAAGAAACACTTAGGTGACATAAATTAGAACTCAGAACCGTCTAAACCATCTCAATAAAGAGAGTAGTTTTGAAATGACAGTGGTTTGTATGTAACACTTCCAAGAATTTCGAGAGAAAATCATATAAAATTCTTAAAAGTGTTACATACAACCCACCGTCATTTCAAAACTACTCTCTTAATTGAGATGGTTCAGACGGTTCTGAGTTCTAATTTATGTCACCTAAGTGTTTCTTACAACCATTTTCAATTTAAAGAATGATTTCAAAAAATTCCCATGTAAAAGTATACTAATTAAAACTCCGAACCGTTTGAACCATCTCAATGAAGAGAGTAGTTTTGAAATGACAATGGTTTATATGTAACACTTCCAAGAATTTCGAGAGAAAATCATACAAAATTCTTAAAAGTGTTACATACAACCCACTGTCATTTCAAAACTACTCTCTTTATTGAGATGGCTTAGACGGTTCTCAGTTCTAATTTATGTCACCTAAGTGTTTCTTACAACCATTTTCAATTTAAAGAATGATTTCAAAAAAATCCCATGTAAAAGTATTTTCAACATTTTTTTCTGCTGCAGCTTTCTCGATTTTATTTATGTTTTTTGACATTTAAAGCAGGGTTGCCCATAAAACATTTTGCTCAATGATTTTTTTTTGTTCCTTTTTTTTTGGGCAAAATATTACCCATAAATTATGTCAAATATACATTTTTTTGGACTTAATTATTCGAATTTCACCAATTAATTAGTTTTGTTAAAATATCTAATTATTTCATGGATTATATACCAAATAAATAAATATAAAGCTTCTCGCTTTTTATTTAAAAAAATATTTTATTTCAGTCAAATTAAAATGTTTATATGGCAATACAGGTTTTATTTAATTTGTTTGCAATGATACCAACATTTACATGTGAAAACACAATGATAGAGCGCTCCTTGTTGTGAAAAAAAGAATTAAATTTTGGATCTCAAATTGAGATCCAAACACAAAGCAGGATCTTGTGTTGTTATTGTAATGCATGTAAATCCAAGATCCGGATCAGATCATGGTGATAATAAAACGCGGCTAATATGTTGTTTGATTGGTTGATTGGCAATGAAATCATTTACAAAAAAAGAAACAGGACAAAAAATAGAAGAAAAAAATATTTTTAACCCATGCTAATAATAGTGCAAGGCAAGGCATTCCACATTCGCATCATAAGGCTAAAGAACGAATCTCTGTACTTGACAGTACGACCGAAGATGGGCTCGAGGGTATATTCATGAGCATTCCTAGAAGCGCGAGTATTACAGTTAAACTGTTTAAGGGAAAGAATGCAGCTGGATATTTCTCTAGAGCATAAACCATTAAAATAACGGTAAAAGAGGGTGAGACAAGAAACATTTCGACGATGTTCAAGTGACGTAAATGATCTTATGATGGTAATATCACCAATCAATCAAAATGCTCTACGTTCAATACTAACCAATAGGCTTAAGTAAGTTGCAGGAGCACCAGCCTAGATATGGGAGTTAAACTCAAGTTTTAGACGTATATAAGTCTTGTAAATAACAGCCAGATCAGAGGGGGAGAAAAACTTCTTGCATCGCCTTAGAAAATCCAAACATCTTGCGGCATTTTTGGCGACATCGTGTATGTGATCGTTCCACAAAAGGTGGTTGGTGATACACATACCGAGAATATCGAGATGTTCAGTTTCCTCGATGCAAGTGCCATTTATGGATAATGGCAATGGGGGTATACTTCGCTTTAACGATACAAGACAGCATTGCGTTTTCGAAGCATTAAATTCCACGCGGTTTCTTATTCCCCATTGTAAAATTCTGTTTAGGTCGGAATTTAATGAGCTTATTATATTTTGTCGTTGCAGTTCCACATCCGAAGAAGAGGGGTGTGAATCTGAAAACGAATATGAAAAGCTAAGAGTACTATCGCCAGCGAAACAATGTATTGGATTAGTTGTTGCAGACAGGAGATCATTAATAAAAAAGGGAAAGAGTGTTGGAGATAAAATAGAGCCCTGGGACACACCAGCATTTATTTTGTGGTTTTCAGACTTGAATCCATCTAATACAACTTGTATTGAGCGATTCGAAAGGTAATTACTAATCCAATGAAGCAGGGATTCATGAAAACCGAAAGCACACATTTTCGATAAGAGAGCCTGATGCCAAACCCTATCAAATGCTTTTGAAATATCAAGTGGAATAATCTTACTTTCTCCAAAACGATGTAAAGATTTGCTCCACTGTTCGGTGAGATGAACCATGACATCACCAGTGGACCTATTGCTACGAAAGCCGTATTGCCGGTCATTAAGCAGCTTTCGATCTTCAAGATATTTCTTGAGCTGATAATTAATCAGCGTTTCCATGACCTTGGAAAGGAGGGACGTAAGTGCAATCGGTCGGTAATTAGAGGGTGAGGAAGATTCGCCTTTCTTGTGAATAGGCTGGACAAATGCAGTTTTAAATCCGCTCGGAACGAGACCTGAGGAGAAGGACAGATTAAAAAGCTTTCGAAGTGGTTTTGCCAGCGATGAAGAACACCTCTTCAGAACAATAGCGGGATACCATCCGGACCAGCAGATTTATGTATGTTAAGATCTTTTAGGACTCTCGCTACAGTTCGAGTGCGAAAAAAGATTTGCCCCATAGAATCATTAATTCGCTCTAGTACAGGCGGAGTAATAACACTCAGCAGCGTTGAATTGGCGGCGAACTGCCGCAAAGAGATTTGCTTTCTTTAAAGAACTAACAAATGGAGTGTCATTCACAACGAGCGTAGGAACCGCATATTTTTTACAAATGACCAAACATTTTTACTGCCTTTAAAACTTTGCAGTATTTTTTCCGTCATTTTTGGTCATGTAAAAACTTGGTCCGTCGAATATGGGCGTTGCAGGCCTTCCTAGCTTGCTTGAACTTATTGCGATTTTCCTCAGTTGGATCGGCTTTAAAACAACGGAAACTTACCTTCATGACCTTAATAACCTCTTTACAGCTCGCATCGAACCATGCGTTTTCCTTAGGTCTGATGCTTTTAACCCTATTCGGGATAAAAGTTCTCATTCCCAAAAAAACTGAAAAACAAAATATTGTTTACCTAGAAAATTTTACTAACAAAAAATGATTTTATCTCCAAAAAAATTTTATGTAACTAAAAATAACGCTTTTGACATCTGGTAAAGTTATGAGAAAAATTTAATTGACAGTTTTTGTACAAAATATAAAAAAAAAACAATACTAACACTTGGTAAAAATGTACTTTTAACTCAAATACCTTTTCAAAAATTAAAATCTTTTTCTTCAAATTAGTTTTATCTCACAGAAAATAGTATTTGCCACATTTACCTAATTTTTATTAAAATCCAACAGTTAAATAATTAATCGAAATGGGAAGTTATCATTGTGGGTTGCATCCCAGCCGCTATATTGAAAATATATTCATGTACAAATAACAGCTTTAATGGTCACTTATTTAAAAACTCTTTTTATTTGATTTGATGTTAGCACCATAGAAATAAATCAATATTAATTGAGGTAAAAATTAAAATTGACTAAGATTTAGTTAGAAATAAAAAAAATAATTTGATTTTGATTTGAAATTTGATGTGTCTTTTTTCAATGTTAAGTTTTTTTTATCTTTATTCCTTAATAAAATTCCTTAAAATAGGAATGTCATTTTTGTGATTACTTAAATAATTAATTACACCTGACAAACCAAAACCATTTGCCTTTTTTCCTAAGAATGCAAGATGCAAGAAGAAGATAGTGTAGTAAGCTTTAGACGTTTGTCCTTTTTTTGAAACAACCAAAATTAGGGTGAGGAGAATAGTAGGTTCATAAACTAATTTTGTTACATTTTTGGTTTAATACATTAATTTAACAAAATTATTCCCTAGAAACTTCCTAACATTTTGATCTACGCAACAACCTGCCAACCTAAGCACATACTATCTTACTTATTCATGTACCTATTTTAACTCCAAAAGGAGAAATATGTTTTAAAATAGGTAAACATGCATAAATTCTCATTTTTTCCAATTTTAACACAGTTGTTTCGCACTGCAAAATATAAAAGAAAAAAGTCTGAAGTTAATATTAGATGGCCAACGTAAACGGCCAACGAGTTGTCTCTTTGACGTAAAAAAGACGTCATTTGTAGATCTACAATAATTAAAAACTACACAATAATTATGCAATATGCTTACACTATACCAATTTTAACATTCTTACAGACCCTAATAAGAAAAAAAATAAAAATAAAGTTGGCTTAAATAAATATTATTTTGTCTAATCGTGTGATAGTCTACATCTTAAGCATTGACGCTGTGAACGTTGACGTGCGTGCGTTGACACAGAATATTTATGTTTTTATGACGTCATAAAGTCGACGCGTTGGCCATTTAAGTTTATTGTTTAGTTCTAGCTTGATACATGACTTAACTCCAATTACGAAACGACTTTAGTCCTTACAATTCAGCTTAATACACATCAACCTCCTTAAAACTTACTTTTCTACATACCTACCCACCAAAAAACAAATTTAAAAAATGCCTACAAAATCAAAATATGGCAACGAAGCATTGTATCAAAACTTAAATTTGAAAACGTTGCTTTTAAATTTTCAGATTTTACAAAAATAGAAAATCTAAAATCAAATGAATAAAATTTTCTGCTAACAAATCTGAAACACATACAACTAAATGTATTGTATATGCATATCTTCTATACATTAATAGGTATGAATAAAATAAATCTCAGGTAACGTTGGCAACGACTGAGTTTTGTTTACATTTTAGTATGTAACGAATCCTATAGATTTCACCTTTCATCCTTTAAGTTCACACTATGAACTATAGTCTACTGGAAGCTATAGAAGGGATACCAAAACCGAGATGGTTGTAGGTATAAAAACACAGATAATACAAACAAATTTGGATATAAAAAAATTTAGGACCCTAAATTCATCCTTACGAAAAACAAATGAAATACTATTTGAATTTCGACAAATTGAAAGGATTGATCGAGAAAGAAATTTCAAGTAAAAACCTTAGAGAAGGAAGGACTCGATGTTATGTCCATAAGAGGAATATCCCACCCACGCATCACTAATGGGGTACGACCTTGGCTACTGCTACCTCGACGTCGTTTGCAGTAACCCCCTAACTTCGTATTTGGTGACTTACCGAGGGTTTTTTAAAATGGTAACATTTACTCTATGAATAATCTTTTAGCAATCCATGAAAATTACTAACTCGTAGAATTCATCTGTTTATCAATTTAAAGTCATAATTAATTAAATTTTTAAAACGTTATAAATTTCATTTTATTTTACAAAGAAAATAAACAAAATATGCATACATACATATGTATATAAAGGAGAGAAAAAGAAACTATAAACTGAAGAACAAAAATGAGATAAAAATAATAAAATGCAAATAGGATGAAATATATATGCCTAAATCTTATGTTTTATGTGTTTTATAAAACTATTAATATAAATGTATTGTTTTTGTATTTGTTTTTAATTTCTTCTTTTTTTTTCGCTGTCTCTTTGTATTTTCTTTTATTGTTTATTAGTTTATTTTTAAGATTATTTTAGGTGAATTAATTAAACAAATTTATTTTTATTTTGACAACAAAAGCCTACTTTTAGACAATATATTTTGTATTGGCTACTTTCAGGCAAACTTTCTTGAAATTTTGGTGTTTTTTTTTTTGTTTTCAAACGATGTGTGTATTGAGTATATGTGTTTAAGCAATTTAAATCAAACAAACAAACAAATTAAACCTTGTAGTTGTGTGGCGATCAATGAGGTTTTTTTTGTTATTTCAGCCCTCGAGGTGGTGCACCGCTTCGAGGATTGGCATACAATCAGTCGTTCTTTGACTTCCGCATAGAGAAGAAGTAATAAGCAGCTAATTTAAATTAAAGAATTGCATTTGTAGTGTTTGCTATTAATAAAGGCAGTGTGTCAGTTATTATTTAACTAAACGGCAGCCTAGTAGAGGTGGCTTCAGAAGACTTGCAGACAAAGTGGGTAATCAACCTCGAAACTGCTTACAGACAGTCGAGTACGACAGTGATCACTGCGGACTGGCTGCTGTAATGCAGATTCCGAACGAACGCGTGGAATTGGAATAATACGTTGCAACGCACTCTTACAAATACAGTAAGATGCGTTGGCATCATTTCACCAACGCCTTAGCGAGAGAACTTTGTTCGAGTGACATAGCCCCACCAAACAACAGAAACCTAACAAACACAGAAATTGACCAACATTTACAACAGATGGACGAAACGATAAAACGAACGATGGAACGGACAATTCCAAAGTACCAAGAACGGGACTAAATGGACGCTTACAGAAACGAGAAAATTGACGCACTCTTATGCCTAAAAAACTTGTACAGACGACTTACAGACCCAAACGACTTGGTGGTTAGAACACTGAAGTCGTCAATAAAAAATGTCAATCTGTTGATTAAGGAGAACTACAGGCTATCAATTAACAAGTACTAGGACCGCAAGATCCTGTCAGTTAATTCGAGTGACCCTAGTATGTTCCCTAAAATCAACAAGATATTCAGGAAAAAAAACAATAATGACCTTCCGAGTCTGAAACTCCAAAGAACTTAAGAGAACAGAGACGTACTGAGAACAGCGCAATTAGATTCAGAGGAAACCATCTTTGACGATGACTTTTACATAATTGAAAATCCGAAGGAAAAAGTGGAGGCGGTGGGAGCTGCTTTTTAGCAAGTGTACAAGGTGAATGTTAGCATTCGCCCCAACCACGACCTGCAAAAAACAGAGCCCTACTTAATCATTTTTACCTTCGAAATGATATGACACAATGGCGATCTGAGAACAGCGGTTTTATGCGGTTCAATGGCGACTCCTTGGCAAATGCCATAATCGCCGAGCAAACGGGACCAAGTCCCTTGGTAGTGACGAAGGTTGAGCTTCAGCTCATCTTCAACTCAATAAAAAATAAAAAGCCAGCATGTGTCGATGGTATATCCAACGTTGTACTAAGACATTTACCGATGGAAGCAATTGACATTTACACCACGCTCTTCAATAATGCACTGAATAATGCATATTATCCAGTGCATTGGAAGACCGCTGTGGTTCATCCTCTCCCGAAAAAAGGAAAGGACCACTCTAACCCGTGAAATCTTCGGTCGATAAGTCTTCTTCCGAGCATCAGCAAAGTCGTCGAAAAAATCATTAATAGGGCTCTGACTAAGTGGGCTGCGGACAACAAAATTATTCCGGATAAACAGTTCGTCATGACACAATTCATGCTGCGTCTAAGCTCGTTTCTGATATCCAATGGAATAAATCAAAACAACAATGCACAGGTCTGTTCTGGTTGATTTGGAAAAGGCCTTTGACACCGTCTGGTCAGAGGGTCTATATATAAAACTGAGCAGGCTTGGCATTAGCAAGCCATTGTTGTATACACTTTATGATATGCTTAACGGTAGAAAGTTTGTTGTCAAAAGTTGCAATGTAACTTCTACCACAACATTCTCAATTAGAAATGGTCTTCAACAGGGAGCGGTGAATTCGGCAATTCTCTTCATCATTTACACCAGCGATCTGATAGGTAGTCTTACAAAGGCAATTGCGTACAGAACGGCCCGAAAGGTTGAGGTTATTAGAATTCTCTTGCAGCGGGATCTCGACAAGATTCAGCGATATTGCGACGACTGGAAACTGAAAATAAATGTCCAGAAGTCAGAGAAAATTCTGTTCCGGACTCCGTTGGCTAGGGCCAAGAGAGATACGTACAAGAATTGGCGCAAGATGGTCATCTTCACGGGCAGCCATTATTTTTTTATTTATTTATTTTATTTATTTATTTATTTCTCTACGATATACATCAACAGATTTGATAACTAAATATAAAAATATATAAATATATAACATATATAAAAGTCTTTAAGTTGTATTAAATTTGTGTGTTAAATATGCTAATAATAATTTTTTAAAACACTCTCTTAGCAAACTTATATCTAGAACATAGTAAGAATTATTAAATAATCTACAGCTATGTCTTGAAGGTTCACGCAAGCCATAATGATTTCTATGTGAAACTTTGAATAATAAGGGCCTCAATCTTAATGATCTTGAAGGAGCATAAATATTAATATTAAAAAGCAAGCTAGAGCAATCAATGTAGTTACACAAAACATCCCGAACAAAAATTATACTATACATTTCTCTACGCGATTCAAGAGATTGCATTCCTAATAAAAGACATTTTGAACGATAAGAAAAGTGAACAATATCAACATTTCCAAAAAAATTTCTCAAAGCAAAACGCAAGAAGTTTTTCTGTACTCTTTTAATCTTAGTTATTTCAGATTGAGTTGTTGGATTCCACACAACACACGCATATTCCAAAGAAGGTCTAACAATTTTAGAATAGAGAGATTTTAAAGTATATGGATCAGTAAATTCCAAAGAATTTCTTTTCATGAATCCCAACAAAGAATTTGCTTTTGAAATTATAGAATTTATGTGAAGTTGAAACGTAAGTTTTTCATCAAATATTACACCAAGATCGTTAAATTCATGAATAATTTTTAACAGAACATTGTCTAGTGAGTACAATGGAACGATATGATATAAAAAACGGTTATAAGACATACAAGTGCATTTTTGAAGATTTAATTTTAAGTCATTTAGTTTGCACCACCCTACAAATTTATTAAGATCATTTTGCATAAGCAAAAGATCAGCAGAATTAGAAATAATTGCAAAAAACTTAATGTCATCAGCAAAGATGAGACATCTGCAAAATTTTAAAATGTCAGGCATATCATTCACAAGAAGTAGGAACAAAGGGGGTCCCAAATGACTCCCTTCAGGAACACCAGAGGTAACAAGTACAAGGATACAAGTAAGATTTAAACCAACCAAGCAAATGTTCAGAAATTCCACAGCACTCAAGTTTCTTCAAAAGAATTTTCAAGTTAACTCTGCTAAATGCTTTACAAAAATCTGTGTGAACTACATGAATTTGTTTATTTTTCTCCAAAGCATTTATCGAAAAATTTGTAAATTCAACCAAATTTGATATAGTACAACGTCCTTTCCAAAATCCATGTTAAAAATCACTTACATGTCCCCTTAATAAATCGACAAAAATTTCCTTAACCAGACAATCCAATATCTTTGGGATTATAGATAGTTTAGTTATAGGTCTATAATTGCCAATATTATCTTTCTTCCCTGATTTAAAAATGGGATTAATAATCGAGATTTTCCACTCATCAAGAAATGTACCCGTTGATAGGGACTGATTAAACAATTCTGTTAATGGTACAGAGAGAACATCAGCACAATGCCTTAAAACAATGGGGAAAAATCCCAATTTGTCGGGCTGTTTTATAGCCTTAAGTCCATTTAACATTTTAAGATTTTGAAATTATAGGAATCAAATATCGAAGGAAGCGATTCAAAATAATATTTATCTAACGTAACTGCACTGGTTGAATTATAAATAGATTCGAAGTGGTCAGCAAACATATTTGCAATTTCTTTAGGGTCTGAAGACGATTTCTGATGGAAATGCATCGTTGATGGAAATCCAACACTTCTGCGCTTTGTGTTGATATAATTCCAAAATTGTTTTGGATTTGATTTCAAGTTCGATTCCATTAATTGTACGTAATTGCAATGCAAAAATTTAGACAAGAAAACAAACTCTTTCCTCAGACGACAAAAAAGTGTATAGTCAACCATAGAATTTGACTGCTTAAAACTTTTATGCACAGAATTCTTTGCATTCTTTAACTTCTTAAGCCTGCTATTATACCACTTAGGACTAAAGTTTGACTTTTTTCGAATTAAAGACACAACATTATTCAAAGTTTCGTTAATAATATTTTTAAATTTACCAAAATTTTCAGATAAATTAGAATTTTTAAACTCAGATAACCAATTTATATTACTAAGATGAGATTTAGTTAAATTCAAATTATTTACATTAAATTTACGATAATACGACTGAGTTATTAAATTTACTGAAATTATCATAATTATAAGTAGATATACAAACATTTATTGCAGTATGATGAACAGAATTATTGAGTAATGGAAGGGTTTCAGCAATATTTATATTTAAATCATCAGAAGCAAAAACTAAGTCTAAGAGCTTATTTATTGAATTGAAAACATTATTTATTTGATTTAAATTTAAAGAAAACAGAGAATCACACATCATGAGTTCAATTTCAGAGTTTATTAAAACTGGCATTAATTTATTCTCATCAACCATGGTCCACTTTAAGTTGGGTAAATTGAAATCACCAAGCACACAAATATAATCTTTTTCATTTTCTGGCAAGTTGGCAATCCTATCAATATTATCAAGATGTTGTTTGTAGACAGCAGCAGCACTTCCGGGGGGTATATAACTGAGGAGAATGAGAACTTTTAACCCAGCAAATGACACTCTCACGCATAATTGATCAATATTAGTGCAATTTTCGTCTAACACCACATTTAAATCGAGAGCTGATGCAATAATAGAGCGACGCACTGCGATTAATACACCACCCCCGCGTTTCTTTCTAGCATCAAAACGATCAAGACGAAAAACAGAGAACACCGAAAGATTAAATAGTTCTTCAGTCATAATGTGGCTATGCAGCCATGTCTCAGTGAATGCATATATATCAAAATCAGATGCATCAATGGAGAGAGAGAGATCATTTAGCTTAGATGAAAATCCTCCCATGTTTTGATAAAATACACTTAAATAGTTTTTGTTATGTGTTATATATGGTGCATTGATAACTGAACATGTTGATGATAATGGAAGTAGGAGAGATGATGCTGCTACTGCTAATGATGATGGTGTTGACGATGGTAATGTTTGATGTGATTGTGGTGTTGTTGAGGGGAGCGATGAAGGCAGCAGAGACGATGTTGATGATAATAAAGGTAGTGATGGTGGTAGGGGTGTTAGAGGTGTTAAAGCTGAGGTGAGAGAAGATGTTACACATCGAGTGTATTTTTTTGAGCTCTCCCGTAGTTTTTTGGGCGATTTATAAATTCGGTTACGCAAACACCCAATGGCCAATTTTTGGAATTAAAAACTAATTCAAGTTTATTAGCAGGGATACCGACCTTAAAAGTAATATGCTTTAAAGTAGATATATCTACATCGGATTTAACTAATTTAAAACATTTAACATCAAGTTCAGAGATATTTAGTTTTGTTGCAATGTATTTTTGTATTGAAGATTCCGAGGTAGTGATACTGAACTTTGATAAGTGCAACCATTTGGTGGGTTCAATAACACTTAAATCACTTTGAGGGACATCAGCACCTATCATTAACCTTGGATGTTTCGAATGATTAATTTTCACTTTTTTCTTAATAATTTTATGTTCATTTTTTAAATTATTATTGTCAGAATTAACCATTATGGGAGGGGAGGATAAAGAGGAACCATGAGAATTTAATTGCTCTGCATTAACATCAACAAATGATGCACTGTTATGCAAGAGGTTAGATGAACTTCTAGGTGAAAGGGGTAGGGGTTGATCACTTGTAGATTGTGTATTTTTCCCAGTTTCATTTCTTTCACTAGTGTTGGAGACGGATGCACCTTCAGAGATGAGGGATAAGGGATAAGTACTGATATCATGGTGTTGGAGATGGTCTTTCCCATTAACATTGATATTTTTGTTGTTATTGGTATTTAGTAGGGGAGCATTTAAGAATTCGCTCAAGTTGGAATTGAGCGTTATCAAATCTGTTTTATCTCAGGGAGACTTTTCAACAGAGAAATCGCACTCATTATATCAACAAAAAGTTGCGGTTGTGTTAAATAGCTGTGTAATGTTTGGACAGTTTTTACAAGCTCATTTACTTTGCACACAAAGCCAAGTACCGCTACACTTGCACAAGCATTACATTTCCAGAAGAAATTTGTAGTTGATTTTAAAAATTTTAAAGAATTTTCTGATAAAGCCGCACAATTTCCATGATAATTTATTCCACAAATGCCACCGCAAGTAACAAAGTCTTCACTAATGTTAGCGAGCAAAAGTGTAGTGAAGTACCTCGGTATCTGGTTAGATCAGTATTTATATTTTGACAGACATAGAAATGCTGCTCTGACCAGGGCCACAGGAGCCTTCGCTCTGACGAAACGGCTGTTTTTTACTAGTCGGCTTGACCACAGAGTGAAGGTAATTTGCTACATGGCCCTCATACGGCCAATGATCGTTTATGGTTGTCCTGTGTGGTTCAACATTGCCCCTTCCCGGATGGAGAAGTTTCGGGTGTTCGAGCGGCAGTGTTTACGGCCCTGTACCGGCTTATATCGAACAGCCGAATCTTCTTATGTGCATTACTATTCCAACGAGGTCCTATACAACGAGGCATTCCTCTTTTTAGACAAATGCGGTCTGATACAGGATAGATTGGCAGTTCCGTTAATCTACCACGTCAGACGACGAACCGTGGATAGGCGACTCCCATACAACCGGGACGTCATGGCACAAGGCGGAGCAGAGCTCCTTTGGTTCAGTAGGGCTGTGTTCGAACGGGTGAAGCAGGAGAACCAGTTTTGGTGGCTTCAATCGGCACTTGATAGTGGGTAGTCGGGATGGGGTTTTAAGCCTTGACTGGCTTACATACTTGTTTTATAGTTTAAGGGTTTAGTTTTAAGTAGAAGAGGTATGGTGGCGCAAAAAAAATACAAAAAAATTAAAAAAAAAAAAAAAAACGATTAAAAAAAAACAAATAAAAACATGGAGTATATTAAAAAAAATACAAAAAAGACAAACAAATATAAAAACAAAAAACGTTAGATTTGCTGCTGTGGTTGTTCTTGTTTTAAGTAGTTTATAGGTAGAATAGGTAGTTTAAGTTAGTTTTAAGTTTTATATTAGGGTACTTATTTTAAGGATATTGATATTAGTTTTTTAAATTTTCTAATTAATACAAAATAAATAAAATTAAATTGAAGTTAAAATAGATCTTAGGGCCGAAAGGCATGAGAAGTAAGTGTAATAGTTTAACTTAGAATGTCCGTATGGGACCATTAAGTTAGTTGTAAGTTATGGATAATTAGGCTAGTTTTATGAATTTTTGTCTAGCTTTAATATTTAAGAATGAACTGATAAAAATTAATTTAAAAAAAAAAGTGGCGTCGTAAGACGGTTCCAGAAGTCGTGAGTTCGAATCCCGTGCGGAGTGCACGGAAAATATTCTTGCTTTTTTCCACAATCGAGTAATTATGGATTTCATGGATTGGGAAGAAAAGCTGATGGAGAGGGAGAGAAAAGCAGGGGTATCGAAAGGTACCTCTGCCAACACATCAGGTGATGTTACGTTGGTGCCAGCAGCGGTACCAATAATAACAGCAACAACATCTGGTAAGGTATCTGACCAGTGCATGGAAGCAACAACGAATAAAAAGAGGAAGCTGAAGAAACACAGTCTCAATAAAGTTGAGAGAACCAACTCCGCTAAGCGGTGTGATATGCGAAAAAAAATAGAGAAGGGTAAGGAATGAATCACCACTGAAAGTAAATTCTCAGACTACGCCGAGTCTGAGAAGACTGAATATATATCGGAAGGTGAGGAGAGGCTCTTCAGGTCTCCGAATATGGATCTAATCATATCGGAGCCAGAGCCAGTCCCACCGACAACGAAGGCTTTGGAGGTAGAGGCGCACCTCCAAGATGAGACAAGACTTTTAAAGGCCCTGCAAGCCAAACAAGCAACCATCAGCCAATTTGAGGAAAACCTCAGAAAGCTCAAGGAGAAAATGGAGCCCCTCCTCACTCAGCTGAAGTTAAAACAAGAGGCACGCCGATAACAAGAGGTAGCTCAACGGCAACAAAAACAACAGCAGCAAAAACAACTGCAGCAGAAACAACAGCAACAACAACCACAACCCAAGCCCACTAATAAAAACACATTAGCAGAGCAAAAGAAAAAACCGCAATCAGCAGTGACAGGCCCAAATGTTGAGGGCCCATCGACATCAACTGCAGCAAGAACTGCAGCAGCAACAACAGCTACAGAAACAGCAGCAGCAGAATTAGCAGCATCAGGAAAAGGTGCCACCAATTTGGACATACCGGGTTGACATACTGGACAATAAACAGGTATGTAAGTCGGCCACTAAGGGCAAATTTCTCATCAAAATTTTGAACGAAAAAGAAAAGAATTATTCGGTCCAGTGCTTCTCACTGGCCGAATAAAATTTAGTGCAAGAGTTGCTAAAAGAGGCCACAGCTGAGTTCTTCAGCTACACTCCTAAAAGTGAGAAGTTTAAGACGGTCCTTCTGAAGGGCATAAGTTTCTGCACGGAACCGGAGGACCTCTTAGCTGAGCTCTGCCAAAAAGCCATTGACGATCTCGATTTTTTCGGTATCAAGCCTTTCACTACGTTGAAGTCCAGACGAGGGGGTTATAGGCTGCCAATGTTCACCGTAACATTATCGACCCAAAGTAGTTTTGATAGAGTGAAGATAATCGAATCTCTCGACAATTAAGCTGTACGCTGGGAGACATTAAAAAGGCTCGATGACAAGACTCAGTAAGCCACAGACGACTTACAGACCCACATGACTTGGAGGTTAGGACACTAAAGTCTTCAATAAAAATGTCAATCTGTTGATTAAGGAGAACTACAGGTTATCAATTAACAAGTACTGGGACCGCAAGATCCTGTCAGTTAATTCAAATCACCCTAGTATGTTCCCTAAAATCAACAAGATATTCAGGAAAAACAACGACAATGATCTTCCGAGTCTGATACTCCAAAGAACTTAAGAGAACAGAGACGTACTGAGAACAGCGCAAATAGTTTCAGAAGAAGCCATCTTTGACGATGACTTTTATATAATTGAAGATCCGAAGGAAAAAGTGGAGTCGGTGGGAGCTGCTTTCCAGCAAGTGTACAAGGTGAATGTTAGCATTCGCCCCAACACGACTTGGAAAACAGAGCCCTACTTAATCATTTTTAACTCCGTAATGATATCACACATTGGCGATCTGAGAACAGCGGTTTCATGCGGTTCAATGGCGACTCCTTGGCAAATGCCATAATCCCGAGCAAACGGGACCAAGTCCCTTGTTAGTGACGAAGGTTGAGCTTCAGCTCATCCTCAATTCTATAAAAAATAAAAAGCCAGCCGGTGTCGATGATATATCTAACGTTGTACTAAGACATTTACCGATGGAAGCAATTGACATTTACACCACACTCTTCAACAATGCACTGAATAATGCATATTATCCAGTGCATTGGAAGACCGCTTTGGTTCATCCTCTCCCGAAAAAGGGAAAGGACAACTCCAACCCGTGAAATCTTCGGTCGATAAGTCTTTTCCGAGCATCAGCAAAGTTTTCGAAAAAATCATTAATAGGACTCTGACTAAGTGGGTTGGGGACAACAAAATTATTCCGGATAAACAGTTCGGGTTCAAGGAGGGTCATGACACAATTCATGCTGCGTCTAAACTCGTTTCTGATATCCAATGGAATAAATCAAAACAACAATGCACAGGTCTGTTCTGGTTGATTTAGAAAATGCCTTTTAGAGGGTCTTTACCTAAAACTGAGCAGGCTTGGCAAGCCATTGTTGTATACACTTTATGATATGCTTAACGGTAGAAAGTTTGTTGTCAAAAGTGGCAATGTAACTTCTACCACAATATTCTCAATTAGAAATGGTTTTCAACAGGGAGCGGTGAATTCGCCGATTCTCTTCATCATTTACACCAGCGATCTGATAGGTAGTCTTACAAAGGCAATTGCGTACGCCGACTTTCTAATTGCGTACAGAACGGCCCGAAAGGTTGAGGTTATTAGAATTCTCTTGCAGCGGGACTTCGACAAGATTCAGCGATATTGCGACGACTGGAAACTAAAAATAAATGTCCAGAAGTCAGAGACAATTCTGTTCCGGACTCCGTTGGCTAGGGCCAAGAGAGATACGTGCAAGAATTGGTGCAAGATGGTCATCGTTGATCTTCACAGGCAGCCATTAGCGAGCAAAAGTGTAGTGAAGTACCTTGTATCTGGCTAGATCAGTATTTATATTTCGACAGACATATAAATGCTGCTCTGACCAGGGCCAGAGGAGCCTTCGCTCTGACGAAACGGCTGTTTCTTAGCAGTCGGCTTGACCACAGAGTGAAGGTAATTTGCTACATGGCCCTCATACGGCCAATGATCGTTTATGGTTGTCCTGTGTGGTTCAACATTGCCCCTTCCCAGATGGAGAAGTTTCGGGTGCTCGAGCGGCAGTGTTTACGACGCTGTACCGGCTTATATCGAACAGCCGAATCTTCTTATGAGCATTACTATTCAAACGAGGTCCTATGCAACGGGGCTTGAATCAACAGAATTGACAATTTCGTGATAAAACTCGTTCGAGGTCACATTGCAAGAGCTATGTCTTCGACCAACAATTTAATTTTCGGAGCGTTCTATCCAAACGACTAGTATTTTGAGAGTGCACTCTTGAGCGGCTTCATTCCCCCAGAGGCATTCCTCTTTTTAGATAGATGCGGTCTGATACAGGATAGATTGGCAGTTCCGTTAATCTACCACGTCAGACGACGAACTATGGATAGGCGACTCCTGTACAATCGGGACGTTATGGCACAAGGCGGAGCAGAGCTCCTTCGGTTCAGTAGGCTGTGCAGGAGAACCAGTTTTGGTGGCTTCAATCGGCACTTGATAGTGGGTAGTCGGGATGGGGTTTTAAGCCTTGGCCAGCTTACATACTTGTTTAATAGTATTAGGGTTAAGTTTTAAGTAGAATAGGCATGGTGGCACGAAAAAAAAATACAAAAAAAAAAATGAAAAAAAACATTAAAATAAAAAAACAAAATTTAAAATAAAAAAAAAAGACAACAAAATATGAAAAACAAAAATATTAGATAGTTAGATTTAATGCTGTGGTTGTTCTAGTTTTAAGAAGTTTATAGGTAGAATAGGTAGTTTAAGTTAGTTTTAAGTTTTATATTTTTAAGTAGTTTGTTAGTAAAAATAAAAAAGGATATCGATAAAAGTTTATTTTTCAAATTTTCTAATAAATACAAAATAAATAAAATTTGAATGAAGTAAAATAGATCTTAGGACCGAAAGGCATTATTTTTAAGTGTTATAGTTTAACTTAGAGTGTCCATATGGGACCATTAAGTTAGTTGTAAGTTATGGATAATTAGGATAGTTTTATGAATTTTTGTCTAGCTTTAAGATAGGTTTAAGAATGAATTGAAAAAAAAGACTAAAAACAAGCAAACAATCCAATATAATGATCGTTGAACGATAAATGTGTTACTATTTTCAATAAGATTTAAATTTCATTGAATTTATTATATTGAAAAATTACTTTAAATTTTGTTTTTAATTTAATTACTTTAGTTTAATTGTCTATTTTGCTATATTTTTTCTTTAGATTTAAGTTTGATATTTTGTTTTAAAATTTTAATTTTTAATTTTAGTTTTTCTTAGTCCTACATATTATTTAATGATATAAACCCGAAAAAATACGATAATAAGATAATGATAGATGAAATAAAATTGGATAATCTGGTACTTATCTTTTGAGAGGTTTTGATTGAATTCTGGACTTTGTTGGTAAATGGAGTATGGTATAGATGGTCGTATACACATACTTGCTGTTAGATGTTGTGCGTGTGTGGATGGTTGTATATTGCTGCTGTTACAAATGGAGTGAATGTGGATGGTTGTAGGATTTTGCTATTTCTGTTGTGATCTTTTGCTGATGTTTTTGTATGATTTTGCTGATGTGGATGGATGGAATGTGGATGGTTGTATGATTTTGATGGTTTTGGTGTGTATGCGGATTTTGGATGCGGATGAAGGATGTAGTGTTGTACTTGGTGATTCCTGGTTGGATGTTCTTGCTGTTGCGGATGGATGGATGGATGGTCTTGGCTTGTACGGCTTTTGTTTGACCAAATGGTTTGGTGGCGTTTCTTTTGCCCAAATCTCGTCAGCTCTTAAAATTGCTGGTTCCTCGTTGACGAGACTATAAGTCTTGTTGGATGTCTTTTCCTTTTTGAAAAAAATATTAGAAAAGAATATTTTTTTTTTATTATTCCACATTTACAGGTTTCACTTATGCTTTCACTGTAATATATAAATATGTAACTTTTTTAAAATTATGTATTTATTCTTTGTTCTTTATTCGTCTGCAGTTACAGATGAAACTTCACTTTTAAACTTTTTTACTACTTTTTTTTTCTTCTGTTTTAAGACTTACACTATGATATGATCTTGTCGCGCACCATGAACCAAATGAAAGATTTGTCCTAGCCTTTTTTTGGTTTTTCCATTGTCGAAATAATGTGACAAAACTGGGCATTTAAAGATGGAAGTGGATTCGGTTTTTGTTTTTTTGTTTTTTGAATCTAATATTTTATTTATAAAAATCCAATTGCATTTCAAAATTGAATAATGGATTTTGCTTTACATGAGTGTGATATGATTTTATAATTTTGGTCAAAATTCTTGAAAATTAAGAAAACACGCTAGTCCATACGTTACCAATACTAATGCTTTTCTTTGTATTAGTTACCGATCACGTTTCCTTTTTACTTTTTTTCCTTTCATTTCCTTCATCCTTTAGGTTGCTCCTTCAAGTGTTTTGCCTTATACTTTTATTATTGATTTTCTTCGATGTCCTTGCCCATGGTCTAGTGGTCTCGACGCTGGATCCCATCATCCCCACCAGACTCCTCGGGTTCAAATCTCACTTCTTCCATTTTTACATTTTTTTCTTTTAAAAACTCTGAAACCCATTCCTTATGCTTGACGTAAATTCCTTTCCTTTTTTTATTATGAATTGTGTTCGTCATTATCGTTATCGTTATACGACAATCTTCAACTACGATACATGATTCAAAAAAACAAAGTCCGAAAAAATGTCACCCTGAAAGTATGCATCAACCTACTAGCTTCTTCAAAAACCTTTTCATTCAAATTTCCAAACTGTTATACTCTCTCATATAATGCTTCATCATACCAAATTAAACAAAAATAATATTGGGACACGCTTGCGTATTCGCAATTTTTAATTATCTATTTCATTTCTATTTAAAAAATGTCATTTCTCACAAGTAATTTATTTTATTTATTTATTTTAATATTTTTTACTTCCAGCCGGTCTTAGATTCCACACTTAATTTTCGTACTGGCAGCCCCCTCCATGGTCCGCCTTTCGTACCAAAATTTTGTGTTTAATGATAGTACTATTCAAATTAATATACAAAGATCAGATTTTGTTTTCTTAAGCCAGCTACACACTGTGCGTTGAATGAGATTTGTGCACTGATCTCCATAACACATTTTTTTAAAAGTTCTGTAGATTTGTGAAGCAAAGCCGTTTCGATATTTTTGAAACGTAGACGATTTTTTGTCTCAGTCGTGGGTCGAAATAAGTTTTTTGTATGTCTTATGTAGAAGACAGCTGAGATTTGTTTTGGAAGTACGATTTCGGCGAGTCATTTTTCGTGTCTTCTGCTAAAACTAAAATTGTCCCAATCCACGATTTTGTAGCTGTCACCAAATGCTTCGCATTGGTCTAAGCGAGAATTTAACTATATTTACTGATTTCCGAACGCATAATAAAAATATAATAATATATTATTATTATTATTATTATTTCGTTAAGAGAACTAGATCAAAGGAATTAGTCCAAAAAAAACAAAAAAATCAAAACAAAAGTCAAAATTAATAAAAACAAAGTTAATAATAGTACTCCTGATCAACTGTTTTATGTATATTTTATAAACAATTTCATACAAAATGATCCAGAGTCAACTATTTCATCGATTTAAAACGTGCCTTCATCATATCCGAATAAGTATTTCCCAACATAACTTATTGGCTCTAGCTGATGGAGGATTTTTTCAGGATCTCTTTCCAGACACCGCTGGGTAAGTTGTATATTGTTTTTTATGTTTATAAAACCTACAAGAAATCGTGATGAATTATATTCTGTTCTTCGTAAAACGGTAGCCCGGAATTGACAAAACTTTTCACAAGTAAACAACAAACGATCTACGCTGGCTTTGATCCAACTGCCGATAGTCTGTACGTTGGCAATCTTCTAGTAATAATGGGACTTTTGCATTGCCATCAAGAAGGACACAATCCAATTGTATTAGTTGGAAGAGCTACGGGTCTTATCGGTGATCCTAGTGGAAAACAAAACAGAACGAAACCAACTAGCGTCTTCGGTCATTGAGACAAATTAATTTCTATAGAAAAACAGCCTAATAGAATATTCAAGAATCATCAGGATGTACTTTGGGACACTAGTAAAAACAAAAGTGATCTAATCTCCTATTAGGTAACTATAATAGAAATCTAATGCGCTTTAAAAACTCAATCGTTTTGATAATCTTTTTTTCAGAGTCATCAACAATGCATCATGGTACGAAAATCTGAACGTAGTGGACATTGTTGCCAATATGGGAAGACACTTTCGAATGGGATCAATGCTCTCAATATCGTCAGTCCAGTCGCGACTTGACAATGCATCTGGAATGAGCTTTACCGAATTAACATATCAAGTTTTCCAAGCTCAAATAGACTAATGAATATGACAAGTTTTATTTCAAATATTATATTATAAACTAAGAATGTAAAGTTAAAAAAATAAACTAAGCATATATTGGAACGTATTCCTATTAATATGAAAATTAAAGTCAATATAATTTGATAAGTTATTAATATCTCTAACACTTCGAGTTAATGGTTCGGGGTTGGGTACGATTTTTTTTTTAAATATCGATTTAAAAAAGTCGACCATTATAATGTCGATTGTCGAAAAGTCGATTGATAAAAATACCGACCGAACAAAATGCCGACTCTTATAATGTCGATTTTGAAAATATCGACTAGTAAAAGGTCGACAGTGACAAAGTGAATGATGTTCACATGCATGCGGCGCCGCATCATTCACTTTGTCACTGTCGATCAACAGTTGATCAACTGTCGATCACCTCTCGGTTAACTGTTAATGTTTATGTTTATATGAGTTTAAAGTTTTGTTTAAAGAAATTATTAATTTGTATTTTTTTATGAACCGATGTGTATAGCATATAATTGAATTAAAAATAAAATTGAGTTTCCACATTAAAGAGAGAGTTTCTTGTTATTTTCTTTACAACAGTCGACATTTTAACCGACAACTTTTCAGTTGACATTTAAATGGGCAACTTTTTTTTGTCGATCAAACTTCAGTCGACATTTTAAGAGTCTGTTAAGTTTTCAGTTGGCCAGTCAACATTTTTTTTGTCGACCATTCGTACGCCAACCAATGGTACGTTAAAGGCATAGTTCACTCTATGAGCGTTTTTGCGAAATAAAAAACAATTTTTCAAATCACGTGAAGGAGCGTATAGATCTATGATCTATCTGTAAGTTTATTTAAAATCCAAAACAAATTTGTATTCATTTATTTACTGTTGATGCTGTTAATGCTTAACTTTGCAGCTTAACTTCAGGCTTAAAAGTAAGTAAGTTTACTATTACGATTTTCAAGTTGTTAATTTCTTATGTTTTCTTTTGTTCATAGTGTCTGATTCGGAATCGATCCGTTAAAAATGTTAAATGTCTCCTTTTTGTTGCCAAGGATGAGTATATGAAAAAAAACAATTTGTTTAGATTATACCATTAAAATGCACAATAGTTAAAAGTCCTTAACAACAATATTGTATTCTTTTTCTGTGATAAGGAATTATACAAACCATTAAACATGTAGACTTTTTGATTTATTAATCAAGATTTTTGTTTTTAAAATAAAGTGGAATTGATAAAAATATGTTTTTAAAATCTATTCGGCACCCAACATTAGAATACATTATAAGGCTTGTCAAGAAATTAAACTCTTACGCAATTTAAGCTCAAAAAAATTTTATTTTATTTTAATTGGCTTAAATTTTCCGTTTATTTTACAACTTAAAATATTCATCAATTTCTTTATCCGTCTGAATGTATGTGCCGGTGTTGTCTTCTCGTCCGAAAAATATCGGAAAACAATATGGCTGTTTCTTTGTCCCGGCATGTTGTGCCAACATAAAATACAAAAATGGCTTATTCAGATTGGTAGAGAATGGCAGCAGCCAGGCAATGAGTCTTAAGTGGTTTTGTGTGTGTTATTTTCTTACATTCTCTCCCTCGGTACATTTGCTAAATGTACCCTCTTCATTGCACACTTCTAACTTAGCTAGTCTTATCGCTGGTCTTTCGTATATGCCGGTCATAGTTTGTACTGAGGCACTGCGGACTTGGTTGTCCTTACCTGGGAATACTTCAACATATCTTCCCTTTTGCCACTGGTTGTTTGGACTTCTTTCGTCAATCACCAAAACTAAGTCTCCAACTGTAAGCGGTTTGGCCGGTTGATTCCATTTTTCTCTTCTAGTTAGGGTGGGTAAGTATTCGACGATCCAGCGCTTCCAAAAGTGTCTTGCGTGGAGCTGAGACATTAGTACGTTAGTCTTAAGTAACTTGGCATCTTCACTAAATTCTCCCAATGGAACCATTCCTCCAGGTAACTGTCGAAGAAAATGGTTGGAAGTTAGGGCTTCCGAATGGGAATAAATGCTAAACCATAATAAAAGTTACCCATCACTAATATAAGAACTTTAATAAATAGTTTAAGCTAACAAAGCTAATGAATTTATACCATTTGCATTATCTCATTATGTCATTATTACTTTTTCATTTTTACCTTACTTCCTTTTTATATTTTCAATAAACCACACTGAATTATTTTCATTCAACTTTTTTTATCTTTTATTTTATTAAAGTCAACAGGAAATATTAATCTCGTTCCATCAGGTTATGGGCCCAGATTGCGATAATTAATATTATTTTTCCTAATACTGTGGATTCACATGGATCAAATTCGATTAAATTCAATAACTCCAAACACGTTCTCATAAAACATTAAATTTGAACTTTACCCAATTACTTTCCTCATCAGCTTTAAGATGATGAACAGCCATACAGCTAGCATCGATAAACTACTCGGCAGAGAAAACTATACAACCTGGAAATTTGCCATTAAGGCTTACTTGCAACATGAAGGATTATGGGAAACGATTGAATATCCAAGTACTGCAACTGTTGACGTGAAAAAAGATGTGAAAGCCAAGTCTAAGTTGATATTGTTGGTAGATCCAACTATTTTCGTCCACATTCAGGAAGCAGAAACTGCGAAGGAAGTGTGGGAATGTCTTCAACATGCGTTCGATGACTCCGGGCTTACTAGAAAGGTGGGTTTATTGCGTGACTTAATAACAACGAGCTTAGATAATTGCAGTAATGTGGAAGAATATGTTACAAAAATCATGTCCACGGCACACAAACTTCGAAACATAAATTTTGTTGTAGGCGACGAGTGGCTTGGAACCCTACTCCTCGCTGGCCTGCCCGATTCGTATAAACCTATGATGATGGCGATGGAAAGTTCTGGTGTGACTATCACTGCGGATGCTGTTAAAACGAAAATACTTCAAGAGGTGAAAGTATCTGATTCGTCGGCATTTTATGCTAAGCATAATAAAAACACTTATAACCATACTAATCAAAAATTTAATTAGAATCAAAATTACAGATCTCATAACAAAGGCCCACGGTGCTTTAAATGTAATAAGTATGGGCACTTTAGCAAAAATTGTTACAGCAATAAGAAAAAATGATTCCACAAACAATTCTGACAATAACACATTTTTTGCTGCTTTTTCAGCAGCAACAGGTCTTGACAACAACAGCTGGTACGTGGACTCAGGAGCATCAATGCACATGACGAAGCATCATAGCTGGATTTACGATATGGGATCTCCACCAGTACAAAGCATCAAGGTAGCAGATGACAAAATGTTGAAAGTTAAAGGCTGAGGCAAAGTTGACATAGAGGTGAAGGGAAAAGATGGTTCCATACACAAGATTCAAGTAAGAAACGTACTCTACATTCCCGAATTAACAACAAATTTACTTTCGGTAAGTCAAATGGTCAAAAAAGGTTGTGAAATAAAATTTGAAGCAAATGGCTGCAAAATTTATCAAAACAAAAAAGAAATTTTGACAGCAGCACTACGTAACAATGTTTACTTATTGAACACAACAAAAAACAACAATTGCGCTCTCTTATCAGTTGTCAAAGACAATGATTATTATTTATGGCATCAGAGAATGGGGCATCTTAATTTTTCTGACTTGCAAAGGCTAAATGAAAGTGCGGATGGAGCAAAGCTGTCACAAAAAACAGAAGATGTTGTTTGCACTATTTGTCTAGAAGGTAAGCAAACCAGGTAATCATTCAAGCACACTGGCACAAGAGCATCTCAGTTGTTGGAGGTTATCCACTCAGACTTATGTGGACCGATGGAGAGCAAATCATTCGGAGGGGCGAAGTATTTCTTATCATTTATCGATGACTACTCAAGAAAGGTATTTGTGTATTTTTTGAATAGTAAAGCCATAGTATTAAATGTCTTCAAGGAATTTAAAAGCTATGTTGAGAAGCAGCTGGGATCGAAAATTAAAGTACTCCGTACAGATAATGTTACTGAATATACCAATAATAATTTTGAATTTTTCTTAAAACAGGAAGGCATACAGCACCAAACAACAAATCCATATACTCCTGAGCAAAATGGGATGTCTGAGCGTATGAATAGGATGCTGGTAGAACGTGCAAAATGTATGCTCCTCAATGCAGGTTTACCAAAATTATTTTGGGCAGAAGCGGTCGCCACAGCATCTTACATTATCAACCGGTCCCCAACGAAATCATTGCAATATAAGACACCAGAAGAACTTTGGTCAGGAAAAAAGCCAAATCTGAGGTTTTAAAATAACCCGTGACAGGAAAATCGGTGAGTTATATTTGGATCAATCTGCTTACATAGAACGTATTTTACAGAAATTTAGAATGATTGACTGCAACACATCTAATTCACCGAGTGATCCAAACAACAAACTTGTAACGTCAACAAATGATGAAGATGTGCTCTACCAGGAAGCCATTGGAAGTTTGCTTTATATATCACAAGGAACCAGACCTGATATAAGTTATTCGGTAAATATGCTTAGCAGATTTAATTCCAGACCTGGTTCTCAACATTGGGCTGCTGTAAAACGAGTTATGAGGTATCTGAAGGGTACTCAAAATTTTAAACTTGTTTTTGCAAAACATCGAAAACGTAATTGGATTCTGCGATGCCGATTGGGCGTCAAACACCGAAGATAGAAGATCATGTACAGGCTACGTATTTATGTTCCAAGGTGCTGCAATATCGTGGAGTTCCAGAAGACAGCAAACGGTTGCTCTGTCAACCATGGAGGCGGAATACATGTCACTGGCTAGTGCAACGCAGGAAGCAGTCTGGCTGAAGCAGTTGGAAGACGAATTGTGGCCTCACTTAAGGAAAGTTCCGATCACCCTTTATTGTGAAGCTCGCTTCAACAGATGCCTTTCACGCTCGAAGCAAGCATATAGATGTAAGGTTTTATTTTCTCCGCGACAAAATAGCAGCGAAGAAGAAAGATGTCAAATTTGTGGGTACTGATGAAATGACGGCGGATATTTTGACCAAAGCAACATTCAACCTTTTTTATCTTTTATTTTATTAAAGTCAACAGGAAATATTAATCTCGTTCCATCAGTAAGCGGGCGGGACTTCCATTAAAAAGCTACGGAAAAGCTCATCATAAGGTTTGTAACGGTTAACATTGCTTACCGCGTATAGGGCTATCTTAACTGATTTTATGAGTCTCTCACAGCATCCATTCATATGTGGGGAGGCAGGGGGGTTAAAGTGCCACTTCAGTTCCGAGGTTACAAACTGATTCGCAATGCATTGATGGTCGATTTGTTTTTAGGTTGTCTTCAGTAACTTTTCCGCTCCAATGAAATTTGTTCCACGATCGCTGAACATTTTTCTAACGGTCCCTCTTCGACATAAAAAATTTCTATAACAAAGAATAAATGAGTCCGTACTACAGGTGTAGGCAATTTCAATATGGATTGCTCTGGTTACCAGACACGTGAAGAGGCAAATCCACCTCTTCTCTATCTTGCGACCATGGACAATGTCAAATGGACCACCGTAATCAACTGTACTGTACGAAAAGGGTGGTGTAAATGCTGATACTCGAACTTCTGGTAAAATTGCCATTTCAGGAGGGGTGGCCTTGGCTACATTCATCTTGCACCGAAAACAGTGTTTCCTTACGCGTATCAGCAGCTGTCGTAGTTTCGGAATAAAATATTTCTTTCTTATTTCGTTCACGACGATATGCCGAAATTTGTCGTGATAATGACGTATTAAGAGTCTTGTTGCTCGATTATTGTCGGGGAGTATTACGGGATGTCTTGTGTATATATTCAGCCACTTTGCATTATTAATTCGACTCATGGATCTCATTACTCCGTTTTCGTTTAAATAGGGTTTCATTGAGAGTATGATACTCGAACACTGGGCTGTCTTCTTTGCAACCTTTCTCAGTGATGCAGCAAATTCCAATTCCGATAATAACGATTCTGCTTGAATATGCCTGTAGAGGACACGCTCTGCTCGTTGGAATACTTCGGAAGACAAAGCTAGATTTTCTCTTTTAATACCACGTAATGCGTCCATGTAGCGGCAAACATATGCTGTGACCCTCAGCAACTTGCCCCAGCTTTCAAATTTACTTGTTGGGATTACTGACACTACTTCGGAAATAGCATGATAATTTTCTCGGGATGTATATGGCCAGTCTTCCTCCTTCATGTACAGAAATTGTGGACCCTGCATCCAACGATCATTCATATCTAGTGAAGGCCCTTTCTTCTACTTCGTTGCATCATCTGCTGGGTTCATATCGGACGGCACGTACCTCCAATCAGCAATGTTCGTGATTTCTTGGATCTCCGCTATTCTGAACGCTACAAATTGGCCTTTTACTGCTTTGGCATCGGAGCTCAACCAACTCAAAACAGTTGCAGAATCTGACCACAGTACAATCTTGTTGAGATGAATAGAGAGTGATTGACGAATGCTATCGTCGAATCTGGCTCCAACGACTGCTGCTACGAGTTCCAACCTCGCTATTGACATGAGTTTAATAGGTGCTACCTTCGTTTTTGAACCGATAAGTGAGCACATAATCCTTTCACCTGATTGGACTCTTAGATATGCTACTGCAGCACTGCAATTCTTACTGGCATCAACGAATACGTGGAGCTGAGTCTCGAAAAATTTCCCATACTATCCCAGCTGCATAACATCTTGGTATGAAAACAGATTGCACTTTCTGTAGTTCACGTAACCAGCGTAGCCAGTCTTCTTGATGTTCGTCTAAGATATCGTCGTCCCAACTAACTCTGGACCGCCATACATCTTGCATCAAAACTTTCAAATAACTCTTAAAATGGCCAATTAAACCCAGAGGATCGAAGATCGACATCATGATTCTTAGCATCTCGCACTTGGTTGGTTTTATGGCACCGTTGAGGACTTCCTGGTTTCCTTTGTTAAACTTTAAGGAGAAGGTAAACGAGTCACTCTCGGTATCCCACCACATTCCAAGAACTTTCTCAGTGGAGTACATTGGTTCTTTATCAATATCGATTCGAGTATCGGGCGTTGACGTAATTTCGTTCATCGCAGCCGTCACTTCACTTGAGTTGGACTTCCATTTTCGAATGTGAAACCCACCAGCCGAGTGAATCATCTTTACATCCTTAGCTAGGGTTATTGCTTCCTCTGAAGTATTAACACTGTCCAGTAAATAGTCGACGTAATGATTATTGATAATTGCATCTACGGCTCGAGGGTGTTCTTCAATAAATCTTACAGCGTTTTTATTTTTCACAAATTGAGCGCAGCTTGGGGAACAAGACGCACCAAACGTCAATACTTATGTGATGTATACTGCTACGCCAGTACCATCATCCCATAAAAATCTATAGGCATGTCGGTCTTCGGGTGAAATCTTTATCTGGTTGAACATCTCTTCTATGTCTCCACTGATGGCCGCAGCATTCTGTGTAAACCTTAGCAGAATACCGAAAAGTGAGGGAAGTTGATCAGGCCCCTTTACTTAAAACGAATTGAGACACACTCCATTAACCTTAGCCGCTGCATCCCAGACTACCCTTACTTTTTCGGATTTATTGGGATTGGATACAGGAAAGAGTGGCAGATACCAGATCCGCTTATGTTCTTCGTTTAACTCCTTGGGTGATAACTTTCGGACATAACCTCTTTTCATATAGCTTTCCATTTGTTGATTCATACTGTTTCTTAATGATGGAAATTTTTTGAGTTTTCGATCAAGTGCTAGCTGCCTGAGTTTGGCCATGGGCATACTATCTGGTAGCACAGGATCATCGTATCGCCAAACCAGTCCGATCTCAAATCGTTCACCATTAAACATAGCTGTCTTCTCCATGATGTCCTTAGCTCTACGTTCATCTTTGGACTTGGCTTCATAAGAAGGTATCTTCATACCCAGGCTATCCACTGCGAAGAAATATCTCATCATCTCGCTTAGATTCTCATCACCTTTTTCGGCACATTCTTGAATATGATAATTTATTCTTTGGCTTTGGGACGAGCTTCGCGATCCAAACACAGACACAGAGGATCATTTTGACCAGCTATTCTGGTTTTACTTGGAAGAGCGAGATGCCAGTCACTCATTCCAATCATAATTCTTGGTTGTTCTCCAAAGTATGAAGTTACTGGAAGGCCACGAAGGTGAGGATGCTTGCTTGCTAATTCTTCATAGTTGAGAGTCTGCCTTGGTAAGTTAAGCTCTTGAATGGTGTGTGCCACAGGAATTGCGCCATTGTAAGCCCCAGATATGAACATTGAGACCTTTTTAGATTCCTCTTGCCGAAGGACATTTGCTGTGCATTTAAGATGCTAAATATCTTTGGGACCGGTAAGACCCAATTGATTGGCTACACTGTCTTCGATTCTAGTTCCACTAGAGCCACCATCTAGAAAGGCCATTGTTGTTACCTTCTTGTTGCCGTGTTGTAAGGTCAATGGGATGTATTGAAATTGAAAACAATCACATTCATTAGTATGGCTATTTTGAAAAGTAACTACAATAGGAGGGTTTACGGTACCATCGACGACTTGGGTCTTCGGATTCCCCTCACTGTCTTCATACACACCTATTAATTTTATATACCCATTTTTCATACCTAACAATTTTCTATATGAGCTGTCAATTGTTGTCTGACGCTTTTTATACATAACATTACGCTCAACTTCTTTGATTTGGAGAATAATTTTTTGGTGCAGTGCATCAATTTTTCTCATGTGAAAAATTGAGCAATCGTCACAAAACCAATTAAATAATTCCTCTGCCCGACTACTACTTATATCTACGCAATCTAAATGATACCATTTTTTACATACCCCATCGCACAGAACTATATGGTCGTTGTAGCGTTGTCCACAAATTTTGCATCTCGCATCTCAATGTCGATTTTGGAATCCCTTTTGATTGAACTGCTGCTGTTCATTAAGCACTTGTGCTTGCTGCTGCTCATTCAATGCCTGCTGGTGTTGCTGCTGCGGCTGACCATTGAGTTCTTGCGCAGGATTGTGTTGATGTGCTTCTTCTTGTTGCGACGAAGACATCTTATAGCACGCGGACACGAGTTGAAAACTTTATCGCCAGAAAATTTAAGATTTTGTCAAGAAATTAAACTCTTACGCAATTTAAGCTCAAACAAACTTTATTTTATTTTAATTGGCTTAAATTTTCGTTTTATTTTACAACTTAAAATATTCATCAATTTCTTTATCCGTCTGAATGTATGTGCCGGTGTTGTCTACTCGTCCGAAAAATATCGGAAAACAATATGGCTGTTTCTTTGTCCCGGCATGTTGTGCCAACATAAAATACAAAAATGGCTTATTCAGATTGGTAAAGAATGGCAGCAGCCAGGCAAAGAGTCTTAAGTGGTTTTGTGTGTGTTATTTTCTTGCAAGGCTTTTACGAGGCTATCAAATTCATGAAATAGCTTTTTCAAAAAAAATGTGTTACATGCTTTTCAAACCTACAATATCCGTTTTAATTTGTTTCTTACTTTTTATTACGAATTTGTAGTCTTAGGTTAAAACATCAAGTTCAAGTTTTTGTTATTTTCCAAAAATGCAATACAACTAAGAAGTTATAATTCGGTAATTTAATATTTGAATTGAGTAGATACAATTTAGGAAAACCAAAAAGAATTTTTTTTCTTGGGTATATCTAACATTCTTTTAATTACTCAAAAACTAAGATACATATACAGATAAATATATTATTTTCTGTTTTTTTTATTCAAAATAAATAATAGCATTGAATATTAAAAACAAAAATTATACTTAATTACATAAATTTATTAAAAAACTAGCTGCGCCACATCAAAAGTAGAATATTATCAATGGATGATATTCTAAGCATGTCGTCGGATCAAATCGAATGACTTGTTGCAATACCACTTCGTTTGGTAAAAAACCTTGCCTGCAAATCAGCGCCTTGTTTGCATTGTCTTCCAGATTTGTTCAGGGAAACTGCATCCTGCATTTTGGTATTTTATTGGCAGTATCTACAATGTAAACACAGACTATAAAATAAATCGATTATTGTTGAACCTCCTTCGCTGCAATTTGACTTATTTTTTATTCAATGAAGTAGACTTGTCTATACCCTTTTCACTATACTTACTTACTTACTTAAGGTGGCGCTACAGTCCGGGACGGACCTGGGCCTCAACCAACAAGCGTCTCCAGCCAGCTCGGTCCCTAGCTAGCTGTCTCCAGTTTTGCACGCCAAGTTGGTTGAGGTCCTCTCCCACCTGGGTGCGCCACCTGAGTCGCGGTCTTCCTCTACTGCGCCGTCCCTCGGGATAGGATTCGAAGACCTTCCGCGCTGGAGCGTTGATGTCCATTCGCTCTACATGACCTAGCCATCTAAGCCGTTGGACTTTAATTCTGCTAACTAGGTCAATGTCGCTGTACAGCCCGTACTGTTCGTCGTTACATCTTCTCCTCCATTCTCCATCTATGCGTACGGGACCAAAAATCACCCGAAGAATTTTTCTCTCGAAGCATCCTAAGACGCTCTCATCTTTCTTTGACAGGGTCCAGGCCTCAGCGCCATAAATGAGAACCGGGATGATGAGTGTCTTATAGATGGTGATTTTACATGCTCGAGAGAGGACTTTACTTCTAAATTGCCTTCTAAGTCCAAAGAAGCAGCGATTTGCAATAGTTATTCTTCGTTTGATTTCAGCGCTGGTGTCGTTGTCTGCATTAATAATCCAAGCATCTCTTTTCGCCTCCCTAATCATTGTAACGTCTTCCAAGCGGAAATTTTAGCGATTAAAGAGGTCCTCTCCTGGCTAAGAGAAAAAGTGATATCAACTTCTGATATCCGTATCTTGTCTGACGGTGTCTCAACCAAAATGACTTCTGCAGGCGCTATATTAATGGGGAGGAAGAGGAAACAATCTCTCACCTTCTCTGCACTTGCCCTTCTATTTCACTAAGTCGCAAACTTCATCTGGGAGACTACTCTTTTGATAATCCCAGTGAACTAGCTAAAAAAGATATCAAATATCTTCTTCGCTTTATAAAAAGCTCAAAACGGTTTGACTAGTAAGAAGTAATTCTCTAGATTCATGTGGTATCACAATGGGCCCTTTTAGCACTTTAACCTAAGCTAACTAGAGGTACAAACAAATCAAATCAAATGGGGTGGCGCAACAGTCCGTTGTGAACCAGGGCCTAGTGACTTACAACTCTCAACCATTTTTGTGTGCGAGTACTGTTGTCAGGAATGGAAGGGACCTACAATTTTATGCTGAATCCGAACGAACATGCCACGGGTACTAAAGGTACAATCAAAGCAAATCTAAAATATTCACTTTAAATTGTGATTTAACGAAACATGTATAACATAACACAGAAGATCTCTTGTTCATTCTTAATGTTTTATCGTTATTTTAGAAAATATGTTGGGAAAATAAATAACTAAAAAGAAAACAAAATTATCAATAGATTATTATTTCAATTTTGGAAACACCCTTTTCACCTTTTTATTAACAAATCTATGCATAAAGCCATTGTTTATACAACTAAACTCTATGACCTTTAGATCTCAGTCGGGGTCTTGACCCCTACGATCACTTAGATCCTCAATTGATTAAAAGTACACATATATTTGTAAGCATTTCTTAAGCAAGTGACAATGTACAGTATTTATTTGTTGCACCCATGTAATTTGTTTAATTATTATTACGAAAATAAATAAATTTGGACAATTACGGAACATTGTTGAAAAAATAAGCTTTCTGTAACATGTTTAAAACATTCTTTTATGGTTCTTTACCTCCACGACCGAATGAGGTAAAAAAAGTGTCAGACTTACATGTATTATTTATAAAATTTCATATGTTGCTAATTTTTTTTCATAATACAGTGGACGTCCAGTATAACGAATGATATAATGTTCGAGGTCATTCTCTATATCGAGAGCGTTCGTTATATCGATCGACTTATGGTTATGGGAATGTGTTTCTCTCTTTGTCTAAGAAACCATTTGTACAGCCGATTTTCCATGTTAGAAAACTCTACCTTTCGCATAGATTTACGTTGTAGAGAGCCATTGGCTGGCAAGTTCAAGTTCTTCAAGATTTTTGTGCGACTTTTCTTAATCCCACATATTGTTGATTTTGGCACACGGAATTTTATTGAAATTTCCTTAAGCGAAACGCCTTTGTTGCACTCATCAATAATTTTGACTTTGTCCTTTAATGAAAGCCGAGTACGTTGAGATTTTGTATTCATTTTAATATTTTGTACACAAAACTAAATCTACAAAATTATTACGGAGCGTTTCAACGAGACGAGACTTTAAACAACAAGAACACTATTTAACTGCTAACATTATCTTGCCGTCGTGTCATTGAATATGTGTGTGTAAGACCGTACATAAAAATCAAACTGCATAGCGATAAACAAACCAAAAAATAAGAATTCTAACAAAAATTTTTTAGTAGGCGATGAGAAGACTAAACGAAAAACAGAAAGCTTGTTACAGTTTTGAACCTATGGCGCACACACATACATATGTACGAGAATAAACTTATGTGTTGACATAAAAATATATGCACAGATCACAATGGCAAGAAAAAAAATCATTCTAAGGCAATATATATACGCGTTCGTTATATCGGATAGCAAATTTTTATCATCGTTCGTTATTTAGAGATGTTAATGGAAAATTTAAAAGCGTTCGTTATATCGCAAATTCGCTATATCGGGCATTCGTTATATTGGACGTCCACTGTAATTATATTTTTTTCCTTTTACCTAAAACCAGGATTACGTCCTTTTCGAATAACTTTGGTATTTTCGTCAAAGTCTGAACTTTTTTGTTCACTAAATAAAGCATTCCATTGGCATGTGCAATTTATGCAACCGACCGCGAGGCATGTCAAATTTTACGCACTTTCCTTTTTTCATTCATTACATACTCGTAGTTCAATTTTCGATGCTAAAAATATTTTTCGAATTTAAGATATTTTCAATTAAAACTTGAAATAAAATCCGAGGAAGAACAAGAAATGTGTGTGCCCTGTCATGACACTATGAATTCCTTAAATACTTTAACAGCTGCGTCGTCGTCGTGATAAAATGAAAACAAAAAAATAAATTAAATGAGATGACATGAGCGTTTCATGGCTGCGATTCAAATCGAAATTTGTATGTATATATTTCAAATTGAAAATATGTACTTCTTTTATCATCATTTTACTTTTTTCCCCAACACTAAACACAATTTAATTCTTAATTGGTGTCATGCTCTTGGCAAGCATTATTCTTTTAGAAGATAAGATGTTGTATGTTGATCGTTTTTGTAGTGTGCACCTTTAATGCTAAGGATGTAAAATATTTAACATAAATACACCCTAATGAAGTGACTCGCAACACTGCCCAAAATATCTACATTTTTACCTGTGTACATTGAGATTATACGATGCTTATAGTCTTTTTAAAGATACCGAAATACTTTCGAAAACATCAACAAATCTAAGTGAACTTAGCATGCACAAAATTAAAAAAAAATTAATTAACTAAAAAACATATGGGCTTATGTTGTGTTAAAAAATCATTTAATATCAAGAATATTTATTTTTACTATAAGTGTTGTGAATTATTTTGAACTTTAAAGTTTTAGTAATTAAAACTTACATACCATTTTTTTAAAATAAATCTTTGTATAGAATATTGACAAAAAAATACTCCAAACTTGACTTAAATATTTTTTTTTGTTTATTTAATTTAATTATAAGTGTCAGGCCGGCCCGACTCACTAGTTTTTAATGACAAAGAACTTAGAATAAATAAAGCTTAGACTGAATATTAAGGGTGAGTTGTACAAAGTGTTTCTGATTGGAAGTCAAAAGTGTTGCGGGCATTGTTAGCTAAGCGCAGCATTAAAGTCCATTGGTTCTTTGATGAATGAGAAGAGGAGATAAGATTAAATGGAAATTATTTCTAGAAAAAATAGTAAGTCTATAGTCCCTGCCAAATAGTGATGTAGGGAGAAAACAGTTTTTGCTTGTTTGGGTTAAGGGTTAAGATTAAATTATTAAACCAAACCGCGAAATTGCAGTTTAGAAACATTGAGTTGTATGAAATTTGGGAAATTGTAGGCAAACCTACAACGGAACATACATATGGTTCATTGAACGAGGCTTTTATAAATAAACTTACTAATTGCATACATTTCTATACACACATTTTTTGTATCTATTCTATAATTGAATCTTCATTTATGAAGCCAACATATATCGCATTAAAAAATGTCGTTTCGCTTTGATGAGCTCGTAATCTATGCACTAATTACATAAATCTACGACTTATTCCATGTATGATGTCTATTAACTATTGCATACATTTTATTTGTATTTGTTTATATATGTATTTTTTGTTGTGATAATTTTAGTTTATATTTAATTAGTATGCGTTATTATGCCTTCATATCCTTGAGCGATTTTTAACAGGTCTTATTTTCGTACATCATTTTTGCAGTTTATGATCGTCCTCTCAATGTTAAGCATTGTTGTTTCATTATTTACTCTGATAATTAACAAATTATTTTTTACTACTAGGCCATTCACCAATTCCAAATTCATGTGAATGTGTTGATACCTGGTTTATTATTAACTTCATCAAACATGGACTGAACGGAAGTTTTTTGCGTTTATTGCATACACTTCCATAAACATTACCCTCAATGGAAGTAGCATGCAACTCGGTTTTAAATAATCTATTGATTCAATATATTATCTTGTACCTACCGTACAGCTGGCTAAATGTTCTTACCACATTTAAAATAAAACCAGAGGCTGGGATGCGACCCACACTGATAACTTCCCATCCCGTCTGTCGATTTGTCTTGCTTAAAAGTTTGTCTGTATGTACTCGTATCAATTTTTACCAAATTTGCGTACCATTTTTTGTAGATTTTATTTTTTATGAAAAATCGGACTGTTGGATTTTTATATAAAAATTACTGAATATTGAAAACAATATTTTCTGTGAAATAAAATAAGTTTGAAGCCAATACTTTTAATTTTTGAAAAGCCGAAAGTAAATTTTTACTAAGTTTTAATATTGTTTTTTATAGAGTTTTATTTTTTGTAAAAAAACTGTGAATTCGAATTTTTTAAAAATTTTACCAAATGTTGAAAACAATATTTCTTATAAGATAAAATTAGTTTGAAGCCAATATTTAAAATTTTTGAAGAGATATTTGAGTCGAAAATCAATTTTTACCAACTTTTATACACTTTTTTTTTTAGGTTTTTATTTTTTATAAAAAAAAACTGTCAATTCGCGCACGCAGCGAAACAAGAGGCATACAAAACGGCGCTGCATAAAAGGACTAGAGCTGCTCGCGAGCTCTACGAGCAGAAGAGGAGAAGAGGAGAACACCGTCTTCTTAGACGGAAAAAAAGAGAGCATGAGAAGCGCGTGATCGAGGAGATAAAAGGATGTCACAACAGGAATGAGGTTCGTAAATTTTACCAAAAGGTAAAATAACCTCCCAAGGGTACCAGTCACGAACCGAAGCCTGGAAAGACGATCAGGGGAACATCGTAGTAGAACCGCAGTCGATTCAGAGAATATGGAGAGATAACTTCTACAAATTATATAACGGCGATGACGAACCGAATTCCGCTGTAAGGGAGATAGAACCACTCAACCTCCGCGACGCAGATCAACAATTCCGCCTACCCGACCTTGACGAAGCGAAGATAGCTATATCTTAACTTAAGTCAAACAAAGCTGCTGGAGCTGACGGCATCGCTGCCGAACTATTCAAAGCAGCAGGCGATGACTTGGTACGGAGCATGCACCAATTCATCTGCAAAATATGGTCGGAAGAAAGCATGCCCGATGAGTGGAATCTCAGCATAGTGTGCCCGATACATAAGAAATGAGACCCTTTCAACTGCGTCAACTACAGAGGCATCAGTCTCCTTAACATTGCGTATAAAATCTTCTCTGCCGTATTATGTGAACGTCTGAAGCCATTCGTCAACAACCTGATTGGTCCACTATTGACCAAATATTCACACTACGGCAGATCTTGGAAAAAACCCAGAAACTTCAAATCGATACCCACCATCTCTTTATCGATTTTAAAGCTGCGTATGACAGCATCTATAGGGAAGAGCTCTACCGAGCAATGTCTAGTTTTGGCATCCCTTTTAAACTTATCCCTCAGAATGACGATGGAGAATGCACGCTGCTACCGATGCATTTGATGTCAAAAAAGGTTTTAGACAAGGCGATGCACTGTCATGCAACTTCTTCAACATTGTTCTGGAAAGGATTGTGCAAAACTCAACCGTCAACACTAGAGGCACAATCTTCCAAAGGTCCATCCAATTACTCGGATACGCAGATGATATTGACATAATTGGAAGATCAAAGCGTGATGTCAGTGGAGCGTTTTTGAGCATTGCGACGGAAGCGAAGAAGATGGGTTTAGTGGTCAATGAGGGCAAGATCAAGTATATGCTGTCATAAAAAATGGACACTGAACAACGACGTCTTGGACAAAACGTCACCATGGACAGCTATAACTTTGAGGTAGTTAAGGACTTTGTCTACTTAGGCACCGCTATTAATGCAGACAACGACACCAGCGCTGAAATCAATCGAAGAATAACTCTTGCAAATCGCTGCTTCTTTGGACTTAGAATTCAATTGAGAAGTAAAGTCCTCTCTTGAGCATGTAAAATCACCATCTATAAGACACTCATCATCCCGGTTCTCATCTATGGCGCTGAGGCCTGGACCCTGTCAAAGAAAGATGAGAGCGTCTTAGGATGCTTCGAGAGAAAAATTGTTCGGGTGATTTTTGGTCCCGTACGCATAGATGGAGAATCGAGGAGAAGATATAACGACGAACTGTACAGCGACACTGACATAGTTAGCAGAATTAAAGTCCAATGGCTTAGATGGCTAGGTCATGTAGAGCGGATGGACATCAACGCTCCAGCCCGGAATGTCTTCGATCCAATCCCGAGGGACGGCGCAGTAGAGAAAGACCGCGACTCAGGTGGCGCACCCAGGTGGGAGAGGACCTCAACCAACTTGGCATGCGAAACTGGAGACAGCTAGCTAGGGACCGAGCTGGTTGGAGACGCTTGTTGGTTGAGGCCCAGGTCCGCCCGGACTGTAGCGCCACCTTAAGTAAGTAGTACCTTAAAATTTTCCGAATTAGGAACTATCCCGGTTAAATTTATCCACTCCTCTATTTCAAATACCGAAATTTACGCCAATTTTATAGATTTTTTTTTGATATACCATTGTTGGTATTTAGTTTTGATTGGATTTTCACTGATTACTAGAAACTAATTAACTGAATTCGAAATCGAATATGATCTTACATTTCTCTCAAAAATCAACCATGATGTATACGTTTTCTTGAACCTTCTTTTTAAAATGTAACTTAAATAAAATCTGGATTTATGTTGAAAAATGAAATGTTTTGTGAAATTATTTTGGAATATTAAGAAAAGGACAATGATAATCTAATTTAAAGCTTATTGGGCGACGTAGATAAGCGAAGGTAAAAGTGTAGAAAAAATGTATATTTGAAATCGAGGTAGGGGTCGTCAATAACTTCCGGCTTTTTGACGACATAGGAGCCCTGACATTCTATAGTCAGTGATAGGGTGGATACAGCTTGGGTCACTACAACCGACCCATTTTTGTGTCTCGTGTATCACTTTCCTTTTCCCTTATTAATAAATCAGTCCTTAAACTGATTTTCCTCTCTCTATTTTTTTTAGTAAAGAATCGGTTGTGCTGACTATCGACTCAAATATGCCTTCCCTATTCCTCATACCCCTAAAAGTTTAAGATCGCCATGATTTTTTTTTCTAGTGAGCAATTTGGACAACGGAAAGAATCCCCCCTCGACTGATCTCTAGCCGCACAACTGCCAATATGCCGAAAACCTCCGCAGGGAAAGAAAACTTTGCTTTAGATAAAGTTTTTTTTTTTTATTTTTACATCCTACCCTAGTCCCTCACAGACACCAGACGTTATACAATGCTCTCAACACAAAGACGAGCGACAAATTAAAATCAGGTTAAAACCAAAAATACTCCATTTAAATATAGTATTTTTGCTTAAAACAAACAAGAGGCAAAAAAATTATCGCACGCACACAAGCAAAACCTCACACGCCAATAACTCCATTCCCGATTCAGGTTTACAACAAATTTTCGATCCGATTCACCTCTTTCATCAATTTTCGATTCAAAAATGTTTCCGGATCGATTTCAATGATAACTATAACTGCTTACACATTAAGATATATATATTATATTATATAAAATAGTAAGCATAAGAAAAAATAAATATTTAAATATACAAAAGTAATGTATTATTTATTTATTCCATAAAACTCAGCCAACCAGTCATTTTAGCAACGAGACCTCAAGCAGACTTCATCGACTACAAGAGACTAAATTTCGAGAGATTGCAGTTGGACATCGAAGCAAAGCTGGTGCTTCCACCAGCGAACTGAAACCTCCAGGACAACGAAATTGATGAGGCTGTCGAGTCCATGGAATCAACCATTGCAATTGCACTTGATGCCCAAAAAATCCACAGGACAACGAAAGACAGATAATAACACCTCCCAGAATATGTTCAAAACCTATACTCCCACCGACAAAGGCTCAACAGGGTGAACCCTGAATACCGGACTGACTTGAATGTGTGAACATCATGTTCCGAAACTCCATCCGTCACCACAACGACATCTACTTTAAAAAGAGATTGAGGGAGATAAAACATGGATCAAGTGATTTCAAGGAAATAAACCGCCTCAACAGTAGGAGAAAACCACAGCCGAAAGTCATGATGAACAACAACATCGAGCTAACTTCAACGAATGATAAAGTGGAAGCTTTTGCCAAATACTTTGAACAGAGTTTCACCCCAAAACCATCAACGGACCAAGCGTTCCTCAACGAAGTAGAAACCTCTATCCAGTTGATTCAACAGCCAAACATTGAAGTTCAAATTGACGACAACTGCAAAGCCGATGAACCAGCTAATACCCATAAATTCTGCAATCCTGAGGATATAGCTGAGATTATTAACAACTTGAAGCCCAAGAAGTCAACTGGAATGGACGGGATTTCCAACTATATCCTGAAAAGATTTCCTCAAGTATTTTTGATAATCTCGACTATTATCATAAATAACTGCATCAACAACGGCTACTCTCCAAAAAAGTGGAAGACAGCCAAAGTAGTGGCAATTCCGAAGAAAGGCAGTACCAATAAGATCTCCAACTACGTGCCTGTTCTCCCTCCCCAACAACATCAGCAAAATTCTGGAAGAAGTGATTTTAAGGAGACTTAAGAAATTCTGCAGCGAGCATAGCATCATCCCCGACATGCAGTTTGGATTCCGACAGGCTCACTCAACGATCCATCCACTTCTAAAATTTCTGTCCGACGTCACCGATGCTCTCAATAGCCACTGAGCCACAGTTGGATGCTTTTTAGATGTCGAGAAAGCTTTCGACAGCGTATGGATTGATGCCCTCATCCATAAGCTCCGAATTTTTAATATCCCACAGCCAATAATACAAATTTTGTTTTCTTTTCTTTCTTTCAGAAACTTCTTCGTAGAAATAGATAGTTGCAAGTCAACGATTAGAGACGTAAAGGCTGGAATCGCCCAAGGATCGAAACTTGGACCGTTCCTCTACAGCCTGATGACACCTGACCAGCCAGTGCCAACGGATTGTGAGAACGTGCTGTTTGCGGATGACTCACTCACCTATTCGTCCTCCATGTTTCCTACGATCGCAGCCCGAAGAGTAGAAGCACACATAAGCAGACTTTACGAGTACTACCAAAAGTGGGGAATAAGGATAAATACCTCCAAATCGGAGCTGGTATGCTTCCGGAGACCTGTCACCAATAACAGCCGCTGTAGATCGGCAGCAGTGGCCCGAAACCTTGTTCTGACGTTCCCGGCTGGATCAAGGATTAAAGCCAATAAGAACGCCAAATACCTGGGAATACACTTCAATGAGCTGCTGCGCTTCAACCCTCACTCTAGCCAATATCGCACTCTGTCGAGTTCATCCTCTCTTGAAGAAGAAAACTGGGTTAAGTAAACCAACGAAAATGTTGATATACAAACAACTGCTAAGACCGGTTATCAACTGGAAAGGAAAGACTTAAAGTCTTCGAGAGGAAGATACTAAGGATATGCACCGATCTACAATTCGACCGCCAACGACAGAAGCACTATAGTAATCATAGAGTCTACGAAGAAGCTGAAATCAAAACACTTGACCAGTTCCTTGCACAGGCAGGAAGGAAGGTAATTCCCAAAGACGTCAGCCACACTAACCAATTGATGAGAAGGATGACCAATCAGGAACGATACCCGGTCCCGAGATACTTTTGTGGTATGGATATCTTGGTCAAACTCCCCTCTGACGACGACGTCTTCTATGATGTCCTGGAGTCAGCATACTACAGCGGCTGAACACCGCCACACCCAACCAACCTCCATCAGGACAACCGGGACTGAATAACCCGAGATGAACCTCGCCAACGACACTCTTTTTTTAGACATCGACGTCATGTTAAACTCATGTTAATTTTTGTAATTTTTCAATGTATAATGTTAGGCCCCCTTTGTGCAACAAATTTTTTAATTAAAGTAATCGCTGAATATTATTTCTGTTAGAATTAAGCCAAATGTATATAAATTTTGTATGGTTCAATAAATTAAAAAGTGTTGTACTGTAGCAAATTATAAAAATGAAACAGTTTCGTTGAACCCAAATGTTGAACCCAACGTTTAGAATATAATTCACCTCCGTAAGTTCGATTTGGTAAAACTAAGGATTTTGCTAAAATGAGACTTGTTTAAAGAGGTTTAAAATGTTGTGACAAACGTAGTTGGCGAAGTATTCCATAAGTTTTTCCAATGGCTCGGTTGATATGTTTGTCCCTATTTAATGTCCTATTGAAAGTCATGCCCAAATTTGTTGACGTATTTAAAGACTGATTCATTTAAAAGTAAACGAGGGAAGTAATAAGAAATCAAGAGGCTTACCACTGATCCCTATGTATTTACACTTTGACGAATTAATTAACTGCGTTTTTCTTAAATCAAGTATGAGTTTCAAAAGCTTGTGTTAGGTTAGATATGTAGGGGAAATTGTTTGGGCATTAACGCTTTTATATAAGAGGGGATTTTAAAGATCGTTCACTAAAACCTTCAATAATTTGCAATTTGATGAGGAAGATCATTTCAAATATTTTATTTATTTCAAAAAGTTATGCCAGACTCAAAGTTTATTTTTCTAGTACATCCTATTAAAATACGATGAATTAAAAAAGATGTATTGACAGTATAGCAAAAAAAAAAACAAAATAGACGACAGAAAATTGAAATGTCAAAATAAAATGAGTTCACCTCATCATTTTGTAGTAAATTTGTAAAATTTGGGTAGAATTGTATTTCACATCTTTTCATTTATCCAAAATCAAAATTACGAAAAAAAGGACAATGTCAATGAATTATATGAAGGTGAAAGATACGAAATATTTATATCTTAATAATTTATAATTCCTGCTCTACAGCTTTGTTGAAGTTACTCTTGCAGTAACGATTATGAATGAATCTATTCGCATGAAAATCACTCTAATTTTAAAAATAAAAGAGTGTCTTTGAACATTTTTAAACAGGACTTTAAAATTAATCTTAGCATTGTTATTGATATATTTGAAAATAATAAAAAAAATAAGAACAAACATTTTATAACAAAAGATGTCCTTAATTTTTTTGACAGAAAAAAATAATTATAATATTTACGCCAAAACCAAAAGACGGCCCGAATAGATAGAGATATAATCATGACATTTAAGGGGTGATTTGTGTATTAGAATAGGTATTAATTAGCAGTCCATATCTAGTATGTCAATTGCAAAGAAACATGGGCACGACTTTCTATTAACGTTTGTTAAACCACTCAATGACGGGATCCCTTTCGTTCTTTTGGAGCTCGTATAGATCTTTGTCTTCCTGAAAATCAACTTGATAAGTACCTATAGAAGGCTTAATTATTATCCTCCATTTCCAGATCCTTTAGTTCATTACAGAGTGAATCGAAAGTTCAGAAATGATGTTTGAAATACTCATCATCGTTTACTAATATTTCACGATCCTAAAAAGTGCTGATATGTACCTGCATAAAATATCAAGATATATATAAAGCTTTCTATTAGCTGAATTGTTATAACAAGCTATAACCTTTGTTCAATTTGAATTGGTTAGAATCAATTTTTTGCACACACTTTTTACTCGCAAATTTGTTCATCAATACAAAATTTGACAGCCAATGTTAAACAAATTTTATATGTCAAATGAAAACATGTAAGTGTTCGGTGGAAACGATTTTCGGGGTTTCAAAAACTTTTTGTAGAAAAGCCGATTTTGGGTTTGGTGTGAAAAGCCTTTAAAACGAAAAAGGAGGGAAGAAATGTCAAAATTAACCATTTTTGCGTGTGTTGTATGTGAAAAAGTAAACTTTGAAAATTAATTTAAAATAAAAATAAATGTTTCCTCTCTCTGAAAATGCAATTTATTTGCACATATCTATCAAATACAAAAACCGCTTGTTTTAATTCGTACTGCGCAAATGCAAAGTTGATCCGAAATATGAACTGGCTATTTGTAATATAGACATATCTGAGGTCCTAAAAATATAAACAGACCAAACCCATTGGAAATCTATTATAGCCTTTCCACACCAAACTGAAAACCCGGTTTTCGACGAAAAGTGTTCACACCGAGTATTTACAAGTTTTCGTTTGACATTTCCATTATTTTGATACTAATTGTCAAATTTTGTATAAATAGTATATTTTAAATTTAAAAATTTAATGGTTTTCGAATAATTTGTGAAATAAAATGAATTCTCGCCAAATTGGTTTGATTTCCATACATACAAAGAAAATGGAACAAAGCATGAAGTTCCTGCTCAACTTCATATCATTACCTCAAGGCGCTACCATGACCAGAAAACGCCAGCGTTTTATTTTTGTATGCATGAGTATGATTGATGCAATTGAGAATCATCATCGCCAAAGAAGCATGTGGACAAAGGTAAGCTTCCATAATACCATTTACCTCTAAATTATAAGAACAAACTTTCTACCTCAATGTCAGATACGTACAAGCACTTTTTGGGAACACGAAGTCTTAGAAAACAATGATGAGTTTTTTAAACACCATTTTAGAATGAGCCGTGAAACATTCGACATATTGTGCAATGAGCTGAAAAATCTACCAACTTTAGAAAGTGCATAAATTTGAAAAAAAGAATAGCCATTGCAATGTCTGCCGAATACAGGACAGTTGCAGCTATCTTTTATCTACAAACCCCTGTCATTTCAAAACTTCTCTCTTCATTGAGATGGTTCAGACGGTTCTGAGTTCTAATTTATGTCACCTAAGTGTTTCTTACAACCATTTTCAATTTAAAGAATGATTTGAAGGAAATAAATCCACATGTTTTTGCTGGATATCCATTCAACCATGCTTTGAAATTCCCACAGAATGCCTGAAGCGTATTATAAATACCTACCTTGCCCTACTTCAAATATAAATTGAGTTTCCATTCCAGTAATCTAAAATGTTTTAGAATTAAAAGAGATAATTAGAAACAAAAATGTATAATCCTATACTGCAGAATTAACTTTTTCTTTCTATTTTATCTAATCTGAAGTTGCAATTATTAGAACAAATAAATGATACCTACAAACCTCGAAAACAAAAACTATAATTACACCCACTCAATAACTTTAGCAAAAAAAAATATCAAAACATACATTTTATTTTTTTTTCTTTATTTTTGATTTCACTCGAACATTTTAAAAAATTTCTCGTTGAATTTTTTTTGACTCTTCAAGGAAATCTTTAAAAAGAGTTACTTTTTCTTCTTCCAACGCAAAGTTCCTCTCCTCCCATTGCTTGCAATCTCTGATAAATTCATCCATCTGCGGATCACTTTTGTATTCATTATTTTTTACTTTTTTTTCTTTTCAGCTCGCGGCCTAGAAGTAGAAGAAGTAGCGATTGGTGAAGTGGATTCCGCAGATGGATTGTCATTGATGTCCAACTGGGATGAGGAATATCTTGACCTGGACCTTGATCTCGACCTCAACTCGTCAGAAGCCGGAATTGCGTCCGTTGAAATGTCATTATCATCTACAAATTAAAATAATATACATATCTGTTAGTTGAAAAACTTGTGCTGCTTTTTTAATTGAATTTATGTATTACCTGAGGGACGGCTGTCCTCCATATACAAATGAAGATTATGGATGCGATGCTCTCCGAGAATGGAATGTATCTTCGAATACAAATACCATTCTGATGGTGATCTACCCGACGGCCCAATCTTCTTTTTTTCACAGCTATTAAAGAATAAAATATATTAGTGAATGTAAATATTCTATCGTCCACCATCAACACGTTTCACTTTCATTCGAAATAAAGCTGAAATCTAACCAATTTCAATGAATTTCAATATTATTTCGAGTGAAAGTAAAATATAGATCCTGGCCGATGTAAAATTATTTATGTGTGTAGGACGCAGGTATGCATTTACTTATATTTCGTTGTGAGGTTGTGCAGCTTCACCTTCATTTCGTCGGGAGTGTACTCCACTAGCCGACCCTCAAATGCTACCGACATATCTTTTTTAAATGTGGAGATTTCTTCATGCACCATGCAATCCCGGCTCCTTATCGGGCCATAACTCCAGGAGGAGTTCCTCTTTGGGAATGGACCATAACTTCCTTGGTTTGTTCTTTTTTTTTGTTCTTTTTTGTTTATCTCTTCTTCTATTTTCTAGAAAGAAAAAGTACAATTATTTACTATGTTTTATGATTGATAAAAAATATTACCTACCAGTTTATTACCCATAACCAAATAACAATATGTAGTTTGAAATTAAAACTGTAAATTTTCTCGTGAGTCAGCTGTCAGATGTTTTTTTTATGTCTGATTGATATTTGAATGTTTTCATTTCATTTCAATAAGCTTTGAATTGTTCATTAGGTGAGTTTGTTTACTTCATCTGTCAATTTCAACTGGTTTTCGAGAGGTTTTATCAAAAACTTGTTGAAAACGAAAACTTGTGGGTTACGAAAAATGTATGGGAAAACTTGTGTTTTCGGTATAGGTTTTCGACGAAAACCTATTTTCTCGCGAAAACCGAGTTTTCGGTTCGGTGTAGAAAGCCTATTAGTGTCAACTCTTAACAACTTGTTGGTACGAAACCCAAACTCAAATGACAGCAGAGATTTACCATCTTTATACTGATATTGAAGAATTGTTCGTTCGAGCATTGTATATATATTTCTTATAGTACTCCTATGGAACGAAAATTTTTATTTCATCTCCACGCCTTTTATGGCGCTGCGTGTATCAAAATGCTTGGTAGGAAATCAAGAATGAGGAGAAAATTACTAAAGAAAGAATGAGAAAAGTAAATTTGTTTAGGTTCCATAAGCATTAATATGTTCGAGGGAGATAGCCAAAATACAAATTTCAAACCAAAAAGGAATAATATTTGTTTACATTTTTTTTGCTTTCTCGTGTGAATGTAGAGGAGATGTGCATATGTATTCATATGCTTGTAGCTATGTATACTTTAACGTTGTAGGTATTTTTAATTTAAAAATTGTCGTTAGATTTTCAATTTTCAATTTTTGTTAAAAATGAAATGTTATCATATTTGGCATATACAAATACATATGTTTGTAGCTATGTATACAATAACGTTGTAGGTATTTTGAAATTAATAATTCTCATTTCGTTTTAAATTTTCAATTTTTATTAAAAATGAAATCTTGCCATATTTGGCATATGATGCATTGAAGATTTTAAATATATTCAGTTATTTTGTTGTTGTTATTCTTGCGTATTATTTGTTATTTGTACGCATCAAGTATAAACACAATCAAAAATTAAAATTTATTCAAAACTAGGTCGATTTTTGTTTTTTAACGTCTAAATAGGGTGTACTGAATTGAATTTTAAATTTTTATATAAAAACATTCAAATAAATAAATACAATATAATATAAAACTAGGTTCAAAAATTAACCTTACAGGTGTCAATGCCTTAATTGGAAAGGTATAAGCCTAATATATAAGATATCGTGATTTTGACAGAATGGAAGTGTTTCTTGTGTGGAGATATCATTATGATAACATTAATTGCTTCTATGGATCTTAAAGGTCTTTTCTTGTAAAAGATAAAAACATACTTGTAAGTGCATTGTATGCCGAGTTTGCACTTTGTTTCAAGAGTTTTTTTTCGGCGGGCATTTTAATTAGCATGTCTAGGAATTTAGCAACAAAAACTTCTCAAAAATGGATATCTTATCAGTACAAATAGCCCATTTGACTCTAGTATATGAGATCTTACTAAAGAATTCGTAGATAGTTTGAGGTTTAACTCCAAGTACTGACGAAATCAAAATTATTACCGAAAAGCTAATCAAGAAAAAAGTCCTTTTGAAAACAAAAGAGTCCCTTTTAAAGTGAAGGGAGATTTTGTACCTGTTTTCTTTTTGGCAAGACTGGTTTAAACAGCTGACGCACGTTTCGTGTTTTGTTTCACTATCAAACGTCTTCAGTTTGGTCTATAATTGCACCATGAATCATCTTACAAACGAACAAGCGAATGGACCCCTTGAGGCGCGGTCAAGTTCAACATCTGCATGAAATAATCTTCAAAAATTAAATTATATGGACCGTACTATCCATTCAAATAAAGATTTCATGCATTTTTTCCAATTGTATGTGTTTGTTTTTAACTTTCATATAACTTTTAAAAATTCACCCTTTATAAATATATACATACACATATAAAACGGACAAACTAAAGGAATTACATGAAACTACATTTTTGGTATAAAAAAGATAAAATATAATTTTTTTTGATTTTAGAGTCATATCAAAAATAAAGATAATGATCAGGAACACCCTATTGAATTCAAAAGCAAATATATTAGAAAATATATTATATTCACTACCTACCGCAAAAAATACTCTTGTTCCAAGGACATGACCAAATGAATTCCAATGTTCGTATTTTCCTATCGAAAATGTGTAAAAATGCAAACATTGGAATTCATTTGGTCGTGTCTTTGGAACAAAAGTGTACCTACAGGAATGGTTTATACCTTCCTGGAATCCTTGAAGTGTGAGTAAAAACTTTGTGTTCACACTTTTTAGTAAAAATCAAAACAACTTAAAAAAGCACGTCCAAATGAGTTCCAACGTTTGCATTTTTAAACATTTTCGATAGGAAAATTCGAACTTTGAAATTCATTTGGTCATGCCCTTGGAACAATAGCGTACCTACAGGAATGGTTTATACCTTCCTGGAATCCTTAAAGTGTGAGTAAGAACTTTGTGTTCACACTTTTTAGTAAAAATCAAAACAACTTAAAAAAGCACGTCCAAATGAGTTCCAACGTTTGCATTTTTAAATATTTTCGATAGGAAAATTCGAACTTTGAAATTCATTTGGTCATGCCCTTGGAACAATAGCGTACCTACAGGAATGGTTTATACCTTCCTGGAATCCTTGAAGTGTGAGTAAAAACTTTGTGTTCACACTTTTTAGTAAAAATCCAAACAACTTAAAAAAGCACGTCCAAATGAGTTCCAATGTTCGTATTTTCCTATTCAAAAACTTTAAAAATGCGAACATTGGAATTTTTTTTGACGTTTTTAAACTCACCTCGAAGAAATAAACATTTAAGTTATGTGTGATGTTGAGGTGATGTCACACTTTTATTATTTATTTTTATTTGAAAAACTAAACTTATATTGAAATTGTTAAAACTTGGTCACTGTTTTGTAATTATCAAAATACTTTTATTATAATTATTATTATTTATTATAATTATTATAAAATTCATAAATATAATTTTTGGAACGTTTAATTTTACCTGAATCAGAACTCTATATTAGATTCAAAATAAAAAAAAAATTTTTTACATTTTCGCTAACATATTTCAGGTTTTTTACATACGTAGTACACACTTTGAAATATAGTAAAGTTAAAAATTAACAATTTCTTGCCACTTCTTCTTACAAAAGTTTCTTTAGCATTTAAATAAGCTGGATTTAAAAAAAAATAATTTATCTTGGGTATACCTTAATCCATATTCGATTATTCTTAACAAAATAACACTACGTATGTAAATACTCAAGGAAGGAAACAATAATTCAATTAAAATATATTTTTTTGGTAATTTTCTCAAGAACAAGAAGCCATAAAATCATCTAGTTTTCAGTTTTTGATTAAAAATAAATATGAACAATGAATTCTAAAAACAATAATAGATAATTTTAGTTTTAAAAATTACACTTCAAAACTTTTTTTTACCTTTTTTTCCCAAATTTTGAGCTTAAAACAATTTTTTTTCAAAAACTATGCAAATTATAACACATCTGTTCCATTAGTAATTAGAAAATATGAACCAAAATATAATAACGAGCATTAAGCACGATCCTCTCGATCATAAAATATGATATTAAATATTATGTTACATTTCAATACAATCACAATTGATTAATAAATATTTATTTAAAAATGTAATATCTCAACGAACTATTCTATTTTGCATAGTTTTGACTTGATTTCAAAAAAAGCTAATAGACAAAAGTGTTGGCTTTCAAAAATTTATAAAACTTAGTTGTAAGTATTACCATTATTTTGTTTCCATTTAACTTACATATTTTTTTAAAATGTCCCTACCTCCTAAATGGGGGGAAACAGACCCGCTCCCATAGTAAAAAATACTTGTTTTTAACTGTTCTATACAATTCCGTCATCAAACTTTGTCGCCTGAGTTATCGTACTCTTCTCAAAAAATGCAATAGCTAATGTTGCCGTAGCCACTAGGTGCCATCCCTAAAGAATTACTCATCACTATTCCTTATTTTCGTGGTGAATTGACTTTAGAGGGTGGTGAATTGATGTTAGCAGTGGTGAATTGATGTTAGACCTAAGGGTGCGTGCAAGTAGACGTTTCAGCTTTTAGGCAAACCAGATTGACAGATTTGTTTCCGGTCTTTATATGGTGTGTCTATGATATAGAGCAAAAACACTCTAGTAAAGATATAAATCCTTCGTACGTATCACCCTCCAAAACCCATTTGTTTACATTGTTGTATTTGTAATGTGAACGAATTCAACGAGAAAAAATTGACGTGTTTTCACGCATACATAGACACACTTCCTGAGGTTTTTGGGGAAATTTAATAAATAAGAGGAGAAATTACACGCACACTATGAAAAAGTTTATGAGGTTGACTTCCGGTTTAGCTTGTAGGCAAACCAAAATGTCTACCGGGGATTTATATCTTTATATAGAGTGTTTTTGATATAGAGTGTTTTTGCTTTCCTCTTTAAGTATAATATGCATACACACATATAATGTCAAATCGTTGTTGCTATTATCTCCCTCGATCTCCTACTACATTTGCATATGTTCTTCTCTATTTTCTATTCTTTAATTATTGTTGAATTTTCCCACATTCTCAACTATTGAGGGGTATAAAAAAAGGGATCAAATTCAATCATCTCCTCTCCTCTCAGATGTTGCTTCGATCGTTCCTCTTCATGAGAGTACTATAGAAAATATATATACAATGGTTCGAGTCAAAAATACTCCGTTTAACAAGATAGGAATTTCAGACTAACATTTCGGTATGCATAGAAGCTACTGAGGACTATATGTGAGAAAAATTGCGTGAAATAATGCATAAACCAAACACATGCTCGCATTTAGTCCTCAGGCCGATCAAATTGCTTCATTTTGTTTTCAGTCCTAAACAACAGAATCGGAAGAGCTGACAAAGTCTTAAATTCGAAGATTTATAAAGCTTTTTGATATCAATCCAAAGGGGCGACTTTCCATTACCGCAGCACGAATTTCCTTCTGATTTTGTTTACAGTTAGGTAGGTGTTTTAAATATTAGGGCGAGGAAACAACTTAAAGTCATAAAAAAATATTTTTTTTTTCGGACTTAACCCTACTATTTTTGTATTGCATTTTTTGAGCCTAAAACAAGTTGTTTTGAATTGATAGCACGGCGCACAGTGGGGAAAATGAAAACCATTTTTCAAAAAAAAAATTGTGCACCTGTAGATTGTCGCTCAAAGTTCAAATATCGTGAAAAATTATAAAATATTAGTATTCTTTAAATGATCAGTGTATTGTGAAATTTGAAATTTTTAAACAATTTTTTCTGCTAAAATGGTTGAAATAAATAGAACAATAATACCGTATGTTATTTTTTGAAAGAAAAAAAATGGATACGTAATTTTTTACCGAAGAAACACTCTATTTCAGTGATTTTTTTAGTTCACATAAGGTTTTAACTAGTTCCTCTGTTTGCCTCTGTTTGCAAACTATTTTCAATAGATAGTGTAGGGTCTCAGCAACATTTTTCAGTAAAAATCTCATCCGGATACGTCCGGATGCGGTTTTTAGAGCAATTTTAAGTTGGAAAGTCATATAAAAAAATACCAATATATTAATAATTTAGATCATGGAATTAGTATCGGGATTTAAACCGGCTTTGCATATTTATTAAAATAATTTAGTTTTACATTCATGCCTTTTAATCAGTTCTGACGATCTTACATCGTAAACAGTAAAAGACGCTTATGTGAAAAAACCCTTTATTAACCCAGCACTGAGTATATCAACAATTTTTGTAGAAAGTACTCCGATTTTCTGAAATTGAAAGTGTCTCGTAATAGGGTTTTATGGTACTAACAATATGGATACATAGATTATCGGAAAAACTAAGACTGAGTTTATATACATCTCTTTAGCTTGCAATTATTTTGCAACTCTCTTTCTCTTTACCTATCCTCCAAGCCATACATGCACCAGCATACCAACTAATTTTTGGTTCATAAAAAAAGCTCTCAATAGGAAGCAATATCGTGTGTTGTTTTTGTTTTTAAAATAATAAAACACGGCTAATATGTAGATACTAGTGTCAAATTTAAACTGTTATTTTTATCATACGCTATTAGCTTTGTTATTGAAACTTGCTGTAAATTAACTGTTACCTCTCAAAACCTTCATAATGGTTGCGAAGGTCAATCAACATTTGGTTTAAATCAGCATTGATAGCAAGTTCGCTTAGTCACGATGTCCGTTTTTTTCGATATCTCGTTCAGTTTTAGCTGATTTAATTTTGAAAAAAGAGGAATCCTTAGAAGTGTTCCTAAATAAACAATATTCATATATATCGGAAACACAGGTTAATTCTATAGTGAAAGAATACAATAAAAACTTTTTACCGAAATTCAATTCGCGATACCGTGTATCATCTTACAAAAAAAGTGTTTTCCTTGATAAGAATCGTGATTGGTTGAAAGGCTTATTTCAAGTAAAAGAATTTAATCAAGACAATAATATTGGATTGCAGGCCAAGCTTGGTGGGAGGCCAGTTAAGGCCTTTAAAGAATGTTGCAATCGCAGTAAGAGGCGCAAAATTCGTCAACTTCGGGATGATGTGCCTAAAGTTATAATAGAAGCTGCGGCTTCGACATCTTCACCAAAGATTTTAAATTTTGATGCTTATTTTGCTCTTGCCTTGAGCATTCAGGCAAAGCTAACAAAAGAGCAATATGAGATACTTCGAAAAGCTACTAAAGAAATTGGGCACGATATATTCCCTTCGTATAAGAAGGTTACCAAAGCAAGAAAGAAGTGCTACCCGGATAACTCGACTGCTAGTGAAACTTCTGCTTATGTTATTTTGCAAGATCTATTAGATCACACATCTAAAAGAATTTTCCCAACATTTGAAAAAATGACAATGGTGAGCCAAGACCAACATCTTATCTTGCACACCAAATGGGGATGCGATGGTGCAAGTGGTCAAAGTCGCTACATGCAAAACTTCGAGGTTTCAATGAAAGGCGTTTCTGATGAACATTTGTTTCTTACATCCCTAGTGCCTTTAAAACTTGTACAACAAGAAAATGAAGAGTGCATTTGGAAAAATCCACGACCATCCTCAACTCGTTATTGCAGAGCTCTTCGATTTTCCTTTTCGAAAGAAACTCCAGAAGAAGTTAGAAAAGAAAAAGACCGTGTAGAAGCTGAAATTTTGAATCTCCGAGATACTGAAATTGAGTTCAATGGATTCTTTATTAAAATAAAACATGTAATGTATTTCACAATGATAGATAGAAAAACGGCACAAATTGTTACAAATACAACTTCTAGTAGTAATTGTACCATTTGCGGGGCAAAGCCATCGGAAATGAATGACATCGCAAAACTCCAGTGTAAACCAACAGATGAAAACGCTCTAAAGTTGGGAATGTCATCTTTGCACGCAAGAAAACGCTTCATGGAGTATATCCTACACTTATCATACAATTTAGCTTTCAAAGCCTGGAAAACGACCCCACTGACTGCGGGAATAAAAAAGGCAATTAAAACCCATATACAAAATCAGTTTCGAGAAAAATTGCGAATACTTGTTGACATTGTCAAACAAAGAACTGGGACTACAAGCTCTGGGAAGACCTCAAGACGTTTTTTTGAAAATTATTCAGTTACTGCTGAAATAACCAAAATAGATGAAAACCTTATTAAGCGGTTGGCAACTATTTTAGAAGTTATATGCTGCAATCATTATATTGATCCCGATAAGTTCCATGATTACGGTTTACAAACTGCGAAAATGGCTATAGAATTGTACCTTTGGTACTACTTACCAGCAACCATGCACAAGATCCTTATGCATGGTAAGGAAATAATAGAGTCTTGTGCCTTACCAATTGGCTCTTTATCGGAGGAGGCTCAAGAGAGCCGTAATAAGGAATATAGATTTTTTCGCTCCCACAATAGTCGGAAATCATCACGAACCGCAACAAACGAAGATGTTCTACATATGTTTTTCATTTCATCTGACCCTTTCATTTCCTATTTAAGGCCAGAACCGAAGTCGGAAAACTATTTAATTAGCGAAGAAGCTAAGCTTTTATTAATAGTAAATGAATAGCTTTTCGTAGCTTCATGACAATGTCAATAAGTATTTTCTCAATTTTTCTCGAAACTAATATTGTATGGGTTTTAATTTTTTTTTTAATTTTTCACAGTCAGTAGGGTCGTTCTCCAGGTTTTGAAAGCTAGATTGTGTGATGAGTGCAGGATAAACTTCATGATGCATTTTCTTCTATCATTTCAAAATATATTACAAGTTTTATTTTAACAAAGAATCCATTGAACTCAATTTCAGTATCTCGGAGATTCAAAATTTCAGCTTCTACACAGTCTTTTTCTTCTCTAACTTCTTCCGGAGGTTCTTTTGAAAAGGAAAATTGAAGTACTGGTGAATGCTGGTTGAGGATGGTTGAAGATTTTTCCAAATTCGTTTTTCATTTTCTAGTTGAAAAAGTTTTAATACTGCCAGTGATGTAAGAATTAAACGTCATCAAAAATACCTTCCATTGAAAATTCATAGATTTGAATATATCAAATTAAGTTTATTTGAATTATTTTGAATAAGATTAAATGATTTTTTTTTATTTATTTGAATTGTTTTTTTTTATTTTTTATTTAAATTTATTTCATAATAAATTTAAAACAAATCAAACTATAAGCTTTGAAAACACCAACTATCTATGTATATCATTATAAATCAAATGTGTTATCCTTAGAATTGCAAACAAAATCAACCTAAACATTTTTTTTACTCACGACCATTCACTTTTAAGAATGTTAAAACAGAATTTTTAGTAATTTACAATGCTTTTTTCGCTATTTATTATTATATTCGCAATATATGTACGTTAAATTCGGTACACAAATCTTTGTTTTCATATATGCTTTTCGAAAAAAACTATTTTATCTTTTAGTGGGCGGGAAAATGTGCGGAATTTTCTGGTGTAGATTTCTCTTGCTATTAGCTATTATTCCTGAAAATTTCATCAAAATCGGTTCATTAGTTTAGATTTGATAGAGTTTTGTCCGCTCTCCCATACAAGGTGCCCCACTGTGCGGCGGCGGCGTACTAACAGCTATGTATGTACCCCCCTGCTTGGGATCACTATAGGATTTGGGGTGGGTGCGAGTTTGGGTATATTCAAAGTACTTTTTCGTTACCTGAGATTTGTTTTATTCATACCTATCAATGTATAGAAGATATGCATATACAATACATTAAGTTGTATGTGTTTTAGATTTGTTAGCAGAAAATTGTATTCATTTGATTTTAGATTTTCTATTTTTGTGAAATCTGAAAATTTAAAAGCAACGTTTTTAAATTTAAGTTTTAATACAATGCTACGTTACCATATTTTGAAATTTTCCATAGCAAACACATTCGATGTAAGTATTTTTTAAATTTGTTTTTTTTTTTTTTTATTGTAATGTAATATTAAGGAGTGGGTGGGTTATGTAGGTATGTAGAAAGCTAAGTATTAAGGAGGTTGATGTGCATTAAGCTGCATCGTTTCGTAATTGGAGTTGATGATGATGACTCAAGCTAGAATTAAACAATCAACTTAAAGGGCCAATGCGCATTCTAATTTTAAGGAATTTAATTAAGGAATAAAGATTAAAAAACCTTAACATTGAAGAAATACACATCAAATTTCAAATCAAAATTGAATTAATTTTTTATTTCTAACTTAATCGTTGTCAATTCTAATTTTCACCTCAATAACTATTGATTTATTTCTATGGTGCTAACATCAAATCAACTAAAAAGAGTTTTTAAATAAGTGAAAATTAAAGCTGTGATTTGAACATGAATATATCGAGCCCTTCCCGCAAATTTATCGTAAGCACCAAAATAAATTTAATCGTAAACGACAAATTAAAAGCTTACTGCTGTTTCTTGAAATAACTTGTACCCATAGTCAGTTTTGGAAATTATTAATTTTGCTTAAGTTAAGAGATGACAATAGCCTTTAAGGCTCTATGTGTTATTAGCAAATTTTAATAATTAAGTTTTCTTTTTGATTGAAAATGTTGCTTACGATAAAATGGCGGGAAGGGCTCGATATTTTTAATATAGCGGCTGGGATGCAACCCACACTGATAACTCCCCATTCCAATTAATTATTTAACTTTTGAATTTTAAACAAGATTAATTTTACCAGATGTCAAAAACGTTATTTTTCGTTACATTAAATTGATTTGGAGATAAAATAAGTTTTTGTTCGTAAAATTTTCGAGGTGAAAAATATTTTGTTTTCAGTTTTTTCGTATTATAAAAAAAACGTTAATTGTAATTTTTCCAAAAAATATATTTGTTTGGTATCGTTCGTGAGATATTTAGGGTTTACCAAAATATTTACCCTTTTTTCAAATAACTATGTCAGAAAAACCACCCACGCAATTTTCTTGAGAGCCCTTTTTGCATCTTTCTTCATTATTTTCTGTATTACAAAATTGATTTCAAGTCCATATCTCTACTGGTTCTTGAGCTATGGACGACGAAAACACGTCGCGAACGTACACACGCAAGCACAGACAACTTTTTAAAAATCATTTATTTCAACTCTAGGGACCTTCAAACGTCGAGAAATGTCAACATTTTCAATTTGACAAATCGGACCCATTACAATACCTTACTATATTAGGTTAAAAATGTTCGCACTATTATTAACATAGAGGAAATATATTACCTAGAGTCGCGGTTTGCTCTCTTTCGGCCTACAAACTAAATTGAAAGAATTTTGCCCGTTAGCATAAGCATGTGTTAGTTCTTCCGTGCATTTCTTATGGGAAAATCCAGATTCTATGTAGTTGCTATAGGCTTTTGGTGAAGTTTGCACAATTAGGGGGAAAACAATATGAGGTGAACTCAGACGTTCAAAAAAGAAATCCGTTGAATTCAAAAATTGAAAAATGAATGCAATATTTTTAGAAAAATGAATTTTACATATTCTTTTTAGTGAAAACTGTGCTAAAAATAATTTTTGAATGCTTTTGGCACACAAATTCTATGTATTTTATGAAAAATTTCGCTAAAAACAGAAAAAATCGTGCTGCAAACGTGGCCCAATTTGAGTTATGTCAAGTTTTGACAGATCAACAGCGAGGTGAGTATTTTGACAATTCTACGAAAATGTAAACAAACAAATATTCAGAATCAATAATGCAAATGAAGTTAAAACAAAATATTAAATTATTGAAATAAAAATGTATAATGAATTTAATGAATTTAATTTAATCCTCAGATAAAGAAAAAACTAAGGAGTACGTTGCAACAATAAAAGTGGAAGCCCCGAGTAGGAAGCCAGCAATGCCGACATAATTATTGTAGAGTGAATAGGTACAAATTGAAGGTAAATGTGTTCATATTAATTTTTAATTGAAATTATATGAATATTGTTTTGTTTTGTTTTTTAGTAAAAAATTACACTTTTCAAATCACTCTATTCTGATGGCTTATATAGTCATTTTCAACCCTGTAGGAATAGAAGGGCCGATTACAGCGATGTCGCAGAAGTCTGAAAAGCTTCGCTTTGCAAACTATCTGACATGCTTCATTTGACGAGATGGATATACAAGTCGAGAGTTGTTATAAAGTTGAGGAATATCTTTACTTGGTGGTCATTCAAAGCCAAATATAAATACAAGTTGAATTAATTGCAGCGTGTGAAAGCAGTAGCACATTCACGTAATGTGCCACCATCTTTGCAATGCAAAGCACTTCTTTCAGCCAGCTACGGATAGACGAAAGATCGCAATGTATGCAAGTCCTTCCTGATCATGTGAACAATAGTTAATTTAATCTACAGTCAGTTTTTCAAGACAGTACCTACCACCGAGGATTGGCCAATTGATCTGATTCACTATGCTCTTTTTTGCAGAAATTCACATTTGAATATCTTCCTTTCACATTTTTTGGCGAACTCTGTGATGTAGTTGGTGAGGATGTGTTTAAAAATAATAAAATAAGAACTATCTTAATTTTCGCTGTTTCTAATTTAAATTGTAGGTCTCTGGAATTCAATTGAAATACCTTCCTTCATTCATGATTTATTGCTTTCAATGCCGTTAATATCTTCAATTCAAGCCTGCCTCTTGTTACCAACGAAGAAGGAGACAAGTTCGGAAAATCTGCTGGCGATGGTATTTGGCAGGACGAAGAAAAAACGTCGCCTTTTTCTCTTTATCAGTTTTTTTGAAAATGCCAGATTCAGAAGTCGAGAATCTTCTCAAGTTGTTCACGTTGTTCAAGTTGTTTTATTCCACTGGAAGAAATTGCATTTCTCATGGAACAACACAAAAATCACCAGAGAAGAGAAAAGCACAAACTATTCTAGCTGAAGATGTGACACTTCTAGTCCATTGAGGTGATTTTTAATAAACAAATAAATCACTTCTTTTAGTTTTTTAAGTGTTTCTCATTTCAGAGGCGGGTCTAAAACAAGCCGAAAAAGTCACAGAAGCGCTCTACAATGCAAATGTTGAAGGACTAGGTGAACTGAATTAAAACTAAATCCTATCGTTAAGATTTTTCCAGAGCCTGGACTATCCGTTCTTGATCTGCCACTAAAAGCTTAATGTTTTACAACAAAGAGTAAGTGAAAAGTGTTATGTTTTTGCTTGAGGTAATTTATTTTATAATTAAAAATCTTCTTTCAGTCGGTACGGTGAGAATCATCACAGCTGGAGGGTTCTATATCAAGCAATAGCGAACACAAAACTTCGCACTAACTCATCAGCACTAACAGCACATACCATTTCTATCTATCTATTAGTTCAAAATGCTAAATGTCTCCTTTTTGTTGGCAAGGATGAGCATATCGATTATAACAATTTGTTTAGCTTATATCCTTATTCAATTTTACATTAATAATACGAGTAGTATTGTAAATAACTTGAATCATTAAACATGTAGACTTCCTGGTTTGTTAATCCTGTTTATATATTTTTTTAAATACAATGAAATTAATTCAAATATGTTTTTAAAATCCATTCGGCACTCAACGTTATAATTATTGACATAATATACATACATTTAAGGCTTTTTTAGGCTCACTAAATTCATGAAGTAGTTTTTTTTTCAAAAAAAATGTGATGACTTCCACATCTACAATATTTTTTTAATATTTCGCTTAAATTTGTTTCGTACTTTTCATCTTGTAGTACATTGAATAAATAAAAAAATAATGTTGAGAAATGGTGTTCTTCAGTTTGAGCACATGTAGCTAAAATCGAAGTTAAGATTCGTAATCAACATCAAAAATTATCTCAAACGAACTATTTAAAATTTGTACATTACCATTTGTATATTTTCAAAATTCACTTGATTCAACCGAATTCAACCCCTGAAGCAAAAAGCACCAACATTTTTGAATTCAAAACAAATTCCTTTCTTATTAAAGTAAAGTAAATCATAAATAATTTCGAATAAAAATAATCCTAGTCAGCAAAAAAAAACAGTAGAATATACAATATATACAAAATTACACTATAGCTCAAAATAAATAAACAAGTTGTTTGCAAAAAAGATTATTTTTAGATATACATAGAAATAAATTTAGGCTTCAATTGACCAACTTTTACAAAAACTTTCGATGATAATGCGTGTTTTTGACGTTCTTTCTTTTCGGGCGTGTGTATGTATTCACAAAAGTATATTTCATCAAGAAACTAAGGGTAACATCATCGCCTGGTTTCAGTCCTTCTTCAGGTGTGAAGTTCAATTTGATTGTTACTTTATTGGACTTTCTCCAAGTGGTGAAACTATAAAAAAAATAAGAACCAACATAGAATAAGAATTTCCAATTCGATTGTTATTTACTTTGGTTCCTTTCGTTGAACTTTTTTTCGAAGTAGATCATTCGCCGTTCATCTTCCTTGGTTGGCAGTTTCATAATGGTTGTGGTCATATGGTACATCGTTGGGTTAGTTAGCTTGAGGATCAATTCAGTGGACGTGCCAGGCTTCAGTGGCTTTTCACAACGCACAAGCAGAACGTCGGGCACATGGTAGTTAGCAAGCAATTGAATGTGATACTTGATCGATCCTGGATGGTACTCCGGCTTGATGACATTGTGTTCGCATTGTCGACAACGCAGCGATCGCTTCCGCTGCGAATAGAGGTTGTTCAATGTGAATGGTTGACGCTTCTGAATTGTCGTGACTATAAAGAAATTAATTTTCATTATATAAGAAAATCTGAAATGGAAGTTGACTTAATTTTTTGATGTTGATTTTTTGTGTGAAAATCGATGGATTCAACCGACATCGTCAGTAGCTGCCGAGAGACTGATCTGAATCTGTTTGGCTTCTTGGGGATTCTTGTTGGGCCAGCTCATTTGCCTCTGAATGATTGCCACCGTTAAGCCAGTGCGATCCTTAGGAGCAAAATGAATGGAATCGTTGTAGATTTAAAATTTGAACTCTTCCTGCGATTGTATTCTTGTTTTGTTTGCGTCTCTTGCAGAACTGCAGACTGGTAGTGCTCTTTACACCTAGAAGATGAAGATTAAGCTAATTGACTACGATACGATATGAATGTTTCGATACGTACTTACACAATTGATGGAGAAGGGTGTCAGCGGGCGACTATTACATGGCAAAACTTCCACTTGCATCATTGACTTGGTCGTGTTGTTTCTAATGGTTTTGATGGTGACACCTCCGCCGTCAACGCCTGCGGCAGCTATTGCCGTTGAGAAGTACATACAAAAACAATGGGCAGTATCTGTTCTTAAAAACATTGATATTATTTTGTTAAGAGAAATATAATATACAAAAAACTTACCTGCAAATCAGCACCTTGTTTGGTTTGCCTTCAAGATTACTTAAGGGAAATTGCTTACTGCATTATGGCACTATCTAAAATGAAAATACAGGCTATAAAATAAATCGATTATTGCTGCACCTCATTCACTCAATTTGACTTACTTTTTATTCAATGAATTGAACTTTTATATACCCCCTTCATTATAAAGAATTTTGGTCTGAAAAATATCAAATTATATTAAAAATCAAAACAATTAACAAAGACTTACTCTTAAAATCCGAAACCCATTGTTTTGTTTTGCAAAATTGATTGCCAGGTCACAAAAATTCCATAAGTTTCTTTTCAGCCAATCCCCAATTTTGTTTTTTTTTTTTCCTCCACTCACATGTATTCACCGATAGCGAATTTGGGAGAGTTTACCTCGAATTTGAGAGAGTTCACCTCGAATAAAATTTGAGGGTGTTTCAGGTAGGACGGGTACCAGGCGGGACTCTAGATAATATATTTCCTCTATGATTATTAACATGGTTTAAAAATATTTGTCTCATTTGAAAATGATTCGAAAAAAATAGGGAAAACCTTAATTTTTCTAATTGGCAACCACAAAAAGTTTATATTCTAATTTTTCTTCTATTTTTTGTTCTGTATGTTTTTTTTTTAAATGATTTCATTGCCAATCAAACAATAAAAAAAAAAAAAAACAAATTATACAAAATATAAAAATAAATTATAACAAAAATTTAGTTTTATTGACTCCCTCGAACTTTCACTGAATTTGTATACATTCTTCTCTATCTTCTGTTTTTTTAATAATCTGGAAATTTATTATTTTAAATTGGAATTCTTACTCATTTTTGCCCCCACCTCAATAGATTCCACATGCAAAACATGTGGAACGAATTGTTTAGGAAGTCGTAAGAAGATGTCAGGTCGAGCGTTCCTTCCTCATGATAGTACTATTCAAATATATATACAAAGATTTGAGCACTAAAATAAAAGAAACAACCAAGAAAAAAAAACAAGTATGGTAACACTGAACAAAAAACAGGGAAGAAATGTCAAAATCAACCATTTTTGCTTGTTTTGTATGTAAAAAAGTGAACTTTAAAAATTAATTAAAAATAGAAATAAATGTGTCCTCGCTCAAAAAATGCTATAGTTATTATTTATTTGCACATATCTATCGAATAAAAAAACCGCGAGTCGAAATTCGTTCTGCGGTAATGGAAAGTTGAGCCGCTGTATTTGTTTGCTTAAGTTATTAGCGCACACTGCGCGATGCAACTGGTTAAGTATAATCGGGAACGGACAAAAGTTTTTTTTTTTTTTTAAATTCATTTGTATTAATTGATTCTTAAACCTATCTTAAAGCTAGACAAAAATTCATAAAACTAGCCTAATTATCCATAACTTACAACTAACTTAATGGTCCCATACGGACACTCTAAGTTAAACTATAACACTTACTACTAATGCCTTTCGGCACTAAGATCTTTTTTAACTTCAATTCAATTTTATTTATTTTTGTATTAATTAGAAAATTTAAAAAAAACTAATATCAATATCCTTTTTATTTTTTGCTTAAAAACTACTTAAATAAGGTCCCTAATATATAATATAAAACAAACTTAAACTACCTATTCTACCTATAAACTACTTAAAACTAGAACAACCACAGCAGCAAATCTAACTTTTTTTGTTTTTATATTTTACTGTCTTTTTTGTGTATGTTTTTTTTTAATTTTGTTTGTTTTTTAAATTCCATGTTTTTTTTTTAATTTTTTATTGTTTTTTTTTTTTTATTTTTTATTTTTTTTTTTTATTTTTTTTGTGCCACCATGCCTATTCTACTTAAAACTAAACCCTAAAACTATAAAACAAGTATGTAAGCCGGCCAAGGCTTAAACCCCATCCCGACTACCCGTTATCATGTGCCGATTGAAGCCACCAGAACTGGTTCTCCTGCTTCACCCTATCAGTTTGGTCCCGTTCGGACACAGCCCTACTGAACCGAAGGAGCTCCGCTCCACCTTGTGCCATGACGTCCCGATTGTATGGGATTCGCCTATCCACGGTTCTTCGTCTGACGTGGTAGATTAACGGGACTGCCAATCTATCCTGTATCAGACCGCATTTGTCTAATAAGAGGAATGCCTCTGGTGGAATGAACCCGCTCAAGCGTGCACTTTCAAAATACTCGTCGTTCGGATAGAACGCCCCGAAAATCAAATTGTTGGTCGAAGACATAGCTCTTGCAATGTGACCTCGAACGAGTTTTATCACGAAATTGTCAATTCTGTTGATTCGAGCCCCGTTGAATAGGACCTCGTTGGAATAGTAATGCACATAAGAAGATTCGTCTGTTCGATATAAGCCGGTACAGCGTCGTAAACACTGCCGCTCGAACACCCGAAACTTCTCCATCTGGGAAGGAGCAACGTTGAACCACACAGGACAACCATACACGATCATTGGCCGTATGAGGTCCATGTAGCAAATTACCTTCACTCTGGGGTCAAGCCAACTGCTAAAAAACAGCCGTTTCGTCAGAGCGAAGGCTCCTCTGGCCCTGGTCAGAGCAGCATTTATATGTCTGTCGAAATATAAATACTGATCTAACCAGATACCGAGGTACTTCACTACACTTTTGCTCGCTAATGGCTGACCGTGAAGATCAACGATGACCATCTTGCACCAATTCTTGCACGTATCCCTCGTGGCCCTAGCCAACGGAGTCCGGAACAGAATTGTCTCTGACTTCTGGACATTTATTTTCAGTTTCCAGTCGTCGCAATATCGCTGAATCTTGTCGAAATCACGCTGCAAGAGAATTCTAATAACCTCAACTTTTCGGGCCGTTCTGTACGCAATTAGATCGTCGGCGTACGCAATTGCCTTTGTAAGACTACCTATCAGATCGCTGGTGTAAATGCTGAAGAGAATCGGCGAATTCACCGCTCCCTGTTGAAGACCATTTTTAATTGAGAATGTTGTGGTAGAAGTTACATTGCCACTTTTGACAACAAACTTTCTACCGTTAAGCATATCAAAAAGTATGTACAACAATGGCTTGCTTATGCCAAGCCTGCTCAGTTTTAGGTAAAGACCCTCTAACCATACGGTGTCAAAGGCCTTTTCCAAATCAACCAGAACAGCACCTGTGCATTGTTGTTTTGATTTATTCCATTGGATATCAGAAACGAGTTTAGACGCAGCATGAATTGTGTCATGACCCGCCTTGAACCCGAACTGTTTATCCCGAATTATTTTGTTGGAACGGACAAAAGTGTAATTCAATACGTTGTAAAACAACAAAACATACTTGTTTGTAAATATTAATTTCCACTTATCACACAAACATATTTCCTACATAATAACCTAAAATACTTTGCAATTTTTTCAGCTATACTTTTATTTTGTGCATTTTATGAATTTCCTTTAAATTGTGTCATGTTATATATGTTATATATATATATGTTATTTTATATTTTTCTTAATTAAATTTTGTAAAATAAATGTATGAAATAAACACTAAGTTGTTTTTATTTCGTATTGTCAAAAATTGTGGTTTAATGAATTTTTGTATGTTTTAAAGGTTAAGAATACGAGATATTGTGTGAAATAATAACATTTTATAAACTTGACTGCATCGTCATTTGAATGTTTTCCAATATTTTCCTTAAATACTATACTTTTACTCATTCAATTTTATGTAAAAGATTACAAAATATCTTTAACCAATCAGATCAACGCTAAAACAACTAAAACACTCAAAATGAAACGAAATTATTAAAATGCAGTTATATTTAAAATACTAGTTTTATTTTGTATAAACAAAATTAAACAAGTGGAGAAGCACCTCAAATAAGCACTTTGGAAAAATCTCCTAGGGAATAATAATTGTTATTTGTTTGCTTGGCAAGAGGAGAGGAGGTAGGTGTTGTGGAAGGGTAGGATAAGGATGAGGGTGGAAGAAGTGATAGGAAGAGTTTGGAAAGGGTAGATTGGCATATCAAGCTCCGGGGCACGCACTTCAGCTAGCTCAGTCGGTAGAGCATGAGACTCTTAATCTCAGGGCCGTGCACGACGTATTGGGCACTATTTGTTGCGTGCTAAGAGGAGTGTAGGAGGTAGGTATAGTGGAAGGGTAGGATAAGGATGAGGTAGTAAGAGTTTGGAAAGGGTAGATTGGAATGTCAAGCTCCGGGGCACTCGGACTGCTTGCGATGTTCGGCACTTACTTCGCCGGATTGGGGATGAGGGAACGTGCCATCGAAACTCAACCTCACCAGCAACATAACACATATGAGGCCTGTTCTCACATAAGGTGAACAAAAACTCGGACGAACACTTACCACACTCAAGCGTGCTGCAGATGTTGTTTTAGCTTGGTCTATACCCACCCGGCCTGGCAAAACCGGCGACCATTATTTGGATTTTCTGGCAAATGATCGATCTTCGATCATATCTTTCTTGACCACAAAGCTTTCCTTGGCACCCCTCAAAACAAACTTGTTTGTTCATTACTTTGCTTGGGCGAAACAAAAAATTACCTTTTTTTCCTTTTACACTCGTATTTTTGTCTGAAGCTTTATATATATACTAAAATAATCATTTTTAAAGTTTAGTTAGACTAGAATAGAGTGTTAAGAATTTTACTTAACATTCCATTCAAACAATAAGGCTAGGCGTGCACATGCAATTTTAGTTTCAAAATTTTTTGGTTTCTAAACTGAGCACTACAGACTTATATGAGAGTCCGCTCACATGCAGAAACCATTCTGTCGCCATTCAAGCAACTTTTTAGTTTGTGTTTTGACACAAACTAGTTCCTTAGTTTTTGTCACAAGGAATTATATATAATATAACATAATAAAATATAAACATTCAACTAAACTGGTGAATAATTTAGTCAAGGTGAATAAATGTTTCATGTGTATTGGTTTATTTCGTTGATTACTTTCGGAGTTGCTTATGCTGACGATGTTTATGCAACTAACGATCGATTTATTTGGTTTAGAAAAAGTTGAATGTGTGCGCCTAGCCTAATAAGAAAAATAGATTTTTGGTAACTAAACATTTTAAAGGAATGAATGAAAATTATATTTTAAGAAAAAAAACTTCTGAACGTCATCTATAAAATGTCGATTTCATGATGTTCTGAAAAAGTTGTGCAAGAATTCAGAACGATTTTTTGACGTTTTCATTATGCGATAAATGTCTATAATTTGTATTTTATTTGCTCTGAATTTATTCAACGGGTTCAATTTAATCGTTCTGATTTTTTTAAAATATTGTGGTTTTTTCATATGTTACATAAAAATATATATTTCATATGTTAAAAATTTATATAATTCTCTAAACAAAAAGTTTGATTTATTTCAATACTTGGATTAATTAATTTGATACAGATTTTAATCACTTTCAAAAAATTATTTGGGCCTTTTATCAACGTAAATCTTGTAGAATTTAATAAATTGCGCTCACACCCTTAACTTAATGATTCTTTGAACTCATCTTTAATACAATAACCCAAGGGGAATTTTGAAATTTAAGGAATTTCCTGGTGATTATTGTATTATATTGAATTGATTTTAATAAACTGATGTTGAACATACTTTCTTCAAGACAGAAATGTTCATTAGTTTGTTATCAACAAAATAACTGCAACTGAATTTTGCATTAAAAAAAGTAAAAAGCAAAATCTAAAAGAAAACTTATTCACCTCTCCATTTTGTTGTTGCTATGCAAAGTTCCGCTATCCGCATCGTTTTGTTGTTGGTTTTCACATCTATTCATGGACTAATTGTCAAAATTACAAAGGCAGTTATGTTATGAAATGAGTTTTGGAGAGTGAGACGTACGAAAGATTCCCATCATGTAAATGAGTATTTTTGGTTCAAATACTTGTGGTTATGGAAAGGCTACCCTAATTTTGACATTGTGGATTTAGTTGTAATATTTACGTATTTTTTTAGATGGCGTTTAATTCGGAAGATAAAAGTGAAGGTATTAATTTGGTAAGAATTTTGAACAAAATATGTAAATCTGGACTAAGCAATTATTTTTCATAGCCGGAAGAAGATATTCCATACGAAGAGGAAATACTTCGTAATGCATACTCTGTTAAACATTGGTTGCGCTATCTGGAGCACAAAGCTAAATCATCAAATATCGAAATTAACACTATTTACGAAAGGGCATTAAAGGAACTCCCTGGGTCGTACAAAATTTGGTATCATTACTTAAGAGCAAGAAGAAATCAGGTTCGAGGGAGTTGTGCTTCGGATGTTATGTATGAAGAAGTAAACAATTGTTTCGAAAGAGCTTTAGTTTTCATGCATAAAATGCCAAGAATTTGGATAGACTATTGCATTTTTATGACCAACCAGTTAAAAATCACTAGGACTCGTCATGTTTTTGATAGAGCCTTAAGAGCATTGCCTATAACACAACATCATCGAATATGGCCCATATATTTGAAATTTGCTAAGAAAGCAAACGTCCCAGAAACGGCTGTTAAAATTTATAGGCGTTACCTCAAGCTCTTTCCTGATGAAATGGAAGAGTTTATAGAGTATCTGATTGCTCAAGGGAAACTTGATGATGCAGCACAACAGCTTGCGACATTGGTAGATAATGAAAACTTTGTATCAAAACACGGAAAATCTAATCACCAGTTATGGAATGAATTATGTGAACTAATGTCCAAACATCCCGACAAAGTCCACTCACTCAATGTTGATGCTATAATTCGAGGAGGTTTAAGGAGGTATGTAATAACTTTAATTAAATATTTAAAAAAGTTTTTCTAACAAAATAACTTGTATGTGATTCTCATCTCTGATTGTATCAGGAAAATTAACAGCTACAAATCCCACTATTTTGTGTGATTCTGTTGTCAGAGGGTTTGAAAGTGGCCTTCAGACTGGCATCATCCTTATTGACTTTGCCGAAGCATTCCATAGGGTTAACCATTAAATATTCAGATTGATACATGCTTATCTCACTGGTAGAAACCGATTCGTGAAGATAGATAGACTTGTTTCAGATGCATAAAGGTAACCTCGGGCGTTCCTCAAGGAAACCACATTGGTCCATTGCTTTTTAATGTGTTCATCAATGATATTCCGGATATTTTCCAATCTCCAGGTGTCTTTTATTTGCTGATGGTGTAGAGATTTTCGGAACTATACATACATTACAAGAAGATTTGTGTGAACTCACATCATGGTGCGATATAAATATATATATACATATATATATATATATATAGACAAAGTAACACTGAAGACGGATTTATTAGTCATATTAGATTGGTAGTTAACATTTAGTAATCACATAGGTTATATAGTCAATAAAGCATATAAAATGTTGGGTTATTTGAGAAGGAATACTAGAGAGTTCTTCGACCTAAATGCTCTAGATGGAAATTGTAGAATGAACCCTTGAAAACTGTTGCTTGGTTTGAAATCCTTTCTATGGTAATCATTCTTTGAGGATCGAAAGGATTCAAATAAGTTTTACGAGACATTATTTTTGAAGCTAAATTGGACCATAGATATGCTAACTTATAATATAAAATGTTTACTTCTTCGTAAACTCTTGAGGTCAGAAGAAGATATTTTTCTATTATGATAATAATAGATTTAATTAATGACAACATAATTTGTCCTGTATTGCTGGAGCAAATAAACTTTTATTTTTCCAGCAGAGGCCTCCGTATGAACTTCCATTCGGAAGAATTTTTCATGAAGAAATTATGGAAGAAATGTACAATGCTTTGATTATATTATTAGGAAAAGCTTCTGTCGAAAGCTTTTTAGGTAAAATATTAATAATAGAACAAACCATCGCAGTGCAACCAACCTCTATTGGCGCAAACCACAGATGCGATACAATTAAAATTTGATGAAATATTTTAATAAAACTAATATTAAGGTTGTAGTACCCGTGGCGGGATGGTTATCATCTAAAGTTTTTTGCACGGACGATGCCTCTTGCGAGGAATTGACAATTTCCTAAGAGTAATACTTGTCATGAAAAGTACTTTCTCAAATCAGCCATTCGGATTCGGCTTTAATACTGTAGCCCCACTCCATCCTTGACAATATTACTCGCATACAGTTGAGAGTTGTAAGTCAATAGGCCTTGGTTCTCAATGTACTGTTGCGCCACCTAATTTATTTATTTATTTATAATATTAAGGTAAAACTAATTACGGATTACTTTTATTTTGTATCTTGATTATTTATCTGTAATTTAATTTCAATACATTTTATTTTTAAATTATAGATACACGGATCAGTTGAGTCGTTTGTGGAACTCCCTTGCCGACTATTACGTACGCAGTGGACTCTTTGACCGTGCCAGAGATATATATGAGGAAGCTATTCAAACTATTACTACAGTAAGAGACTTTACTCAAGTCTTTGATGAATACGCTCAGTTTGAAGAATCCAGCCTCAGTAAGCGTATGGAAAACATAGCAAACACTAAAAACATAAGCGAAGAAGATGACATTGAAATTGAATTACGCTTAGCGCGATTTGAATATCTTATGGAGCGCCGCTTATTACTTCTAAATAGTGTTCTTCTTCGACAAAACCCACATAATGTACCCGAGTGGCACAAAAGAGTTAAACTATATGACTCAAAACCAAATGAAATTATTAATACTTACACAGAAGCAGTTCAAACAGTTCAACCTAAACTAGCAATAGGTAAAATAAATACACTTTGGATAGAATTTGCTAAATTTTATGAAAAAAATGGACAAATTGAGGACGCTCGTGTTGTTTTTGAAAAAGCAACCCAAGTTGATTATGTAAAAGTGGACGAGCTTGCAACTGTATGGTGTGAATGGGCGGAAATGGAGATACGCCAAAAAAATTTCAATTCGGCTTTGAAACTAATGCAAATATCAACTTTGATGCCAAAGCGGAAGGTAGATTACAATGATGAAACAGAATCCGTACAAGACCGCCTTTATAAATCTTTAAAAATATGGTCGATGTATGCTGATTTAGAGGAAAGTTTCGGAACATTTAAAACATGCAAATCTGTTTATGACCGAATTATTGACTTGAAGATTTGCACTCCACAAATAATAATAAACTATGGCCTATTTTTGGAAGAACATAGTTACTTTGAGGAAGCATTTAGGGCATACGAAAAAGGAATTGCTCTTTTTAAATGGCCAAATGTGTATGATATTTGGAATTCTTATTTAACTAAATTTTTGAAGCGATACGGAGGGTCAAAACTTGAAAGAGCGCGTGATCTTTTTGAACAGTGTCTTGAAAAGTGCCCTTTGGAACTTGCAAAATATTTTTATCTTTTATATGCGAAATTAGAGGAAGAACATGGTTTAGCCCGACATGCAATGGCGGTTTACAACCGCGCAACTACTGCTGTTAAGCCTGAAGAAATGTTCGATATGTTCAATATTTTTATAAAAAAAGCCGCAGATATTTATGGTTTACCTAGAACGCGAGAAATCTACGAGAGAGCCATCGAAGTTCTTCCTGAAGAACGTATGCGAGACATGTGTATTCGATTCGCTGAAATGGAAACAAAACTTGGCGAAATTGACCGAGCTCGAACAATATATGCACATTGTAGCCAAGTCTGCGATCCTAGAATAACAGCTGAATTTTGGCAAACTTGGAAAGAATTTGAAGTTAGACACGGAAATGAAGATACAATGCGTGAAATGCTCAGAATAAAACGTTCCGTACAAGCCACATACAATACGCAGGTTAACATGATGGCTGCTCAAATATCTAACAGTACAGTAGATCAAACCTTCAAGGGTGGCATGCATTTGCTAGATACTCATATTTCAGAAAAACAAAATGAACAAAATATAAATATAATGTTTGTGCGTGGAGAGACCCAAGGCTTAAGTAAAAAAGATCAAGAAAGTAATCCGGACGAGATAGATATCAGCGATACAGACGAGGAAGATAGTCAAAATAGCATGCAAAATGAAAACCAAACTTGTTCGGCAGAAGAAACTACCATGAAAAAAATACGCATAGAAAAACAATTAATACCCAAAAACGTATTCAAGGGGCTGAAATTATTGCAAAAAAGTGATAAAAGTGAAAACATTGATAATTAGAAAATAATTGTGCTTTTCTTATAGTAATTTCGGCAGTTCACGTTTACAATAATTTGTATTGTTAATGTTTTAATAATTCAATATACGCATCTTTTAATTTTACTTTCCCTAAAAACATGTAATTTAAACATATTTTGTATGACACGAAGCATAAGTTATAATTTGTAAAAGTCATAACAGTCTCTGTACAGCAGAGTCAACAAGAAGAAAGCTGCTGCACGGAGACTTTTTTGACTATGTGTATATACAGATTCCAAAATTTTGTGAGAAATAAAACCACGAATATGGAACTTAATGATGATTTTATGTTAAATTTGTATCCAGTAATATAGCATTAAAAAAGTAATATTGAAAGGTTAAAGTAAAAAGTATGTACACATCAAATGGGAATTGTCGCTACGAAATCGTTAACATTCTCGTGTTCGTTGAAATTCAAAAAGAGAACTAAATTTAAAAGAATTCTTCTAATTCCTATTTTAAACCATCTACCTTTCATTGTATCCAAATTATTCCAGCAAATGGTTAAAATTATTGCATATCGTTGTCGTTCCATTAAAACTCCCTAAGTCCATTTTTTGTGTTTAGAGATATTTGCATTTAAAGTTTGAAATCAACATGCAAATTAATAGATTTTGGGAATTTTAATTCTTTATAATTTAAAAATGGTGCATCGTTAAGCACAGTTTCGAAAAAAAAAAAATTTGTCATTTCCATGAACTTAGCGTATTTATTTAATTTTTGGGGAAAATGGACTTAAGGAGTTTTCATAGAACGACGACGATATATTATACCAGTTTTTCTCCATTCTTTCATTTTTCATAATTTGTAAGGTCAAATCTAATTTAAGTAGAACTAATTATGTCTTTCGATCACCGTTTAATTTGTTTAATGTTTAAGTGCTACTAGGATAGCCATTCCAAGAGGTAGCACTGCATCTATTCAAATTCTTAAAACAACCAATTTTTAATTGAAGGTAGTCGTGCCATAAATTCTGTCACAAACATTAAAGACCTTGTTGCTCGAAATAACAGTTTGATTTCTAAATATTTATTTAGTAATGAATAATTACCCTTTTTTAGTTTCGTTTCTGTTAACATGGAGTGAGGTGTTTAAGAAAAAAAATCTCTATAATTGCCTAATATAGGCAAGGAATGATTCCTTGCACAATTTTCTTGTTAATTGCCTTTTTGGAAGATGGATAGAAAATAATTCTAAATGCGAGTAGATCAGACTCAAAACAGAATCATACATTCAATTCGATATTACGACAGTTAGTAATTGATAATACGGTCGACTAACTATTAAAAAAAAATTAGCATGAAGATCTATTACCTACTATGAAAATAAAATAGAGCGAAGTAAAAATATTATCACAATGCTTTCATTAGAGTTAGTTTGCGTTCAATGAAATATTTCTTTTTGCAAACGAGTTTTCCTAGCGTTCTGAGCAGCAAAACAAAATTCAATTTCCTTGCTAAAGGTACTTCGATGCATAGTGTAGCAAGTCCAGAAACACGATCTTGTGACGACCACGAAAGATGAAAATTCTTTGTTCTGGCAAGGACGCTAAATTAATGAAGCAGAAATTCCAGATAAAATTGAATTAACTATGACGTAAAAGATATTTCTCTTGATATGTATTTCTTTCTTCTTCTTCTGTTTCAATTTGCTCTCCGGCTCCTCGATTTTCTCCAAAATGTCTCTTTAATTGCCTTTTCAGTTCAATGGGGACGATTCTGGAACATCCTAATCTAATGATGTTCTAAGTTTTTCAGATGATTTGCAAATAGTTATACCTATTGCCTCAATTCTAGCTGACACATTTTTCTTAAGAATTTCCAACGTTCGGTAGTGCTGCTTTTGTCTTTTCATATTGCTTTCATTGCCACAGCCTTGTGCACAACAGTCTTCTAAAGGGATTCCGTTCTTTGCCAATGTTTCGCGGATCAAAACAGCTATTGCGGTGCCAGTTTTTTGTTGCAATCGTCAAATTCCAAAAACCGTTCTTGGATGGTGAACACATTTTCTTACAAGCGCAGATATCGCAAAATAATTGTGTTTTGTTCCACATGACTAAAATCGGGTGTTGCATCGACAATTATAGCGAAGTATTTGGCATTTTCTCTTTCCTTCAAAATAGCTGAATTCACATGTTGGGCACAAATTTTAATGAACTTAATTTGAATTTTAACGGAAAGGTAGTGGACTTGCAAACGTTTGTGTTCCTGTTGTGAAATTCTTACTTTTTCCAAGTGCTCCTGAAGAAAGGGGTCATAATGACTAATTAATTCCAAAATGCCCAACAAAATTCCATTATTTGGCTCTCCAATAAAATTGCTATTGCCTCGTATTCCAAGTCCCCTTTCGCCAAAGAAGAGAATGGTGTCCAATATTTTATATAGAATTCCTTTCCATTTTTTTGTTTCCCTAATGATTTCGTCATTGAGAAGAGCATCAATCGCAAAGTTTTTCACTATTCGTAGTTGTAATGAGCGCCATCGAAGATAACACTGGACATGATAGGTATTGTTTTCATGAGCAGGCAACTTGTCGTGCACCTTTTTCCACACTTGAGGGCATAGAGGAAATATATTGTCTATAGTCCCGATCCCGACTTAATGGGTTTGCTCTCTTTCGGCCTACAAGCAAAATGGAAAGGATTTTGTCCATTAGTTTAGTTTCTTATGGGACCAAGCCATTATGAATGGAGTTTTTATCGAAATTGTGCCCATATTGCTCGACTGCGGGGCAAAAAATATGAGGTGAACTCTGCTCTTCAAAAAAAAGATCCGTTGAATTCAAAAATTGAAAAAATAATGCAATATTTTAAGAAAAATGAATTTTGAAACTTCTTTTTAGTGAAAACTGTGCTAAAAACAAGTTCTATGATTTTTATAAAAAGTTTATCTAAAAACAAAAAAAAAATCATACAGAAAGTATAGACGCACCATAGGACTGCAATGCAAACGTGGACCAATTTGAGTTAAGCCCAGTTTTGACAGATTAACAACGAGGTGAGAATTTTGACAACTCAACAAAATGTAAACTTCCCAGTAATGCAAATGAAGGAAAATATCAATTTATTTAAATAAAAATATATAATGAATTTGTACTTAATTTAATCCTCAGATAAAAAAGAAACCATAGAGAGCTTGGTGGTGTTGTTGCTGATGGTTTTGTTGCATTGAATGCGTTTGACTATTGGTAAAGATTGTGACACCTCCACTGTCAACGCCTGCGGCAGCTATGGCCGTTAAAAACTTTAATGTTATTTTGTTAAGAGAAATATAATATACAAAAAAAACTTCCTCCAAATCAGCGCTTTGTGTGCTTGCTCTTCCAGCTTTCTTAGGGAAATTGCTTCCTGCATGAGAGTATGTTATTGGCACTATCCAAAATGAAAAGACAGACTATAAAATAAATCGATTATTGTTGCACTCCTTTCACTGCAATTTGACTTACTTTTTATTCAAAGAAGTGAACTTGTGTATACCCTCTTCATTATAAAAAATTTTGGTCTGAAAAATATCAAATTATATTAAAAATCAAAACAATTAACAAAAACTTACTCTTGTTTTGTTTTGCAAAATTATTGCATTTTTGACAGGTCACAAAAATTCCATAAGTTTCTTTTTAGCCCAATCCCCCATTTTGTTTTTTATTCTCCACGCACATGTATTCACCGATAGCGAAAGTTCACCTCGAATTTGAGAGAGTGCACCTCGAATAAAATTTGAGGGTGTTTCAGGTAGGACGGGTACCGGTCGGGACTCTAGATAATATATTTCCTTAATGCTTGAAGGCAAGAATATCCTTCTGGACAACACAGATTCAAACGATGTGTAGTATTTGTAGATAGGCAAGATAACGCATTTTTAAGGTTACTCCACACTAACCAATTCGCCGTTGGGTAAGTGGCGTGTAATGTGCAATCCTTTTCTTTTTCCGTAGACATGTGCAATCAAGAGGACACAAGCATCCACAGGTTTTTCTCAAAACCCACCTCTGTGCATCAACTCCGACTCTCACATCCCCGTGGTGAACATCGGGCGCCTAATACCTCAACTGGAGATTTGTTTCCAACCCCAGTGGAAAGTTGTTGGGGGCAGCAAACGAGAGAGGTGGGGAGAGGTGTTTCCACTAAGGCACCTCTCCTTATCCAGACGGCAGCGGAGGAATTCCCAAGATGGAATCAACTGTGGCGTCTACATTTCCAGTAATGTTGAACTACTAAGTGAACACCTAATACTGCTTCTTCTACTTATTCGGAGCCCAGGCCTAAAGGGAGCGGTTTTATCTGGATTCCTATCCTTGGAGTTATACTTAGGATCTGGCCCTACAGGTAGAGGGTTGTGCGTCGGGGTGACTTCCTGGCCACGTAAAAGCCTCATAGTTGCGAAGCACCAACAAGCCTCGGATACGGACGGATTTACTGTTGACAACCAACGCAAACGAATAAAGGACAACGAACTTCGGATATGCACGTGGAATGTTAGGTCCCTTAACAGACCACGTGCGGCCGCAGAATAAGCGGAGGCCCTAGAACGATATAAAGCAGATATCACCGCCATCCAGGAAATACGATGGGATGGGCCGGGCAAAAAGAGGATGAAAAACTTCTATATTTACTATGGTGACAGCTACCACGAAAACCAACAGCGCTTAATTTAATTGGAGCCAGACTTAGGCAAGAAGTCTTGAGCTATAGGTGCATCAATGAGCGTCTCATGACCATACGCATCAAGGCTATATTCGACAACATTAGCCTGATATGCGCGCACGCCCCCACAGAAGAGAAAGACGACAATACCAAAGATATGTTCTTCGAGCTCCTAGACAAAACATATTAGTAGTGCCCTAGCTACGATATTAAAATAGTGTTGGGCGATTTTAATGCCAAGCTAGAAAGGGAAGACATCTTTGGTGGAATAATCGGGAAGAACAGCTTGTACGACAACACTTCCGACAATGGATTCAGGCTCATAGATTTTGCTGCGGGGCGGAACGTCATGGTAGCCAGTACGCGTTTTCCACACCTCAACATCCTCAAAGGAACTTTAACTTCTCCAGATCAATCTACCGTCAACCGGATTGACCATATTGCGATCGACGCCAGACACGCTTCCAGCATTATGGATTTACGAACTTTCCGAGGAACTAACATCGACTCGGACCACTACCTCGTTGTAGCCAAGGTAGCACTTCGGATTTCCAGACCCAAGGCAAAACAAGGAGGTGCTGGGAGAAGGTACAACGTCGAACGGCTACAATCGCCAGAGACCAGGAATGAGGTTCGAAAGTTTTATGAACAGGTGAAACGAAATTCACAGGTATATTAACCTAGAACCGAAGGCTGCAAAGACGAAAGGGGAAACATCATAGTGGAACCGCAGTCAATGCTGAGGATATGGAAGGACCACTGCTGCAGACTGAATTCCTGAATTCCGCTGTCAGGCAGGATGATCCATTCAGTATAGACGACGAAAGCCAACAATCCCGCCCTACCGACTAAGACGAAGTTAAGGTTGCCATATCTAAGTTGAAATCTAATAAAGCCGCTGGAGCGGATGGCTTGAATGCCGAGGTCTTTAAAGCAGCTGCAGATAAGTTGGTTAGGAGCATGCACCAACTTATCTGTTAGATATGGTCGGAAGAAAGCATGCCCGATGAATGGAACCTCAGTATTGTTTGCCCGATCCTAAAAAAAGGAGACCCTCTAAACTACACCAACTATAGAGGAATCAGTCTACTTAACATCGCCTATAAAATCTTCTCTGCCGTAAAATGTGAACGTCTAAAGCCCATCGTCAACAACCTGATAGGTCCTTATCAGTGTGGTTTTAGACCAGGAAAGTCCACAGTTGATCAATTATTCACATTACACCAGATCCTGGAAAAAACTCAAGAACACCAAATCGACAATCATCGATTTCAAGGCCGCATATGACAGCATCTACAGGGTCGAGCTGTATAGAGCCATGTCTAGTTTTGGCATCCTTGCCAAACTCGTCCGTTTGTGCAGGATGACCATGGAGAATTCACGATGCTCCATAAAGGTGGGAAATAACTTAACAGATCTGCCTTGCGATTTTTTTAACATCGTGCTTGAAAGAATAGTGCAGAGCTCACACGTCAACACTAGAGGCACTATCTTTCAAAAGTCTGTCCAATTACTGGCATATGCTGATGACATTGACATAATCGGAAGAACTCAGCGTGATGTCAATAGGGCTTTTCTGAGTATTGAGGCAGTGGTGGCAAAAATGGGTTTAACGGTTAATGAGGGCAAATCAAAGTACATGCTGTAGTCTAGAAAGGACATACAACACCGACGTCTTGGTCAATACGTCACCATCGACAGACGTAACTTCGAGGTAGTCAAGGACTTCGTCTACCTAGGCTCCGCTGTAAACGCAGAAAACAACACAAGCGCTGAGATCAAACGCAGAATATTTCCTGCTAATCGCTGTTTCTTTGGACTAAGAAAGCAATTGAGTGGCAAAGTCCTCTCTCGAGGGACACAGAGTGTTGCTATATAAGACCCTTATCATCCGCATCCTGCTATACGGTGCAGAAGAATGGACCATGACAAAAGAGGATGAAAGCACCTTGGGTCGCTTCGAGAGAAAAGTTCTTAGTGTTATCTACGGTCCCGTATGGAGTGGAGGAGAAGATGGAACGACAAGCTGTACGGGCTGTACAGCCACGTAGACTTAGCCAGAAGAGTGGGTAACGTAGAGCGCATGGAGACCAATGCTCCGGCCCGGAAAGTCTTCGAATCAGCACCCACAGGACAGCGCAGTAGAGGAAGACCGCGGATCAGGTGGCGTGCACAAGTAGAAGGTGAACTCACCCAACTTGGAGCGCAAAACTGGAGACATCTAGCTAGGGACCGAGTTAGATTGAGAAGTTTGTTGGGTGAGGCCCTAGTTCACACAGAACTGTAACGCCACCTTAAGTAAGTAAGTAAGAAGTTTTCTTTTTCCAATCCAGAAATTGGATTCGAACTGGAAATAACTGCACTTTCGGTCACTTTCAAATCTCCCGACTGGTATCTGTACATGGTCAGTAATTAAAACGTTCAGTTAAAGAAAAATGAAAATGTTTTTAGCTAATGGAACCTACTAATGGTACATACCTATATTATATTTTATTTCACCAACACTAGTTTCACTTTTTTAGTTTGGTAGGTATTTTACACAGTAGTCACTAATTATAGTTCCAAAGTGTAAACTCACAAAAAACTTGTTTTTTTATATTTACAAATTTGCAGCAGAAATAATTATACTCTGCTTCAATGATATGGTCTTTTGGATTTCCAAAAACGTTATGATGAAAAACTGTAAGCCAGCCATATTTATATAGATATTTGCAAATATCGGATCCTCGCTAAAACCTTTTCTTTGACCCAAAGTTTCTGAGAATCGCGATATATATACATATCTCAATGACCATAGGTAGAAAGGCGGAAGAATTAAAAAAAAACATTTAAAACAGTGCAGACAATCTAAAAAATAGAACAAATTTACGGCGAACCGAACGGGAAATTCCGGTGGACTACCTCATTTTTTAATTTGACAATCTTTAAATTGTTTACCTAACCATTTGTTTATGATACATACACCCAATTAACAAACAATTTGACCATATTCATTTTAAGTCCAGAATTTAATAAGCTTCATCGTCGCTAATTTTATGATGGGTACAAAAATTGTAAACGGTGATTTTTTAAGAGCTTGAGAACTTTTAAAAAAAAAAAAAAAACGCATAAAATTTGCAAAATCTCATCGATTCTTTATTTGAAACGTTAGATTTTTATTTTGAAGATAATTTCATTTAAATGTTGACCGCGGCGGCGTCTTAGGTGGTCCATTCGGAAAGTCCAATTTTGGGTAACTTTTTCGGGCCGGAATAGCCCGAATTTCTTCGGAAATGTTGTCTTCCAAAGCTGGAATAGTTGCTGGCTTATTTGTGTAGACTTTAGACTTGACGTAGCCCCACAAAAAATAGTCTAAAGGCGTCAAATCGCATGATCTTGGTGGCCAACTTACCGGTCCATTCCTTGAGATGAATTGTTCTCCGAAGTTTTCCCTCAAAATGGCCATAGGATCGCGAGCTGTGTGGCATGTAGCGCCATCTTGTTGAAACCACATGTCAACCAAGTTCAGTTCTTCCATTTTTGGCAACAAAAAGTTTGTTAGCATTGAACGATACCGATCGCCATTCACCGTAACGTTGCGTCCAACAGCATCTTTGAAAAAATACGGTGCAATGATTCAACCAGCGTACAAACCACACCAAACAGTGCATTTTTCGGGATGCATGGGCAGTTCTTGAACGGCTTCTGGTTGCTCTTCACTCCAAATGCGGCAATTTTGCTTATTTACGTAGCCATTCAACTAGAAATAAGCCTCATCACTGAACAAAATTTGTCGATAAAAAAGCGGATTTTCTGCCAACTTTTCTAGGGCCCATTCACTGAAAATTCGACGTTGTGGCAGATCGTTCGGCTTCAGTTCTTGCACGAGCTGTATTTTATACGGTTTTACACCAAGATCTTTGCGTAAAATCTTCCATGTGGTCAAATAACACAAACCCAATTGCTGCGAACGGCGACGAATCGACATTTCACGGTCTTCAGCAACACTCTCAGAAACAGACGCAATAAATCTCTCTCTCTTCTGTGCGCACTGTACGCATTCGTATGGTTGGTTTAATGTCCAATAAAGTAAACTGAGTGGGAAACTTGGTCACAATCGCATTAATTGTTTGCTCATTTGGTCGATTATGTAGACCATAAATCGGACGTAAGGCGCGAAACACATTTCGAACCGAACACTGATTTTGGTAATAAAATTCAATGATTTGCAAGCGTTGCGTGTTAGTAAGTCTATTCATGATGAAATGTCAAAGCATCTTTCTCTTTGACACCATGTCTGAAATCCCGCGTGATCTGTCAAATACTAATGTATGAAAATCCTAACCTCAAAAAAATCACCCTTTATAACTACGAGTACACAATGCATCTAGCTCAATTCAGGTACACAGACACAGTAACTTAGAACTTACCCAACTATCCCTAAATTTTAATTACCTGATTTTATAAAACACGAGGAATCAAAGTATTAATTAAATCATATTAGGGAAACCACATTTGGAAAACATTTTCGTGGGATTTTCCGGTCCCCAGAAACCGAATCAAAAATTTCGTTTACAGCAGAAACAAAAATAGAAGAAAAGAAACCTTATAAAAACAGAAACCGAATTAAATATTTGTGTTTTGTTTTAATTTGCCGGACCAATTATTTTGAACTTAAACATTTTTAAAACAAAATAAATTTAAACAGGGGCCTGATTGCGAAAGCATGAATGATTGTAAATTTTCGGGCCTCTAAAAATATGTGGGAATAGGTATGATGATGATGAATATAGAGTACATTGAAAAAAAAACACTCTTCTAATTGCTTTCAATTTTACTGGCCCCTAAAAATTCCGGGGGGGGGGGGGGGGGTTTCCCCCTCTCGACGGAGCTGTTAAAATCCCTTCGGAAGAGAGAGATAATGTCAGACTAAAACTGTTATTCTAGTGTTGAACGTAACCATCGCAACACTCGTAATAATTTGATTGAAGTATCACTCTTAGGTGTCACATCTCTATGATAAATGTACCATAGAGATGTCGTAAAGGGATTAATAAAATTAATTAATTTTAAAGACGAAAGATTTACTCTTCCAAGACAACACAAAAGTACCTTATTATCATAATCGTAGAATTTAGAGAAGCTTAAGATTGACGATATAAGATTTTACCCAAAGATAAAGTTTTTGGTTTATTTTAAAAAATATAAGTTTCTGCCTAAATTGCTACATTCAATCTCGATTTCCTGGATATGTCGATTTCTAGATACCTTATCGAATGAGTTTGATACCTTAATTGAGATAGCTCGCTAAAAATAAAAACAACTTTCAGATATTTACACGAAGTAGGCCAATATTTATATTTCGAGGTAGGACAAAATATTCAATGGATTTGTGCCAAAAAACATAACAATTTGATTTAGATTTCAGGATCCTTCAAATTGAAACATTTATTGAATCAGCTGTTTCGTCAGTCTGATACCCACATCCACATAACACTAAAAATTCTTTGCAACCTTTGGATTCCTTTTTTGACATCCCAGCTGTTTGGACACCCTATCTTTAATCACATTAAACCCAGCCAATGAAAAATCAGTACCAATCAAGTCTTACTTCACTTTAGTTTGTGCTACAGCGCATTGTGCTCGTGGGTCTCAAGTAATAACCTTCGCCAGCCTTCTCGAAATCTAGCTTGCTGCTGGTAGTGGGTGTAAGAAAAGTAGTACCGTCTTCTGAAGTATTCCTGATGGATTGGTTCCCAAGTAAAAATCACAGCCTTCAATCTTCCTACTGCCTGGTCCATGCCATCACATTTCGTGGAGTGCTGTCACAGCATGTCAACATTATCAGACCGTTCATCCGAGGCTATAGCTTATGTTTTTATCACACTTTAGATTTTCCTTTCATGGCCGGCCAAATCCTTTTCCGACCGAGTTAAAAGTAACCTCTCTCGAAGTTCTCTGCCGCCAACACAATGTATCGAAAACCAGTGGCAACATTACCAAGATGAAATCAGAGAAGGCGCCTCTGATGTGCTGGGTTTCAAATAGCAACCAACAAGGAACCCCTGGTTTGGTGAGGAATGTCGGCAGGCAAATGCAGCCAAACAACAGGCACGAAAAAGCGGCGCTGCATAAAAGGACGAGAGCTGCTCATGAGCTCTATGAGCAGAAGAGGCGAGAGGAACACCGACTTCTCAGAAGGGCAAAAGAGAGGGCATGAGAAGCGTGCTTATAGAAGATATTGAGAGGTTTTAAAGCAGGAATGAAGTTCGAAAGTTTTATGAACAGGTGAAACGAAATTCACAGGTACATAAATCTAGAACCGAAGGCTGCAAAGACGAAAGTGGAAACATATGAAAGGACCATTTCTGCAGACTGTATAACGGCAACGACGAACTGAATTCCGCTGTCAGGCAGGATGATCCATTCAACAAAGACGACGAAAGCCAACAATTCCGCCCTACCGACTTAGACGAACTAAAGATTGTCATATCTAAGCTGAAATCTAATAAAGCCGCTGGAGCGGATGGCTTGAATGCCGAGCCCTTTGAAGCAGCTGAAGATAAGTTGGTAAGGAGCATGCATCAACTTATCTGTTATATATGATCGGAAGAAAGCATGCCCGATGAATGGAATCTCAGTATTGTTTGCCCGATCCTGAAAAAAGAAGACTCTTTAAACTGCACCAACTATAGAGGAATCAGTCTACTTAACATCGTCTATAAAATCTTCTCTTCCGTAATATGTGAAAGTCTATAGCCCATCGTCAACAACCTGATAGGTCCTTATCAGTGTGGTCTTAGACCACGAAAGTAAACAGTTGATCAAATATTCACATTACGGCAGATCGTGGGAAAAACCCCAAGAACACCAAATTGACACCCACTATCTTTTCATCCATTTCAAGGCCGCATATGACAGCATCTACAGGGTCGAGCTGTGTAGAGCCATGTCTAGTTTTGGCGTCCCTGCCAAACTCGTCCGTTTGTGCAGGATGACCATGGAGAATTCACGTTGCTCCATAAAGGTTGGAAACAACTTTACAGAAGCTTTCGATGTCAAAAAAGACAAGGTGATGCGCTGTCTTGTGATTTTTTTAACATCGTGCTTGAAAGAATAGTGCAAAGCTCACACGTCAACACTAGAGGCACTATCTTTCAAAAGTCTGTCTAATTACTAGCATATGCTGATGACATTGTCATAATCGGAAGAACTCAGCGTGATGATGGGGCTTTAGTGAGTATTGAGCCAGAGGCGGCAAAAATGGGTTTAACGGTTAATCAGGGCAATACAAAGTACATGCTGTCGTCAAGAATGGACATACAACACCGACGTCTTGGTCAAAACGTCACCATCGACAGACATAACTTTGAGGTAGTCAAGGACTTCATCTACCTAGGCTCCGCTGTAAACGCAGAAAACAACACCAGCGCTGAGATCAAACGCAGAATATTTCTTGCTAACCGCTGTTTTTTTGGACTAAGAAAGCAATTGAGTGGTAAAGTCCTCTCTCGAGGGACCAAAGTGTTGCTATATAAGACTCTTATCATCCCCGTCCTGCTATACTATGCAGAAGCATGGACCATGACAAAAGCGGATGAAAGCACCTTGAGTCGGTTCGAGAGAAAAGTTTTTTGTGTGATCTACGGTCCAGAAGGGGAGTGGAGGAGAAGATGGAACGACGAGCTGTACGGGCTGTACAGCGACGTAGACTTAGCCAGAAGAGTAAAAGCCCAACGACTAAGATGGCTGGGTCGAGTAGAGCGCAAAATCGAATCCACATCCACGGGACAGCGCAGTAGAGGAAGACCGCGGATCAGGTGGCGTGCACAAGTGGAAGGTGAACTCACCCAACTTGGAGCGCAAAACTGGAGACATCTAGGTAGGGACCAGGCACACAGGATTGTAGCGACACCTTAAGTAAGTAAGTTTCATGCCCGGCTTGTGAGGCCTGTGCATGGCTGAGGTCGTTGGAGCTGGTTCTTCAGAGCGATATCCGTTCTTTTGCTCCTACGTCCTGAGAAGCTAACTCAATTGTCAAAGCTCCGGATCTGTTGGATCCAACGTTTGTCGTTAGTACACCTTTCGCTTTCGGCTATCCAGCGGGCACCACTAAGAGGTATTGAATTAAAATATGTATAAGCGACAAAAGTATACGTGAGGCTCATTTTTCTGTAGCTTGGTCACTTCAAATAAATGTAAATAAGATGAAAATGGCATCGAACTGCTGGCTACTGAACAGCCGTTGTATCCAAGAATCGACTTCTTTCTGGATCTCTTTTACTGTACGACACCAGACTGACAATTACAGACAAATTGGGTTATCACTCTGGAAACTGCTTACTAAGATGCGCTTGTAGGTTTCACCAACGTCTTAGGTAGAAAACTTCGTTCGAGTTACATAGCGCAGCCAAAAAACAGAAAACTGACAAATACATAAATTAACCAGCATTTAGAGCAGATGTACGAAACAAAATAAAACGAATAACGGAACGGACAATACCAAAATACAAAGAACGGGACCACTCGGATGCCTACAGAAACGCGGCTATTGATGCACTACATAGACACAAGAGTGGCTTACTGACAAGACTTAAAAATTTGTACAGACGATTCACAGACCCACTTGATTTGGAGGTTATGACACCGAAAGAGAACTACAAGCTATCAATTAACAAGTAGTGGGACCACAAGGACCGGCCAGTTAATTCCAGTGAACGGAGTTTGTTTTAAAAATTCAACATGACATTCAGGAAAAAGAACGAAATGACCATCCGTGTCTGCAACTCCAAAGAACTGAAGAGAAATGAGACTTACTTATGACAGCACAAAAAGGATCCAGAAGAAGCCAACTTTGACGATGACTTATACATAATTGAAGATCCGAAGAAAAACGTGGAGGCAGTGGGAGTGCTTTCCAGAAAGTCTACAAGGTGAACCACAACCTGGGAACTGCGGCTTCTTGTAGTGCAATGACGATTCCTTGTCAAATCGCCGAGCAAACGAGATCAAGTCACTTGTTAAAAACAAAGATCGAGCTTCAGCTCATATATAACTCAATACAAAACAAACATTCAGCCGGTATATCCAACGTTGTACTTAGACATTTACGGGTTGGCTACGAAATCCCGCATCACGAAATACCGCGTAACGAAATCCCGCGTAACGAAATCCCGCAAAACGAAATCCTGCAGAACAGAATCCCGCATAACAAAATCCCGCGTAACGAAATCCCGCCGTTTCGCTCCCTTTTCAATTTATTTCGACACCGCCGTTTTCATATGAAAGAAGACTCTCTTCGATGAGAATCATGGATACTTTTTAGATTGTTTGAAAGACAGCACTGTATTGGTTTTGGTGTATCAAATCGTGAGAATCTGTGGAACGAAGGAAAAAAAATTGTCGTTTCAAAATTGTACTTAACCAAGAATATTTTTGGAAATTCTTCAGTAGACGGCGGGATTCATGCAAAGGTGGTTGAGAATGAATGCTAGGTATGGACAGGTAGGTATGGAGTGAGGGGTTTATGGTAAGTAAGGCACTGCTTGGAATGTTCTTAGCATTCAGGAATAGCAAGATTCCTTGAATGCGTAAAGGACATTTTTAGCATGCTTAGGGGATGGGTCAAGGACGCTTAAAATGGCGTTTAAGCGTTTTAGAGTTCCGTGGGATGGAATTCTCTATTTCGCTTGGATATCATTTTAAGCGTTTTGTGGCGATTAGGTTTGGGGTTGAGAATGCTTAAAATGGTGTTTAAGCGGTTTAGAGTTCCATCGGATGAAATTCTCTTTTTCGCTTCTATATCATTTTAATTTTTTTTATTTAATTTTTGTGGCGATTGTGTTTGCGGTTGAGAACGCTTAAAATGGTGTTTAAGCGTTTTAGAGTTCCGTGGGATGGAATTCTCGTTTTCGCTTCGATATCATTTTAAGCGTTTTGTGGCGATCAACAACTTTTTTTTAATAAAAGTACCTGTGGGTGGCCCGCTTCGCGGGATATCAGGATTTAAACTCCACTTTTCGGGGTTCGCACCCGCTCTCGCAACTCCGTTGCTCCGCTTAGGGTATGTAAAGTCGATAGGCAGGCGCCTATGTCAACAACTTTTTTAGACAAAAGTAATTGACTGTAATCCTGTATGATTGCTTTCGCAAAATTTCCTATCTCACTCTCAATTATGAGAATCAACAAGTACGAAGGAGGCGTATCCCAACCCAATTGAAAAAACTTCCATGCATCCTTTGAAAAGAGTATAAAAGTAGTGCTCATTTCGCATTATTTTCAGTTCTTCTTAGAACTCCGTGAGGTGAACACCTAACATAGAGATATGAACTTGAAGTTCAACCAGCGCTCTATTTAGAGTGGCGACAGCGCTCGAAGTGCTTTTTCGCGTTTTGGTTGATTCGATACCCTTTACGCTTAAAAAGCATTTTAAGCGTGTTGAGTTCGCTGCCCATTTATAGGCGTTTTAGAACGTTCATTCTAGGAATGTTCTTAAGCGCTTGAAAATTTACTAGCTTAAAACGGTGTTTAAGCGTTTTAAAAGTTCTTTTGAGAGCTTCAAAAAATATTCAAAGAGATAAAAATAAGATTTCTACTTTTGGAGCGTTTTTTCCAAAAAAAATCGATTTTAGCTTAAATACGACTTTAAGCGTGCTAAAAATCAATTTTTTCACAAATACCCTGAAGAAGCTAACTTAGCCGGAATAAGTTTCAAAATCAAATTTTACATACGAATAGCCTTACAATCCTTCAAAATAAATTTTCAAAGAAAATAACAAGCGATAAGCGAGAAGAAGGAAAAAATATTTTTTCAGACAAATTATTTTTCACCACTTTTCCATAAAATATTTTTTCCAGAGTACTTTTTTATGCCACACTAGAAATCCTGCCAAAAAGGAGTAGAAAAATCCCGCGGCGATCGGCGGGATTTCGTTACTCCGACCATTTTCTGTGCGTGTGTCACACACGGGATTTTGTTTTGCGGGATTTCGTTACGATCCCGACATTTACCGATGGAGACAATTGACATTTCAATAACTCTTCAAATACACTGAATAATGCATATTATCCGTCAAATCTTCGGTAGATACGTCTTCTTCCGAACATCAGCAAAGTTTTCGTGAAGATCATCAATAAAAATCTGTATATCATAATTATGTAATTCAAAATGCTGTAAATGAGGCCAAAAAATAAATTTTTTTTTTGACAATGTAAAAAAGTGCGCACTATTTTACAATATCAAAACGATTTTTATTTTTATTTTCTCTTTCTCATTTTCTTCTTCTTAGTTTTTAGTATCTCTCTATCAGTTATACATGAACTGTTTGTCCCCTATTACACGTTGACTCATGACTCACGACTCACTTTTGACTTTTCTTTCAAATTTGTATTCGTTGACGCAAGCGCTATTACATGTTGACTCATGCCCCATGCCTCAAATTTGACAATTATTGTTTGTTTTGAATGCTCCTTCTCGTTGGCTTTAATTTTTCGATAGTTTTTGAAGTTAAGTAAAATTTATAAAACAAAATAAATAGGATTTTGGAAATGGATTCCGAAAATTTGTTGAAGCTGTTGAAGTTACACACTTTTCTGGTTTTCAAACAAATTGGATGTTGTTTATCCCAGCAACAAGAAAATTGAATGAAAAAGAACAGCATAAAACGAATATGAGAAAAAACAAACGTCAAAATGAGTCTACTAAAAATTTGCCCGAGACTCACCGGAAATTTTTTTTGCATCTCATTTTCTCATAGTTGCTTTCTTTTTCGCACTCATGTGAGTCGTGAGGCATCGTGTAATAGCAGACTTTGTATCATAATCAACAATTGCATAAACAATTGCACCAAACTAATTGATCTGTCAAAACTTTCAGTATTATACAGTATTATGAGATACAGCATTTTGAGACACCGTATTTTAAATATAATACAAATTTTGACCATACAGTATTTTAAAATACAGCATTTCGCTCCCTTAAATTAGCTTTTCGGATTCGGCATGAAAAAAACGAGTTGTAAGTCATTTGGCCCTAGTTTTCTACGTACTGTTCCGGAACTTAATTATTTTTTTGAATATGTTGAAGCGCGAAATTATAATATGAAGTCTTAAAAAATTCCAGTCTTTGTTATTATTTTTTTTAACCAAACAAAATTTAAATATAAAGATTAATACTATTTCAGGCTCATCTTTCCATTACCGCAGCACGAATTTCGACTCGCGTTTTTTTTTTATTCGATAGATATGTGCACATAAATAATAACTATAGCAATTTTAGAGCGAGGAAACATTTATTTCTATTTTTAATTAATTTTTAAAGTTCACTTTTTTCCATACAAAACACTCAAAAATGGTTGATTTTGACATTTCTTCCCTGTTTTTTGTTCAGTGTTGCCATACTTGTTTTTTTTTTCTTGGTAATTTCTAAACCCACCCACCCTAAATCCTATAGTGACCCCAAGCAGGGGGGTTACATACCTAGCTATTAGTACGCCGCACAGTGGTTCGGTTTGTATGGGAGAGCGGAAAAACGTCTGTAAAATCTGAATGGTTCAACGGATTTAAATAAAATTTGGCATACATGTTAAGATTAGTCTTATACACATTTGGTCAAAATTTGGTTGAAAAAAAAATTATAAACAAAGTTATTGACATTTTTCTAAAATTTGAGGGTTTTTGATTTTTGTATGGGAGAGCGGAAATTTTTTTGTAAAATCTGAACTATTAAACGAATTTTAATGAAATTTTTAAATCATTTTAAGATTAGTCTTATACATGCTTGGTCAAAATTTGGTCAAGAAAAAATTATTAGAAAAAAAGTTATTGGCATTTTTCTAAAATTTTAGGGTTTTTGATTTTTGTATGGGAGAGCGGAAAAAAGTCTGTAAAATCTGAACTTCTAAACGAATTTTAATGAAATTTTAAACACATGTTAAGATTAGTCTTATACATGCTTGGTCAAAATTTGGTCAAGAAAAAATTATTAGAAAAAAAGTTATTGACATTTTTCTAAAATTTGAGGCTTTTGATGTTATATTTAAATAAAAGTTTTTTTTAGTGAAATCTTAACTTTTTATTTTGAACAAAATATTATTACTAACTATGTATATTATAAAATTAAATAAATAAATAGATAAATGCATACAAAAAATAAATAAAAAACAATTATGAAGTAGTAATTTTATGACGCTAAAATGAGATTTTTAGCGTCTGCGCTGATTGGAAGTATTTTCTTTTTTGCCTGTGGCCTTAAACCTGTTATTATTGGATCTGAGTATGTGATGCATCGCATCTTCATTCGTCGCAATTCGGCTGCATTTTCTCGAATGAAACCTGCGGTAGGCTTTATAATCCTTATTTCGGCATTCTTGGGCTTCCTCGGAGAACGATCCAACAGGAAATGCACAGCTTTTAATTATTTCTTCTCCATGGATCAAAATCTTATGTACGGTTGCTGGCATATTGTACCATTTATATTTCTCAACAAACAGTTCAGCAGTTTCCCACATGTAAGCTGCACTTTTTTTTAAATCTAATTTTTCATTCGACGTTATTACTTCAAGGACAACAGCAAACCGCCGAATTAGGGATTCACTAACTCCAGTGATTTCTAAAGTCATGGTTGGATTTGCAAAAAATCTTCTGGAGGTGTTGCCGTCATTACTTGTTCCCGTACCTTGTTTTACAAGATCGACAATGATGTCCAGTTTTTCACGAAACTCCTGCTGAATTTTCTTCTTCTGAGCATCTCTAATATGGCGGGTCTCATTGTTGGTTCTCCATGCTTTAAATGGCAAATTGTAGGCAACATGGAGGATACACTCCATAAATTTTATCCGAGCGTGAAGAGGAGACATTCCCATTTTCAAAGCTTCCCTGTTTACAGCTTTGGTTCTTATATTTGTCAATTTATTCATTCCAGAAGTTGTAGTTCCACATATGAAACAGGAAGAAGCTGCAGGAGTTTCTGTTATAGATTGAGCTGTCTTCCCGTCCAGCATTGTGAACATGAGCTCGTGTTTGATTGTAAACTGACTTTCACCTATTTGAATTATCGTCTGAGTTAAATTACTGATTTCCGTATCTATTCTTTGTTTCTCGTTTGCAGAAATCAGTTTCTTTAACAAAAGAAAATTGGATGGCTCTGCAGTATCTTGTAGAGGATGGTCGATCGTTGTTCCACACAATAATATCCCTGTTATCCTCCATAGCCATTTGCATTGGTACCAAAGATGTCATAAACATATTAGCGTCCGAAGTTTCTTCATTGTCAAATGTTTGACTGTATTGTGGTTGTCCAGAGGCACCATCACATCCCCATTTAGTGTACAATGTTAAAGACTGTCCTTCAATTCTGGTTATCTCCTCTGATGTCTTTCCTTCTAATAACCTTGTTGCAGTGTGGTCTAACAATTTTTGTAGTGGCACACTTGCTGAGCTTTCCGTAATGCTTATATCTAAAGGATAGCACAACAAAAACAAAGCAATAAAACTTTAAAAATAACACCTTTTTTATTTCTACCTGCCCTACTTTTAGCAAAAAACTAAAAAAATAAAGGATTATCTCTAATCCTTTTCTTTATTTTTTTTAAGCTCTATCATATAATTTAAAATATCATAAAACTATATTGCTTTTCATGTGTTCTTTCCAAGAAAATTGAGTTCAAAGTTGAAAAAATTTTCCGGGCAGAAATAAATGGTTTCGCAAAAATCGAAATTCTCAGACCTGTGTCAATGTATTAATTTTGTTTTATTTTTAAAATAAAGTTTGACATTTTTTCTTAAAATAATGGGCTTAACCAGTTCATTCTGACAATTAATAACGAAGAAATCAAACTTTTTGGTAAACACCACCGTCAAAACGCAGTTTTTTGAAATCCGATTCAGTGAAACATTTTTGATCATAACTTCCACATCTGCACGTATCTGCAGCTGATTTTTTCTGTGCTTTTACATAAATGCATGGAGCATATGCTGGCATACTTACTTTCTTGGAGTCTTTTGGAGCTTTTTTTTGAAATCAAAAAGTTTAAAAAAAACACATTTTTTCCTAGTACTTAAGCTTCAGACTACTTATAGAAGGTATCTTTTATAAATAATCATTTTTTTTTTATTTTAGATAATCGAAAATAGACCAATTAAATTATTTAAGAAGTTAGAGAATTTATTTAAAGGAACTTCGGAAAAAAACATCTCAAAATTTGTTGAAAATACGGTTCGCGATTTGAGTAAAATTATTTTTCAACTTTGAGGGCTTGTAAATCAGAACATACAATATATATGTTGAAAAATACTTTAAAATCATACGCTCGGGTTATATAAGAGTACTTAAACATAAAATTTAAAAGGATAAATATAACTTCTTAAAAAGACTTTTTTCCGCTCTCGCACCACTGTGCGCCGTGCTATCAATTAAAAAAAAACTTGTTTTAGGCTCAAAAAATGTAATACAAAAAAGTAGGGTTAAGTCCGAAAAAGAAAATATTTTTTTTATGACTTAAAGTTGTTTCCTCGCCCTAATATTTAAAACATGTTCTATTGAGACCCCTATCTAAAAAAAAAAAAAAAAAAATCAGAAGGAAATTCGTGCTGCGGTAATGGAAAGTCGTCCCCTATTTCATTTTTGAAATCTACATACTTCTATTTTTCAGAATCTACTTCACTTTTTTCTTCAAATCTATTTCGATTTTTTTGAAAAGTGTTGACGCTGGCCAGATGTAATGCGGGAAAATATCACTTGAATTGAAACTTAATTTTGGCGTAATGTACTTACCACTGAGTTTAAGAGCTAACTCAGACAACGCGGAATTAGCTATGTTGCATTTATGTTTTCAATGGGTATTAGTTTGTAATTGTATAATTAATTTAATTGGAACCGGTTATAGCTATCAGTAAAATTTGAAACAGGAGGAATCTGAAATGTTTTACTGGTAAAGTTAATTTACGTCATTAAATGTTGCTTTCTCTCGATCATTACATCGAGCTTCGTGCCTCAGACAATTAGTTTGTTGTTGACAACTGTTGCTTTCATCAGTAAAATTTTTAATGGTGTGATCGGATTTTTTTTTGGCAGTCAACTGTTCATTAAAATTAAATTATATCATTTATTAATTACATTAATTGCAACTGTAAAAATTACTAAATTATTTTATGGACCTCTACGATCTATAAATTAACTAATGAATATACCTTTACGTGTTAATCACCCAATTTATTAAAATGAATTTATACATTAATAAAAACTTTGAATGCATTCTTTTTTAAAAAATATTTAAATATAGGATTTATCTTACTGCATCAATCTTTTGCTAGAAATAAATCTATAACATGTTCAAAAACTAAAAACAAAAATTTAAAAGATTTATTTTACCAATAGCTATAACCGGCCCCTAAATAATGCAAGAAAGATTTGCATTAGGCCTTTAAATTTTAATGTCTGCATTGTCACCTTTCTTGAATATTGATGGTTTAAACGAATACCGGGAAATTTTCCTGTTTTTAAGGAAAGTTCAAATATTACCATTAAGCAGTCTTTAGACGCTCAATATTATTGTGTAATATTTGATATTGCATAATATTATTGAGCGTCTAGGGATAATATTGCAAGGTTTTGCAATATTATTGAAGAAAATCAAAACCCTTTCGATATTTATTGCACAATATAAAATATTGTATTGACTGTGGGTACAATTGCACAATATTTGTTTATTTAATTTTGAAATTTGAAGAGTAAAGACTTCCGCTAGTGAAACTGAGGTTGAAAGAACATTTATTTAAGAATGTACCGACGTGTTTGCGACATTGTTGGCTTTGTGGAATATTTCGAATTTCGAAAACGAAATTTAATATTTTTTTACAAATAAAAAATTAAAAAATGACATTTTTGATCATCAAATATTATTGAGAAATCGGTTCATTAGTTTTTGAAAAGACTTAAAACGAAATAACGGTTCTATGGGGTACCTCGAGCAAAAATAAAACATTTTTTTTATATTAAAAGAAACTAAATAAGAATAAAAATATCAGTGAACATTTTAAAAATCTATCAGTTTGTTCTAGTAAAAATTCAAATTTTCCATTTTTGACCAACAAATTTGTTTGAAACTACTGTTACTTGTAGACTAAACAAAATTAAAACAAAAATCTAAAGCAAATCGTCTCAAAACCTTTATTTTAGAATTAGAAGTTAATCCGCAGAATGGTTTGGGCTGTAGGGGCGAGGACAGATAGACAGACAGACGGAATCAGGGGACCGACTTTTTTTGACATCTCTACCATCGTAATGTCATGTCTACACTACACAATCATCAGCTTTCAACTAAATTATTGGATACAATATTGAATCGTCTGGGGCGTATAATATTTTGCACAATAATAATAAGCGTCTAGGGACCGCTTAAGGGGTTGAACTAAAGAATTTCTACAGAATTTCTTTTTAATATCATCAGGCTAAGTAGTCATCAATAAATCAACTAAAAATATTAAGTGAAAAAATTAACAACAAGTGATGCCGTGTTTCTCTTCACGATCTTTGACCGTTAATTTAAAGTAAAAGAATATATAATTGCTGTTGCTTTGTCGCATATTAAACAAATCAAAAATCTTAAGTGATACAAAAAATCAACAAGTGCTGTTGCCTTCGCTTGGGGATTTTGTACTTGAGGGATTGTTGGCCAGCTGAGAAAAGATCAGCTCACATTCCCTTGAAGAATTGTGTATCTGAAATCGCCCATAATAACGATTTCTGTACGAGGATAATGGACAAAGACTTCGATGGAATCAGACAGAGCATCAAATTCATAAAAAGTTGGTACTCTATCCAGATTTGGACTTCTATATAAGAAACATCACTACTAAACAATAATTTCCAATACATTTATAAAAAAAAACTTTATTCGAGAGGCAGTGAGCGTTTGCAAATACATTTTATTTTAATGTGTTTATTATGACCAATTTGAATATTATATTGTTATAACACTTTAAACACATGAATTAGGTTCTTTCGGGATTCTAGATTTCAGGAATCTGGATTAAACATTTCGGGATTTTGTCCGTCTCCCTGTTTAAGTTATTTAGTAGTAAGCGAATCTGCCACCTGCGAGTGCTAAAAGGACAGCAACCGTGAACATACGCTACGCTTATGACTCTACCTTGGCACATAATAGGACTTGGGATAGGACTAAGGTTTTAATTTTTTGCCCATTTGCTGGAAACCCACAGCCTCTATTTTTTCCTAAAACACGGCGTTTTGTTGATATGACTACTGTCGGAAATATTTTCAGAAAACGACCATTTTTGTATTCACAATATATACAAATAACTCATCTCTCAATTAAATATAGTATTTTTAAAAGAAAATTTAATATACCAACTTTTTATTTCTTATACCTCGCCACTTTTGTTGGGATGATATTATAATTTTAACTAGCCAAGTAATAAACATTAGCATTATGTAATAAATCTATTCATCTCTTTTTAATTCTGTTTGTAAAAGTCACAAACCAGCATGAGTATGCTTTCAAGCAGGAAGAAGTTCAAAGTCGTCACTAACATGCACAATTGGAACATGTTCTTCTTGAATATATGGTTTTGATTTATTGTCGCATAAATCATTATCTTTTAAACCTTCATCCCAACCCATTCTTTGTAAAGCATGTAAGCTTTCAGCTTCGTTGTGGTGACGTAGAACCATAGCTTCCTGTAAGAGAAAAAATATATTATTCTTATGAAAAACAATAAACAACCTTTAAAATTAAAAATTAAGCACAATTTTAAAATTAACTCAACAGTAAAGAATGTATTCACTTTTATACAAGAAAGTCTTATTTGAACAATACTTTATATCTATCTCATATTTTTTTCATTCCAATAATACTTGTAAACTTAAGTTTAGCTTATTTACATACATAAATGATACTCAAAATGCTTTAATATATGTACATGAATGTTATGTGATACTTTGATTATTAAGTATTAAAATGTATTGTAATGTATCGATGTAATAATATAATATGCACGTATGCAGTTGCCTTAAACCTTAACATTTATTATGTACCTATACTACATATATGCAATTTACGTTTGCATATAGCTTTTAGTCAGTGACATACAGACCACCATCAAATAAACACCCTCCTATTGCTTGCCACTATTATAAGTACACAATCATTAATTAAGTATAAGATTAATAAAATGAATTAAAGAAATCATCGACTGATTTTATTTGTGGTTTTGTCAAACATCACAATTGGCGACGAGGATTGCTCGAGACGAATTTACGATAGTCCATACTTGGTGTAAAAGTGCACGTGATATTCTAAAAGGTTAGAATTAAAATTCAATAAAATGGCTACGTTTGGAGAACTTCCAAAGTTTCATCATGAAGTAAATGACTTCAAGATATTTCAAGATAAATTGGAACAGTTTTTTATTGGTAACAATGTCGAAGAAAAAAGTGTAGAGCAAAGGAGAGCACTTTTGTTCATTTCATTACACGATGATACTCTCAAATTACTGACTGACCTCGTGTCTCCAGATACAGTGGCTACAAAAGCTTATAAAGTCTTAATGGAAAAATTTGGTGATCTTTTCAAACCAGCTTTTTCTGCGTTTGCGGAAAGACTTAAATTCTACGAAGCGAAGAAGTCACCTTATGAAACTCTTCAGCAGTGGGCAGCACGTCTTCGGTCATTGGCAGCTAATTGCAAATTTGACACAAATCTTAACATGATTTTACGAGAAAAATTCATCATGGGATTGGAAAAAGGTCCAGAAAAAGATAAATTGTTCCTAGAAAGTGTAACCAAGTTAACGTTTGAAAAAGCTATGGAAATTTCCCTAGCAGTCGAATGTATACGACATCAGTACGAAGCACCGCACGTGGAAATAAAACGTGAACCAGAAGTTTTTCGACTCAAATCTCAGCACAGAAAACCACCAGCATCATCATCATCATATAAACAACAACATCAATGAAGAAGTAATTCATCGGCAGCCCAAGCACACACAATGCAGCATCCAGTATGTACCAGATGTGGATTAAAAAATCACATAGCAGAAAATTGTCGCTTTAAAGGCTACACTTGCCAAAAGTGTGGGGAAAAAGGGCACCTGAAGAAGATGTGCAAAAATCATCGAAGGAATAATTCAGATAACAAAGTTAAGCAGAGAAGCAACAATAATTATAATTGTAATTTTTTAGAAGAAGAAAGTAATGATTTATCAATTTTTTATTTCAGAGAAGATAATTTGTTAAAGCCGATCACTACTACAGTTAATATGAATGGAATTGATCTAAAAATGGAAATTGATAGCGGTGCGTCTATCTCCGCTATTTCTGATGACGTTTATAGAAATTTGTTTAGTGATTTAAAAATAGTCGAATCAAATATATCTCTAAAGGCTTATTTATGATGGAGCTATTATAAAACCGATTGGAGTATGCAAGGTAAATGTTCAATTCAAAAACGTGACAAAATTAGTAGACATTTTTATAACTTATGGGAAGAAGTTGAATGAAAGCATTCAACATAGGTTTTGAAAATATTAATTTTTTAAATAAAATCTCACAGCAGAATCTAGATAATGATTTAGTTCAAGTTTTAGATAATTATAAAGATCTTTTTGATGGTAGTCTGGGAACCTTCAAATATGGCACAGTTTCATTGAAACTGAAAGAAGGTGCCACACCAAAGTTTTTTCGTCCAAGGAAATTGCCATTTGCAATTAAAGACAAAGTGGAAACTGAAATCGATAGATTTGTTGGCCTTGGAGTTCTTCAGTATGTAAACTATAGTGAGTGGGGTACTGCGATTGTACCCATTATGAAAAAAGATGGCACAGTCAGAATTTGTGGTGATTACAAGGTCACTCTAAACCCACATTTGAAGCCTTATCACTTTATCAGTATACCTTTCCAAGAATTGAGGAGCTTTTTGCAAAATTGCATGGGGGGCAGGAATTCTCGAAAATTGATTTAGCAATGGCTTATCAACAATTACTTTTGGACAAAGATTCGAGAAAATTGACCATCATATCCACTACGAAAGGATTATTCGAATATACAAGAATGGTGTTCGGTGTCCATCAGCACCCGCAATTTTTCAAGAAAAAATTGAATCTTTGTTAAGTGGAATAGATGGGGTTACAATTTTTATGGATGATTTACTAACTACAGGAAAAGATAAAAAGGAACACCTTAAAACCCTGTCTTTAGTGCTTTCCAAACTTCAGGAAGCCGGTTTGAAGGTGTCTCCACATAAATGCGAATTTTTTAAAGCTATTTGGGTCATGTAATAGATAAACACGGTCTACGTAAAGATCCAGCTAAGGTTAAAGCTGTTATGAACCTGTCGGAACCGAAGAATATAACTGAACTCCAATCTTTTCTCGGTGTAATTAATTTTTACCGTCAGTTTATGCCAAATTTAGCCACAACAGCAGCACCCCTTTATGAAAACATGCCTAGACAAATTTATTTGGGAAACACTTCAAAAGGAAGCGTTTGAGTCAGTAAAAAAAATCATGTCATCAGATATTTGTCTTGCGCATTTTGATCCCTCTGAAGAAGTTAAGTTAATAGTGGATGCAAGCCCAGTAGGATTAGGCGCTGTGCTAGTTCATCAGTACGCTGATGGTAAAGAGCGTCCAATTTCGTTTGCGTCTAAAAGGCTTTCAAAAACGGAAATGAAATATTCCCAAATAGAAAGAGAAAGGGGTGTCAACAAATTTCACCAATATCTTTTTGGTAAAAAATTTGTTTTAGTGTCAGACAATAAACCCCTAATATCCATATTCGGGGATAAAAAAGGAATTACTGTCATGACCGCAAATAGGCTGCAGAGGTATGCTCTGTTCTTGTCTGGGTACAATTATACAATTCAACATGTAAATTCAAAAAACAATACTGCAGTTTTTTTTCTCTCGCGCAGTTGATAATGTTGACGAGTCAGAACTTAGTATCCCGGGCATGATTTCGAACGATGTGTTTATTAACTATATAACGAGTAATGAAAGTACTGTATCTGTTACTTTTACAGACGTTCAACGTGAAACCACAAAAGATGAAATTTTGCTAAAAGTCTTAGACTTGGTTAACTAAGATTGGCCAAAGAAATCAATGGATTCCAATCTGCTGCTTTCTTTTTAAGAAAAAATGAGCTCTCGATTTCGAACGGTGTTTTATTTTGGGGCTACAGACTAATTATACCCACGACCATGCAAGAAAAAGTTTTGCAAGAGATGCATAAGTCCCATCTGGGAATAGTTAAAATGAAGAGTTTAGCCCGAGCATATTTTTGGTGGCCTGAAATCAACAAACAACTGAAGAAATTAGTAAAGAGCTGTGATCAATGTCTCCCTTACACTGCACACCCACCAAAAAATGAACTTATTTCTTGGGATTGGCCAACTAAGCCATGGGAAAGGCTTCATTTAGATTTTATGGTTCTAATTTTTGACAGGTACTTTTTAATATTGGTGGACTCTCATAGTAAGTGGATCGAATGTATTGACATGAACAAATCCATTAGCAGTAAAAGTACAATTGATCAGCTTAGATGTATATTTTCGCGTTTTGGACTTCCAAACACAATTGTTACCGACAACGATACACAATTTAAGTCAGAAGAATTCTCAATTTTTTTTTTTAAATAATAGAATTGAACATTTGACTTCACCAGTTGGTCATCCAGCATCGAATGGGCAAGCGGATAACGGTGTCAAAATTGTAAAATTAGCCTTAAAAAGGCTTTACACGGAAAAAATTCTGTTTACGATTTAAACCAGTGCTTACAACGTTTTTTTTATTATACTATCGCAGTTCCATTCATAGTTAGTCCGGCAGAATTAATCTTTAATAGATGTATTAAACCTAGATTAGATTTAATTAACCCAATGAAACTGAAAAATAATGTAAACTTAAAAGTAATTAAAAATAATGTCAAGAAAAATAAATCAAAACAAAAGAAATTTTACAAAGGTCATGGAAAAAGAAATTTAAACATTGGTAATTTTGTAATGACTAAAGATTTTAGTAAAGCTGGAAAAGTAGGTTCGGTGAAAGGTAAAATTGTAAAATCTCTTGGTAAACAATACTATATTGTGAACATATTATCTAAAAATTTAAATTGGAAAAGACATATTAATCAAATTAGAAAAACTGAATGTAAAAATAACAATGTTCATAAGCCTGTTAACGATTTAGCGAACACTGATGATATAATTAATGCTAAAACTATTAATATTGAAGATAATGAAAAATTAGATACAAGTTTTTTAAATGTTCAAAATCATTCACCATCACACACACCAGATTCAAATGAAGAATGTTATAAAAGTAGAAAATTAAGAAACAGAACTGTAACATATATTTAAAATGTAACAGAGAAATAAGAGGGGAGAGTTGTAATGTATCGATGTAATAATTATAATATGCACGTATGCAGTTGCCTTAAACCTTAACATTTATTATGTACCTATAGTACATATATTATGCAATTTACGTTTGGATATAGCTTTTAGTCAGTGACATACAGACCACCATCAAATAAACACCCCCCTATTGCTCTGCCACTATTATAAGTACACTATCATTAATTAAGTATAAGATTAATAAAATAAATTAAAGAAATCATCGACTGATTTTATTTGTGGTTTTGTCAAACATCACATGTATAATTATCAGAGATGGAAACAAATTCTAGATAAAATTTATTCATGATAGTACAAAATGAGGGAACGGTTAAGTAGGATAACCACTTTCAATAAAAGTACGCAAACACATTAGAAATTTAATAAATCAAAGCTGATGTTTTTCACAATTATGGATATGCATACATATATGAAACATATAATGGATAGCGAAACCGTGCTAAAACACAAACCCAAATTGACTCATAAAATTACAATATCGTAAGAAGAGACCGGCCCGACTCCACTCAAGGGGCGGTGTCGCTCTCTTTATAAGAAAAGGCATTAATTATAAAGTCATATACAACAATGAATTGCGAAAGCTCAAGAGGCTAGAAGTTTGCGTTTTATGCATCTCTCTCACTCAAGAAGCGGATGCAAAACATGAAGATTGGGGAAATCAACATAGTATTCCCAGAGGTAACCACTTTTTTAATTTGATGAATCTTTACAGCGTTGAGTATGGCGTCGACCTGATGGCTACTGAAAAGTCGTCGTCCTATCTAAGAAGCGCCTCTTTTCTGGAGCTTTTGCTTTTTTTGTACGAATACAATTACAGACAAAGTGGGTAATTGCCACCGAAACTGCTTACAGACAGTCAGATGCGATGGCTTCGTTTCCCCACCGCCTTAGCGAAAGAAATTTGTTGGTGTGACATAGCCCCACCAAACCGAAAACCGAACCGAAAAGTGGCAATGTAACTTCCACAACATTCCAAACTAAAAATAGTCTTCAACAGTGACCGGTGAATTCATCGATTCTCTTCAGCATGCGAATGCGTACGCCGACGATATAATTACGTACAGAACGGCCTTAAAGATTGAGGCTATAAGACTTCTCTTGCAGAGTGGTTTCTACAAGATTCAGCGATATTGATAAATTCTGTTCCGGACTCTGTTGGCTAGGGCCACCAGCAAAAGTTGACAGTTCCACTAATCTTCCACGTCAGACGAGGAACCGTGGATGGGGGACTCCTGCACAATCGGGATCCTTCGGTTCAGTATGACTGTTTTCGATCGAGACCGAATTAATAGGATGAAGCAGGAGAACCAGTTTTGGTGGCTTGGTAGTTGAGATGGGGTTTTAGTTGTTTTATAGTTTAAGAGTTTAGTTTTATAAAAATAATAGTAAATAATTTAAAAAAAAGGGAAACCAACCAAAAGACAATAACAAAATATAAACCTAAAAATAAAGAAAATGAAAAAAAAAATACAAATACATAGATAGATTTGCTGCTGTGGTTGTTCTAGTTTTAAGTAGTTAATAGGTACAATAGGTAGCTTTAGTTAGTTAGTTTTATTTTAAGGCCATAACTTTTTTAATTTCAGGTAGTATTTTAGTAAATAAATAAAAAAAAGATATTGAAATTATTTTCTTTTTAATTTTCAAATAAAATAAAAAAAATAAATAAATCTAAATGAAGTCAAATAGATCTTAAGGCCGAAAGACATCAATATTAAGTATTTTAGTTTAACTTAGAGTGTCCGTATAGGACCAGTAAGTTAGTTGTAAGTTATGGTTAATTAGGCTAGTTTTATGAATTTTGGTCAAGCCTTAAGATAGTTTTAAGAATGCAGCAATGCCATGCTAGAGGTTCAATCCTTATTTTTTTATTTTAATATATATATTTATTGGGTTTTAAGTTATCTCTGAACAATTTATAATATTTTGATTTGAGCTTATTTTGGTGAAATACACATATTTTTGTAAAGTTAACCTCTTTAACCACCCGTTGAATATTTTTTTCATTTCGAAAAAAGTTTGTTTTTTATATTTTACACTTAAGACCATGCAAACTTGAGTTTCCAATCAGCAGAAACAAAGGTGATATCATATTATGCCGTAAGACTTGTCGCGAGTGAGAACGAGTAAAGGTGTCCTGAATCTTCAACCCATATATAAGTAAGTAGTTAAGGATAATAAAGAAAACCTGGAAAGAAATTAAAGAAGGCGAATACTCTTTGTGTACGGAAAAATAAGAATTGAAGCACGTTTAACAAAAACAATACATATACAAATATATTATATACAGAGGTAGTAAAAAGTATTTACACAATAAGCTTTTTTGTGCACATTCAATTGAAAAAACTTTTTCTTGTTGTTGTTGTGCAACAAAATGTTATGTTGTTTTAGGCCTTGTGTATGCCTTAGCGACCGAAGTCTATTTGATAAGGATAACGGTACATAGGACAGAAAACAAAGCAAATGAACTGATGATTAGCGGTAGTCAAAAGTATTTACACACATTTTTATTGCATCACACACAAAAAGCACAAAAAATCTTGTTGTGTAAATACTTTATTCTACCTCTGTATACATATATATATATTATATATAAACGGTGATTTTTTAAGAGCTTGAGAACTTTTTTTTAAAAAAAAGGCATACAATTTGCAAAATTTCATCGATTCTTTATTTAAAACGTTAGATTGGTCCATGACATTTATTTTTTGAAGATAATTTCATTTAAATGTTGACAGCGGCTGCGTCTTAGGTGGTCCATTCGGAAAGTCCAATTTTGAGTAACTTTTTCGAGCATTTCGGCCGGAATAGCCCGAATTTCTTCGGAAATGTTGTCTTCCAAAGCTGGAATAGTTGCTGGCTTATTTGTGTAGACTTTAAAGGCGTCAAATCGCATGATCTTGGTGGCCAACTTACCGGTCCATTCCTTGAGATGAATTGTTCTCCGAAGTTTTCCCTCAAAATGGCCATAGAATCGCGAGCTGTGTGGCATGTATCGCCATCTTGTTGAAACCACATGTCAACCAAGTTCAGTTCTTCCATTTTTGGCAGCAAAAAGTTTGTTAGCATTGAACGATAGCGATCGCCATTCACGACGAATCGACATTTCACGGTCTTCAGCAACACTCTCAGAAACAGACGCAATATTCTCTTCTGTACGCACTGTACGCATTCGTATGGTTGGTTTAATGTCCAATAAAGTAAACTGAGTGGGAAACTTGGTCACAATCGCATTAATTGTTTGCTCACTTGGTCGATTATGTAGACCATTAATCGGACGTAAAGCGCGAAACACATTTCGAACCGAACACTGATTTTGGTAATAAAATTCAATGATTTGCAAGCGTTGCTCGTTAGTAAGTCTATTCATGACGAAATGTCAAAGCATACTGAGCATCTTTCTCTTTGACACCATGTCTGAAATCCCGCTTGATCTGTCAAATACTAATGCATGAAAATCCTAACCTCAAAAAAATCACCCTTTACATATATTATTGTCATTTTAAAAAGACTGGGACTATAATGTATTCATACACTGTATTTCTAAAATACCATCTTGCTAACTATTATGCTAAGTACGTATCCTGTATTCATTCAATTGTTGCTATGACATTCTGTTATACACTTTATACATACACATAAATCTATGAAAATCTGTTATATAAATTACACATACGACGTACGTGTATCGTTCATCGTCGTCTGTGAAAGAGGTTTTCCGTTTTTTCAATTAGAATATTTTCCATAAAGAATTTTCTCGAATATTGAATAATAATATGTATTTTCTTTCAATTTAAATTGTATGCATTATAAATAAAACATAACAGGGACACTGGACTGTAGAACTGTAGAAATTTCCACGACTTTATTTAAGTGCTATAGGTGAAGAATATTTGATGGGTGTGAGATGGAGAGATGTTTATTCAAACCGAAGGCATGGCAGAAAAGAAATTAAGATGATGGACCAAAGGTGCAGATGCCGAAAAAAAACTCAGAGTTACATATATGTTAAATATTTAAGAGTTATTTAGAGCTGATGATGATTCTTTTGATATGTTGATCACCTAAACATTAATTTAACACTTGATTCTAATCAAATTTCAACACGTAACGGACGTTTAAAAATATTGGAAATTGGAAACATACAAATGAAGATAAAAAACAAGAAATTTAAGTACAAATAGAGTGCAGTGTGATTGGTGCAAGGTGTACCAAAGTAATAAAGCAATTAGGTTGAGTAAAGATAAGAAAAAGATGGCAGGGTTTTTTGAGTGAATAGCCTTTGAAAAATTAATTTTTTTTAATTTAATTTAATTTTAAGATTTTATCATTTTTTTCATTCTGTATAAAAATGATCATACGGGACATATGGATTAAACTCTGTTCTACTAAGTTTGGAACAATACAATTTTACCTGACACAATTCCAAGAAAAACATCGAAAAATTTGGACACCAACCCAACCTGCCATATATAAGTAAAATACTATGATAAAAAGAGTGTTTCTCTTATATCTACCTACCTTTACAACATAGTAAATATTCACTTTCTAATGTCTAAACAGAAAAAATATAACAGTGTTTACAGCAGCAGTTATACTTTTATAAAGCACTATATGTTGGTTCAATATTCTTGGCACATAGATTTATAGGACCCTTTTTAACCCATTAACGCCCTATGTACTTGACGAGTTCACGAATTCAAAAAAGTAAAAGTTAAAACGTAATAAGTTATTCAGAAGAAAAAAGCTTTAGCTGTGTATAACAGAAGAACGATGTGGAAAACAATAAAGTAATACAATGCTTACAATGCCAAAACATACCTTTATCTTTTCCCATTTATCATCTACGTCTTGCAGCCAGCTAATAAACAAACGGCCATTGTAACGAGATCGGGCATTCCTGTCTTTTTCTTCTTGCTCTGGTGTTATCAAATTATAAACTTCTTCATCTCTTAGTAGTGTACAAACTGAAAAGGGAACAGATTGACAAGCCAAGCTCCTCGCAGCTTTTCCATGTACTCTTAGTATCTCTTGCTCAACTGTTAATCCTAACTTTTCTTTTTCGACAACGTGTTTCATTTTCAATTTATAACGTTCCCTTTCCTGTGCCTTAAATAAATCAATCATCTGGGGAGGCAAGTCTGAAGGAGTTGTTGGAGAAAATTCTGGCGTGTGATTATTTGCTAGCAGGTAAGACTTCCTGTTCATTAAATATTCTGCAAATCCTTGAGGAGGGCGAGGTTGTATAGGAAACAGGGTCCTATGTTTTTTTTCTATTTGATTACGAATATTTAAATACATATGATAGCAATTTGTAAAAGGATGGTCGTGAGGATGAATATCATACGAATTATTCGAGTCTGCCCCAACGCTTGTCGAGTGTCCCTTCACAAAGCTTTCTTCATGTTTTGTGCGTATTTTCCGTTTCCGTGGATGTAGTTCAACTGAGTTTGATTGCATATCCTTCAAAGAAGGTGATGAAATAGTCGACAGATTAGACACAAGTCCATTAGAATCGGTATCAAGTGCTTGATTTTGAATTTGTAGACCAATTGGGTTATTAGTGAGGTTAAGATTCTTATCATTCATTTCACTAATCGTAGCTGGCGAAGGAGAATTACTCTGAAGCTGTGGAGAAGAGTTATTGGAACTTCTATCAATATTGTGACCACCTGTACGATGCGAGCTTCTTAAGATTCTTTGTTGACCTTTTTCTTCAATGCTTAGTTTGACATTTTTTTCTTCCTGTAATAAAGCGGAAACTGAGTTTCCAGAATTATTTTTTTGTATTCCTTCTGTAGGACTGCTACATCTAGATGGGTTTGTGTCTTTTTCAGCTGATAAAGAGTCGTTGCTATTAGAAGAAGAAACCACATATGGATGGGCGATCTGACTTCTAACTGAATTAACTTTTCCATTTCGGGATCCACATTCAGGATCGTTTTGCTGTGGAATAACAATTTTTAATGGTGGGACTTTTGGCCCGTTGCCAGAGGCACTTTCTAGAACTTTTGTTTCCTCTGTTTCTAAGTCACTATCATGAGCTTTCACTAAAATGGGTTTCGGACTAACGCAAGGACTTTTTCTTTCAGAAGTCATTTTCAAGCCCACTGAACTTGGTTTAGATGACCCTACAGTTTGCTTACTAACTTTATCGTTTCTTGTTGGAGCTTTTGTGCTAGGACTGGCCTTACAGGTATCCTTTAAGCTGTCAGAGTCTTTCCTTTTTTTTTTTTTATTTCGTCTCCGTCTGGAGATTCATCGACTTCTACATCGGAATGTGCACGTTTAATTGTTGTATTTGGATTAAAATTTCCCAACTTAAAACTGTTTGTTGTATCATCTTCATTGTAAAATTCATCTTTTTGATTGATTGATTTTTCGACTTTGTTTCTTGGTTGACTTTTCCCATCATCTATATTTAAGGAATCTTTAAAATTTTTTTTTAAGTTTACTACACTATTTTCTTCGTTACTTTCCGAAGTACCTGGGTTAGACCCATCATCACCCTCGCTACTTCTTCTTAAATCTGAAAGGACTACTTTTTTCGAAGCTTGAGCAGATTTGTTGTTATTATGACTAGAAGTATCTGGAAAAGAAATAATGAGACAAATTCAAAAATAGTTGACTTTGCTTTTTTGATATAATACTCGTATATATATTATACGCTGAGAGAATACATTTTACTTTTATGATACATAAAACAGAAAATTAGATTAAATCCACAATAAGGACGTGAAAAGTATAACATTTTTCGTTGTAAGATAATGTTACCACAATCATCTTTGTGGCTGTTTTTTGGGGGACAGTAGCATAATTTTGGCGCCAAGATGTAATAACGGTACAACAATTTTGTACTTTGCCCTAGTTTAGGCAGGAGGGGACATTTTATAAAAATCGATTTAAAATCTAAAAAAATGGAAAACGGCAACACTTACATTTATATTGTACTTTTTTTACATTTAGTCAAAATTTCATTGTTTGAGATCTCAAGTCGTCCTATTTCTTTTTTTCTTCAAGAAGGCAGTATTTTCTATAGAAGAAAAGTCCCATACATATATTTATGAATGTGAAATGTTGTTTTGCGGTATAAGGTTTGTTTTTTTTTTCGGAAGTTTGTTCTGATTTTTAAAATCATTTATTGTATTAGAACTATCGGTTTTGTCAACATATTCGCCTTTGATGTGGTTCATTACTTCTTGGCATTTTCAACACTTATGTACTATCAAGCGCTGTCAATACCGATACGACTAGCGTTATTTGGTTATGTACCTAAGTCCAATTAACCCAAAATTTGAATTTTAATATTTCTCATACAAGACCTCCTAAACTTTAATGTATTTTCTTTAAAATTCTATTAGCTCCCACCAACATCTCTGTGTTATTTTCCAAAAGAAACTGATTTCGTATCCAATTTTAAACAGACAAACTGTCTGGCATTAACAGGTATGAAAAAAATGTGTCCAAGAGTCTTTACTTTTGCAGTTGTAAAATGTTAATTCATGATATATACATTGGAAAATAGAATACAAAAAATTACATTTCAATTTATTAATTAGCAAATAAAAAAAATAAAAAACAATTCCTTAATTTGACTTCTCACACATAATCGAACACTTACTATTCTTGCACTGTATTAATTTTGTAACGGTACTTTTCCCTAATTTTTTCGCAGGAATTTGCTCATGTAGGTACATATGTATATAAAAACTGTGCTTAAAAATATTTAATGTATTTCAATATTGAAAAATTTACCTGAAAAATAGTTTGTTTTCAAGAATTAAAATGCAATTTGTTTTCTTAAAAAAAAACTTAATTTCTCAAAATTTGTATTTGCTGTTTTTTTTTCTTAAATTAATTTTTTACATACAAAATTGTTCAGTTTAAGTATGCAGTTGTTTTGTAATTCGACAGAAACATTCAGATTTCTATACCTTCCAGATCTTTCTGGGAGGATAGGGCATTGGAAGACGAGTCAATCCATTTTTAAACAGATGGTTCAAAAACAAAAGAAGGGGTTGGTGGAAGGTGTGTACTCTGAACGACTAAAATTAAACCTCTCATTCCGCCTTCCCAACCATTGTAGCGTGTTCCAGGCGGAACTTTGACAGTAAAAAAAGTCTTGTCCTGGCGAAAAGAAAACGTGATACTCGTATCAACATCTGATATCCGTATCTTCTCAGATTGTCGGGCCGCTATCAAATATCTGGACTCTGTCTCTGCCAACTCTACAACGGTCCATAACCTTCGATCATCTCTAATGCAGATGGCACAAGAGTTTAATATTCCCTTTTGCTGGGTGCCGGGTCATAGAAACATTGCAGGTGTAATGCAGATGAACTCGATAGGAACGATACACTACAACCCATTCGACCAAGTTTGGCAAATGTTGGCATACCAATCGCTACTTGTAAATTATTGCTAATGCAGGTGTGACAACATTACCACGTGGCAGGTCAAAAAAAACATCTGGCGAACACTAGATTTAACGCGATCCATGTTCTTGCTATCTCTAATCAGATCGCAAAACAGCTCGAGAATAGGTGTCAAAACCGGACAATGTCCAATAGAAAAGCACAAAAATTATGTTTAAATGAAAGACAAAAATGAAAAAAAAAAATCAAAATCGACCTAATGCTTTGGGCTGTAGGGGCCAAGACAGATAGACAGACGGACAAAATCGGGACCACCTTTTTCGACTATTCTACCATCTAAATGCCATGTTTGATTAAAATTTCGAGTTCTACAATGTTTAAGAATGTAAAAAAAATAAAAAAATAAAAGCTTTACATAACGTGAAGAAAATATAAAAGAAAGACTTAAGTTTGCTAATAAGCATAATTACACAGGATATGACCTTTTGGAATAAGATGGAACTACATATTTGTGTTTTGCTAGATAACCGTTAGACATAGGGCATTGTTATAAATTAGGTTTCGTTCACGGGCGAAAGCAAATTTAACCTTAAAAGTTTTAGATGGAAAAATGTATGCATGGCGAAAAGCAAACGAAGAATTTTTTCATTAGAATACTCGAGCTACTATGAAGTGGGTCAGTCATGGTATGAGGATGTGTTGCAAGTTCTGGAGTTCGGAACTAACATTTTGTGGAAGATACAATGTATCAAATGGCTTACATTAGTATTTTTGTTCTCTACTCTGTACATTTATGTGCTGAGTAGTATGTAATGTAGTTTGAATCAACATGAATCGGAACACAAGACAATTTCATCTTTTACCAGGACAACTAAAGCACACACATTAAAGCATCTTGAACAGCAAGGTCGTGGTTATTGTATAACTGACTTAAGGTGCGTAAAACACAGACAAAGACACCTGACCGATAGAGCATATTAGATACATTGAGGACCTTAAATCGGGGATTCAAAAAGAATGGTAAGAAATAAATCCTGAAGTATGATAAAAGCTTGTCTCTTTAACACCTCGACGCTTTGAGGAAGCCATTAAATCGAAAGGATACGCAACAAGGTACTAAATATTAAGCGTACGATGATGAGCGAGGTGTTTAGTTATACTTTATTTTGTTTTTAATATTAATTTACTGTTTAATAGCTTAAATTTTAATGTGGCCCTATTTAAAATAAAAACGTTTTAAAAGTTAAATGGCTATAGTTTTACACCCTAAAAAGATTTTCTTGAAGAAAATTTATATTTCTTGTATCTGCTATTTGTACAATGAGCATGTTCCAAAAAAAAGAAGAAAAACGTCTGACTTTATTGTCTTTTATTTAAGCATTGTAAAGATTTTTTCAATAAGGGCGGGTAGATGTTGAAATGGAATAAAACAAGCTGTGTGTGAGGTATTAACAATTTTTTTTTTTTTTATTTGAAAGTCGCATATATGTATGCCATTAAGTGTAGAATATGACATCATTCAAATGCCCGCCTCGGCTTTTTACGGTGGCACGGATCCGAAAGGTCCAGTTTTCAATGACTCTTCCGCATAGATCCGGCTGAATTTGAGCCATGGTCTGTGTTATGTTCAAATTTAGGCCATCGGTCAATTGTTGTTTTCCACAGAAAAAAGTCTAGCGAAGTCAAATCACATGACTTAGGTGGCCAATTCACATAAACCCTGCGAGGGATAACCTTACCCTCAATTCATTTATGTAAAATGTCAATCGTGGCGTTTGTTGTGTGGCCCTTATCGCCGTTCTGGTGTGGAAAATCTCGTCTATGTCTATATGTATCAATTTGGGCCTAAGAAGGTCTTGACGATGCCCGCCTCACTAACGTCGTTTTCAAAAAAGTACGGACCTATTACACTGCGGCCCAAAATCCATACCAAACAGTAACTTTTTGAGGATGAATTATCACCTGGTGAATCTCGCGGGGGTAGGTGTCCTCCCGTATACGGCAATTCTGCTTGTAAACACAGCCATTCATCCAAAAATGCGCCTCGTCACTAAAGATGATTTTCCGACCAAAATTGGGATTCTCTTCCAAACGATTCGAAGTCCAGTCAGTGAACAAACGATGTTGTCTATGGTCATGAACTTTGAGCTCCTGGGTCAGTCAGTAGGATCTTGTACGGATGTAAGCCCAAGTCCCGATGCAAAATTCGCCAATTTGAAGTCTGCGAAAGGCCGAGTTCTTGTGCACGGCCAGGAATAGACCGCCTTGGGCTCTGCTTCACACGCTGTTCTCGGCCTATATTGCGTTCCTTGAACGTACGCGTGTTGACTGATTGTTTACTGAACCGGTAGACTCAAATTTTGCTAACAATTTTTGAAGAATCGAGTGTGCAGGGCCACCACAGTCTAAAGTAAAATGGGCGCAATGCGAGCAAAGCTTGAGCAGACGAACACTCATTTTGATATTAAAGTTTTATCATTTGAACATGCTGTTCAATCGTATTACTTGCCATGATGATTTGGCATAAACAACTGAATAATACATAGATTTAAATTTGGAAACGTTGCTCTTAGTTTTCACACAAATTGAAAATCTGAAATTTTTTTTCTACTTAAAATACATATATACTTCCAACTACAAAATATATGTATGTAGGCAGTCAATAATATCTAAAAACTATGACAAAATATTAATTTTGTTTATATTCTTATCTTGTTGCAATAAGAACTATTTAATTTTGTTTACATTATCCTCTCATTTATTTGACAGTTAACAGCAGTTTCAGCTAACTCCCATACACATCGTAATACTTATCAGAGTAAAAATTACTACTACTACTCACATTCCCACTTTTTCTTTAAATACTTTTTATTCCCGCCTGTCTTAAGGTGGATAAGTAAACGTGCTGCGAGTAGCTGTCGAGAGTAAACATGGCATTGCAGTGGAAACTATGGCTTTTGTTCATAAAAATTTGATTTGAAAATACATTTTTAACTTCCCATTTTATTTGGTCCGATTTGTCAAATTAAAAATTTTGACATTTCTCGACGTTTCAAGAGTCGAAATAAAAGATTTTTAGAAAGATGCCTGTGCGTGCGTGTCTACGTTTTTTTCGTCGTCTAAAGCTTAAGAACTAGTAAAGATATTGACTTCAAATAAATTTTGTTATACACATAATAATAAGGAAGATGTAGAAAGGGATCTCAAGAAAATTGAGTTTGTGTTTTTTTTACCATAGCAGTTTAAAAAAAGGTGAAAATGTTGGTTAACCACAAATATCTCACGAACCAAAAACGCTAGAGACTTGAATTAAATGTTATATTATATATTCCAACGTGATACCAAACAAGTATATTTTACGAAAAAAATCCAATTAACGGTTTTTTATAATTAAAAAAAAAACTGAAAAAAAAATATTTGTCGCCTCGACAAAAATTGAATTTTGACTCAGATAACTATTCAAAAATTTGAGATTATGGCTTCCAACTAATTTTACCTTATAAGAAATATTGTTTTCAACATTCAGTAAAATTTTGAGAAAAATCTAATTTATATTTTTTACAAAAAATAAAAACCTAAAAAAACAATACTTAAACTTAGTAAAAATTTACTTTCGACTTAAAAATAGCTTTTCAAAAATTAGAAATATTGTTTTCAAACTTTTTTTATTTCACAGAAAATATTGTTTTCGATATTCTGTAGTTTTTTTCAATAACAATCCAACAATCCGTTTTTTTAATAAAAATTAAATCTACAAAAAATAGTACGCAAATTTGGTAAAAATTGATGTTTGGTTCTCGATATCTTGTGAACAATAGAAGAAATTGACTTTAAATTTGATTCATTCATCCAATTTGTATTTATTTATTTAAGAAATAAAATCTTTTAACAAATGCTACTAAAATTGGTAAAAATTGTTTTTCGACTAAAAATCTTGTTTACAAAAATAGATTTTGAAATCAAACTATTTCATCAAATTTATACTGGTAATTTTTAAATCTTTTAAAATAATTCAACTGACAATTTTTTTTAACAAAACACGAAATCAGACCTTTAAAGCAAGGCATATCGACTGACTGGATGGAAAGTTATCAGTGTGGATAATTAAAGCTTGTAGGAAAACATGGCCAACTGATAATATGCCAGAAGAAGAAATGTATCAAGTGGACACGATTATGAGAGTACCCTCAGCAAGAAATATCTCAATATTCTAGCAGAGAGCTCGCGATAGCAAAATTTGTAAAATGTGGATCTCAAATGGACAGTCTCCCGACAGTTGCTTTTGAGAGTTCACTAGCAGAAGTACTCTCAAATGGACTCGCACCTTTAGGTTATACATTAAATTTTTGTACAGGTCCTGGTCCTACCTTCAACAAAAATTACTGTTCCATGGTAGTAGTATCACGTATTTATATTTATATTTAAATTGCGCTCAACCAGTTTTTAGCTTTAATTATGGGTGCACGTTTTTACATCGCCATACAATTAATTAACCAAACCAAGTTACTTTAAAATTACCTCTTAAGGAGCACATATATGCAGATATACTTGAAGCAGCAACATCCGTTGGGGTTTTGCCTTTTCGATTTTTTGCAAAAATGTCAGCACCTTTTTCAATAAGCAACTTTACCAGCTTCAAATTTCCAATGACTGCAGCATCATGAAGAGGGGTATCATCATCTAAGCCTTTTGCATTAACATTGGCTCCAGCCTTAATAAGGGAAAACGCAATGTTGTAGTAGCCGTGACTGCAGGCCTCGTGCAGAGGAGACCAACCTAATAGAATGAGATTTTGATTTATTTTAGGTATTGAAACTTGAACTTGATTTGTAGTAGATATTTTTAAATGTTCGTTACTAAAATGTATTATTTATTTACTAACAATTTAAAAACTGACTTAAATACTAATGGCTCATACTATTTAGTGAAGTTTATTTAAAAGGTAGCCGTTAACCACAAATCCTATCAAAATCATAAAATAAAGAGAAGAGATTAAAACTTTTTCAAATGTTCATTATTCAGAAAATTTATTTTAATGCAGAAAATAGATAAACAAAAATGTGTTTTTAATATTTACCAAAAGATGCAATAAAATCGTTTGGCCACCCCACTTCCTAAAATAAAAAAATTGCCTATCGTCTACATTTAATGACATAGGGCCAATTATAGCCATCATTGGTTTTTATCAATGAAACCAATAATTGAAATTTTGTTTGCAGGTCGATGTAACCGAATGGGCTGTGGTTCAGACAATTAAAAATTATTATTTTTATTACAGGCAAATAAAAGAATATCAAGAATATCAAAATAAAAGTAAACAAAAACACCACCAACTAGGACAAGACCGACGACGACGACTCAACTGCTACTGCAGTTGTTTATATTACGAAAAAGTACAGCAATGCTACCTCGCTCACCCTCTACAGGGGTAAGCTGAGTGACAAATGATTCTCCTTCTGGGCAGAAAGAGTTATGGCTGACATACGAATCACAAATTGAGTGAGTGTCTGCAAGTTACCATAATGTGAGAATGTTTAGAGGGAATGTTGCGAAGGTGGAGAAACTCACCTCTGTTGCGTGACACAATTAGGATGCGATCGGTGTCATGACATTTATGAATATGAATCCGGTTCGCATCCAAAAGACGTTTGCAACAAGTGCGTAAATCACACCCACCAATGTTCACACCCACATAAAAAGATTAATAATTGCGTTATAACATTAATGTAATAATGCGTAATCTAGTGGGTGTGAAACGAGACAAAGGCTGGAAAATCCTGGTTAAGGTAGTGTTAGTGAGATAGGTAGAGCTAGGGTTCTTGAGCAAATGCCGTCGGCAAGTACCTTCTTTTCAAATTATCCACCCTTGAATAAAGAAGCCCAGAAGAATTTGAAGAAGATACCGCCAACCGACCGCTCAAGGAACCTAGTTCGAGAATAATCTCAATTCGTAAGTAGGTTTTCAATAAGGCAAATATGTTATAAATCAGTTTTTTTATAGTTTTTTTTGTTAAGATATAACCGCCAGCGCTGATTTTGGTCACATCGAGATAGGATGTACATTCTTATAATATAAACCTTAAAAGAAAGATATATTTTTATATGTATATACATATATATATATATACCTCTACAAATTGGCTATTAAGGCCGTTAAAAAAATTCTCTTTTGACGGCCTCAAATCTGTGTTTTTAAAGGAAACAGAAACAGGAAATTAACGTGCGGGAAATCCCAAAAAACCCCTGAAATCGTCTCGCCAATTAACCGCCAAACAAAGAAAAACCTAATAGTCATCATACATATATACAATTATAAAAGTGCTTTTTTTTTACTTTTTTTTAAATTCAAAAATTTAAACAACTTCAATTTTTTTATTGTTCATTTTAAATTTTTTTTGTACAGTGATAACTTGACAATTTTTTTTTAGTTTAACATTCAAATTGAAAAAGTAATTTTGATAAAATAAAAGAGTGGTGTATATACATACCTACCTTATACATATATATATATATTCATATACATATATATATATAAGTGTAGATTTACCTTAGTGCGAATTATATTTCTTTTGGATGAAGTGGTAATATTTATAAATTATTTCAAATAAAAATACAAAAAATATGGCGTACTAAAGATCGCCACATCGAACCACGATTCATCGAGGGAGTGGCCACTACATCGATATTTTGGGGTGAGTGATATTTTTGTTAACTAGTCGTATTGAGACAATTTTAAATATAAATACTGCCCATTACATCCGTAGAGTATAATAGTGCTAATCTATAAATATACCCTACATTTTTTTTTTACCTAAGCTTTCAAATTTTACTTAAATTTTTTTACTTTCAAATTTTAATTATTTTAAAAAGTTAATTTAAATGTGAGATATTTTTTTTTATAAAAATGAAATTGTTAATAAAATTTGTCGTACATTAGAGAAAAAATTATGAATCTCTAGATTTTTAATTAGAAAGGGGAAGATGAGGTGATGAGGAAACCGAGGTAGAAGGGCGGAGGAAGAGGAACGTTGTTTTTAAAGGGGTTGTTTAGCGAGGAAACAACCAGGTAGGGTGGGTAAAGATTATCTCGCGCATCATTACCAGCTAGATGTTAAGCCTGGCATATTTTTTTGATAACGAGGAGGTCAAAGGATCCACTCCTGAGCTAGCGAGGGATATATTGTGTGCCAGCAATGACCTCAACAGAGAATAAACTCGTTACATCGCTATAATTAAAAATATCTGTCATGGACAAAATTTTCTGATTGAAATCCACCGAAAAATGTTTACTAACAGAAATCTGCCATTGGAATTCGGTGAAATTGGAACATAAATCAGTAAACGATTTGTTTTACTTTTAAACATAAAAGTATCAGCTGTTTAGAAAAATGATTTTCCGTCCGCAAAAAAATAGAAAAAATACATTTTTAGCGAAAAATAACTGTGCGATTCACTTAAAAAAAAAACCATTACAAATTTGAAAATGGTCTAACGCAAAACTGAACTTAGACCACCGCACCGTGGTTGATGCATTCGCTTGTTCATCAGTTTATCATTTAAATGTACTAACAAAATTTATTTGTTTAAATTTGAAAATGGTCTAACGCAAAACTAAACTTAGGCCATCGTGGTTGATGCTTCGATTGTTCATCAGTTTATCATTTAAATGTACTAACAAAATTTATTTTTTCACACTTAAAAATAAATAAACTAGATTGCGCAACAGCTCGTTGAGAACTAGGGCCTAGTGACTTAGAACTCTCAACCATTCCTGTGTGTGAGTACTGTTGTCAGGAATAGAGGGGACCTACAGCCGAATCCGAAAGGCTAATTTGAGAATGCACTTTTCATTACAAATATTAATCTTGAAGGATTTGTCTATTCCTCGCATGAGGCAGTACCCAAAAAAAAAACTTTAGATGGCACAGGCAGGGTTTGAACCGAAGACCTCTGGCATGTAAGTCCAACGCCTTCTTTTTAATTCATTCTTAAACCTATCTTAAAGCTAGAAAAAATTCATAAAACTAGCCTAATTAACCATAACTTACAACTAACTTACTGGTCGCATAGACACTCTTAGTTAAACTGTAATACTTAATACTAATGCCTTTCGGCCCTAAGCGTTCAACACACTTTTTTTTCAAATTCATTTGTATTCCTTAAATCTTAAACCTATCTTAAAGCTAGACAAAAATTCATAAAACTAGCCTAATTAACCATAACTTACAATTTGTTCACCCTTAGTTCAACATTCCTTTTCTGTAGCAAGTTTTGAAAACCAAAAACGTCAATCAAGTCGACTTTTCACCAATCAAACCAATTTCATTCGTTTGGACGAGACATTTTGGGTGTACAAAAACTAAAAATTGAACTCACAACACGGGGGTGGTCCAATCGTAAGATTGTCCCCAAAAATTGCAGTTGGAGAGCGCTATTTTTAATTTATTTACGCGATCATACTCTCAAATTATTGACGGAACTTGTTTTCCAGATAGAGTCACCCTTAAAGAATACAAAGTTTTAATGGTCAAATTGGTTCATCTCTTTAAGCCAGCTTTTTCTGCTTTTGCAGAAAGGTTAAAATTCTATGAAGCTAAGAAGTTTTCTCATGAAACTCTTCGACAGGTGGAAGCACGTCATTGGTCATTGCGAGCAAACTGAAACTCATTGTATGATCTTAACATCACTTTACGAGATAAATTAATCAATGGATTGGACAAAAATCTAGAAGAAGATTAATTATTTCTAGAAAATGCCAAAGTGTCTGTTTATATTTATATTTTTTAATATAAAATTTAATTTGTTTACAATTTATTTAATTTATAATTTGAAGCTTCATTACGTTTTTCAAATTTGTCACCATATCGTAAAATATCTTAAAGTCGATAAGAAGCCTGTCAAAAACACCACCGATTCTGCTAGTTTTATTTGGGGAACACCACAAAAAGATTTGTTTGGGTCCGTTAAGAAAATTATCTCATCAGATAATGGTTTCACATATTTTGATCCTGCTAAACGAGTTAAATTAATAGTGGATGCAAGTCCAATATAATTAGGCGCTGTCGTTGTCCATCAGTATGCTGATGGTAGAGAGCTTCCAACTTCATTTGCGCCTAAAAGACAGAACGGAAAGAAAATATTGCCAAATTGAAAGGGAAGCTCTAGAAATCGTTGTCAATAAATCTCTCAAATATCTAATTGGAGTATATAATTATACAATTCGAAATATAATATTGCGAAGGTTTTTTCTCGTGTTGTTGATAACGTTGAGGAATCTGAAATTAGTGTACCAAATTTAATTTTGAACGATGTGTTAATAATTTATGTTGCAGGCAATGAAAATTCCGTATCTATTATTTTTATGGACGTTCAACGAGAAACAGCTAAAGCTAGTATTTTGCTCAAGGTTTGGGATATGGTTAATAATTGGTTGTCCAAACAAGCGAATAGATGCAAATGTAAATGATTTTTTTTTTTCAAATAATTAGGTGGAAAACAGTGTCAAAATTGGGGCTTTTAAAAACATGATTTAACACAATTATATTTAATTAATCCAATGAAATATAAAAACAATGTAAACTTAGAATTAATTAAAAATATTGTAGGACAAATCAATCTAATCAAAAATTTCATGGTAAAACAAATTTAAACAAAGGTGGTTTTGTAATGACAAAAGATTTTAGTAAAGCAGGGAAAGTAATTGGGCGAGAGTCAAAATTTTAAAATTTCTCGGCTAACAATACTAGCTATATTGTAAATATAAATACTTTTTAGAAATTTAAATTAGAAAAGGCAACTGTAAGAAAAATTTAATGTAAAAATAATGTGATTCCTAAAAACGAAAATAATTTATCTCTGCCCTTTATCTTATGAACACTAAATTTTGAAGGTAAAACAAAATTAGATACAAGTATGTAAAGTATAGAAATTCCTCATAAACCACCATCATCCTTAATACCTACACCATCCCTTAATTTTAGGAACATAACAATAACATATATTTAATACTAAAAAGAGCAATAAGAGGGGAGAGTTGTAACGTATAATAAAGATATTTTATATGCAATACATTGATACAATTATAAAAATAATACAATTCTCAGTGAGTTAAATTTTTTGTTGGCGTTTTTGAATTATTAAACACACATTTCGAAACCCTTTATGTTGGAAAATTAAACAATTTTTTATTAAAATGAAATAAAATTCAAAACGGCGGAAGACAGTTAATCTATTAAATAAAAAACCGCAAAAAAACCATCACGATACAGAATATTAAGTGTATTGTATAAGTATTCTTATAAATAAATTTAGACACTTACCTGCAAAATCTAAGACATTGGGATTCACTCCTGACTCAAGCAATTTTTTTACACCGTCCTGATCACCTTTAATTGCAGCTACATGAAGGCTTGTTTCTCCACGCTCATTCCGATCACGCGATCTTGAAGCCAACTGATTTAAATTGTTTAAAGACTGATGCACATCTAAAAATTAAATATTGCTGGTTTAAAAGATTTAGAATATTTGTTTCTCAAAAATTAAACAACAAAAGAAACGTGATTTTATAGTAAATTTAAATTTGTTTATTTTTAGGAAGTGAACCGAAGTGAACGGTGGAAATACTGGTGAATTTATATTTTTGATAAAATATGTATTAATTTTGGGTGTGCAAAATATTGCGGTTTTTATCAGTGAAAGCCGAAAAATTGGCTCTTTTCTGATTTTCCTACGAACAGTAAAACTGATAAGTGTGTTGTGGCAGGCCAGTCTCTGACCTTTCAGACTTTGGTAACTTGTTTAAACCAAATCAAAATAAAACTCTTCTTAACAAAAATTTTTTTTCGTCGCAAAAAATCTTAATTCTACTATTAATGGTGGTTTTATTATTTTTGGCAATAAATACCTTGATTTAATGATGTATCTGTTTGCCACGTTCTTAGAAGTTCTTGAAATATCGAATAAATATTTTGGCTTCAGGCTAGAACCGATAAAGATTCCCAAAAAGGATAATAATATTAGTTATAAATTTGTGGCGACTCCACGACATCAATCAATCAAGAAAACAATCTAATCTAACAAACCATCCCTGATTTAATAATTCTGTATTTTTATGTTTGAATGTTGAGAACCCTTGTAAATAGCTTTTAATTTTAAATAAACGAATATTCTAGAAAAGACAACGAAACTAACAAGACGTGCATTTTTATTGTGGAAATATAAACATCCACAAATTATTTCAAAATCAACAGTTCTACACTGTGGTCATTTAAAGTTTAAATCTTAAACAACACAATCGATCAAACCGCAGTGTACAACTGGAATTAAAATTGACGCCATAATTATCTATGTTTGGCGTTTGTTTACCTACATAATATATATTTTTGCCTCTTGAATATTAAATTTAAGTTATTAAAATTGTTTTTTAAAAAATGTTTGCTACATGTCTGCAATATGTGTTCTTATAGTCCAGTTGATTCTCTTTTGCTCTTGATGTACGACTTTTGTTCTGTCATTCTCTTCTCTAGTGTTCGTTTTGTTGTGTAATGTAAACTGTAAAACTACGTTGCAGATTTTCCCCCTTTTTCCTTGCAACCAGGGATTTACACATTTTAATACAAACAAAAATGCATTGACATTGAAAATGTTTCTCAGTGTAAAATAACAAAGTTGTACATTTAAAAAAATGTTTATTGCACAATAATAAAGATATACAATAAAGAAAGATACAAAGTAAAAATATAGTGCATTTAAAAAAGTTAATGTAAAGTAACGATAAAGATGTTTAAATGGTAGACATGTGCATTCAAGAGGACACAAGCGTCCAAAGGGTTTTCTCAAAACCCATCTCTGTCTATGAACTCCTACTCTCACCTCCCCGTGGTGAACATCGGGTGCCTAGTACCTCAACTGGAGATTGGGTTCCAACCCCAGTGTAAAGTTGTTGGGGGCAGCAAACGAGAGAGGGTGGAGAGGTAATTCCACTAAAGTACCTCCTTATCCAGACGGCAGCGGAGGAATTCGCGAGATGGGACTAACGGTGGCGTCTACAGTTTTAGTAAGGTTGAACTACTTAGTGAATGCGCTTGTTTGGATGCGACTTTGTCATTGGAGCCAGACTTAGACAAGAAGTCTTGAGCTATAGGTGCATCAATGAGCGCCTCATGACCATACGCATCAAGGTTAAATTCTACAACATTAGCCTGATATGCGCGCCCCCCCCCCCCCCCCCCACAGAAGAGAAAGATGACAGATGAATCTACCATCAACCAGATTGACCATATTGCGATCGACGCCAGACACGCTTCCAGCATCATGGATAAACGAACTTTCCGAGGAGCTAACATCGACTCGGACCACTAAATCATTGTAGCCAATGTAGCACTTTGGGTTTCCAGACCCAAGACAAAACAGGGAGCTGCTAGGAGAAGGTACAACGTCGAATGGCTACAATTACAATTTTCCGACCAAGTTGCAAGTAACCTCTCTCGAAGTTCTCTGTCGTCAACACAATGTATCGAAAACCAGTGGCAACATTGCCAAGATGCAATCAGGAAAGCCGCCTGTGATGTGCTGGGTTTCAAGCAGCCATCAACAAGGAACCCCTGGATTGATGAGGAATGTCGGCAGGTAAATGCAGCCAAACAGGCGCGCAAAGTGGTGCTGCATAAAAGGACGAGAGCAGAAAAGGCGAGAGGAACACCGACTTCCCAGAAGGAAAAAGAAGGGGTATGAGAAGCGTGCGGTCGAAGATTTTGAGAGGTTCAAAAGTACGTGCTGTGCAGCGACGTAGGCTTAGCCAGAAGGGTAAAAGTCCAACGACTAAGATGGCTGGGTCACGTAGAGCGCATGGAAACCAATGCTTCGGCCCGGAAAGTCTTCGAATCCACACCCACAGGACAGCGCAGTAGAGGACGACCGCGAATCAGGTGACACACACAAGTGGAAAGTGACCTCACTCAACTTGGAGCGCGAAACTGGAGACATCTAGCTGGGGACCGAGCTAGATGGAGAAGTTTGTTGGGTGAGGCCTTAGTTCACACAGGACTGTGGCTCCACCTTAAGTAAGTAAGTGGAATCAGTTGCACTGTTCCATTACTGGCGAGTTCATCTGTCTTACAATTTCCTAGAATGCCTCTTTAGTCGTTCAGAGTACACACCTATAAAAACGCCTTGATTTGTTTTTGATTATCTGATTATGCATTCGGGGGATGGTGTGTTTTGGAATTAATTCGCGTGCAACATTTGGAAATCAAGAATTTTATTTCAGTTAATTTCTGGCTGGCGGTATTCTACCTATACAGGTGATAATTTTGAAATTTAAAAGATTTTTTTAAAGCTTAATTTTCAATTTTAATATACATTTGTTATTGCCAGACATTTTAATGATTGTTTATTATGTTCCATATACGAACTTTTATTTTTGTAAATACAAAATTAAAAGTATTTTTTAATGTTTGTAACTTTTATATTATATTCTTTAAAGACAAAAAAGTATAAAATTATTTTGCCAGACGTTAATTCGATTATTAAATCTTAAATACAAACTAAAAACTCTTGAAAAGTATTGCCGTATGCTGTTGGTAGTTGGAGAGAAACAATTTCAGAATATTATTGTGAATCAAACAGAAAAAAATCCAAAAGTCAATTACTTATAGTCGATGCAGTAAGTACAAATTTAAGTAAAAAAAATTTAATATAAAATATATAATAAAATTGGAGTAAGAGTAAATAAGAAAAAAGGGAATTAAAAATGCATTATTGAAGTTTGTTGTTGTATACTTACTTAAACTCTTTCGAAAAAAACATATCAAAAATTAACTGACCCAATATTTTTGGGTTGTAAGCCACATTTATTACCAATAACTTTTTTGCAAGAAAAGAGAGCTACACCAGCTTTTTTGCTTTTTCTTGTATGTTACGTTTTCAATTCAGTTTAAATAAGACCCAAATTCTTAGCCTCGCCTGAGAACTTTAATTGGATAACTTTAAAATAGGGAGAGTTAACAGATGAAATTTTGTATCATCTTAACGTATTAGTTTGTCTAGGGCATTTTGTAAGAGTTGTTTTAGGGTGTTTAGGTCCTTTCCTGGCATCGTTCGCATCCAGATCTGTTGGGATTTTATTTACAACCAGGTTCCAGAGAGGCGATAGAACACCACCTTGCGGTAGCCCTCTACTAACAAATCTTCTAGCATAAGAGTTGCCCAGTTTGGAAGTAATTATTTCCTCATTAAGCATTCAATGAATGCACTTCCTAAGCGAAAACTCTACGTTTAGAGATTGTAGTGCATATGTGCCCACGTAGTTGGAGTAGTGAAACATAAAACAAATTGTGGCACTTCAAAAATTAGTTCAATATGCATATACATCAAGGCAATTGAGATATGCATATGTTTAGAGAAAAATCAATAACAGTGAATACCAATATTTGCTATTACTTTTACTATAGTTTCAAGTATCAAAGTGCACGTGGCTTCATGTTTTGTTTTTTTCCTTTTATAAATTATATTAAACTATATGCTTCCCCTTGCAAAAAAATCTTTATTTGCATTTCCAAAATTTGTATATGTAAATATTATTCGCCCTTAAATGTTAAGGGCCTATTATGGATCACAACTCAACTTAGTTGAGTTGTAATCAAGACAACTCAATTTGAAGACAACTGCAAAAAAAAATCGTATTATGGGAGACAACTTTTTTCAGTTGAGTAGAACAAATACGTTGCCTACTTTTATGTGCTTGTTTTGTGTCAAAATCAGCTGTGTAAAGTAAAATACGTAGGAATTTCAAAATTTTGAATTCAGTGCAAAATTTTATAAAAAAGACAAAATAATAGGAAATGGAGAGTTCTATTGATTTGTTTCTTGGAAATTCGGAAGAAGATAATCCCTTGAATGTTGCGCAGATGAGAAAAAATATTCGAGATCACTCCAATCCATTGGAACTTCCAAACAAAAAGTATTATTTATAAACAAATTCTTTGATGAGTGTTGATTTTAATGTCTTCGTTTTGTTTCAGATTTATAAGTTATTTTAGACTCAACAAAGACGCATTTGTTTATGTACAAAGACGCATTTGGTTATGTGCTAAATGAAATCAAAGATCATTTGAAACAACCACAGCGTTCCTCCGCAATCCCACCAATTCTCAAACTCTACACTGCCCTCCGTTTCATGGCAGAAGGAAGTTACCAAAAGTGCCGTGGTAATGATTTTAATTTAGGCCTTGCTCAGCCAACAGTTTCGGCAGTGTTAAAAGAAGTGCTAGACGTAGTAGAAGAACTTATCTGTCCACAATGGATTAAGGCTCGTATGACAAATGATGAGATAAATTTATCAAAAATTCATTTTTACCAGAAAACCAGATTTCCTGGAGTAATAGGAAGCATCGATGGAACTCATGTTCGAATCATAGCACCAAAAAAAAATCTTCAACATCTCTATTTAAATAGAAAAGGTTACTACAGTCTGAATGTCATGATTGTAAGTGTATATGCCATCTTAAGTATTTTGAATTGAATATTTTTTTACAGATGTTTATATTAGGTACTATTTGTAAAACTTACATTTTTTTCTCCATTTTCTTAAAAAAATTGGTTTTCAATGAACTGTTGATGCCTACCGTTATTTTTTTGTACACACAAATGCACTACACAACTAGTAAATATCAGTTGCCTAATTTTGACAACAATCACAACTGAGAGACAACTCAACTGGCTTACATAATACCCCGAACACGTTTAAAAAGTCAACCATTTTTTAGTTGACTACTGGTTGACTTGTGACAGTCAACTAGTTGTGATCGGTAATACCGATTGCCGGATTACAACTCAACTTTGTTCTTAGTTGTCTTACATAATAGGCCCCTTAATGTTACTCTATCATTCGAGCTTTAATTGAACTATTATTGCGTATTTCATGTTTCTTATCATCTAGAATAGTACTATTAACACCGTTCTGTTATATGGTCCTGGAAAAGTTTTTTTTAAAAGTTTTCTTCTGCTTTATATATATATATATATATATATATATATACATATATATATATATATATTATATATTTATATTTTCATTCTTTTTTTGTATATTTATCTTTAATTCAGCCTTTTGGTGGGCATGTCTTATTTTACATCACAACTCATTCAATTAGTTGTCAATATTAAATATTTTATAAATTGTGTCTTTATTTACCATTACTTCACATGGAAGCGTACAGAATTTCGAAAAATTAATACAATGTTGAACTGAGTGGCGTGGAATTATAAGAATACAAGTAGTACGGTAACCATCATATGATATTCAATAAATACCCTTTGATTTTGTTTAACTTATCCCACTATTTCATAGTTAAAATAGTGTGGAAACAATTGTATCTACTTTAAAAAGTGTACAAATACTCTTCTGTAATCATTTGTAAATTCTTTTCCGTTATAATTTTTAAGTTTTCTAAAGCATCTCTAAATTAAAACAAATTGTTAACTAATGTAGTATGTGCTTCTTTGGTTTCTTATTCTAACACTTGATCTTATTGATATTTATATCAACATTTTGAAAAACTTAAAACTATCCTCTTAAGGATAATGGACATTTTAGTCTACCTACTGCCACACATAAATATATAAGGCTGGAAAGCTTAGCCCAGCTACATATTTTTTTTTTGTGTGGGCACAAAGCTGTAAAGCATGGGGCTTGGACAGGATATGGCATCAAAGATGGCAATTAGAGGAATAATTAATTGAAATAGTTCACCATTGAAATACAAATATTGGTGACTTTAATGAACAGAATAGACCCCAACATTAGCTTTTAAACAAATAACCAACAAAAACGAATAACATTGGGTATTGATTAATTTCATAACAGTTTTTGAATTCTAATTTATTTAAATCGATTAAGAGAATCTAATAAAAGAAAGTCGAAGAGTGTTATTTTCATTACGATCCCAGAACTATATAAACCAAACCCCATGCTTTGTATAATACAAAGAAGATTCTTCCTTTTAACCGAACTGTGGAACAAATCTTTACATCGTTTTGGAGAAAGTAAGATTATTGCACTTGATATTTCAAAAGCATTTGATAGAGTTTGGCACCAAGCTCTCTTATCGAAAATGCGTGCTTTTGGTATTGATGAATCTCTTCTTCGTTGGATTAGAAATTACCTTTCTAACCGTTCAATACAAGTTGTATTGGATGGTTACAAGTCTGAAATTCTTAAAATAAATGCTGGTGTTCCCCAGGGCTCCGTTTTGTCTCCGACACTCTTTCTTATATTCATAAATGATCTTATGTCTGCCACTTCTAATCCATTAACCTGTTTCGCCGACGACAGTACCCTCAGCTTTTCATACTCGTTTATAGATTCACATCCTTGTCCTTCAGATGTGGAACTTCAACGGCAGCGTATGATAAACTCATTAAATTCTGATCTTGACAGCATTGTACAATGGGGAATCAAAAACCGTGTAGAATTTAATGCTTCGAAAACTCAATGCTGTCTCCTGTCGTTAAAGCGTAACATACCCCCGATGCCACTATCTATGAGTGGCACTTGCATCCAAGAAACTAATCAACTGTCAGTACTTGGTATGTGTATCACAGATCACCTTTTATGGAACGATCATATATTTGATATTGCCAAAAATGCTGCCAGGTGCTTAGGATTTCTCCGACGGTGCAAGAAATTTTTCGCCCCTTCTGATCTGGCTGTAATTTACAAAGCCTTCATCCGTCCAAAGCTTGAATATAATTCGCATATCTGGGCAGGTGCCCCCAAAACAAGTTTAAATCTCTTGGATAGAACACAAAAAAGGGCTTTAAAAATGATAGGCGATAGAACTATAATTGAAACATTTACATCGCTAGATCACCGCCGCAATGTTTCATGCCTTTCGTTGTTTTATCGATATTTTTACAAACAATGTTCTGTTGAACTAGCCAGTTGCATTCCACCCCTTAAACAATTCAGCCGTAATACTCGCACTTCCAGGAATGCTCATCAGTTTACCCTTGAGCTCAATTTCGGGCGTACTGTCAAATATAGAGATTCTTTCTTAAATCGCACATCGAGAATGTGGAATGCTTTAGCCAACTCAGTTTTTCCCTCCCATTTTGATGTTCAGAGCTTTAAGACCAATGTGCACCGGTATCTCCTTTGTAATCCTTCCCTATTTTCCTAATGCTCGAACTGTGTTTAAATATAAACATATAAAGGGTACTAATAACCCCTTGAGTGCCTGCATATTATAAAAAAAAAAAAAAAAGTATAAAATTATATTTTATTCATTCAGTGTGATAAGAAGATCTTTCCAGTTTCCAGAAGTAAAGACAAGTGAAATTTTCAATTTATATTGAATGAATTTTTAAAGTTATATTTTCTGGCAAATGAATGTATGTTTTTTACAAAGATAAGAATAACACTGAAATAACGCATTACCTTTCAGAATTGGAATTTTAGCTATGAGAATTCTGCCAACCAACCCAAAAACGAATACGTGAAGCCTCAATTATGCCATCATAAAAGATTTGTGTTAACTGACAATTTATCGTGGTATCGTGGGAAATGAACGGGCTGAGGAGCTAGCCAGGCAAGGATCGGCCCTTCATAGTTCACTTGCGGAAATGGTTAACATTCCTCTTGGTGCTATGAAGGGTAAAATCTTTTCTATATACCAAACTAAATCAAACCGAAGGTGGAGCAATTTACCCAACTGCATTATATCTAGGAAATATGGCGCACCTATAATAAAACCCGTACAAACGATCTTCTATGCAGGCCAAGGCAAGACATAGCCAGGATTGTTGCGGTTTGTACCGGACATTGGCCTATAGGAGTTCATGCGGAGAAGTTGGGCATCTCCTACAACACCTTTTGCCGTAGTTGTAGTGACCAAAGAGAAAGTGAAACGATAATCCATGTTCAGATTTGGCAAACACTAGAATGAAATTCTTTGGAAAAGCATTCTTTCACGAACTTGAGCTATCTGAGACAAAGATTAGAGACCTAATCTTTTTTCTCAATGCGACAAAATGGCTCTAACATAATCGCTATAAAGCTTCTCTATAAATCTTTCGCTTTCTATCACAGGTCAAACGAGTTTTTGGTATCAAAACAGCGCACTACAGCGCTAATTGGATCTCAGGCTAGGTTGCCTTGAAATCGCCATTCCTACCTTCCGAAAGTTCTACATGCGGCTTGTGTGCATTTGTATAGTATTCAGTTTTTGCTTTGATGGAATTCTATATTATCCGCAGCTTTCTTTCAGTCTCAACATTTCGTTTATCGTCCATATAATAATTAACAAGAGGATAAACTGTAGTAGAATGAATAAAATTGTTAAGAGGATATTCAACTCTTTTCAAAAGTTTTAACCAATCAGAATGTTGGATTGGTTCAGGCATCGTTTTAAGAATGCGATTAACACGTTCAACCTGACCAGTATTGAGTTGAGGCTGTAGCTATTTCTACATAATCAATATTATTTTCAAGTAAAAATGCTCCAAACTCAATTGATGAAAAACATGAACCACGTTCACTTATAACCGACTACGTCGACTAAAATATTCAATCTATCTAAACACACACGTACCTCCTTACTACTTTGTAAAAAACATGTACAATAACAAAATTGTGTTTTATTTTTAAATAATAGACGGATATAATGGACGGAATGATCTACGTGATAGGTAACACAAGGAATAGGTTTTTTTTTAATTGAATTGAATTTGAAGAGTGTGATTATTACAATGTGCTGACGTGGAACGTGAATTCAATTTTGTACATACGTTTTAAATTTTTGGGAACCACATGACACGCATATGACATTTTTTTCATGAACTAGCCCCATAATTGTAGTTCCATTTCTTTCTGGATTATTAATAATAATATTTCAATTGCTCAACTTTCGATAAACTAAAGCATCATCAAAAACAAATTTTGGAAGTTATTTTTTTCAGATTTTGAATGGAATAAACGAAAATTTCGTAATGAATATTTCTTTGAAATCGAGACTTAGAAACAGTTGTACATTATAAATATTATTCGCCCTTAAATGTTAAGGGCCTATTATGGATCACAACTCAACTTAGTTGAGTTGTAATCAAGACAACTCAATTTGAAGACAACTGCAAAAAAAAATCGTATTATGGGAGACAACTTTTTTCAGTTGAGTAGAACAAATACGTTGCCTACTTTTATGTGCTTGTTTTGTGTCAAAATCAGCTGTGTAAAGTAAAATACGTAGGAATTTCAAAATTTTGAATTCAGTGCAAAATTTTATAAAAAAGACAAAATAATAGGAAATGGAGAGTTCTATTGATTTGTTTCTTGGAAATTCGGAAGAAGATAATCCCTTGAATGTTGCGCAGATGAGAAAAAATATTCGAGATCACTCCAATCCATTGGAACTTCCAAACAAAAAGTATTATTTATAAACAAATTCTTTGATGAGTGTTGATTTTAATGTCTTCGTTTTGTTTCAGATTTATAAGTTATTTTAGACTCAACAAAGACGCATTTGTTTATGTACAAAGACGCATTTGGTTATGTGCTAAATGAAATCAAAGATCATTTGAAACAACCACAGCGTTCCTCCGCAATCCCACCAATTCTCAAACTCTACACTGCCCTCCGTTTCATGGCAGAAGGAAGTTACCAAAAGTGCCGTGGTAATGATTTTAATTCAGGCCTTGCTCAGCCAACAGTTTCGGCAGTGTTAAAAGAAGTGCTAGACGTAGTAGAAGAACTTATCTGTCCACAATGGATTAAGGCTCGTATGACAAATGATGAGATAAATTTATCAAAAATTCATTTTTACCAGAAAACCAGATTTCCTGGAGTAATAGGAAGCATCGATGGAACTCATGTTCGAATCATAGCACCAAAAAAAAATCTTCAACATCTCTATTTAAATAGAAAAGGTTACTACAGTCTGAATGTCATGATTGTAAGTGTATATGCCATCTTTAGTATTTTGAATTGAATATTTTTTTACAGATGTTTATATTAGGTACTATTTGTAAAACTTACATTTTTTTCTCCATTTTCTTAAAAAAATTGGTTTTCAATGAACTGTTGATGCCTACCGTTATTTTTTTGTACACACAAATGCACTACACAACTAGTAAATATCAGTTGCCTAATTTTGACAACAATCACAACTGAGAGACAACTCAACTGGCTTACATAATACCCCGAACACGTTTAAAAAGTCAACCATTTTTTAGTTGACTACTGGTTGACTTGTGACAGTCAACTAGTTGTGATCGGTAATACCGATTGCCGGATTACAACTCAACTTTGTTCTTAGTTGTCTTACATAATAGGCCCCTTAATGTTACTCTATCATTCGAGCTTTAATTGAACTATTATTGCGTATTTCATGTTTCTTATCATCTAGAATAGTACTATTAACACCGTTCTGTTATATGGTCCTGGAAAAGTTTTTTTTAAAAGTTTTCTTCTGCTTTGCTATATTTATATTTTCATTCTTTTTTTGTATATTTATCTTTAATTCAGCCTTTTGGTGGGCATGTCTTATTTTACATCACAACTCATTCAATTAGTTGTCAATATTAAATATTTTATAAATTGTGTCTTTATTTACCATTACTTCACATGGAAGCGTACAGAATTTCGAAAAATTAATACAATGTTGAACTGAGTGGCGTGGAATTATAAGAATACAAGTAGTACGGTAACCATCATATGATATTCAATAAATACCCTTTGATTTTGTTTAACTTATCCCACTATTTCATAGTTAAAATAGTGTGGAAACAATTGTATCTACTTTAAAAAGTGTACAAATACTCTTCTGTAATCATTTGTAAATTCTTTTCCGTTATAATTTTTAAGTTTTCTAAAGCATCTCTAAATTAAAACAAATTGTTAACTAATGTAGTATGTGCTTCTTTGGTTTCTTATTCTAACACTTGATCTTATTGATATTTATATCAACATTTTGAAAAACTTAAAACTATCCTCTTAAGGATAATGGACATTTTAGTCTACCTACTGCCACACATAAATATATAAGGCTGGAAAGCTTAGCCCAGCTACATATTTTTTTTTTGTGTGGGCACAAAGCTGTAAAGCATGGGGCTTGGACAGGATATGGCATCAAAGATGGCAATTAGAGGAATAATTAATTGAAATAGTTCACCATTGAAATACAAATATTGGTGACTTTAATGAACAGAATAGACCCCAACATTAGCTTTTAAACAAATAACCAACAAAAACGAATAACATTGGGTATTGATTAATTTCATAACAGTTTTTGAATTCTAATTTATTTAAATCGATTAAGAGAATCTAATAAAAGAAAGTCGAAGAGTGTTATTTTCATTACGATCCCAGAACTATATAAACCAAACCCCATGCTTTGTATAATACAAAGAAGATTCTTCCTTTTAACCGAACTGTGGAACAAATCTTTACATCGTTTTGGAGAAAGTAAGATTATTGCACTTGATATTTCAAAAGCATTTGATAGAGTTTGGCACCAAGCTCTCTTATCGAAAATGCGTGCTTTTGGTATTGATGAATCTCTTCTTCGTTGGATTAGAAATTACCTTTCTAACCGTTCAATACAAGTTGTATTGGATGGTTACAAGTCTGAAATTCTTAAAATAAATGCTGGTGTTCCCCAGGGCTCCGTTTTGTCTCCGACACTCTTTCTTATATTCATAAATGATCTTATGTCTGCCACTTCTAATCCATTAACCTGTTTCGCCGACGACAGTACCCTCAGCTTTTCATACTCGTTTATAGATTCACATCCTTGTCCTTCAGATGTGGAACTTCAACGGCAGCGTATGATAAACTCATTAAATTCTGATCTTGACAGCATTGTACAATGGGGAATCAAAAACCGTGTAGAATTTAATGCTTCGAAAACTCAATGCTGTCTCCTGTCGTTAAAGCGTAACATACCCCCGATGCCACTATCTATGAGTGGCACTTGCATCCAAGAAACTAATCAACTGTCAGTACTTGGTATGTGTATCACAGATCACCTTTTATGGAACGATCATATATATATTTGATATTGCCAAAAATGCTGCCAGGTGCTTAGGATTTCTCCGACGGTGCAAGAAATTTTTCGCCCCTTCTGATCTGGCTGTAATTTACAAAGCCTTCATCCGTCCAAAGCTTGAATATAATTCGCATATCTGGGCAGGTGCCCCCAAAACAAGTTTCAATCTCTTGGATAGAACACAAAAAAGGGCTTTAAAAATGATAGGCGATAGAACTATAATTGAAACATTTACATCGCTAGATCACCGCCGCAATGTTTCATGCCTTTCGTTGTTTTATCGATATTTTTACAAACAATGTTCTGTTGAACTAGCCAGTTGCATTCCACCCCTTAAACAATTCAGCCGTAATACTCGCACTTCCAGGAATGCTCATCAGTTTACCCTTGAGCTCAATTTCGGGCGTACTGTCAAATATAGAGATTCTTTCTTAAATCGCACATCGAGAATGTGGAATGCTTTAGCCAACTCAGTTTTTCCCTCCCATTTTGATGTTCAGAGCTTTAAGACCAATGTGCACCGGTATCTCCTTTGTAATCCTTCCCTATTTTCCTAATGCTCGAACTGTGTTTAAATATAAACATATAAAGGGTACTAATAACCCCTTGAGTGCCTGCATATTATAAAAAAAAAAAAAAAAAAAAAAGTATAAAATTATATTTTATTCATTCAGTGTGATAAGAAGATCTTTCCAGTTTCCAGAAGTAAAGACAAGTGAAATTTTCAATTTATATTGAATGAATTTTTAAAGTTATATTTTCTGGCAAATGAATGTATGTTTTTTACAAAGATAAGAATAACACTGAAATAACGCATTACCTTTCAGAATTGGAATTTTAGCTATGAGAATTCTGCCAACCAACCCAAAAACGAATACGTGAAGCCTCAATTATGCCATCATAAAAGATTTGTGTTAACTGACAATTTATCGTGGTATCGTGGGAAATGAACGGGCTGAGGAGCTAGCCAGGCAAGGATCGGCCCTTCATAGTTCACTTGCGGAAATGGTTAACATTCCTCTTGGTGCTATGAAGGGTAAAATCTTTTCTATCTACCAAACTAAATCAAACCGAAGGTGGAGCAATTTACCCAACTGCATTATATCTAGGAAATATGGCGCACCTATAATAAAACCCGTACAAACGATCTTCTATGCAGGCCAAGGCAAGACATAGCCAGGATTGTTGCGGTTTGTACCGGACATTGGCCTATAGGAGTTCATGCGGAGAAGTTGGGCATCTCCTACAACACCTTTTGCCGTAGTTGTAGTGACCAAAGAGAAAGTGAAACGATAATCCATGTTCAGATTTGGCAAACACTAGAATGAAATTCTTTGGAAAAGCATTCTTTCACGAACTTGAGCTATCTGAGACAAAGATTAGAGACCTAATCTTTTTTCTCAATGCGACAAAATGGCTCTAACATAATCGCTATAAAGCTTCTCTATAAATCTTTCGCTTTCTATCACAGGTCAAACGAGTTTTTGGTATCAAAACAGCGCACTACAGCGCTAATTGGATCTCAGGCTAGGTTGCCTTGAAATCGCCATTCCTACCTTCCGAAAGTTCTACATGCGGCTTGTGTGCATTTGTATAGTATTCAGTTTTTGCTTTGATGGAATTCTATATTATCCGCAGCTTTCTTTCAGTCTCAACATTTCGTTTATCGTCCATATAATAATTAACAAGAGGATAAACTGTAGTAGAATGAATAAAATTGTTAAGAGGATATTCAACTCTTTTCAAAAGTTTTAACCAATCAGAATGTTGGATTGGTTCAGGCATCGTTTTAAGAATGCGATTAACACGTTCAACCTGACCAGTATTGAGTTGAGGCTGTAGCTATTTCTACATAATCAATATTATTTTCAAGTAAAAATGCTCCAAACTCAATTGATGAAAAACATGAACCACGTTCACTTATAACCGACTACGTCGACTAAAATATTCAATCTATCTAAACACACACGTACCTCCTTACTACTTTGTAAAAAACATGTACAATAACAAAATTGTGTTTTATTTTTAAATAATAGACGGATATAATGGACGGAATGATCTACGTGATAGGTAACACAAGGAATAGGTTTTTTTTTAATTGAATTGAATTTGAAGAGTGTGATTATTACAATGTGCTGACGTGGAACGTGAATTCAATTTTGTACATACGTTTTAAATTTTTGGGAACCACATGACACGCATATGACATTTTTTTCATGAACTAGCCCCATAATTGTAGTTCCATTTCTTTCTGGATTATTAATAATAATATTTCAATTGCTCAACTTTCGATAAACTAAAGCATCATCAAAAACAAATTTTGGAAGTTCTTTTTTTTCAGATTTTGAATGGAATAAACGAAAATTTCGTAATGAATATTTCTTTGAAATCGAGACTTAGAAACAGTTGTACATTGTGAAAAATCTGCTATTATATCACGTTTGTGTTATACATTGCCAAAACATATGACTTAAGTAACTTACCCCATAAATTAGTAAATGCGGTAAGACATAAATCAGCGAAAAGATATTTAACACCGGGTTAAAGAATATAATTTTAAGTTTTATGTGAAAAAAACATAACAAATCGGAGAAAATATGAAAATAAACCCAAACATTTTTGGACTTCATCAACATTTCTTTGAATGGGAAGATGCTCTATATTTTCTATAATGTCTATTATTTGGTCGAATTTCTTTTTCATTAATGGAGAATTCCAAAAAATCTATTTCTATATATTCAAATTGGGTTTTTTTTTAAATTTAAGTTTAAGTCGAAACTCAGCATGTCGTCGTAACAATTTTTGAAGTACTTCCAATTGTTCTGCTATGGTTTTCGTAGCAATTGTTATATCATCCACATAAACAACAACAACGCCTTCGCCAATAAAATACAAATCAAAAGACTTCTGATGCAAATTTTAAACCAAACGACATTATTAAATATTCAAGTCGAACTAGTGTTACAAGTGCTGTATATAGAATTGAACTTTTTGAAACCTGAATTTTGTGAAACCCATTTTTTAAGTATAAAAATGCATTGCCTTCCAATATCTCTAAGCAGTCATCAATAAGAGGTAATGGATAACTATCTCTAATTGTGATTCTATTAAGAGCTCGATAGTCGACGTACATTTGTTTCTCCCCAGATTTTTTAGATACTAGGACAATTACTCTCTAAAAGTACTGGAGAGCGCTAGGCAACGCCACCAGCGGTGGTCCTAGGCTAAGAGAAGGGAAAATCCCTATGTGCACCTTCACGTGGTAGAGAGTGGGTCGCGCTAGCGCACACAAAGGGGACCGAATGGCTGCCGGTATAAGCAAACAACGCAGCATTGCTCGCATGGGCACAGACTTGTCCTTGGGTTGAAGAAAATCTCCCTAAAGGCGGATGAACTGCAAGTAGTGGTCAACGGCATGGTAGACTGGTGGCGGATGAGCCTATTTCTAGAAAGCCAACGGGAGCAACAGATAGAGTCTGTACCCATATTGGGCGGCTATAAAAAGCGTACGTTTTCCCACATTGGGGGGCCTTGTTTTATTGTATGTGTTCGACCATCTCTTTCGACTATCGAAAAAACACAAGAGCCGGAGTATGGAAAGTTCGGTCTCTCCATAGACAGGGCATTTAAGAACAGATGGAACGTGAGATAAAAATACACAACTTGAGTATTCTCGGGCTGAGTAAAACGAAGTCGAGGGGAAAAGGAGAGTACAGATCAGCAACAAATCGGACGTGGATGCTGTATTCTGGGGAGGATGAGACAAATAGCGGGCAAAGACTGAATGGTTTTGGCATAATGCTGAATAAAAAGGCTAAAAAAGCTTAATTTCCTGGGAACCAGTTTCGGCCAGGATAATGACAGCAAGGTTTAAGTCCAGAATTCGCAAACTCACCATCATCCAGTGGTACGATCCGACACGAACAGAAAACCAAATCGACCATTTTATAATACAACAACGATGGAGGAAATCACTTTGCGATGTGAGGAACGAGAGACGTGCAGATGCAGGAAGCGACCATCATCAGCTATTAGCGACAATTCGACTGCGAACAGCTGCTATACGGAGACGTACAGACACTGCAACCAGACGAAAATTCAATACAATTCAACCCAAATACTTGTCGTGATTTTGCAAACACCCTTAACGACAAGGCGTCATATGAGGGGTTAAACGTAAATGTTCCCATTGAGACGTTGTGGGGCACGTTAAAAAGAGTTTTTATTGAAGCTGGATCTGAAACAGTACCGGCAGGTAATCTAGAGATAAGGATTTGTGGATATCCCAAGACACCTGGGATAAAATTCCACACCGCAGAGCACTCAAAATAAATATAAACTGATGCTCATCGGAAAACGGTTTTGCGAAGTGATTATAGAATAGCTCAAAAGGTAGTGCAGAGGTGTGTGAGACGAATGTCAGATGAGACGAATTGGCAGAAAGCGCTGAGGAAGCTGCAAGAAGAGGTAACGCGAGGATTGTTACATATTGACCATTTATTTACCTTCGTTATTTATTAAATTATTAAATTCTCAAAAGACAACGAATTAAACACTAAAGGAATCAACGACGACAACGACGATGACGACCGACGATATAAACAAAAAAAAAATGATCGTAATTCTTGACTTGTCAAACTGACATAAATGACATCAAGGGTTACGATATTAGGAGTCGGTAATGCAGGTCAGATTTAGAGCTAAGGATAGGTTCAGAGAGTGAGAACGGGGACAATGAAATCAATGAGAAATCTCAGTGAGATATCTGAGTGATAAATATTCTTTTGGGAGAATGGGGCATATTTCCGGCAAGCTGAACCAAACGGCAAATTAGACGGTTACAAAATGGCGCCCGCAACGTGGAGCCCTCTATCTGTTTAGATAGAGTGGCTAATTGATATCATTTTTTGAGCCAATTCATTTTTTCTTTTTTTCAATTAATAGACTTTTTTTACATTTATTTCAACTTAATTTTATTATTTTAATTTTCAACATTTTACAACTTTTTTTCCATTTTTCAATTTCATTTTAAAGTAATTTCAGTAGAGGTGGCATTTTTTTTGCGAGTCCCGATGACTGGGAAGTTAATTCCTCGGTAACGCGTTGCCGCAAGAAAGATGCAGCCACCACATGACGCAAAATAATTTTTTTGTGAAAGATTGTCTGAGTCTTTGGGTATCTTCACTAAAGGTATCCAGGAGTCCAGACAGTCTTGCACAATGTAAAATAATGCTGAAAGAGACCCGTAGATGTAAAGGCGTCTTCGGTGGTCCTTTCAGCAAGTCACTAAAAATTATCCAAGGGTTCCAGATGTCTTCAAGGGTGAAGGATTCGTCCTTTGAAGTCCTGAAACCTGAGGAGAATAACATTTTTTTAAAAAGTCCTTTACAGTTTCTAGTTTGTTTAAATTTTTTTTTTCGGCTCGCACAACTTCGGCTTCTTCATCATCTTCGTCATCTTTGGTTATCATTCTTCTTGTGTCAGAATTCTCATCCTCTTTTTTAAATTTTATGAATAAATTTTACATATTTTTTTTTGAGAAAATAAATCATTTGGTTTTTTGTTTACAAAATCATTTTTTTATCTTTTCAAAGTAACTTTTATAGAAATCATTAAAAGAACATAAACACAAAAATACAATCTTTTAGTTTCCGTAAAGTTTTATTATTATTTTTGTTATACAATTTAAAAATTTCTAACCTTATTAAGCTCCAACTGGATTCTTCGATACCTGCATCTGCAATTTTTTTGGATTACCTGCGAAGCTCAGTTTAGTTTGGAAAATTGGTTTTTCAAAAATTATAGTACAAACTTTTAAGTTGCTTAAAATTTTTGAGTTTGACATTTTTATTTTTTCTAATATTTTCTTTTCAATTTAAATAATTTTATTTTTTTTATTACTTTAAAAATAACATTTAATACTTGAATTTATAATTTTTTATCACTTTTTCTACTTAAACATTTTTGAATTATTTGTTTTTGAAAAATTGAATTGAATATTCAAAAACTTATTTTTTTTATTTTTTATTGATCTCTGCTGAATTTGAATTCCATTCTTTAGTTTCTTTTTATTTTTCGGCGAGTTCTTAAGTGTTTTAACTATTCTGCCCTTATCCAAAAAAAAAAAAAAAACTTATTTTTGGATAACTCACCTTAATAGATTTTTTTTTTGTAAGTGCGTTTGCTGAGGCATGAGCACTAACAGACGAACTTCACTACACGATAGTTTAGGCACTATTTACGCTCGTTCTGAGGCACGATTTGAAGCCTTCTTTCAAAGGTTCAGAAACAGAATTGATCGATTCGATCTTAATAATTCTTTCAGTTATTCTGAAAACTTGAACTCTGTAGTTTCCGAACTGACAGACAGCATGCCAAATGAATTGGATAGGTCGACCAATGAGGTCGAAAATGAAAATGTAGATGTTCCACCACCTACTGGTGTAGCTAATGCTTCACCAATTGACCAAACCGCTGAATTAGCAGCTCGGATAGAGAGAACCATGATGACGAACCAAATAAAGTTGTTCGAAACATTCGACGTCTTCATGGGGAACGTTATCCAGAAGCTTGAGTCGCTAGGGATACAACAACAATCCCAACCTGGTGGATCGAATAGAAATCCGTTCAATAACGGTACCCATCAACGACAGGGTGAGGTACATCAGTCAACACCAGATGTTAGGCTTTCTACAGCCCCTTCATTGGCTTCCAGCAGTTCCACCGTCTGCCGATTAGATCGCTGGGACATTTCATACAATGGCAACGAAAATGTAAGCGATTTTCTCTTTAAGGTCGATCGGAAGAGAGCATCCTCGCCTTATACGGATGAACAAATTGTCGACAATTTTCATGTTTTGTTAAAGGATAGGCCGTGCAAATGGTATTGGGCCTTTTTACGTAAGAATCCTAATGTTTCGTTTTCGGATCTTAAAACTGCCATGAAGAAAGAATTTGGCAGGTTAGAGAGCGATGTAGAGATTTACATGAGGGTACTCACTAGAAAGCAAGGTGTCAAGGAGTCGTTCGACGACTATTATAATGCTATCGCGAGCATGAACGATCGACTGAAAGAGCCTTTCGAAGATCGTAAGATGATTGATATCATCCGAAATAACGCCAAGGACAAAATAGGTGAAATTTTGTTAGCGGCTGACTTAAAGAGCCTCGAACAAGCTCGAAATAAGGCTCGAGAAGCCGAACGATTTTTGGCTAAGCGCACTTCTGCTCCAAAAACTGTCCATGAGATCGCAGCCGGTGAAGATCAAAGTGCGATTTTCCCGGATGGAGAAGAAGTTTCCGCTTTAGCCTACAATCGAAAACCGACTTCTACGGCCAATTATGTCTGCTGGAATTGTGGCCAAAAAGGTCATGCCTACCATTTTTGTCCGTCCAATATACGAACATTATTTTGTTTCCTTTGCGGAGAAAAAGGGGTCAACACTGTTGAATGTGGCAAGCACTCGGGAAACCAACCAGGGAACGAACGGAAGAGTGGCGAAATTCGTTCCACCAGGGATGCTCTGAACCACTCCCAAAAGTAAGCGACGATTCCAATATCTCCACCAAAACTACTGACGCGGATGTTCCAACCAAGATTTTGGAACGAACCACCCATGTGAGTCCGGTAGATGTTGAGGCTCATCCTGCTGAAACCCATTCACTGAAATCGCTTCACGAAAGGAAAGTTCGTTACTACAAAACTCGTCAACGAATTTTCGGAACTAGCCATACGAACAATGTAGCCAGCTTGCATATCCAGAAGTGTCGAAGTCGTTTTCGAAAACGAAGAAAATTTCGAAAACAAATTTTAGAATCCATCATTTCTTCAAATACAGATGGAAGAATGTACGCTTGCGTCCAATTAAATGGTGAATCTGTATTTGGGTTGCTAGATAGTGGAGCTTCGATATCGGTATTAGGCAACGACTGTTGGGAATTGGTCAGGAAGATTGGTTCGGAAGTAAGGCCATATAAAAATGTTGTGCGAACAGCTGATGGCAAATCGCACAATATAGTCGGCTACTGCGAAATTGAAATTTCATATAATGGTCTTACCAAACAACTTTCTTTCTACCTAATTCCCAATCTTACCCAGAAGCTTTATTTGGGAATGAATTTTTGGAGAGAATTCCGACTTATGCCTCAAATATCGGAAATTCAAACTGATCTCACATTTGATGAAGATGAGGTGAACATTAAAGACGAGGCTGAGCTGATAGATCTCTCTCCAGAACAAAATCTAGAACTAGAAAGAGTCAAAAACTTATTTCCTAACTTCGTAGTGCTAGGATTAGGAAAAACGAACCTTGGATGTCATGTTGTTGACACCGAGAATGCCGCTCCTATAAAGTCTCGACACTACCCGTTGTCTCCAGTTCGTCAAGAGGAAGTTTATAAAGAATTAGACCGCATGCTGGAGCTTGATGTTATCGAAGTTAGTAATTCCCCATGGAGTAGTCCGGTGGTATTAGTGAGGAAGCCAGGCAAGGTTCGTTTATGCTTGGATTTTCGTAAAGTCAATGCAGTTACCGTTAAGGATGCGTATCCATTACCACATGTGGAGGGGTTACTCAGCCGGATCAAAGACACAAGATTTATAACTGGTATAGATCTGAAAGATGCTTACTGGCAAATTCCTCTTGATGAGAAATCTCGCGAGAAAACCGCATTCACAGTTCCGGGTAGGCCTCTTTATCACTTCAAAGTGATGCCTTTTGGGTTGAGCAATGCGGGCCAAACGATGTGTCGGGTGATTGATCAAGTAATACCTGGTTCTCTTCGCGAAAATGTTTTCGTCTATCTGGACGATCTTCTGATTTGCACTTCCGATTTTGAGTCCCACATGCGCATCCTAAGCGAAGTAGCTGCTTGTCTACGTCGAGCGAATCTCACTATCAACCTCGATAAAAGCAAGTTCTGCATGCGAGAAATTAAATTTTTAGGATTCATAGTTGGTCAGGGTACATTGCAAACGAATCCTGACAAAATCGAAGCTATGATTAATTTTCCAGTACCTACTAGTGTCCGACAAGTTAGAAGATTTTTGGGAATGACCGGATGGTACAGGCGGTTCATAAGAAATTATGCCGACTTGGCAGCACCACTAACAGACTGCTTAAAAAAGAAAACGAAATTTGAATTGACACCTGAAGCCTTAGAGGCATTTCACAAGTTGAAAACAGCACTTTCATCTGCACCAGTGTTAGCGCAACCCGATTTCAATAAACCATTTACTATTCAGTGTGATGCTTCTTCAGAGGGCGTGGGTGGTGTTCTCTTTCAATTGGATGAGGACGACAACGAAAAACCGATAGCTTACATGTCAAAGAAGCTAAACAAATCACAGAAAAATTATACGGTCACTGAGCAAGAATGTCTTGCAGCCGTCCTGAGCATACGCAAATTTAGGCCCTACGTTGACGGATTACCTTTCACCGTAATAACAGACCATTCTAGTCTAAAATGGCTAATGTCAATGAAAGAACTCAGCGGCAGACTAGCCAGATGGAGCTTGGAACTTCAAGGTTACAATTTTAAAATTGAACACCGAAAAGGATCCCTCAATATAGTGCCTGACTCGCTGTCCAGGATGGATATGGAAGAGATTGCTGCAAAAGTAACCGCAGAAGATGAAACCTTAATGTGTGGTGAAATTGACCTTAATTCGGTTGAGTTTGATTCGACACAATATTCCCTGCTGAGAGAGAACATCAACTCTAATCAGTCTGAACTTCCTGATCTAGTAGTATCAGGAAAATTTATTTATAAAAGGGTTAGGTTTAGGACAGGTGAAGTAGACGAGGAGGACTCGTTATGGCGACTTTGGGTACCCGAATCACTAACGCAACAATGCATGGAACTGGCACACGATACTAAGTTGAGTTGCCATAGCGGTTTTGCGAAAACCTATGCTCGCATCAAATCTAAATTCTATTGGCCTAAAATGCTCAAAGATGTGAAAACTTTTGTGAAAGAGTGCGATATTTGCAAAATGGTGAAAGCCCCAAGCAGAACTCTTCGCCCACCTATCACGACACAAACAATTACTGAAAGACCCATGCAACGCTTATATATAGATTTTTTAGGTCCATATCCTCGTACGAAACGAGGTAATGTTTATGTCTTTATTGTTGTAGATCATTTCACGAAATTTACTTTTCTAAAGGCGATGTCAAAAGCAACATCTTCTAGAATCATCCAGTTTTTAGAAGTTGATATATTTCATACTTTCGGTACCCCTGAAAAGATTCACTCTGACAACGGACGTCAGTTCGTATCCAAAGAATTCAAAAAATTCTTGGCGAACTACGGCATACAACATGTGCGAACGGCTTTGTATTCTCCGCAGGCTAACATTTCCGAGCGGGTCAACCGCAGTGTACTAAGCAAGCTCAGAGTCCTGATATCGAAAGAGCAAAACGACTGGGACACACATCTATCCAGTATAGCTTGTGCTCTCAGATCCGATATCCATGATTCCTTAGGTTGCCAGCCATACTTCGCCCTTTTTGGTCAGACTATGGTGAATCACGGCTCATCCTACCAAATTTTGCGCGAATTGAAAGCTTTAGGAGACCCAGAGATGTTAGTCCTGCCGAATGCACTGAAAACCGCACTTGCCAGACAGACGATGTCAGAGAATCTTTTCAAGGCACACGTTAAGTTTAAAAATACTTATAACTCTAGAGCAAAGCATGTAACTTACCGCGAAGGACAAGAAGTTTTTCACAGGAATTTTGCTCAAAGCAAGTTTTCATCAGGAATCAATGCCAAACTTCTTCCCAAATTTGTAAAATGCCGAGTCCGGAAAGTTGTTGGCAACTGCATGTACGAGTTGGAAAGTAGAACGGGAAAAGCTATCGGTATCTTCCATGCGAAAGACATTCGCCAGTAAAATCCTAGAATTAAAATAAAACATACCACAAAGTATCTTGTCGTGTCATATATTGTTTAAAAAGTACTTATCTGACTAATTCGCATGTTTTTGGGCCCGGCTAGATGATCCTTAAGTGGGTTCGCGTCCCACGTTGGTTTAATGTTGACGAAGACAAAGATCAAATTTTCAACTATGTTTACATTCTTAGAATATACATTTTTCACTAAACGCATATCTTATTCACAAACACATAAATTGACTTATTTGCTATTTATTTATTTCAACACTTAACGATTTTATACTGACACAACACCATTATGCTAACAAATGACTACATATTTAATTATTTATTTATTTACTATAATTGACGATAGACTCAATTGAATCAATTTTTTTATTTTTTTTATTTAATGACTAATTCATCGGAAAATGTATCCTCTTAATTCGTGCACCAACTTTAATTGACCGTTTTGATTGTTAACATTTTTTTTATTTAATATCCCGTGTAATACATTAATGACTTTAATTTATTTATTTTTCATTCCTCTTCGTGCAATAATAATCCGAGAAGTAAGCAATATTACACAAAACGATTTTTTTATAACACTCGACTTGCAATGACAATATCCCGACGGCAAAACGCATTTTTTTTATTTTTTTTTATTTTAAGGTTATTGAACTCTGTAAATTTCACGATTTGTAAACAGAAGATCGAACGGATTTTTTATTATTATATTCCTGTTGTATTGCTATTATGTAGGTCAAATTAACGGAGCAACCATATGATTGTCTCCCTCACACTTCCGTTATCCCGTTTTGATGTACTATAATTGCTTTGTTTACATTTGGAATTGAATTTTTTTTGTCACATTTTGTTGCAATTAATTGCAAAATAATTAAATAATTTCGAAGATAGTTTCACACTTATCAAACTTTAACTCGTATAAAATGATGAACGACACACAATCCGATTTAAGATAGACAATCTACTCGGTGATTCGCATCTATATAGCACAACGACGCGCCGCGCAGCTCCGCCGCCGCCGGAAAGACTTAGCCAAATCACGACTGTAGGTACGTACGTGGGTTCGTTTGCATATTTCTGGCAATATCCTCGCCAGAAAAAAGCAAAGCCCTGTTACATATTGACCATTTATTTACCTTCGTTATTTATTAAATTATTAAATTCTCAAAAGACAACGAATTAAACACTAAAGGAATCAACGACGACAACGACGATGACGACCGACGATATAAACAAAAAAAAATGATCGTAATTCTTGACTTGTCAAACTGACATAAATGACATCAAGGGTTACGATATTAGGAGTCGGTAATGCAGGTCAGATTTAGAGCTAAGGATAGGTTCAGAGAGTGAGAACGGGGACAATGAAATCAATGAGAAATCTCAGTGAGATATCTGAGTGATAAATATTCTTTTGGGAGAATGGGGCATATTTCCGGCAAGCTGAACCAAACGGCAAATTAGACGGTTACAGGATGCTGTACAAAATCACTAAAGATCTTGTAGGCCAACAAAATATTGTCAACCATTCTGTTCGTGACACGAACGGTAGTCTTTTATGGTCAATTGAAGATCAATTTCGGAAGAGGAAGGAGCACTTCTGTACATTACTGAACAATGACCAGATTGCAAATGCAAACGCTAACGCAAATCATCAACTGCCGGACATACGTAGATCTACCAGAGGTATTAGTATTGACCCCCCGACATGCACGGAAATAAGAACTACGATACACCTTCTAAAGAACAACAAAGCAGCTGGGCTGGTTGGCATACCTGCCGAATTCCTCAAAGTGGACTCCGAATTGGCTGCCGGTATCTTGTTGCCAATTGTTAAGTCTGTTTGGGAAAACGAAACATTTCCCTGGGAATGCAAGGACGGGGTAATTGCCTAGCTACCAAAAAAAGGTGATCTTAAGCAAACATCATTCTCGAGAGGATAAAATCTAAGATCGAGTCTACGCTCAAGATGCATCAAGCGGGATTTCGTAGTGGTAGATCATGTGTCGACCACATTAACACCTTGAGAATTATTCTTGAACAATCGTCGGAGTACCTATCACTACTTTACCTCATGTTCGTCGATTTTGGAAAGGCCTTCGATCGCGTTAGTTGAGATGTTATCTGGAGATCGCTTGTTGCTAGAGGCATTCCTGATAAAAGTGTTGCTAAAGTAAAAGAGTCTTACAACAACGCAATGTGGATGAACACGAGAGACTGAGTATCCAATGGCGCCTGAAGGAAACATTAAGCCATTTAGACTATGCTGACGACATATGCAAAATGGCAAACAGAAATGGAGACCGAAACCAACTACAAATGTTATTGTGAGACAAGTGGCAGTAGAAGAGGTCACCCAGTTCAACTATCTGGGAAGCTATTTGGAACTCGATGGTGGAACGGACCTGGATGTAACCAATAGAATAAATAAAGCGCTCCGTACCAAGTTAAAGTTGTTTGAGTCCAACGTAAAATCCGTGCTGCTATATGCCTGCGAAACGTGGAAGTGCTCTGCTGGCATCTCGAGAAGGTTGAACATTTTTGTCTACCGCTGTCTGCGTTGCATCCTGAACATCCGGTGGCCACAAACCATATCTAACGTTGAACTGTGGATTAGGACTGGGCAAACAAAAGTGGATGTTGACATCGTGCAGAGAAAGTGGCGCTGGATTGGCCATACATTGATGAAGCCGGACAACACCATAGCAAAGCAGTGCTTTCAATGGACTCCTTAAGGTAGAAGGCGGCCTGGAAGACCAAGAGGAACATGGAGATCATCTGTCATGTCGGAAGTTGACATAAATCACAAGTAGTTATGAGCTCTGAATTCTCATTTTAAACCACATTGACAAGAGAACCTTTAATTCGTTTGGGATTAGGACATGCACTTAAAAAGTGTCCAGCATTTAAGCAATTATAACAGAGCCTCTTACAACTATCAAAAGTCTATAGTTTTGTTTTAGTCACATTTGTTCAAAACTAGGTCTTAATTGCTTCATTTGATTTTTGCATTTGAATTCTCAATAATAGCGATGTGATAATTGTTTGGAATTAAGCCGGATACAACAGAAATTTCTTAAAATCCATCTATTACAAACTGAATGACTTGCAAATAATCACTATTGGCATGTGCTGCAAATTTTGGCATTTTTATGATATCCCATTTACGTAATATATCATTCACTTATTAAAAAATATATTAAAAAATATTAAGGAACAGAAGATAACTGTAGGATTATCTACACGAAGAAATAATTCGGGAGCAGAATTATTTTTCATCAAACGTCGGATTGATGTAAGCCAGTTTTTTAAAACGTCATTGTTGTTTTGAATTTCTTCCTGAATAGTTGAACGATCTTCTTCATTATTTTACTTAATATCCACTATCAAAGGAATTGTTTTTTTGTTCACTGAATTCATTGATCTTTTCATCGTAGAGTTTACGAGATTGTGTCAATTTAGCTGTTAATAAACTCAAAAAATTGTTCATAAGCCAATTTTGCAATTCAGATGTGTTCATTATTAATCTTTATAGGAATTCTTTAGAAAAAATTTAAAAACTGGCAAAACTATACGACTTTTGAAGTTGTTAAGAAGACCTTTTCAGAAGTTAAAGCCAAGCGAAATTTTCAATTTTAATTTCTATGAAGGCAAAATAATAATAGTTCCATATTTTCTGTCACCGGCTAGCCATCGAATCGAAAGTATAGTTCGTAGTCTCTTGTGTGATCTTTATTGTGTGCTGCTTTGCGCAACCGGTATCTCCCGTTATACCATTTTTTCTTATCGAACAACAATTATTTCTTTTGCTTTTTTGCTTGAAAGCAAAAATACACTTGTAAGTGCTATCAAACGTCTTTAAAATGTCTGGCCCCGCGGGGCTAAGTGGATCCCTATACAGGCATTTGCCGCTTCATTTGGATTCATCATTTTTCCAACCCAATACAAAATATAAATCCAATATAACTTCAACTCCCTAATGTGCTTACCCGAAACTTTCAACTACAACAAATACAAAAAATCCAAAATTTATAGTGATCTCTCCTAAATATATCCAAAGAATATCAGCAAATTTTTGAATTGCTTGACGGAAACTTTCTTGTCTTAGTGAAAACAGAAATATTCCTTAAAGTTAACAATCTTACTAACTCTTGTCCAGTCATTGTTAAAAAACTCAACGAATTAAAGGGAATTGCATATGCTCCTTGTTTGATTAATGTCTCAAATGCTGATATAATTAAAGAAATGAAGTGCCAAGGAGTAAAAGATATTTACAAATTTAGCAAAACTGAGGATGGCAAACGAAGAGAATCTGGTCTAATGGTTTTTATTTTTGACCTCTACTACACCCCAAAATCTGTTGACATTGGCTTTTACAAAGTAAGTATATACCAAATACAATGCGCTGTCGCAGTTGCAAAAGTCTCGGTCACACGAGTAAACGGTGCATGGGAGAAAGACAAAACTAAAGAAAAAGATAAAATCCTTCGTGTATTCTTATTAAAGAATTCCTGCCAAGTGTTATTTATCTTCAAGAAACTAAATGTACAGCTAATTTCAAGCCGAATATACCCAAAATGTATGAAGGATACTTTTATAACTTGCCACAAAATGTAACAGCTAAATAAGGAATAGCTGGAAAACAAAAAGGGTGATAAACTCTCTCATTCGTACACTAGAAGTTGAAATTGAACTTCCATATAAATTTACAATAATATTAATATATATACATCCTAATCAGTCGTTTTTCATCAACGGTCTTGTTAGTATAACTGACAATAATAATTAATGAAGCGTTTTTTGGGGCTCTCCTGTGACTAACTGTAGAGGTGCAATCTTAGAAAGGTTTTTATCAAACTCTAACATAGTTCTCATAGTTTTCAATGATGACTCTCCTACTCATTTTTATACACATCAAAGCTTCACAAACATAGACATAACTACCTGTTCCCCTGATTTGTATCCAAGAATATCATGGATTGCTCTAGAAAATATATATAAAAGTGATCATTTCCCTACATCTAGTCAAACACTCCAAAAAAAAACGTGCTACCCCCAAGTTTAAAACTGATCTAGAAAACTGGACCGTTTTCCAAAATCACATCACACAAAATCTATCGTGCACTAATACCTCCTCGAACATTAATCAAGAGATAGCTCGACTTATTAAAGCGATTAGATTTGCAGCCAAGCTCTCAATTCCTCAAAATTCACCAAACCCTCCAGTCGTTGCGTATCTTGGTGGAGTTCAGAGCTAAGAACATTGCGAAAAATAAAAAAACAGAACTTGGAAACTCCTCAAAAAATATTCAAATCAGATAAACATTTTCGCATTTAATAAATCAAACGCTAAATTCCGTAGGGAATTCAAAATTTCGAAGTCAAAGAAATTTAATGAAATTACATCCTCAATTAATTTAACATCTTCACCCTCTAAAATCTGGCAAGAAAACGGCTGTTTAACAGGTTTTTACACACCGCACAATATAATTTGTATAGAAGACCAAAGTCAAAAAACCATAGCCCCAAGCGAAAAAAAGTAAAGTTTTTGCAAGAAATTGGTCAAATCATTCCCAAGACAATAACTTTTCTTGGGCTTCCAAAAGTAATAAAACTCAATCACTGAAATCACCTTTTAATATTGATTACTTATAACCTCAATCTTCGTATGTTAAAACAATCATTTCGGAAATAGAGATCAAAAGCTGTCTCTCCAAATTAAAAGGCAAAACTACCAGCAGAGATCGGATTTCCTACCCGATGTTACCAAAGCCAAAATATACGAGTATTAACGATAACGAGTACCGTCAATATCACTTATTGCCTGTACTTCAAAAGTGTTGGAAGCAATTGTTGCAAAAAGACTGCTTTGGCTTTGGTTTCTGGAATCAAAATACCTATTAAGCTCCAAACAAGTCGCTTTCAAAACTAACAAACCTAAAGAAGAGATCTTGAATAACTTCGACCCTGAGAATATTAAAATATTTTATATAAATTTATCAAATCACACAAGATTGAAATATAAACTTTTAACTCCAATCTTTTTTCATAACATATGTAATATTGAACAGTAATTTAACATACTTTTTTTTCATTTAAGAGCCAGAGGCTCCAAGGAGCTAGCGCTCATTTATGCATTAACATGTAAATTTTAATTTTATGCTAATAAATTATAATAATAATAATAGTAATAGTTGTTTTTGGAAATTGAATGCATCTTAAAAAATAATATTTTCTTACAAATTAATTTATGTTTGTTACAAAGATAAGAATAATATTGAGTAGATTGATAACAAGTATACTCTATAAATAAATATTTTTGTTTAAACCATCTAAAATGTGCATGAAATAAAATGGTATACAATTTTTTCAAAGATGATTTTATTTTTAGGTTTCACGGAATTCACAGAACGTTCGTACAATACATACGTCTTATCTATGTTTTGCTATTTATATTTGGTCATATATAAAACAAAATTATACCCTGACACTTTGAACAAAGTAATTTGTGATGAACATTGAACAATTCGTCTGTGTTTATTTGAAAGTTTGGTTTTGTGGTCGCATGTGTTTAAGTCGACTCTCATTGTTTAGAATAAAATAAATACTTCGTTCGTAATCATTTAAGTTTCGTTTCTGAGCGCTGGATAGACTATTCCCATAAAGTTTTACAGTAAAAATTGTTTTGAAGAAACTCAACAAGAAAATATTTGTCCTGTGAAATTTCAAAACTTAACATTTTAAATTTTAATTGAGGAACCTGTTGTAGAGAAACCGTAGCTAACCTTGAATCATCATATTCTTAAAACCAAGTGAAAGATTGGTAAGGAAGTTGTCCCGGAGCACTGATACACATGAAATTATTTATGTTTAAGAGTGTAACTAGTTTAAAGTGTTTCTTGCCTTCATAAAATTCCCGATTAAATTATAGATTCAAGCTGCAAACCAAATATAATGGTTTCATTACATGTTCAAACAGTTTTATACCTAAGAATTTCTTCGTATGTTTATCTTTGGGTGCAAAATATTCGCATTCATTTACGAACCTATAAAACATAAAATTACCTGGACTGCACGAAGGTGAGGCAGATGTCATCTGCATTAACAGAGCCATTTGTTGTCTTTCTGACATTGGAGTACTCGGACTTGGTCTACCAGATATGCCCGAACTATTACCAAATCCTCGGGGTCTAGGGGGGGGCATAGTAATCCTGCAACATACTACGTAATTGAGTATTTAACGATTTAATAGGTTTAGTATACTTACAAAAATTGGAAATTGAAGCCAATTTTTAAAATTCTATTTTTAATAAAAGTTTTTGCCAAATGAATTGCATTTAAAATAATATAAACACAAATGGTCTATAACAAATTTTATTTAAAATGTCCAATGCTATTTCCAAAGCAATTTTGTCGGTATAGGCATACTATTTAGGAAAAAATACCAACAATGTAATAATAATGGAGCTCGAGCTTTTTTGTTATTTATTATAAAAACCTGTTTAGTGTTCCTGTTCTACACATAATTGAATTATGGTGTAGATACAAAATAGACGACCGTAAAGATTGTAAGCCTTGGCTGTCATTCAGGTTAGCCAAAATCCTCAAATCAGCTGTTAAAGACTACAACTGTATAAGAAGCCACACTTTTTCAATCCCACCAAAACATTATGGCTGCATTACAAACACGCTTCAGCTTCAGCCTCACAACATGGAATGGCTTTATGTGAAATATTGTATATATTGGAGGCGTGGAGATGATTAAAGTTGATCCCTTAGTTATATAAATTTAGATCGTTGTAAATTAATGAGAATGAGGAAAAATTGAACGATAATAAAAACCATGTGCGAAATAGGTTACAATGTTGGTTAAATAGTAAGGTTTGCTTAAATTATGACACTAGCGTGATGAATAAAATGCGTTTAATATTAACCAGCTCCAGAGCAGGTTTAAATTTCACTCTACTGGTTAAAGTTTGACGTTTCTCAAGAAAGAGAAAAAATTGAATTTGAAATAATCTTAATTAAAAGTGAAACAATGGACCGGCAAACAAAAAAACCAAAAGTTTTTGAAAACCTATACTCCATATAAGATTTTGAACAAATTCAATACAACAAGTTGAAGTTGATCAGTTTAAATCAACAAATATAAATATGAATTAATCGTAATTATATTTTCTGTCAAATTGCCGACTGGATTAATAAAAAATAACGACCAGTCTTGAAAAATAATGCACGAAAATAAAAAGTAGGAAGATACAATTTTATGCAGGGGATGGAGCTGAATATGATGCTAATTCAACACGGTAAGAATTAAAGGAATTAAAATATATGTGCTTTTTAAAAATAATGCTCAAAAAAAGCATAACTATCATCCTATATGCCTTTTGAAAAATACGGTGTTTTCAGTATCATTGGCACTTGCTTCCTCTTCTTTCTAGTCGTCCGTGATTTACATTTCCACCATCAATATCTGTTAATCGAGCTCTCGTTAATCTAAGGGAAACAATTAATTATTGAATTATTTTCAACAGTATTAAAAGTTTTATTTGAATTTAAGCCAACATAACTTCGACGCCGCACGTAGAAGACATCAACCAACAGTATGAATAAACAATAATGATCTTTTTGTTTTCTGACAAACACAAAAAGGAATAAAATATCGGATGGACAATCTCTTTCTTTGATTTGAGCACAATTATTAAATTGGACTTGCTTCCAGGTTCTTAGTGTGTAGAATTGAAGTTCTTTTTCTAGAAGACGGAGATGTGTCCACCATATCACTGCCCGCCAGTTGAACGAAGAAAGCTCAAAGATATTGACTTGGTAGAGGAATCTCTCTTCTTGGTTGAGTTAGCTTCATAGATTTTATGGCCATAGAAATTGACATTTTTCTTCATAACAGGTTGCAGTTCAACCTACCTGTCTGCAGTTTCTTGTGTTTCAAAAAACACGGGTTAAAAATTCACCTCAGCAAAATCTATTGTTACCGAGCAACAAACATACATGTCATTCTAACATTTAACGGAACACCGTAACATATCATTACTAAGTGCGAATTCTACTTGCACATTAGTCATATGAGCAAAGTAAGATTATCGCACTTGATATTTCAAAAGTATTTGGCACCAAGCTCTCTTATCGAAAATGCGTGCTTTTGGTATTGATAAATCTCTTCTTCGTTGGATAATAAGTTACCTTTCTAACCGTTCAATACAAGATGTATTGGATGGTTACATGTCTAAAATTCATAAAATAAATGCTGGTGTTCCCCAGGGCTCTGTTTTGTCTCCGACTCTCTTTCTTATATACATAAATGATCTTATGTCTGCCATTTCTAATCCATTAACCTATTTCGACTACGACAGTACCCTCAGCTTCTCATACTCGTTTCTAGATTCACATCCTTGTCCTACGGATGTGGACTACCAACGGCAGCGTATGATATGCCCAATAAATTCTGATCTTGACAGCATTGTACAATGGGGAATCAAAAACCGTGTAGAATTTGATGCTTCGAAAACTCAATGCTGTCTCCTGTCGTTAAAGCATAACACCCCCCGATGCCACTATCTATGGATGGCATCCAAGAAACTAATCAACTGTCAGTACTTGGTATGTGTATCACAGACCACCTTTTATGTAGCGATCATATATTTGATATTTCCAAAAATGCTGCCAGGTGCTTAGGATTTCTCCGACGGTGCAAGAAATTTTTCACAAATTCTGATCTGGCTGTAATTTACAAAGCCTTCATCCGTCCAAAGCTTGAATATAATTCAGATACCTGGGCAGGTGCCCCTAAAACAAGTTTAAATCTCTCGGAAAGAATACAAAAAAGGGCTTTAAAAATGATAGGCGATAGATATATAACCAAAACATTTACATCGCTAGAACACCGCCGAAATAATTTATGCCTTTCGTTGTTTTATCGATATTTTTACAAACAATGTTCTGTTGAACTAGCCAGTTGCATTAAACCCCTTAAACGATTCAGCCGTAATACTCGCTTTTCCAGGAATGCTCATCAGTTTACCCTTTAGCTCAATTTAAGGAGTACTGTCAAATATAGAGATTCTTCCTTAAATCGCACATCGAGAATGTGGAATCCTTTAGCCAACTCTGTTTTTCCCTCCCATTTTGTTGTTCAGAACTTTAAGACCAATGTGCACCGGTATCTCCTTTTAAATCCTTCCCCATTTTGCTAATGCTCGCACTGTGTTTGAATATAAACATATAAAGGGTACTAATAACCCCAACAAAAATCCACTAGCATGCAGAGCGCAATTAACTTTGATTTTTCTACACTCGTCGACTCCACAGATTTCCTGAGGCGAGTCTGGCGCTATTACGAGTGAAAATGAGTATCTGCTAAAGGATTACATGAGTATCGTCAGCTGTGCGAATATGCCTGATGCGCTAACTGCTTAGGACACATACTTGGCCTAAGCTGAGGATAGGTATCACGGTACTGTGGTTGAATTAAATGCATCGGAGAGCTAGAAGCGCAGAGTGCATCAAGTAGAGCTGGGGAACGAGATACACCCAGTGTAATCCAATTGCTTCAAAAGACACACGTGAAGCTCATCATTTTCACATGCTGCGTAACAGGCTAGACTATGAGACGAAATATGGATGATGTGCTTCAGATGGCAACCTCAAATGAATTTTTCGAATTTCTTGAGCGTAGAGCAAGTGCTCTCGAGTCAGCATTCTTTGACACCGAGCAGAGCGCATGTGGAAGAGAGAAGCCAGGCGACAATATGCAGATTAGCGTGCAGAAGAACAACGCTGGACCGAGCATGCCAAGAGTAACAACTGCACTAAGATGTCCACTGTGCAAGGATCCCCATCCTCCATATTGCCAGGGGGAATTTCTAGAATTGTCGGTCCCAGTTGGAAGTTATGTGTAAACTATCTATGCCCAGGAAATTTTGTGCTCTACTGGAGCTTGCAGAAAGTGCAACAAGAGCGACAACAACGTCCTTTGTCCAGAACAGCGTTTGCTAGCTGCTGGACTTTCAGCTGTGGCGGGTTCGAGCAAGAATTCAGAGAGCAAGAATACGCCAACTGTATCACCACAATAGTAATTAATTGAGGTGATGACTGCAGAGTAGTAGGTAGATGGGAATCTTCCAGCATCGGTGGATATTGACTTGCTTGAGCAAAAACAAATTCAAAGTGATGACGTGTAATGCACACTGCAAGCTACAGCATGCGTCAAGGTGCAAATTAGAGCACGACAATGTGTTGAGGCAAGACAGCGAAACGCAAGTCAACTTAGTCACAGAGCAGTGCGTACAGAAATTGGGCATCAAACTTGCCTTTAGGCTGGCCGGAAATCACGTCCTGTCACGTACCTGAAAAATGCAAAAGCACAAGTGAACGAAGTGCATGAAGTTTAGTTGACTGACCTCAAATTCTGTGAGCTAGCTAGAATAGAGATGCTGTGGGAAGCACATGTATTTGTGGAAATTTTCAGAGACAGCATTGAGAGATTCGGTTCCGGATTGATGGCGCACGATTCGTCAATTGATTGTATAGTTTTTGGCCAGCTTCAGCCAAGGTATGAACGTGCAATGTGCATCGTGACGAAATCTTACCTATGATGATCTCATACAAGAAATTGCATGGGCTAGCAAATACCTATGTCCATTCTGCCTACATGCTGTTGCAATATTTTCTTCCTTTAAACACAACCGAGAGAGTGAATTAAATTCAGATTTCAGGAAATAAACGAAAACCAATTTAAACCAAAAAAATGTGCAACCAGCACCAAGCAAGCTAAGTTCGATTATGATTATGAGCTGTCACAACACAACCGAACGAAGAACAAAGTAGAGAGAAAATAAAATTGCAACAACAACTGCAATTCCCATGCAGTTCACCGGCTAGTCAGCTGGGGTGGGTTCTTTCGAAGAAAATTTTTGGATACTTTTGATAAACTGGAATTGATTGTTGAATTAATTCAGTTTATCAAATGGAAATATATATATTTGTACATTAAATAGAAGCTTTAGGTGAACAACAAAAGAGAAATGAATATATTTGACCATATGTATTTTATTTTACTTTATTTTGGGAAACCGTGGGATGGAAAACCCCTGGATTAAAACCTGTTAGCAAAAAGTTATGTTTTATTAAATATATAAGTGGTTTTACAAAGTTAATTTAGTTAGAGTGAAATATAAAAGGTAGCGAGATGCAAAATGGTTGGCGGCTTGGTATCGAGTGAGAGGTTACCGGATACATGATGAAGTTGGCGATCATACATGTGTAGTATGTCAATGTTGGCGATCCTTGCTAGCTGTGTTCATCGCTCTGCAGCTCATAGCTTCGTTCAACACTCCTCCTCGATGAACCATCACAATTAAAAAAGGTTTAATTGTTTGCAAAAACCTAATTGCTTTACAGGCCCCAGCGGCTTTGTAAAAATATCTGCTAGCATTGAATCCGTAGGGCAGTATTGCAGATAAACTTCATTATTTTGACATAGGTCTCGAACATAGCGCTCTCTCGTTTCAATATGCTTTGATCTTCGACTCAGTCGTTCGGTGTTTACGAAGGATATGCAGCTTTGATTATCCACATTCATTAGTGTGGCTTCATGTTGAGTTTCACCAAACTCCTTCAGTAGACGTCGCAGCCATACAACCTCTTGACAAGCTTCGCTGAGTGCCACATACTCGGCCTCCATTGATGAAAGTGAAACGCAATCTTGTCGTCGACTCGTCCATGAAATAGGTCCTCCGAACACAAAAACATTGCCGGATGTTGACTTTCGGCTTTCTCGGTCACCTGCCCAGTCTGCATCTGAGTATCCAAGAAGTTTCCACTCACAGGCTTCGCCAAGACAAAGTTTATATTCGATAGTGCCTTTAAGGTAACGCAAAACTCTTTTTGCAGCTATCCAATCTGCTTCCGAAGGATTTTTGAACTTTCTGCCTAAAATAGCAGTGCTAACTGCAATGTCCGGCCTGGCATTTACCGCTAAATACAGTAAGGCTCCAACAAGACTTTGATACAATGCTGGATCGGAAAATGATGTGCTGTTATCACCTATCTTCATGTAGCCGGAGTCCATTGGCGTCTTTGCGGGCTTAGCGCAGCTCATACCAAATTTCGTTATTATTTTGTTGCTATAATTCTTCAGCGAGACATAAAATGAAGTAGCTGATCTTTCAATTTCCATCCCAAGAAAATGACGAACATTTCCGAAGCAAGTTATCTGGAAGTGTGTTTTTATATCAGAATAAAATTGATCTATCTTACCTTCATCGACACATCCAGCCAAAAGGTCATCAACATATACGAGAAGATATAAAATCTGATTCCCAAATTTTTTCATGTACAAACATGGATCCGCAGTTGATACTTCAAAGTTCAATTTTCGTAAACACTCATCCAATGTCTGGTTCCAGCAACGTGCAGATTGTTTTAATCCGTAAATGCTTTTGTTCAGATGGCAAACCAAATTTTCTTTTCCATGAACTTCGTAGCCAGGTGGTTGCTTCATGAAGATTTCCTCTTCAACAATTCCATTTAAATATGCCGTCTTGACATCATAATGTTTAACAAACATTTTTTGTTTTGCAGCTACTGCCAAAAACGTCCTTAAAGTTGTGATTTTCGTTACTGGAGCAAACACCTCATCATAATCAACGCCGTATTTCTGTGTGTATCCTTGTGCAACGATGCGGGCTTTGTATCTGGATATCTCATTATTTTCGTTTAGTTTAGTTCTAAACACCCATTTTGAACCAATGGCTTTCCGTCCTGAGGGCAAAGTCGTAAGCGTCCAAGTTTCGTTACGCAGGTGGGCTGCCATCTCCTCGTCCATAGACTTTTTCCATTCCGGAATCTTCGCAGCTTCAATGTAATCTTTCGGCTCATCCGAAGCGAGGGATGCCATATCTACAACATAATAATTAAGATGCGTGGGGAGCTTACCTTGCGTGTTACGCGCAGAACGTCTCGTTGGAACTTGCTCCTCCTGATTTTCACAAACGGGCTCGTCAAATCCAAAGAATTCATCATCACTAAAGCTATTATCAACTTGAGCTTCAGTTGGTTGGTTTTCATTAGGTTTGATTGAAACAGGAGCAATGCTTACTAGAACTTCGTCAAATAATTGTTTAGCTTCTGTACTTGGAACTCTGACATTAATCTTCTCCTTCAGTTCCAAAAAACGAGCATCACGACTTATCGTTATCTTGTCAGTTTCACAGTTTAAAAAACGATACCCTTTATGCTCATCAGAGTACCCGACGAACGTCAGCTTCTTTGATTTACTATCAAACTTTTTTCGTTTGACATCAGGGACGTACACATACGCTTCACATCCAAAGACTCGTAGATGTTGCAACGATGGTTTGGTGTTATTCCATAACTCATATGGAGTCTTTGAAATGGATTTCGATGGCATTCGATTTTGTACGTAAGTTGCTGTTAGTACAGCTTCACCCCAATAGCGTTTGGGCAAACCAGCATCCAGCAGCATACAGGTGACCATCTCGATAAGAGATCTATTTTTGCGTTCGGCAACACCATTTTGTTGAGGCGAGTATGGAGTTGTAAACTGCGCCTTAATGCCTTGTGAACGGTAAAAATCACGTAACCTTTTGTTATCATACTCTCCTCCTCCATCAGAGCGAATGACTGTGGGCTTCTTTCCGAATCTGTTTTGTACTTGACGAACATATTCCTCAATTCGTTCCGGTGTCTCAGACTTATGCTTCAATAGATAAACTACAGCGTACCTACTGAAATCGTCTATCATTGTCATGATGTATAGATTACCGGATGGAGTTGGTGTACTGATTGGGCCACACAAGTCGGTATGAACTATATCCAGGATTTTCTTTGATGTTCTCTCTAAAACTTCAGGAAATGGCTTTCGACTAAGTTTTCCTTCCATGCAGCATTCACAGATGTTGTTCGCACCACATTTTTTCATTTTTAGACCTTTCACCAAATTTTCATTTTGCATACGCTTCAGTACTGCTGGATCTCGGTGCCCAAATCGCCTATGCCATTGATGTTCACAGTTTTCTTGATGTTTCTCCGAAGCTATCGAGCATTTTTCTCCGATTTGTAACTGGTAAAGGTTTCCACTTCGATTACCTAATGCTACAGCTTTTCCATCCGAATTCAAAATCCGACATCCAGTATGGTCAAACTTAACACCAAGACCCTTGTCTACCAATCTACTAACAGAAATAAGATTACCTTCCAATCCTGGCACAAGCAGCACATCGTGAAGTGTAATTTTAACTGGATTCTTGTTTTCATCTAGGCTCCAAAGAACTCCTTCACCTCGACCAGCAGTTGCGGTTTGTTTTCCATCAGCCAAAGTGACGTGCGCGTCGTCAAAATGCGTCAAGGAGGTAAAAAAACTTTTATCGCATGACATATGTGAACTGGCTCCACTGTCAATCAGCCATGATCCTGATTTTTCACACCCAGCTACAAAAGCCACGTTGGTTTCTTCAACAGACTTAAAATTACCCTTGTTCTTCGATGACAAATATTTACGGCAGCTCGATCGTATGTGCCCCACCTTCTTGCAGTAAAAACAAGTTCTGTTGTCCACAGATCGTTTGGAATCTGTTTTCAGGGCCTTTTCCTGCTTTGATGAATCTGTTCTATTGATTCGACGGTGATATTCATCGATAAGTTTCTGTTTAATAAAATCGACAGTCACATGCTTGTCCGAAATACTATCCAAGGTTGACACCAATGTCTCAAAGGAATCTGGCAGACTTTGCAACATCATACAAATTTGTGTGTCCGTATCCAACACATGGCCAGCTGCAGCCAAGCGGTCGAAAGTCTCTTCGATGTCTGAAAGATGCTTTTCAACATTTCCATTTTCTTGCAGCCTAGCAGAGCACAATCTTTTGAGAAGAGCTACACGAGTCGATCGAGAAACCCTTTCGTGGTGGTTACGAAGGGCATCCCACACATGCTTTGCATGCACGCAATTTTTCACCAAGGACAGCTGGTTATCTCCCAAGAAGAGAATAATTGTTCCTTTCGTCTTTCGATCGCCCGTCTTCCAAGCAGCATCCTTCAAATCGTCTGTAGCAGGAATATCTTCCTCAATGTACTTTGATAAATCATCTCGTGCGAGGAAACTTTCCACGCGAATTTTCCATATTTGCCAATTCGTACTATTTAATTTCGGAATACTTACTCTGTCGTCAACCATTTTGCCAATCACGTTCATACAAGACATAAACAAAAAAAACTACTAATAAAACCAGTTGCCTGGGCCCATAACCTGTTAGCAAAAAGTTATGTTTTATTAAATATATAAGTGGTTTTACAAAGTTAATTTAGTTAGAGTGAAATATAAAAGGTAGCGAGATGCAAAATGGTTGGCGGCTTGGTATCGAGTGAGAGGTTACCGGATACATGATGAAGTTGGCGATCATACATGTGTAGTATGTCAATGTTGGCGATCCTTGCTAGCTGTGTTCATCGCTCTGCAGCTCATAGCTTCGTTCAACAAAACCCACTATGATAGAAATATATATATATTTCGAAATTATGAGTATATATATATTTCTATTTGAAATTGAATACAACTACTTAGCTTTTTTTTTGATATTCCTCCTTTCTGCTATCCTTATTTTTCTTCCTTTTTTCTTTAACACCTCGAATCCTGTTTAAATTAATTAAATTTCCTCCTTTTGATTTTTGCTACTACAATTATATTCTCTTTCTTAATTTATATTTTCTTTTTCTCCAAAATTCCTCTATCTTATTTTTACAACTTTACTTTTCGCTTTCAAGGTTCTCCTAAGAATGCGTTCCAAGCGAAACTATCTAATTATCCGTCCTCCCTCGTCCATTCCAATCATTCACACATATATACAACTCAACCAATCGCTTTCGAGTTCGTTGGTCACGGGATTACGGCTTCCTGGAAGCTTGACGCTAACCGAGAAAGCAACCGTTGTAGATTCTCATCGAAACTTTACTCTCACACACACAAGCATGGTTTCGACAAGTTGTTGGATGTGTTTAAAAAACTTGCCGAAACGTAATGGCGAGTTCAGACCCCCCTTCCCTTCCCTGACTCCATACAAAGAATTGTCTCCCTGTATCCTCACACTGAAATCGTTATTACGGGCGATTTCAATGTTCACAATTCTTTGTGGCTTCGCCATTCGGGCCAGACAACGCCCGAAGGAATGTGTGCTGAGATTTTTGCTGAGTTTAACCATCTTACTCAGCTTGTCAATGAGCCTACTCGAATATCAGACGCTAACGGCCGAGCAGAAAATACCCTTGACTTGTTTCTCACTTCTGATCCTGATAAGTACACAATCAGTGTATTGACGCCTCTAGGCACATCGGACCATAATGTTATATCTGCTAATTTCTCGTGTCAAACAAATCCAGTTAAAGAAAGAGCTCCAAAGAGAACCGTTTGGCAGTACGAGAAAGCCAACTGGGACGGTCTCAATAATTTTTTCAGGATCTTTAACTGGTAGCTATGCTTCCTTGATAGCGACGTAGACTCCAGTGCAGATATGATTTCTAGTATGATTCATTTGGGAATGGAAACGTTTATCCCGAATAGGGTTAAAAGTATTAAACCCCAGGATAAATCATGGTTCGATTCGAGCTGCAAAGAGGTTATCAAGGAGAAAGAGGTGAGCTTCCGGTGTTTTAAAGCCAACCCAACTGAGGAAAACCGGAAAAAGTTTAAGCAAGCCAGGAAGGCCTGCAACGCCTATATTCGAAGGACCAAATTTTTACATGACCAAAAATTACGGCGAAAAATACTGCAATGTCCCAAAGGCAGTAAGAATTTTTGGTCATTTGTAAAAAATATGAGGAATTCTTCCTCTTCCTCGGTTCCTACGCTTGTTGTCAATGACACTCCTTTAGTTAGCTCTATTGATAAAGCTAACTTATTTGCAAGGCAGTTCGCCGAAAATTCCACCTTACCAGATAGTGTCATGACTCCTCCAGTTCTTGAACGCGTAAATGATTCTATGGGACCAATCTTTTTTCGTACTCGAACTGTGGCGAGAGTTCTTAAAGATCTCAACATTCATAAATCCGCTGGCCCAGATGGTATCCCCGCTATTATTCTGAAGAGGTGTTCTTCCACGCTAGCAAAACCACTGCGTAAGCTTTTCCATCTATCCTATTCTTCTGGGCTCGTTCCGAGTAGTTGGAAAACTGCATTTGTTCAGCCAATTCCAAAAAAAGGCGAATCTTCTTCTCCCACAAATTACCGACCGATAGCACTAACGTCCCTTCTCTCTAAGGTCATGGAAACGCTGATTAATTATCAGCTTAAGAAATATCTTGAGGAACGGAAGCTTCTTGATGACCGGTAATACGGCTTTCGTAGCAATAGGTCCACTGGTGATCTCATGGTTCATCTCACCGAACAGTGGAACAGATCTTTACATCGTTTTGGAGAAAGTAAGATTATTGCACTTGATATTTCAAAGGCATTTGATAAAGTTTGGCATCTTGCTCTCTTATCGAAAATGCGTGCTTTCGGTATCGATGCATCTCTTCTTCGTTGGATTAGAAATTTTCTTTCGAACCGTTCAATACAAGTTGTTTTGGACGGATTCAAGTCTGAAACTCATAAAATAAACGCTGGTGTGCCCCAGGGCTCCGTTTTGTCTCCGACCCTCCTCCTCATTTTTATAAATGATCTCCTGTCTGCTACTTCTAATCCAATACATTGTTTCGCTGACGATAGCACTCTTAGCTTTTCATATTCGTTTCCAGACTCACAACCCTCCTCTTCGGATGTGGAACTGCAACGGCAAAATATGATTAGCTCATTAAATTCCGACCTACACAGCATTGTACAATGGGGAATAACAAATCGTGTGGAATTTAATGCTTCGAAAATGCAATGCTGTCTTGCTTCGTTAAAGCGAGATAAACCCTCTTTGCCACTATCTATGAGTGGCACTTGCATTAACGAAACAGAAAATCTTGACATCCTCGGAATGTGCATCAGCAACCACCTTTTGTGGAGCGATCACATACGCGATGTTGCCAAAAATGCCGCAAGATGTCTAGGTTTTTTGAGACGTTGCAAGAAATTTTTTTCTCCGTCTGATCTGGCTACAATCTACAAAACCTATATACGTCCGAAACTTGAATATAACTCTCATCTCTGGGCTGGTGCTCCAGTAACTTATTTAAGCCTCTTGGACAGTATTCAAAAAAGAGCTTTTAAAATGATTGGTGACATAAACATCATCAACTCGTTTACATCACTCGAACATCGACGCAAGGTTTCTTGCCTCACCCTTTTTTACCGTTATTTTAACGGACTATGCTCTAGTGAAATAGCCAGTTGCATTCCTCCCCTTAAACAATTTAACCGTAATACCCGCGCTCCTATTAATGCCCATCAGTTTACCCTTGAGCCCAACTTCGGACGTACTATGAAGTACAGAGATTCTTTTTTTAGCCGTACTACGCGAATGTAGAACGCCTTGCCACGCTCTATCTTTCCCTGTCATTGCAATGTTCAGAAATTTAAAACCAATGTACACCGACACCTCCTATCCAACCCTTCCCTCTTTTCCTAATGCTCACACTGTGTCTTTGGCATATTAAAGGTATAAAAAACCCTTTTAGTGTTTGCTAATTATAAAAAAACAAAAAAAAAAAAGAAGGAGTCTTAATTAGACTTTTTCCTACTAATGTATTATTAACGCGGAATTCGAAGTGGGAATTCAATTAACATAGGTTCGGATATGTAGAAAGGAGTGTTATATAAGCTACCATTTTTTCTTAATGTCAAAACTTATTCTTACTATTAAAATTTACCGGCGTCAAAACCCATTTTGTAGAATTCATAATTTAAGTAAATTTAAATGAAAAAATTATATACTACTTTAAGTTCATCACACAAAAATCAAGAACATTTATAACTTTTCGGCTCGTACGCAGGAATAAAAGATGCTGCAAAGCAAGACCGCCCGTCCGCATATCAATTTTGGAACCACTCGTTCCATTTGGTCATCATGATCGCTGGGACACCTGTTTTATTGCTTTTGCAACATATTGGCTAAGTACACCACTGAATAGGGAAGTCAAGGAATCGCAGGCTAGTCATTGTTGCGGTAAATTTGACCGTAACAATGCAGCACTGAACACCATAAATTGGAGCTTCACAGTTTCGCAGACGCATACACCAGAGCTTACGCTGCAGTAGTTTACTTGCAAGCAAATTCACCCGTGGCATGTTAGTAAGTGCGTTGGACTCAGTCGTTCCTTGACTTTCAAAGAGATTACAAGCATAAGTGATTGGTAATATTAATTTCAAATTAAAAAATAAATAAGAAAAGTGCATTTGTAGGGTTTTGCACTTTAGAAGGCAGTAAGCCACAGTTTTAAATAAGAAATCAGTAGGCTAGGGGAGGTGGCGTCAGTCGTAATTTGACTTCCAGCGTGTGAAGAATTGTTTTGAAGTGTTAAATAGTGCAAGTTAAATCATAAATAAAGTTGTCAGTTTTCCACTACCAATAATAACAAATCGATAGCCCAGTGAAAGTGGCGTCCGGAAGAATGAACCTGCTCAAGTGTGTCCTTTGTGAAAACCAACTGCACCTGGCTAACTATAGGGTTTGCCCAACAAATAAAACAAAAACAGTCAAAAAGCCGAAAGAAGTCGAACAGTTCGACAGGCTCCAACACAAAAATTCGTGGATCCCAAATTCTCTTACGCCCAAATGGTGTCAGGGAATGGGAACACGTGACAGGTTCCACCAACGGTTGCCCCAAAGACCCCTGTGCCTAAGGCACACAGAGGTGCAGCCAAACATTGTAGCCTTGTTGTTTAGCATTCAAGGTCAACTAACAGGACTTCAAAGTCAGATAAAGGAGCAAGACAAAAGGGTAGATCATCTCTACTCTTTGTTGCCTGGCCTGGTGCAATTTATACCATAATGGGCGTGCTGTCGGAGATGCGCTTAAAAATCCTAGCTGTGAATGTAAATTCACTGACTAGGATTGAACGAAGATCCAATATGTTCCAATTGTTGACAGATTATAGTCCCGATGTGTTTATTGATTAACTCATAAAAATTACAATATCGTAAGAAGAGACCGGGCGGTGTCGCTCTCTTTATACGAAAAAACATTAATTATAAAGTCATATACAACAATGAATTGCGAAAGCTCAAGACGCTAGAAGTTTGCGTTGAATGCATCTCTCTCACGCAAGGGAAGCGGCTTATGCGGCTGAAGCTCCACTGGTTACTTAATTTGCTTTGGAACTAAAACTGAGCGTGGAAGAAAACTATTTCATCTTGGCCGGTGATTTGAACGCAAAACATAAAGATTGGGGAAATCAACATAGTAATCCCAGAGGTAACCATCTTTTTAATTTGATGAATCTTTACAGCGTTGAATATGGCGTCAACCTGCTGGCTACCGAAAAACCATTGTATCCAAGAAGCGGCTCCTTTCTGGTTCTTTTGCTGTACGACAGCAGACTGACAGTAACAGACAAAGTGGACAATCACCTTCGAAACTGCTTACAGACAGTTGAGTACGACAGTGATCACTACGGACTGGTTACTTTATTGCAGAATCCAAACGAACGCGTGGAGTTGGAGGAATACGTTGAAACGCACTCTTACAATTACCGTAAGATACGTTGGCCTCGTTTCACCAACGCACTAGCGAGAGAACTTCATTCGGGTGACATAGCCCACCAAACAACAGAAACCTGTCAAATACAGAAATTGACCCACATTAACAACAGGTGGACGGAACAATAAAACGACCGATGAAACGGACAATACCAAAGCGACTAATTACGCACTACTTAGGCACAAGAGTGGCTTACTGACAAGACTCAAAAATTGTACAGAAGACTTTCAGACCCACACGACTTTAAGGTTAGAACACTCAAGTCGTCAATAAAAAATGTCAATCTGTTGGTTTAGCAGAACTACAGGTTATCAATTAACACGTACTGGGACCGCAGGATCCGGTCAGTTAATTCGAGTGACCCTAGTATTTTTGCTAAAATCAACAAGATATTCAGGTAAAAGAACGACAATGACCTTCCGAGTCTGAAACTCTAAAGAACCGAAGAGGACAAATACGTACTCAGAACAGCGCAAATAGATCCAGAAGAAGCCATCTTTGACGATGACTTTTACATAATTGAGGTGGGAGCTGCTTTCCAGCAAGTGTACAAGGTGAATATTAGCATTCCAACCACGACCCGGAAAACAGAGCCCTACTTAATCACTTTTACTTCCGTAATGATATCACACATTGGTGATCTGAGAACTGCGGTTTCAAGCGGTTACACGACGATTCCTTGGCAAATGCCATAATCGCCGAGCAAACGGGACCAAGTCCCTTGTAAGTGGCGAAGGTTGAGCTTCAGCTCATCTTCAATTCAATAAAAAATAAAAAGTCAGCAGGTGTCGATGGTATATCCAACGTTATACTAAGACATTTACCGATGGAAGCAATTGACATTTACACCACACTCTTCAATAATGCACTGAATAATGCATATTATCCAGTACATTGGAAGACCGCTGTGGTTCATCCTCTCCCGAAAAAGGGAAATTACAACTCCAACCCGTCAAATCTTCGGTCGATAAGTCTTCTTCAGAGCATCAGCAAAGTTTTCGAAACAATCATTAATAGGGCTCTGACTAAGTGGGCTGCGGACAACAAAATAATTCCGGATAAACAGTTCGGGTTCAAGCGGGTCATGACACAATTCATGCTGCATCTAAACTCGTTTCTGATATCCAATGGAATAAATCAAAACAACAATGCACAGGTGGTGTTCTGGTTGATTTGGAAAAGGCCTTTGACACCGTATGGTCAAAGGCCTTTACCTAAACTGAGCAGGCTTGGCATAAGCAAGCCAAGTTGTATATGCTTTATGATATGCTTAACGGTAGAAAGTTTGCTGTCAAAAGTGGCAACGTGACTTCTACCACAACATTCTCAATTAAAAATGGTCTTCAACATGGAGCGTTGAATTCGCCGATTCTCTTCAGCATTTACCTCGTGAATTACCTCGGTATCTGGTTAGATCAGTATTTATATTTCGACAGACATATAAATGCTGATCTGACCAGGGCCAGAGGAGCCTTCACTCTGACGAAACGGCTGTTTTTTATTAGTGGGCTTGACCACAGAGTGAAGGTTATTTGCTACATGGCCCTCATACGGCCAATGATCGTTTATGCTTGTCCTGTGTGGTTCAACATTGCCCCTTCCCAGATGGAGAAGTTTCGGGTGTTCGAGCGGCAGTGTTTACGACGCTGTACCGGCTTATATCGAACAGCCGAATCTTCTTATGCGCATTACTATTCCAACGAGGTCCTATACAAGGGGGCTCAAATCAACAGAATTGAAAATTTCGTGATAAAACTCGTTCGAGCTATGTCTTCGACCAACAATTTAATTTTCGGGGCGTTCTATCCGAACGACGAGTATTTGGAAAATGCACGCTTGAACGTCTTCATTCCACCAGAGGCATTCCTCTTTTTAGATAGATGCGGTATGATGCAGGATAGGTTGGCAGTTCCGCTAATCTACCACGTCAGACGACGAACCGTGGATAGGCGACTCCTGTACAATCGGGACGTCATGGCACAAGGCGGAGCAGAGCTCCTTCGGTTCAGTAGGGCTGTGTCCAAACGTTTAGTTAGTTAGTTTTTCATTTCAAATTTTCTAATAAATGCAAAAATAAATAAAATTTAATTGAAGTAAAATAGATCTTAGGGCCGAAAGGCATTAGTAGATAGTGTTTTAGTTTATTAAGAGTGTCCGTATGGGACCATTAAGTTAGTTGTAAGGTATGGATAATTAGGCTAGTTTAATGAATTTTTGTCTAGCTTTAAGATAGGTTTAAGAATAAATTAATAAATATGAATTGAAAACAAAAAAAAAGTGGCGTCCGGAAGTAGATCCAATTGTCGTGGGTTCGATTCTTAGCCAGAGTCAACGAAAAATTTAATTTGCTTTTTTTCACAACAGAGACATTGTTGATTTTATCTGTTGGGAAGAAAAACAAATGAAGGAAAAGAAAGCAGGGGCAGCGGTACCTCATATCACCGCGACAACATGAGGCTTCCAGTCCAAGCCGACTTATTCAACAACAACAAGCAAGAGGAAACGGGAAACACCAAATTCACATTTGGTGCAACGAAAGAGAGTGCTGCTACGCGTAGCGTTATGAGGAAAAGAATGGAGACGAAAAAGACGAAAATAATGACGTCGGATACTGAATGCTCAGTGGCTGATGACGATATTGATTACGTTTCTGAAGAAGGAGAAGGTCTCCGAATAAGAAGAACGAAATCTTGGCAGAGCCATCAACAAAAAAGGCGCTGGACGTGGAAGTGGTCCTCCAAAATGAAGAAGGGCAGATGAGGGCCCTAAAAGCCAAACAGGCCATCATCAGCCAGTTTGAAGAAGCCTTAAGAAACTTAAGGAGGAGATGGAGCCACTATTCAGCCAACTGAGGCTGAAACAAGCAGCTTGCCGCCAAAAAGAAGCATCGGAGCGAGCTCAGCAGAAAAAAAAAAAACAACAACCACAGCAGCAACAGCAAAAGTCCGCAACCATAAGCACAGAGACGGTGCAAAATAAAAAACCGTCATCAACAGTTACGGGCCCAAATGCTGATGGTCCATCGACCTCAGCTCAAACAATGAAGCAGCAACAACAGCAGCAGAAACAGCAGCAATAGAAACAACACCAGCAACAACCACACCCTAAGAAAGAGAAGTTGCCACCAATTAGGACATACCGGGTTGACCTACAGGACCTTAAACAGGTATGTAAGCCGGCCACGAGACAGACTCCACCAACGGTTGCCCCAAAAGACCCCTGTGCCTAAGGCACACAGAGGTGCAGCCAAACATTGTAGCCTTGTTGTTTAGCATTCAAGGTCAACTAACAGGACTTCAAAGTCAGATAAAGGAGCAAGACAAAAGGGTAGATTATCTCTACTCTTTGTTGCCTGGCCTGGTGCAGTTTATACCATAATTAGCGTGCTGTTGGAGACGCGCCTAGCTGTGAATGTAAATTCACTGACTAGGATTGAACGAAGATCCAATATGTTCCAATTGTTGACAGATTATAGTCCCGATGTGTTTATGGCTAGCGAAACTAAGCTAAACCACAAACACAAATTGGCTCATAAAAATTACAATATCGTAAGAAGAGACCGGGCGGTGTCGCTCTCTTTATACGAAAAAACATTAATTATAAAGTCATATACAACAATGAATTGCGAAAGCTCAAGACGCTAGAAGTTTGCGTTGAATGCATCTCTCTCACGCAAGGGAAGCGGATGTATATAATTACGGCTTATGCGGCTGAAGCTCCACAGGTTACTTACTTTGCTTTGGAACTAAAACTGAGCGTGGAAGAAAACTATTTCATCTTGGCCGGTGATTTGAACGCAAAACAAAAAGATTGGGGAAATCAACATAGTAATCCCAGAGGTAACCATCTTTTTAATTTGATGAATCTTTACAGCGTTGAATATGGCGTCAACCTGCTGGCTACCGAAAAACCATTGTATCCAAGAAGCGGCTCTGGTTCTTTTGCTGTACGACAGCAGACTGACCGTAACAGACAAAGTGGGAAATCACCTTCGAAACTGCTTACAGACAGTTGAGTATGACAGTGATCACTACGGACTGGTTACTTTATTGCAGAATCCAAACGAACGCGTGGAGTTGGAGGAATACGTTGAAACGCACTCTTACAATTACCGTAAGATACGTTGGCCTCGTTTCACCAACGCACTAGCGAGAGAACTTCGTTCGAGTGACATAGCCCACCAAACAACAGAAACCTGTCAAATACAGAAATTGACCCACATTAACAACAGGTGGACGGAACAATAAAACGACCGATGAAACGGACAATACCAAAGCGACTAATTACGCACTACTTAGGCACAAGAGTGGCTTACTGACAAGACTCAAAAACTTGTACAGAAGACTTTCAGACCCACACGACTTTAAGGTTAGAACACTCAAGTCGTCAATAATAAATGTCAATCTGTTGATTTAGCAAAACTACAGAGTGACCCTAGTATTTTTCCTAAAATCAACAAGATATTCAGGTAAAAGAACGACAATGACCTTCCGAGTCTAAAACTCTAAAGAACCGAAGAGGACAAATACGTACTCAGAACAGCGCAAATAGATCCAGAAGAAGCCATCTTTGACGATGACTTTTACATAATTGAGGTGGGAGCTGCTTTCCAGCAAGTGTACAAGGTGAATATAAGCATTCCAACCACGACCTGGAAAACAGAGCCCTACTTAATCACTTTTACTTTCGTAATGATATCACACATTGGTGATCTGAGAACTGCGGTTTCATGCGGTTACACGACGATTCCTTGGCAAATGCCATGATCGCCGAGCAAACGGGACCAAGTCCCTTGTAAGTGGCGAAGGTTGAGCTTCAGCTCATCTTCAATTCAATAAAAAATAAAAATTCAGCAGGTGTCGATGGTATATCCAACGTTATACTAAGACATTTACCGATGGAAGCAATTGACATTTACACCACACTCTTCAATAATGCACTGAATAATGCATATTATCCAGTACATTGGAAAACCGCTGTGGTTCATCCTCTCCCGAAAAAGGGAAATTACAACTCCAACCCGTGCAATCTTCGGTCGATAAGTCTTCTTCAGAGCATCAGCAAAGTTTTCGAAACAATCATTAATAGGGCTCTGACAAAGTGGGCTGCGGACAACAAGATAATTCCGGATAAACAGATCGGGTTCAAGTGGGTCATGACACAATTCATGCTGCATCTAAACTCGTTTCTGATATCCAATGGAATAAATCAAAACAACAATGCACAGGTGGTGTTCTGGTTGATTTGGAAAAGGCCTTTGACACCGTATGGTCAAAGGCCTTTACCTAAACTGAGCAGGCTTGGCATAAGCAAGCCATGTTGTATATGCTTTATGATATGCTTAACGGTAGAAAGTTTGCTGTCAAAAGTGGCAACGTGACTTCTACCACAACATTCTCAATTAAAAATGGTCTTCAACATGGAGCGTTGAATTCGCCGATTCTCTTCAGCATTTACCTCGTGAAGTACCTCGGTATCTGGTTAGATCAGTATTTATATTTCGACAGACATATAAATGCTGATCTGACCAGGGCCAGAGGAGCCTTCACTCTGACGAAACGGCTGTTTTTTATTAGTCGGCTTGACCACAGAATGAAGGTTATTTGCTACATGGCCCTCATACGGCCAATGATCGTTTATGCTTGTCCTGTGTGGTTCAACATTGCCCCTTCCCGGATGGAGAAGTTTCGGGTGTTCGAGCGGCAGTGTTTACGACGCTGTACCGGCTTATATCGAACAGCCGAATCTTATTATGTGCATTACTATTCCAACGAGGTCCTATACAAGGGGGCTCAAATCAACAGAATTGACAATTTCGTGATAAAACTCGTTCGAGCTATGTCTTCGACCAACAATTTAATTTTCGGGGCGTTCTATCCGAACGACGAGTATTTGGAAAATGCACGCTTGAACGTCTTCATTCCACCAGAGGCATTCCTCTTTTTAGATAGATGCGGTATGATGCAGGATAGGTTGGCAGTTCCGCTAATCTACCACGTCAGACGACGAACCGTGGATAGGCGACTCCTGTACAATCGGGACGTCATGGCACAAGGCGGAGCAGAGCTCCTTCGGTTCAGTAGGGCTGTGTCCAAACGTTTAGTTAGTTAGTTTTTCATTTCAAATTTTCTAATAAATGCAAAAATAAATAAAATTTAATTGAAGTAAAATAGATCTTAGGGCCGAAAGGCATTAGTAGATAGTGTTTTAGTTTATTAAGAGTGTCCGTATGGGACCATTAAGTTAGTTGTAAGGTATGGATAATTAGGCTAGTTTAATGAATTTTTGTCTAGCTTTAAGATAGGTTTAAGAATGAATTAATAAAAACGAATTAAAAACAAAAAAAAGTGGCGTCCGGAAATAGATCCAATTGTCGTGGGTTCGATTCCTAGCCGGAGTCAACGAAAAATTTAATTGCTTTTTTTCACAACAGAGACATTGTTGATTTAATCTGTTGGGAAGAAAAACAAATGAAGGAAAAGAAAGCAGGGGCAGCGGTTACTCATATCACCGCAACAACATGAGGCTTCCAGTCCAAGCCGACTTATTCAACAACAACATGCAAGAGGAAACGGGAAACACCAAATTCACATTTGGTGCAACGAAAGAGTGCTGCTATGCGTAGCGTTATGAGGAAAAGAATGGAGACGCAAAAGACGAAAATAATGACGTCGGATACTGAATGCTCAGTGGCTGTTGACGATATTGATTACGTTTCTGAAGAAGGAGAAGGTCTCCGAATAAGAAGAACGAGATCTTGACAGAGCCATCAACAAAAAAGGCGCTGGACGTGGAAGTGGTCCTCCAAAATGAAGAAGGGCAGATGAGGGCCCTAAAAGCCAAACAGGCCATCATCAGCCAGTTTGAAGAAGCCTTAAGAAACTTAAGGAGGAGATGGAGCCACTATTCAGCCAACTGAGGCTGAAACAAGCAGCTTGCCGCCAAAAAGAAGCATCGGAGCGAGCTCAGCAGAAAAAAAAAAAACAACAACCACAGCAGCAACAGCAAAAGTCCGCAACCATAAGCACAGAGACGGTGCAAAATAAAAAACCGTCATCAACAGTTACGGGCCTAAATGCTGAGGGCCCATCGACCTCAGCTCAAACAATGAAGCAGCAACAACAGCAGCAGAAACAGCAGCAATAGAAACAACACCAGCAACAACCACACCCTAAGAAAGAGAAGTTGCCACCAATTAGGACATACCGGGTTGACCTACAGGACCTTAAACAGGTATGTAAGCCGGCCACGAGACAGACTCCACCAACGGTTGCCCCAAAAGACCCCTGTGCCTAAGGCACACAGAGGTGCAGCCAAACATTGTAGCCTTGTTGTTTAGCATTCAAGGTCAACTAACAGGACTTCAAAGTCAGATAAAGGAGCAAGACAAAAGGGTAGATTATCTCTACTCTTTGTTGCCTGGCCTGGTGCAATTTATACCATAATTAGCGTGCTGTTGGAGACGCGCCTAGCTGTGAATGTAAATTCACTGACTAGGATTGAACGAAGATCCAATATGTTCCAATTGTTGACAGATTATAGTCCCGATGTGTTTATGGCTAGCGAAACTAAGCTAAACCACAAACACAAATTGGCTCATAAAAATTACAATATCGTAAGAAGAGACCGGGCGGTGTCGCTCTCTTTATACGAAAAAACATTAATTATAAAGTCATATACAACAATGAATTGCGAAAGCTCAAGACGCTAGAAGTTTGCGTTGAATGCATCTCTCTCACGCAAGGGAAGCGGATGTATATAATTACGGCTTATGCGGCTGAAGCTCCACAGGTTACTTACTTTGCTTTGGAACTAAAACTGAGCGTGGAAGAAAACTATTTCATCGTGGCCGGTGATTTGAACGCAAAACATAAAGATTGGGGAAATCAACATAGTAATCCCAGAGGTAACCATCTTTTTAATTTGATGAATCTTTACAGCGTTGAATATGGCGTCAACCTGCTGGCTACCGAAAAACCATTGTATCCAAGAAGCGGCTCCTTTCTGGTTCTTTTGCTGTACGACAGCAGACTGACAGTAACAGACAAAGTGGGCAATCACCTTCGAAACTGCTTACAGACAGTTGAGTACGACAGTGATCACTACGGACTGGTTACTTTATTGCAGAATCCAAACGAATGCGTGGAGTTGGAGGAATACGTTGAAACGCACTCTTACAATTACCGTAAGATACGTTGGCCTCGTTTCACCAACGCACTAGCGAGAGAACTTCGTTCGAGTGACATAGCCCACCAAACAACAGAAACCTGTCAAATACAGAAATTGACCCAACAATAAAACTACGATGAAACGGACAATACCAAAGCGACTAATTACGCACTACTTAGGCACAAGAGTGGCTTACTGGCAAGACTCAAAAACTTGTACAGAAGACTTTCAGACCCACACGACTTTAAGGTTAGAACACTCAAGTCGTCAATAATAAATGTCAATCTGTTGATTTAGCAGAACTACAGGTTATCAATTAACACGTACTGGGACCGCAGGATCCGGTCAGTTAATTCGAGTGACCCTAGTATTTTTGCTAAAATCAACAAGATATTCAGGTAAAAGAACGACAATGACCTTCCGAGTCTGAAACTCTAAAGAACCGAAGGGGACAAATACGTACTCAGAACAGCGCAAATAGATCCAGAAGAAGCCATCTTTGACGATGACTTTTACATAATTGAGGTGGGAGCTGCTTTCCAGCAAGTGTACAAGGTGAATATTAGCATTCCAACCACGACCTGGAAAACAGAGCCCTACTTAATCACTTTTACTTTCGTAATGATATCACACATTGGTGATCTGAGAACTGCGGTTTCATGCGGTTACACGACGATTCCTTGGCAAATGCCATGATCGCCGAGCAAACGGGACCAAGTCCCTTGTAAGTGGCGAAGGTTGAGCTTCAGCTCATCTTCAATTCAATAAAAAATAAAAATTCAGCAGGTGTCGATGGTATATCCAACGTTATACTAAGACATTTACCGATGGAAGCAATTGACATTTACACCACACTCTTCAATAATGCACTGAATAATGCATATTATCCAGTACATTGGAAAACCGCTGTGGTTCATCCTCTCCCGAAAAAGGGAAATTACAACTCCAACCCGTCAAATCTTCGGTCGATAAGTCTTCTTCAGAGCATCAGCAAAGTTTTCGAAACAATCATTAATAGGGCTCTGACTAAGTGGGCTGCGGACAACAAAATAATTCCGGATAAACAGTTCGGGTTCAAGCGGGTCATGACACAATTCATGCTGCATCTAAACTCGTTTCTGATATCCAATGGAATAAATCAAAACAACAATGCACAGGTGGTGTTCTGGTTGATTTGGAAAAGGCTTTTTACACCGTATGGGTAGAGAGTCTTTACATAAACTGAGCAGGCTTGGCATAAGCAAGCCATGTTGTATATGCTTTATGATATGCTTAACGGTAGAAAGTTTGCTGTCAAAAGTGGCAACGTGACTTCTACCACAACATTCTCAATTAAAAATGGTCTTCAACATGGAGCGTTGAATTCGCCGATTCTCTTCAGCATTTACCTCGTGAAGTACCTCGGTACCTGGTTAGATCAGTATTTATATTTCGACAGACATATAAATGCTGATTGGAACTTTCCTAAGTGCTTCACGGAGCTCAGAAAGTCTCAATTTTTAAAACAAAAGTACTTTTCACTTATAACACATATAACAGATTTGTAATGGTAAGCATCGAATCTCATAGTTCAATTTCAGACTCGACAGTATTTTCCTCTTGGAAAGCACTGGTTAAATAACTCAATCAAGTGTACATAAGTACCAGCGAATGCTCTACCGAACACAACTGTGCCTCAAACATATATACTTGTTGGCTTTAAGATATACAGCAGCTGGTTTATAATTATGAACATGTTATTCAGTATTCACCTTCTATAAAAAAATAAATTTGTAGGTAGAAATTAATTACGTTTTTATTTTCAGATATTCTAGGGCTGGAAAAATAGTAGAGAACACATTCGGAATCATTCCCATACTTGGATAAGTTTGTTAAAACACGTTGAGGTTCAACCATCAGTTGCACTATTTTCTGCTATCCAAAGTGACGGATCACGAGCATTACGACTTGCCAATTGTTGATCACGAAATAAAAATGGAACAACCAGTTTCAAATGCTGTTAAAATAAGAGACACATTTGTTGGATGGGTAATAAAGGAAACGTAGATTTTAAATAAAATACAGTTTTCTAAAAATGATAAATATAAGCCTCATTAAAATAATAAAAAGGAAATAAAATATCATGTTGTTTTTATATCTTACAGCTAGTAACATAAACAACATTTTTTTCTACGTCTAACTTACATTAACTACCAGCCCTTGCCAAAGTAGTTGCAAAAGTTATACTGGAACGCATCAAAGAACATATTGAGGCCACACTCGATGCCGAATAAGCAGGATTCTGCGCTGGATCCGTTATTGTGACACCATCGAACAGAAGAATCGAATTCATTTTTTTACCCTTCACAATTTTCAGAAAGTAGTAAGCTTATAGCAAGCGTCAAACTACGATCAGAGGCTCATCATAAGTGCACGTGTTAGTTGTAAGTAAAAAAAATAATACAATCATAGCCTGACACACGCATGAAATACAAAACATATTTAACTTTTGACTATTACAGAACAAACAAAATGAGAACTTTTACGATAGTGGAGTCCTGTTTATAAACAATGATTTTAAACCCTTCTTATTTTAATTAAAATCTATCGATGAACAGTTTAATTTATACAAAATGCTCATTCGGCTTGAAGCTTCATTCTTCCCATAGTTAGTTCTATGGAAGTCAATAAGTATATAGTCAAATGTACGCAGGTGATGAGTTCGGCGTCGGTAATTCAAATGTACACAATAAAGGTAATAAGGTGCATCAATTTTACCATAAATGAGTTGATGAAAAAATACTTAGTCATTATTAACATGCCTTTGACGGAGAGATTGCATTTCAAGAGGTAGAATACGATGTTCATAGGGAGGCGGATCATAAGGATCATCCCAAGGAAGACCCTTTAGGGCAAAGCGAATGAAATTATGTTGAATTGATTCAATACGATTTTTATGAATTGCCCATACCTGCGAAGCATATTCAGGATAAAGCCTAGTACATACTTCCTCGTGAAGTGAACGTTCGCCAGTGGAGAAAGTGAACTTTTGACATTGCTCACTGGTACACACTTGTGAGTACACGTTGTGAACATTTGACTTCAGCTTCACCAACAGTTCCCGTACATTTTGCACGTGAATTGCCCGTGAACGAAAACTCTCCACTTTGTTCTCCACTCAGCTTCACGAGCAAGTTCACGGGTGAACCAAAAACTGAAATTTGTATGGGTTCACGAGATGGTTCACAAGTATGTACTATGCTTAAGGACGAACATGACGATTGCACAAAGAAAGAGTAACATAGGGATCATTTGACCTTTGACCAGCGTTTTATAAAACCAAGCATAGAACTTGCCTTTTTAACAATAAAACTAATGTCAGCTGTTAACTCTAAAGCCTAGTACATACTTGTGAACCATCTCGTGAACCCATACAAATTTCAGTTTTTGGTTCACCCGTGAACTTGCTCGTGAAGCTGAGTGGAGAACAAAGTGGAGAGTTTTCGTTCACGGGCAATTCACGTGCAAAATGTACGGGAACTGTTGGTGAAGCTTTGACATTTGGTTTTTGTCTTCATTAGAGTGTTTTTGAAACGTCAAATGTTCACAACGTGTACTCACAAGTGTGTACCAGTGAGCAATGTCAAAAGTTCACTTTCTCCACTGGTATGTACAAGGCTTAAAGCCTAGTACATACTTCCTCGTGAAGTGAACGTTCGCCAGTGGAGAAAGTGAACTTTTGACATTGCTCACTGGTACACACTTGTGAGTACACGTTGTGAACATGAACAAACCAAATGTCAAAGCTTCACCAACAGTTCCCGTACATTTTGCACGTGAATTGCCCGTGAACGAAAACTCTCCACTTTGTTCTCCACTCAGCTTCACCAGCAAGTTCACGGGTGAACCAAAAACTGAAATTTGTATGGGTTCACGAGATGGTTCACAAGTATGTACTAGGCTTAAGTTGGAACAGAAATGCACAACTAAATCTTTAAATGTGTAGACACGACAGAGTTTTTGCTGTGATATACAGTAGTCAAATACGTTACTGATTAGTTTTGTTAGTAAAAGTTATCGTCTGGCATTTTTTAAAGGGTTAAGTGAAAAACTATGTCGGCTTGTAAAAGAATACGATCATAGGTGGACTTTATTATTTTGAAAATCTTCATATCGTCAGCAAAAATGAGAAGTTCACTTGACTTGACATGACGATACATCGTTAACAGACAGGATGAACAAAAAAAGGGCCATGATGGCTTCCCTGGGGAACACCAGATTGAGCAACAACAGTTTCGGAATGACAATTTCTAAATTTTACTTCATAGGATCTGTTTTCAAGGTATGGTTTGATCCAAGTTAAGAAAAATAGTGGAAAACCAAGAGCCTTAAGTTTAAATCAAATAATACCGTGGCTAAATTGGCCAAAAGCTTTAGAAAAGTCAGTGTATACACAGTTAACTTCGTAACCTTGTTCAAAAGCGTTTGAACATATGTTTGAGAATGTGAGGAGATTTGAAACGGTTGATCTTTTTTTTTTACAAAACCATGTTGCAGTTCGTAAATGAGATTCTTACCAAAAAAATGCTACACTTTCACAAAAAACTTTTCCAAACAATTTAGAAATGCAATAAAGCTTGTATGGGCCTGTAGTTGCTTATATCCCCCTTGTTGCCTTTCTTAAAAATTGGTGTTAGAAATAAATTGTTCTAAATACTGGGAAATTTGCCTGTTTTTAGAGAAAGTTTGAATGAGAACGTAAGGGGTTCCACTAAAGCATTATTACACTTTTTTAATACTATCGGGGGGAATACCATCGGCACCTGATCTGATTTTTCGTTGAGTTTACAAGGTTCCAAAACTTGTTACGATTCTCTTAACATAGCTCGCATATACAACAATTAGAAAAATATTTAAATCGAATAAAGAGTTCAACATAAAAAGAGAAGTTGATTGGACACAGAGTTTAGAGATACGTTTTCCATGTCTTATATCTTTGTTACGCAATAAACGCCATTCTTTCGTGTACGAAGGCTAAAGTTTGTATTTCGTGACTGCTTCGCATTTTGTATTATCCTTGTGGCCGATTCCAGAGACCTAACGTAAACAACAGTTGCAGTGTCATCAGCAAAAGCAAATGAGATACTTAATTTAAAAACACGAAGAAGTTCGTTGGTATTAAGGATGAGCATAAGTAGTACCAAATAAGATCCTTGTGGAGCTCCATATTCAAAATTATTTTCGGTTGTGAAGATAGTCTGACTTCCAATGAGCCAATCTTCCTCAAATCCCTATTCTTGCTTACGCTTCCAACTGTTTCGAATGGAGAAGTGTATCACAAGCTTTGTTGAAATTAATAAACAGCATAAGTACGTTATGTCCTTTATTTATCATGGCCACCAAAAATGTCGGTAATTTCTTCACATGAGCTCTGTAGCGGTCGCCTAAATGCTTGGCATTGGTATAAGCGAGCAACTATATTTACTGATTTCCGAACGCATAATAAAAATATTATTAGGCAGCTTTTTTTTAGACTTTCGTCCACTAAACAAAAGGTTTCATTGACATACTAAACATGGACTGCTAGTAGCTAACTTCACGATGGTTCCACTTTTAACGGACAAAACTAGCGCAAAGAGGGCTATGCGGAAACATTGTGATTAACATTTAATACTCACAGTCACAGCGCACAGCCTGCTCAAAAATTTTCAATAACATACAAAAAAAACATGGCATCGTTTGTTTTCAACAAATTATACTAGATGTCAATACTTTCTATGTCAGAAAAAGCTTAACTCAACTAAATACAAACAGATGTCACTAAATATTGCATAACTTTTTTGACATTGTGTCTGAAATTTTTTATGAAAAAATTACACCACTAGCAGTCCACGTATAGTATGTCAATGGATATTTTATTTCGTTGAGCGAACTAGATCAAATGAATTAGTCCAAACCGTTGTTTTGGTCTTTCTTTTTACCTTTTGACCATCATCGTGGAGAACGCATCGGCAATCTCCCAACGTCTTTTGATAAATTACAAAAAAAAGAAAAATCGAAAAACTTAAAAACTTTGTAAAAAATTAAAGAAATGAACTTATACTGAATAAAAAAAAAAGATAAAACTAAAAACAGAAAACAGAAGGGAATAAACTTAAAACGAAAAAAAAAAACTAAAAACAGACATAGAAAGAGCCAAGTTGCCGCCGTCAATTGGCCATCGATTGGCCTGTCCATCGGCACATCAAGTGGCCCAGCAATTTTGTGACCTGCAACAAAAGTGGACCCCAACCTTAATCGCCCCCAACATCCACCAGTGCACAACGCTGCACATTTTGCTGCGCAATTTGTGTACCAGAACGTGTTGGAAGTGACTACCGTCCATCATTGCATGGATTTCCACCTATTTGTGTGCAATTTTTGCTAAGTCAGGTGTCGGAAGCGACACAAATCAGCGCACAATCTTGCACGTTTTAGTGCGCAAACAGCATTTGGTGCGCATGATATGAGTCCGTCGGCAGTGGAAGAGGTTCAGCATGGAGGGTTTTTTTTTTCTTTTTTTTTGGTATTTAATAATCTAAAGTAATCTTAAAAAAAAAGAGAAAAGCGAAATGAAAATATTCAATTAGTTCCTATTTAAATTAATAAAATTGTAAAAGCGCAAATCCGATATATTGGTGAAGTTTTTTTTATTCGGTTCAATTCGCGTAGTGCATATTTCGGTTCGGTTGGTAGAATAATATCCCTTAGAAAATGAGAAAAGAAAAAAAAGGTCCTTAATTAAGAAAGTTTCCATCCAATTCAAACATTTTTTTTTACCTGGAAATAAAAGAAAAATTAGTTAACAAAAACTAAATTGACGTGAATTGAAAAGTTCTTGATTAACCTGAAAAAAATAATATTAATGTGCCTGAAAAGAAAAACTATTCAACTACACTGAAAAAAAAAGTATTAGATCTGAAAAAAAAGAAATTAATAATAATATACATATTTAAATAATAATAGTAGTTGAGAAATAATAATCAGCGAAACTTTATCCTAAATTTTAGTACAAACAGCAGGATTCTTGGTGCGCACGGACTACCTGAAAACTGTAAGTAATTGATTATAAATATTGTTGCGAGGCAAGAGGAGGTGTGGAGGTGGGTGAAGTGGAAGGGTAGGATAAGGATGAGGTAGGAAAAAGAGATAGGAAGAGTTGGAATAGGTTAGGTGGGATTGTTGAGATCCGGGGGACGCGGCCTGCTTGCGGTGCACGGCGTCAGCTCGTCGGACGGGGGGGGGATCTTGCCCCCGAAACTCAACCTCGCCTGCAGACAAAAACATATATCAGGCCAAGGAATGAGGAAAAGGAAGGAAACATAAACGGACGGACTATTGGCACATCAGGGCACTGCGGATGTTAGTGCAGTGAGGCCATTACCCACCCTACCTTTAGGTATCCGCGGCCAGTTTTGGATACCCCCAAGATTGTTGGTCGTTGATCGGGTTCAGGTCATCTTAACTCCACGTCTACTCCGCTACCCTTGACACCCCTAAAAAAAAAGACTCAAGCACTCATCGTTTCGCTTGGGCGAAACATAAAAAAACTTTTCTTTTCTATTTCCGGCGTTTCTGTCGGAAGTTTAATTTAAACAAAATAAATTCACAAAATAAATTAACAAAAAAATTAACATAAAAAAAAACAAGAAAAAGAAACTGGTAACAAAAAAAAAGCCAGGTTGGTAGTTCCACGACTTTATTTGTTTCTACCTTTGCGTAGAAGTACCCTTTTGTGGTATATTCTATTTTTATTAAGCGAAAACGTTTATCGGAGCCCTAATTCCCTACCCCTAAAGAGCTCTGTGGAGGTATCTTTTAGGACCGTATACAACAAAAACTTACGGGACCGAACACGAAACTTACACCAACCGTTTCTTTTCGCACCTCACAATAAAAAAAAGATACAAAAAAGATTATGGAATTAAACAAAAAATAATTAACTTCCACGCCGATGAATTACTTAAAGAATTAATTTGTTAAATTTCGAAAAAAAACTTAAACATAGGACAATCACAAACACAAAAAGATCCACCGGTTAGGTACTTAGAAATATATGATATGGAGATGTACGTCTATGTTGTGGGCCAAATTTACTTTCTTTATAGTTCCTTTTTCATAATTTATAAATTGATTGTTTTGTTTTCTTCTCAATTTGGTTCCCGTCTAAATTTCCTTTTCGTTCAAGTTATTTTTGTTTTTTATTTCCTTTAATTTCAAATTTTTCTTCTTTGGGTTTTAGTTTTTAAATTTTATTTAATTTCAAATTTGTGTTCAATTTTTAATTTTGTTCACTTTCAAGATTTTTTTGAATTTTATCCAATTTCAAAATTTGTTTGAATTTTTATTAAATTTCAAATTTTTTTGTTTTTTTTTTTTTGGGCGGCGGCCCCGCTCTCCATAATTTAATTCGGGCCGAGAATCAAACTTTACTTGTTGTTTGCTGAGTTCCTTTATCCAAAATTGTTGGCACCAATTAACATTCCACTTATTACACTTTCTTAAATAGCTTTTCTTTCTTTTTAATCCACTGTGTGGTAGATGGCCGGTGTTTGTGGGATGATAATTTCAGCCCTCCCAAAATTAACGCCAATTTTATAGATTTTTTTGTTGATATACCCATATTGGTATTTAATTTTGATTGGATTTTCACTTATCTAAATTTGATTGTTATAAATATTGTTTTGTGATTACTAGATTTAGTATTCAAAAATCCGGATTAAACTAATTAACTGAATTCGAAATCGAATATGATCTTAAATTGTTCTCAAAAATCAACTATGATCATATATCTTTCAAAAATGCATACGTTTTCTTGAACCTTCTGGATTTATGTTGAAAAATTAAATGTTTTGTGGATTTCTTTTTGAATATTAAGAGAAGGACATTGATGTTCTAATTTATCCCTTAATGGGCGACGCGACGTAGGTAAGCGAAGTTAAAAGTGTAGAAAAAAAGTATATTTAAAATCGAGATAGGGGTCGTCAATAACTTCCGGCTTTTCGACGACCTAGGAGCCCTGACATTCTGTGATAGGGTGGGTACAGCCTGGGTCACTACAACCGACCCATCTTTGTGTCTCGTGTATCACTTTGCTTTTCCCTTACTAATAAATCAGTCCTTAAACTGATTTAGTCCTCACTTTAGGTACGCTTACCACAAAACATTACAATATGGTTGGATCTCTCTCTCTTTTGCCTTCCCTCTTCCTTATACCCATAGAAGAAATATATTATCCCCCTTGAGTGGAGTCGGGCCGGTCTCTTCTTACGATATTGTTATTTTTATGAGTCAATTTGTGTTTATGGTTTAGCTTAGTTTCGTTAGCCATAAACATATCGGGACTGTAGTCTTTCAACAATTGGAACATATTGGCTCTTTGTTCAATCCTAATCAGTGAATTTACATTCACAGCTAGGACTTTAAGGCGCGTCTCCGGCAGCGCTCCCATTATGATCTAAATTGCGCCAGGCCAGGCAACAAAGAGTAGAGATGATCTACGCTTTTGCCTTGCTCCTTTATCTGACTTTGCAGTCCTGTTAGTTGACCTTGAATGCTCAACAACAAGGCTACAATGTCAGGCTGCACCTCTGGTGCCTTAGGCACAGGGGTCTTTGGGGCAACCGTTGGTGGAGCCTGTCTCGTGTTCCCATTCCCTGACACCATTTGGGCGTAGGAAAATTTGGGATCTACGAATTTTTGTATTGGAGCCTGTCGAACTGTTCGACTTTTTTCGGCTTTTTGGCTGGCCTGTTTCTGTTTCATTTGTTGGACCTTAGGGCAACCCCTATAGTTAGCCGGGTGCCCTTGGTTTCCACAAACGACACACTTGAGCAAGGTCAAATCCTCAACCCGCTCATTCCCCAGCTTGCATTCGCCTTCGATGTGGGTTTCTCCGCACCTGACACAGCGCAACTGCATATTGCAGTTGGCATTGGCATGGCCAAACCTCTGGCACTTCGTACATTGTAGAATGTCGTCGTGTCTTTTTAATGTCTCCCAGCGTACAGAATGATTGTCGAGAGATGTGATTCTCTTCACACTATCAAAACTGCTTTGGGGCGATAATGTTACGAAGAACATTGGCAGCCTATAACCCCCTCGTCTGGACTTCACCGTAGTGAAAAGCTTGACCCCGATAAAATCGAGATCGTCAATGGCTTTTTGTCGGAGCTCAGCTAACAGCTCCTCTGGTTCCTTGCAGGAACTTAAGCCCTTCAGAAGGACCGTCTTAAATTTCTCACATTTGGGCGTGTAGCTGAAGAACTCAACTGTGGCCTCCTTTAGTAACTCTTTCACTAGCTTGTATTCGGCCAGTGAGAAGCACTGCACCGAATACCGCTTTACTTTTTCGTTCAAAATATTTAGTAAAAATATCCCTTAGTGGCCGACTTACATACCTGTTTCAAGTCCTGCAGGTCAACCTGATAGGTCCTAATTGGTGGCACCTTCTCCTTCTTCAGCTGTGGTTGTTTCTGGTGTTGCTGCTGCTGCTGCTGTTGCTGCTGTTTTTGCTGCTGCTGTGTCTGCTGCTGCTGTTGTTGTTGTTGCTGCTGTTTGGCCTTAGCCGAAGTCGATGGGCCCTCAGCAATCGGACCTGTCACTGCTGCTGGCTTCTTTTTATTTTGCTCCATTCCTGTGTTTCTGGGAGCGGGCTTGGGTTGTGGTTGTTTTTGCTGCTGGTGTATTTGTTGCAGTTGCAGTTGCGCTGCCACTTGCTGCCGGCGCGCTTCTTGCTTAAGCTTTAGTTGGCTGAGGATTGGCTCCATTTCCTGCTTTAGTTTTTTCAGGCTGTCTTCAAATTTATTGATGGCGGCCTGTTTAGTTTGCAGTGCCTCCATCAGTTGCTTTTCTTCTTGGAGGATTTGGTCCACCTCCACCTCCACCTCCATCGATTTATTTGTTGACGGTTCTGGCTCCGATAGGATCTTGTTCCTATATTTCGGAGACCTAAACTGCCCTTCTCCACCCTCTGAGACGTAATCCTGGCTCCCAGAGTCGTCACTCTTCGTTTTTTCTTCCATCTTTTTTATTTGCGTTCCGCTTGACTGGATAAGTTCGTTTTACCAAATTGGGAGATTGCCTTTTTCTCTTAACTATTGCCCACTGGTCAGTTGAATGGTCCGATTGTGTTTCGGTGATTTTTTTACCGCTGCTTGCACCACAGTAACATCACCTGATGTATTGACAGAGGTATCTTTCGATACCCCTGCTTTCCTCTCCCTCTCCATTTGCTTTTTTCCCAATCAATAAAATGTACGATTTCACGATTGTGAAAAAAGCTTCAATATTTTTTGTGCGCTCCGCCCGGGATTCGAACCCACGACCCTTGGAGTTGTGTTCGGACGCCACTTTTTTTTTTTTTTTAAATTCATTTTTATTTAATTCAATCTTAAACCTATCTTAAAGCTAGACAAAAATTCATAAAACTAGCCTAATTATCCATAACTTACAACTAACTTAATGGTCCCATACGGACACTCTAAGCTAAACTATAACACTAATTACTGATGCCCTTCGGCCTTAAGATCTATTTTACTTCAATTTAAATTTTATTTGTTTTGTTTTTATTAGAAAATTTTGAAAAAACTAATATCAATAACCTTTTTTATTTATTTTTACTTACAAACTACTTAAAATAAGGTCCTTAAATAAAACTTAAAAACTAACTTAAACTACCTATTCTACCTATAAACTACTTAAAACTAGAACAACCACAGCAGCAAATCTAACTTTCTAACATTTTTGTTTTTCATATTTCGTTGTCTTTTTTTTTTTTTTTATTTTTATTTATCTTTTTTAATGTTTTTTAATGTTTTTTTTTTTTAATTTTTTTTTTTTTTTTTTTTATTTTTTTTTTTTCGTGCCACCATGCCTATTGTACTTAAAACTAAACCCTTAACATAAAACAAGTATGTAAGCCGGCCAAGGCTTAAAACTCCATCCCGACTACCCAATATCAAGTGCCGATTGAAGCCACCAAAACTGGTTCTCCTGCTTCACCCTATCAGTTCGTTCCCGTTCGGACACAGCCCTACTGAACCGAAGGAGCTCTGCTCCGCCTTGTGCCATGACGTCCTGATTGTACAGGAGTCGCCTATCCACGGTTCTTCGTCTGACGTGGTAGATTAACGGAACTGCCAATCTATCCTGTATCAGACCGCATCTATCTAAAAAGAGGAATGCCTCTGGGGGAATGAAGCCGCTCAAGCGTGCATTCTCAAAATACTCGCCGTTCGGATAGATAGAAAATTAAATTGCTGGTCGAAGACATAGCTCTTGCAATGTGACCTCGAACGAGTTTTATCACGAAATTGTCAATTCTGTTGATTCGAGCCCCGTTGTATAGGACCTCGTTGGAATAGTAATGCACATAAGAAGATTCGGCTGTTCGATATAAGCCGGTACAGCGTCGTAAACACTGCCGCTCGAACACCCGAAACTTCTCCATCTGGGAAGGGGCAACGTTGAACCACACAGGACAACCATAAACGATCATTGGCCGTATGAGGGCCATGTAGCAAATTACTTTCACTCTGGGGTCAAGCCGACTGCTAAAAAACAGCCGTTTCGTCAGAGCAAAGGCTCCTCTGGCCCTGGTCAGAGCAGCATTTATATGTCTGTCGCAATATAAATACTGATCTAACCAGATACCAAGGTACTTCACTACACTTTTGCTCGCTAAAGCTGCCCATGAAGATCAACGATGACCATCTTGCGCCAATTCTTGCACGTATCCCTCGTGGCCCTAGCCAACGGAGTCCGGAACAGAATTGTCTCCGACTTCTGGACATTTATTTTCACGCTGCAAGAGAATTCTAATAACCTCAACCTTTCGGGCCGTTCTGTACGCAATTAGATCGTCGGCGTACGCAATTGCCTTTGTAAGACTACCTATCAGATCGCTGGTGTAAATGTTGAAGAGAATCGGCGAATTCACCGCTCCCTGTTGAAGACCATTTTTAATTGAGAATGTTGTGGTAGAAGTTACATTGCCACTTTTGACAACAAACTTTCTACCGTTAAGCATATCATAAAGTATATACAACAATGGCTTGCTAATGCCAAACCTGCTTAATTTTAGGTAAAGACCCTCTAACCATACGTTGTCAAAGGCCTTTTCCAAATCAACCAGGACAGCACCTGTGCATAGTTGTTTTGATTTATTCCATTGGATATCAGAAACGAGTTTAGACGCAGCATGAATTGTGTCATGACCCGCCTTGAACCCGAACTGTTTATCCGGAATTATTTTGTTGTCCGCAGCCCACTTAGTCAGAGCCCTATTAATGATCTTTTCGAAAACTTTGCTGATGCTCGGAAGAAGACTTATCGACCGAAGATTTGACGGGTTGGAGTTGTCCTTTCCCTTTTTCGGGAGAGGATGAACCACAGCGGTCTTCCAATGCACTTTTTCCTTCGGATCTTCAATTATGTAAAAGTCATCGTCAAAGATGGCTTCTTCTGGATCTATTTGCGCAGTCATGAGTACGTCTCTGTTCTCTTCAATTCTTTGGAGTTTAAGACACGGAAGGTCATTATCGTTTTTCTTCCTGAATATCTTGTTGATTTTGGGGAACATACTAGGGTCACTCGAATTAACTGACCGGATCTTGCGGTCCCAGTACTTGTTAATTGATAACCTGTAGTTCTCCTTCATCAACAGATTGACATTTTTTATTGACGATTTCAGTGTCCTAACCTCCAAGTCGCGTGGGTCTGTAAGTCGTCTGTACAAGTTTTTGAGTCTTGTCAGTAAGCCACTTTTGTGCCTACGTAGTGCGTCAATAGTCGCGTTTCTGTAAGCGTCCATTTGGTCCCGTTCTTTGTAGTTTGGAATTGTCCTTTCCATTGTTCGTTTTATTGTTTCGTCCATCTGTTGTAAATGTTGGTCAATTTCTGTATTTGTCAGGTTTCTGTTGTTTGGTGGGGCTATGTCACTCGAACGAAGTTCTCTCGCTAAGGCGTTGGTGAAATGAGGCCAACGCATCTTACTGTAATTGTAAGAATGCGTTGCAACGTATTCCTCCAACTCCACGCGTTCGTTCGGAATCTGCATTACAACAGCCAGTCCGCAGTGATCACTGTCGTACTCGACTGTCTGTAAGCAGTTTCAAGAATGATTACCCACTTTGTCTGTTACGGTCAGTCTAGTGTCGTACAGCAAAAGATCTAGAAAGGAGCCACTTCTTGGATACGATGGCTTTTCGGTAGCCAGCAGGTCGACGCCATATTCAACGCTGTAAAGATTCATCAAATTAAAAAGATGATTACCTCTCGGATTACTATGTTGATTTCCCCAATCTTCATGTTTTGCGTTCAAATCACCGGCCAAGATGAAATAGTTTTCTTCCAAGCTCAGTTTAAGTTCCCTAAAAACAATTTCGAGTTCTGATGCAAAGTAAGTGACCTGCGGAGCTCCAGCCGCATAAGCCGCAATCATATACATCCGCTTCCCTTGAGAGAGAGAGATGCATACAACGCAAACTTCTAGCGTCTTGAGCTTTCGCAATTCACTGTTGTATATGACTTTATAATTAATGCCTTTTCGTATAAAGAGAGCGACACCGCCCCCTTCAGTGGAATCGGGCCGGTCTCTTCTTACGATATTGTAATTTTTATGAGTCAATTTGTGTTTGTGGTTTAGCTTAGTTTCGCTAGCCATAAACACATCGGGACTGTAGTCTTTCAACAATTGGAACATATTGGCTCTTCGTTCAATCCTAATCAGTGAATTTACATTCACAGCTAGGACTTTTAGGCGCGTCTCCGGCAGCGCGCCCATTATTGTCTAAATTGCGCCAGGCCAGGCAACAAAGAGTAGAGATGATCTACCCTTTTGCCTTGCTCCTTTATCTGACTTTGCAGTCCTGTTAGTTGACCTTGAATGCTCAACAACAAGGCTACAATGTCAGGCTGCACCTCTGGTGCCTTAAGCACAGGGGCCTTTGGGGCAACCGTTGGTGGAGCCTGTCTCGTGTTCCCATTCCCTGACACCATTTGGGCGTAGGAAAATTTAGGATCTACGAATTTTTGTGTTGAAGCCTGTCGACTTTTTTCGGCTTTTTGACTGGCCTGTTTCTGTTTCATTTGTTGGACCTTAGGGCAACCCCTATAGTTAGCGGGGTGCCCTTGGTTTCCACAAAGGACACACTTGAGCAGGGTCAAATCCTCAACCCGCTCATTCCCCAGCTTGCATTCTCCTTCTTTGTGGGTTTATCCGCACCTCACACAACGCAACTGCATATTGCAGTTGGCATTGGCATGGCCAAACCTCTGGCACTTCGTACATTGTAGAATGTCGTCGTGCCTTTTTAATGTCTCCCAGCGTAATTTGTTCTGACGCCACCTCCACTTGGCTACCGATTAGTTGTTGAAAATGTGGCTTACTGCCTTCTTAAAAGGAAAACCCTACAAATGCACTTTTTAATTTAAAATTAACTATTAATCACTTGTAAAAACTTGCTATCGCTTTGGAAGTCAAAGATCGACTAAAGTCCAACGCAGTAACCATCATGCCACGGGAGATTAAAAAGTCATAAAACGTAGATTTACTAAGAACTTAAGTCGTTTTGCTTTCATATAATTGTAATAATTCAAATGATGTAAACGTTAATCTGTACATGAATTAATCAACAAAATTTACAAAAATTCAAGCAAGTTCTCGAGTACACCTTTACCGCTATCCTCTTCTATTTGTAATTATTCAATGGAAATATGAACAGATAAGCAGTCTATTACTAGCGACCGATCTTTCTAAAGGTTTAACCACTTTTTGTATGTAGGTAGTTATTTTGTGAAACTTAAATCAGTTGGCATAACTAACTTACTTAAGGTGGCGCAAGGTGTAAAATAGTGCCTCACCCAACAAACATCTCCATCTAGCTCGGTCCCTAGCTAGAATGATGTCTCTAGCTTCGCGCTCCAAATTGGGTGAGGTCACCTTCCGCTTGTGCGCACCACCTGATCCGCGGTCTTCTTCTACTGCGCTGTCCTGTGGGTGTGGATTCGAAGACTTTCTGGGCCTGAGCATTGGTTTCCATGCGCTCTACGTGACCCAGCAATTTTAGTCGTTGGACTTTCTGGCTAAGTCTACGTCGCTGTACAGCCCGTACAGCTCGTCGTTCCATCTTCTCCTCCACTCTCCTTCGATGCATACGGGACCGTAGATCACACAAAGAACTTTTCTCTCGAACCGACTCAATGTGCTTTCATCCACTTTTGTCATGGTCCATGCTTCTGCACCGTATAGCAGGACGCGGATAATAAGGGTCTTATATATCAACACTTTGGTCCCTCGAGAGAGGACTTTGCCGCTCAATTGCTTTCTTAGTCCAAAGAAACAGCGGTTAGCAAGAGTTATTCTGCGTTTGATCTCAGCGCTGGTGTTGTTTTCTGCGTTTACAGCCTAGGTAGACGAAGTCCTTGACTACCTCAAAGTTACGTCTGGGACTCCAATGGTGACGTTCTGACCAAGACGTCGGTGTTGTATGTCCTTTCTTGACGACAGCATGTACTTTGCTTTGCCCTCATTAATTGTTAAAACCATTTGTGCCGCCTCTGCCTCAATACTCACTAAAGCCCCATTGACATCACACTGAGTTCTGCAGATTATGTCAATGTCATCAGCATATGCAAGTAATTGGAGAGACTTTTGAAAGATAGTGCCTCTAGTGTTGACGTGTGAGCTCTGCACTATTCTTTCAAGCACGATGTTAAAAAAATCACATGACAGCGCATCACCTTGTCTAAAACCTTTTTTGACATCGAAAGGTTCTGTTAAGTTGTTTCCAACCTTTATGGAGGAGTGTGAATTCTCCGTGGTCATCCTGCACAAACGGACGAGTTTGGCAGGGATGCCAAAACTAGACATGGCTCTATACAGCTCATCCCTGTAGATGCTGTCATATGCGGCCTTGAAATCGATGAAAATATGGTGGGTGTCAATTTGGTGTATTTGGGTTTTTTCCAGGATCTGCCGTAATGTGAATATTTGATCAACTGTGGACTTTCCTGGACTAAAACCACTCTGATAAGGACCTATCAGGTTGTTGACGATGGGCTTAAGACGTTCACATATTACGGCAGAGAAGATTTTATAGGCGATGTTAAGTAGACTGATTCCTCTATAGTTGGTGCAGTTTAGAGGGTCTCCTTTTTTCAGGATCGGGCAAACAATACTGAGGTTCCATTCATCGGGCATGCTTTCTTCCGACCATATCTTACAGATAAGTTGGTGCATGCTCCTAACCAACTTATCTCCAGCTGCTTTGAAGAGCTCGGCATTTAAGCCATCCGCTCCAGAGGCTTTATTAGACTGCAGCTTGGATATGGCAATCTTTACTTCGTCTAAGTGGGGAGGGCGGGATGGTTGGCTTTCGTCGTCTATGTTGAATTGATCATCCTGCCTGACAGCGGAATTCAGTTCGTTGTCGCCGTTATACAGTCTGCAAAAGTGGTCCTTTCATGAGCATAAGGGTAAAAATATTATTTTCTCCCTTCCATCTGAATTCGGTTGAATCAAGTGAATTTTGAAGAATATACAAATGGTAATGTACAAATTGATCGGATTAGCCAATATAAAAATCCCATTTCGGTTGTTTGGGGGCAGCACAACTCGAACCTTGAACAAAATGGGATCTACATAACTAAAATGTTCATTGGAATTTTTACCCGCCCATTTAAACGATATAAATTTGATTAGATGAAAAGTACGAAACAAATTTAAGCGAAATATTGAAAAAATATTGTAGATTTGGAAATCATCACAATTACCACCAATTACAACGTTGAGTGCCGAATGGAATTTAAAAACATATTTCAATTAATTTCATTGTATTTAAAAAAATATATAAACATGATTAACAAACCAGGGAGTCTACATGTTTAATGATTCAAATTATTTATTTTTATCACAAAAAAGAATAGAATATTATTATTAATGACTTTTAATTAATGTAAAATTGAACAAATTGTTTTATTCATATGCTCATCCTTGCCAACAAAAAGGAGACATTTAACATTTTGAACTAATAGATATAAATGGTATCTGATGTTTGTGGTGATGAGTTAGTGTGATGTTAGTGCGAAGTTTTGAGTTCGCTATTGCTTGATATAGAACCCCCAGCTGTGATGATTCTCATCGTATCAGCTGAAAGAAGATTTTTAATTATAAAATAAATTACCTCAAGCAGAAACATAACACTTTTCACTTACTCTTTGTTGTAAAACATTAAGCTTTTAGTGCCAGATCAAGAATGGATAGTCCAGGCTCTGGAAAAATCTTAACGATAGGATTTAGTTGTAGTTCAGTTCACCTAGTCCTTCAACATTTGCCTTGTAGAGCGCTTCTGTGACTTTTTCGGCTTGTTTTAAACCCGCCTCTGAAATGAGAAACACTTAAAAAACTAAAAGAAGTGATTTATTTGTTTATTAAAAATCACCTCAATGGACTAGAAGCGTCATATCTTCAGCTAGAATCGTTTGTGCTTTTCTCTTCTCTGGTGATTTTTTGTGTTGTTCCATGAGAAATGCAATTTCTTCCAGTGAAATAAAACTACTTGAACAACGTGAGCGACTTGAGAAGATTCTCGACTTCAGAATCTGGCATTTTCAAAAAGAACTGATAAGAAGAAAAAGGCGACGTTTTTTCTTCGTCCAGCCAAATACCATCGCCAGCAAATTTTCCGATCTTGTCTCCTTCTTCGTTGGTAACAAGAGGCAGAATTGAATTGAAGATATTGACGGCATTGAAAGCAATAAATCATAATTGAAAGAAGGTATTTCAATTGAATTCCAGAGACCTACAATTTAAATAAGAAACAGCGAAAATTAAGATAGTTCTTATTTTATTATTTATAAACACATCCTCACCAACTACATCACAGAGTTCGCCAAAAAATGTAAAAGGAAGATATTCAAATGTGAATTTCTGCAAAAAAGAACATAGTGAAACAGATCAATTGGCCAATCCTCGGTGGTAGGTACTGTCTTGAAAAACTGACTGTAGATTAAATTAACTATTGTTCACATGATAAGGAAGGACTTGCATTCATTGCAATCTTTCGCCTATCCGTAGCTGGCTGAAAGAAGTGCTTTGCATTGCAAAGATGGTGGCACATTACGTGAATGTGCTACTACTATCACACGCTGCAATTAATTCAACTTGTATTTGTATTTGGCTTGGCTATGAATGACCACCAAATAAAGAGATTCCTCAACTTTATAACAACTCTCGAATTGTATATAAATCTCGCCAAATGAAGCATGTCAGATAGGTTGCAAAGCGAAGCTTTTCAGACTTCTGCGACATCGATCCCTTCGCTGTAATCGGCCCTTCTTATTCCTACAGGGTTAACAATGAGGATATAAGCCATCAGAATAGAGCGATTTGATCGCCAGTCTTGTTGAGCAGTGTAATTTTTTTACTAAAAAACAAAACAAAACAATATTCATATAATTTGAATTAAAAATTAATATGAACACATTTACCTTCAATTTGTACCTATTCACTCCACAATAAATATGTCGGCGTTGCTGGCTTCCTACGCGGGGCTTCTACTTTTCTTGTTGCAACGTACTCCTTGGTTTTTTCTTTATCTGAGAATTAAATTAAATTCATTAAATTCATTATACATTTTTATTTCAATAAATTAATATTTTGTTTTACCTTCATTTGCTTCATTGATCCTGAATTTTGGTTTGTTTACATTTTCGTAGAATTGTCAAAATACTCACCTCGCTGTTGATCTGTCAAAACTTGACATAACTCAAATTAGACCACGTTCCCATTACAGTTCTAGGGTGCGCTTATACTTTCAGCACGATTTTTTCTGTTTTTAGCGAAATTTTTCATAAAATACATAGAATTTGTGTGCCAAAAGCATTCAAATATTATTTTTAGCACAGTTTTCACTAAAAAGAAGTTGTAAAATTCATTTTTCTAAAAATATTGCATTCATTTTTCAATTTTTGAATTCAACGGATTTCTTTTTTGAACGTCTGAGTTCACTTCATATTGTTTTCCCCCTAATTGTGCAAACTTCACCAAAAGCCCATAAGAACTACATAGAATCTGGATTTTCCCATAAGAAATGCACGGGAGAACTAACACATGCTTATGCTAACGGGCAAAATTCTCTAAATTTAGTTTGTAGGCCGAAAGAGAGCAAACCCATTAAGTCGGGACTCTAGATAATATATTTCCTCTATGCTTATACCCCTTAAAGTTTTAGATCAGGATGATTTTTTTTTCTAGTGAGCAATTTGGACTGCAATTTCGACTGAGCTCTACCTGTACAACTACCAGCATGCCGAAAACCTCCGCAGGGTGATAAAAAGAAAACTTTGCTTTAAAAAAAGTTTTTTTTTTTTATTTTTACATCCTACCCTAGTCCCTCACAGACACCAGACGTGGCGTTATAGTTCACCATAACCTGATTTGGATCCTCGCTGTACTTCCCAAAATTGCTTTAAACCCAAAAAAGTTTGAATATTGACAATATCAAAAAATTTAATAAATGAAACATATTCAACTGGATTATTGACTTATTGAATTAGAAACCTTTGGAAATGAAACCATTTGATAATGCTCATGTAACCTGAACCAATTTGGCAAGTTTGTTTCGACAATTTGGTCATTGGGCGCAAATTTATTAATTTAACTGGGCATTTGAGGTTAGAGTTGATCATTAAAAAAAACTGAAACCTGGGCACACAAAGAAATGCAATGCTCTCAGGAGAACGATTTTTTCCGAGTTGTGGGATTTAAAACCAGCAGTTCATTTAAGATTTCATCATTGCAAAATTAATTAATTAAATTATTGTTTTCATTGCAAATTTTACAACTCATAAGCACAATTTGAATACCATACATTCAAAATACGATTATGAATATAACTGACCCATAACTAAAATATTTCAGATTTCTCCTGTTTCAATTTGTATTGATGGCTCCTACAAGAAAAGCTAAACGCCTTTTCATCGCTCTTGCCTGTTGTTGTTCATGGAACACTGCTGACTGCTTATGGGCCAATTATAGCTATGATTAGTTTTAATCGTTGAATTGTTTTTGGACAGGTCGCTTAAAACGATCATTCATAAGCCTAGTACATACTTGTGAACCATCTCGTGAACCCATACAAATTTCAGTTTTTGGTTCACCCGTGAACTTGCTGGTGAAGCTGAGTGGAGAACAAAGTGGAGAGTTTTCGTTCACGGGCAATTCACGTGCAAAATGTACGGGAACTGTTGGTGAAGCTTTGACATTTGGTTTGTTCATGTTCACAACGTGTACTCACAAGTGTGTACAAGTGAGCAAAGTCAAAAGTTCACTTTCTCCACTTTCGAACGTTCACTTCACGAGGAAGTTTGTACTAGGCTATAATGTCTGTAATTGAAAAAATTTCCTGATTGAAATCCACCGAAAAATATTTACTGGAAATCTGCCATTTGAAAATTGTGAAATTGGAACACAAATATATACATTTTTGGAGTGAGTGGAGTGGAGTATCAGCTGTTCAGGAAAGTGAATTCCCTTCCGGAAAATAAAAAAATACATTTTTAGCAAAAAATAAATGCGCAATTTAACATTTTAAAAAATCTTTGTGTGATTTCCCATCTATACCATCATTTCTAACCAAAGGGAAACATATTTAAATATCCATTCAAAAGTTTGTCCGGATTGATTGCCATTCTATATGAAGATATAATGGCTGAAACACTTTGGGCCTGCTTCGAGGTTGCTTTGAATAACACTTCCAATATGACGTTTCTAAAATGGTAATTCTGTCGTCAGCAGCTATTATTTTTCTCCAAATAAAAAAATGTTTTGAAATCGAAAAAATTAAATTTATCGCGGAAGTAGCTTACGCAGCCTAATAACCAATGAGAATCCCTCTTAAAGCAAATGTATTTTGTTTGTTGACTTTTTTACAGCTGTTGAGCTGTCATATAGAGCAAATTTGAACTAGAGAATCCGTTTGGAGTCCTATGGCTGAACTCATAAACGTCTGGCGAAGCCGAAGCTGAAGCGTGGTTGTGTTTCAGCCACAAGTGAATTCCAGCAATTTATAAGTTTGTTTTCATATAATATGCATATAGAAATTCCGTAGGTTTTCGATCACTCACACATTAAAACAACTACTAAATCAGATTTGCACTCTTACTTGGAGGCAAACCAAGATGGCTACCGACGATTTTTATCTTCATATAAAACGTTTTTGGTATTTACTATTTGTTATTATTAAACTATCAATTTTCTTTTTACAAGAAAGCAAAAATTAAAGAAACTTAACTGTCATACAAATCATTTTATGATATATTTTTATACCGAATTAGATCCGTTTTGCGTTATATTGACAAAGTTATTATGACTAAATTGCAAAGAAAATGATACAAATATATATTAATTGTGATGTGATAATTTAACTAAAGAAGTATTTTAACTAAGAAAATAAAACTGAAAGTAGAGCAAATGACAAGTTCAGTAGATAAGACAAGATACCGACGCAGACTTGCTGCGATTTCATTTTTATCAAATATATCGTTAGATGGTGCAAACCGGGATAAACATATTGGATCAAATAATTGTGCATTGCGTAATGGAGCTACTTCTGCCCATGTTGAATTCTGCACGCTGGATGCTCCGAAATTCAAACCCTCTGAAAGTCCCACTGGTGATAAAAAAATTAATGATACTAAAAATATGGTAATAGAATTAATAGCTCTCCAACCGGATTCAGAAAAAAAAAGGGCAAAAATGTTTTTTGGCAAGAGCTCTGATAGATTATCCGAAAGCAGTGATTCGGATAGTTTCAAAATGTCAACAAAAATGCCATCATCAGCACCATATCGAGAAAGGTAATATTAGGATGTAAACAAAAGCTACATATATGTAGCTAGATAAATGTCTTTAGTATATGTTTCAATTTATTCATTTCTATTTATAGACTTAAAGCCCATAAGAATTTTTTTGTCTGTGAGTTCAAAACAAATTTTATATGATGGCCTTGAAGTGTTATTTAACTGATAACAGTTTTATCGAATTTTAAAAGCTGGCTTATTTCGTTCAAAGTTTTAAATGAACAATATTTTAAAGATTTGCATGGCCATCTAATTATAAAAAATATATAAATAGTAAATATTTTGAGTGTTAAGTTATTGGGTCATATTCATAGATGTTTGCTAAACTCTTGCTAACTCGTTACTAAGGAAGTCCAGAGTTTAGTCTATTTATAAATAAATTTAAACCTAAGGTTAGGGCTAAGTCTGTGTACTATAAACATAGGAAAAGCTGTGTTTAAGTAGTTATTATCATAGCCAAATGTCATATTTGATCTTTGTTTGCATATTGAAAGACTGAAAATGTAAATCATAACAAATAAACGTAACGTAAACTTGCTGTCCACAAAAATGTTGATTAATACCACAATTCAAAAATATATAGATATCTTAGAGGAGTTTGAGTTATGTCGTGATCTGCAAAATATGGCACCAAGAAAAAAAATCTCCAGGTTTTAACATCATCTATTATAGCCAGATCATTATTATCATAACATCATTTCCCTTATCATCGACAATGTTGATGTGCCTGCGTATCGTTTCTTTGACTGCGACCAGTTTTCCTTCCGTCCGCGTTTTATATTTTCGTTGCTGTTGATCTAAAATATTATAAATAGTTGTTAGTTGTTTTTTTTTTTATTTTTTATTAAATAGTTTTGTTTTACTTACTTTTTTCGAAATTAATTTAAAATAGGACAACACAAAATAACAATTTTGGAAATATAACAGTAGTTTTTTGCCATTTTAAGTATAATTATAGTAGAGCACAAAAGTAACCTGGGATTTAATGAATAAGGGCTGTGTTTATTTAACCAATAAGCCTTAAACTATAGATCAAGAAATCACGACTTTAGTAATTCTATATGAATACGCCACATTATGTTAATAAATTGTACGTAAACTTGCTGGTGTAGCTTTTTTTTGACAATTTTCGCTACAAAGTTCTTTTTCTGATTGCGATAAGTTCTCCTACCGTTCGCGTTTTATGTTTTCCTTGGTGTTAATCTAAAATATTATAAAACGTTGTTAGTTGTTTTTTTTTTTTTTATTTTCCATTAAATAGTTATGTTTTACTTACTTTTTTCGACATCCAATAATTTGAAGAATGACAACAAAATAACGAGTTTGAAAATACAACAGTATTTTTTGCTTTGACCTGTCAAAGTATAATAGTAGTAGAATACAATTTTAGACTTGGGTTTTACTAAACATATCAGGCAGAGAGAAAAAAACTAATTAGTTTTTTCTCTCTGATATCAGGAAAATTGACTATGAACAAGAGCTGTGTTTATTTAATCAAAAAGCTTAAACTATAGATTCAATTAATACGACTTTAGTAATTCTCTATGAATACGCGGCTTTGAGTTTTAAGTCATATTAACACATGAATTAATGAAATAAGATATATGTATGTACATAAATGTTATTTAACCGATAACATTGTTATCGAATTAAAATGCTGATTTATTTCATTCAAAGCTTTCAATGAACAAAAATCTAAAACATTTGCATGGCCATCCAATTATAAAATAATCTATCAATTTTAAATATTGTGAGTGTAAAGTCATACTAACACATATGTAAATTAATGAAATAAATCATAAATCGGAATTTTCTAAAAAGGCTCAACATTTTATGTAGTTTTTTTGATCATGGACAAATTTGATTGCAAATTTATCAGGGTCTGCTCGGCCTGATTACTCTGCGAGTAATTAGTGATGTTAAGCCTCGGAACTTCCCAGGCTTTCGTTCAGAGAAACATTGTTCGACAACCAGTAGAAAAAGTAAAGATTTTTTCTATAAATTGACTTTATTCATTGCGCTCTGATAATAAGTTTTGTAAAAAAATAACACGCCTTGACCGATTTGCATGTCTGTTATTACATTGCGACCATGTGATCTTTTCCGCATTGGGTTTATGTTGGCTTGGTGATTTACAAACAGAATAAGCAGCTTTTATCAGCGTGTTCGTTAACCATAATGACTATGTGATCAGGAACACACATAAGTTTAGTTTTGTGCGCCATCTTCGAAACAATATCTCTTAAAGCAGCCATTCACGACACAAAATAGATGCGCAAGTTAGAGTTTGTACGGATTGTTTGTGTTGTGAATGAGGTTTTTGTGCTGTTTGTACAATAAATTATTTAAGAATTAAAATAATGTTGGTATTTGCTCAAAACTGTCAACTTGTGAAGATATTTTGTGACGTGAATATATAAACCTGTAAGCATTGATTTTGCGGACCTTTTTTTTAATAATACAAAATCAAGAACAAAAATATTGAGGTGAACATCCGGATCTTTGGTAAGCAAAGAGTTAAGATCATTGAACAGAATTATGAAAAACCAACGATACGACCGTTTAATTAAACAAAATATCAACATTTAGTAGTGTGATGGTTAATGCGTTCGGCTGTCATGCTTGAGATCTTGGGTTGAATTCCTGCCTATGCCAATAGTTTTTTTTTCATGGGTACTAATTTTTGCGAGGATTTTAAAATTCTTGTCATGAAAAGTGCTTTTCAAATTGGCCGTTCGGATTTGGCATAAAACTGTAAGTCCCCTCCATCCCTTAAATGACTCGGCGACAAGAATATTTGAGAGTTCTATGTCACTGAGCCCTAGTTCTGAACAGACTGCAACTAATTTATTTTGTCATCCTAATGCAGACCGTAAGACCGCTGTGAAAAAGATAACTAATTGCCGGGCAAATTAACGGAAACACCTCAAGAAAGTCTATAGCAGTCAGAAGTCAGATATTAAGGAACCTTCATGTCGCCGTCGTTATTATATTTTTGAATGCCTTCTTCTGCCCAAAAACATTAAAGTTAAATATGAGCAATGATAGGCGAACATTGCTTCTCTCATTATAGTATCTTTTTTCGATTAAATGTATCACCTTAGACAGAAGGTGTTGAAAAGTAAACTTCTCTATGCGTACATATATTTTTATAATTATAATTTTTGATCGCTAAGTTTTCGTGTTTTTAAATAAATGCACAAAAACACGTAGGCTGATCTGATAAGAGATCTTGGTGCCAAACTATCAAACGCATTTGAAAAATAAAGTGTAATAATCTTACTTTCTCCAAATAGATGTAAAAATTCACTGTTCGGTGAGATAAACCATAAGATCACCCATTAGATGAATGATGAAAGGACCTATTGGCACAAAAGCTATATTGTCGGCCATGAAGAAGTTTTCGTTCTTCGATACATTTCTTAAACATGTAATCAGCGTTTTTCAGCGTTAAAGCACACCTCTTCAGAATAAGCGGGTCAGCGGATTTGTGTATGTCAATGTCTTCTTTTAACTGTTTTTTTGTTTGGCATTATTGATTATAGACTATTATCCGCGCGTGATCTGCAGTCATGCATTTGAAAAAATTGTGTTGAATTTATTAAGGCGTTTCAAACGATAAAGGTATTAAAGTGTTACACAAATAGAACGTAACTCGAACCACTATTCCAATTCTTGTTTGAATTAACGAAGGAAATTATATCGAATTCGAATATTTACTAATTAGTAATTACTGTTGTGATATTAATTTTAATATTTAAATGTAAATTTTTTAAATGACAATACAAAATCAAATGTATATCAAAAATGACGTTACAAGAACCGATCACTATGGACATCAGTTTTATAAAACTAAAAAATCTAAAATCTGAACATGGATTTGTAGTCAAACATGGCATTTTCCCACATCAATGGAAAAAAGCAAAAATAATTCCCATCCCCAAAAACTCGTTCTGCAATGAATTTAGACCAATTTCAATACTTCCATTTCTGTCTAAGGTATGTGAAAGGATAATGCAAAAACAATTAAGCAACTTCATCAGTCGCAATAACCTTTTAGTCGATGTTCAATCAGGTTTTCGTTCGCACCATAGCTGTATAACGGCACTAACTAAAATAATTGAAGACATAAGGACTGAACTCGATATTGATAATGTAACTTTTTTAGTCCTATTAGACTTTTCAAAAGCTTTCGACATGGTGAATCACTCGATACTTCTGAATAAACTGCGTCACAGATTCAACATATCTTCAGAAGCTATTAAACTATTTACTTCCTTTTTGAAGGATAGAAAGCAAGCCGTTTTCTTAAATGGAAATCTCTCCGACTTTCTTCCGGTTAAACAAGGAGTTCCTCAAGGATCAATTTTATCTCCCCTTCTATTCTCATTATATGTGAATGAAATCGGTTTCATTATAAATGAAGTATCAAAACATTTTTATGCCGATGACATTCAAATTTATAAAAGCTGTCCTTTGGGTTTAATTGACGACTGCGCTTTCACCCTGAACCAAGAACTAGAAAAGATATCCTACTGGGCGTCGTGCAATGGGTTGGTTCTCAACGCAAACAAATGTAAATGCCTGGTTATATCAAGAAAAGAATTAGACTTAACATACTTTCCTTCCATATTTCTAAACCAGAACCCATTAGAATTCGTAAATTCCAGTAAAAATCTAGGAGTAATCTTCAATAAAACATTGACCTGGAATGACCACATCAACCAATTAGTAGGTAAAACTTATGGAACGCTTAGAACGCTGTGGAACGCCCAAAACATCACTTCATTTAAAACCAGACTAATGCTTGCAAGGACCCTTGTAATACCTGTTCTCACTCATGGACGCGAAATTTTTTACAACTGCGATTCCATCAGCAAACATAAATTAAACATAGCATTCAATAGTATAATTCAATACATCTTTGGCTTAAGAAGGTACTACCATATTTCACATTTGCAAGAGATTGTGCTTAGTATGCCTTTTAATGACTTCATGAAGCTTCGAACATTGATACTGTTTTTTAAAATCTTGAAAACACGCCAACCAGCTTATCTGTTTGAAAAAATCAGAATGTCAACATCGAATAGATCGACATCGGTAATTTTGCCACGCTTTTCGTGTTTGACCTCAGAAAGGCAATTTTTCATCGCTACATGTCGCCTCTGGAACTCACTTCCAACTCACTTGCGGGATATAAGTGATATACATATTTTCCAAAAAAGTATTAAAATCTTCTTTTCGAACCAAAGCAACTAACTTAACTTAATGAACTATCTCCTTTTCTTAAGTTTAACTAACTTAACTATCTTTTCCTTCTTCTATTTCTATTATTTCTATTTTATTGTCAATTAATATTTTATTTATAAATTATTGTTATTTTCTTTTTTGTATATAATTTAATTTTATATTATTTCCTTACCATATTTTTTTTTTTTAAATTGAATTGTTATATAAAGTTAAGTCATAGGCTTTCACTAATTTATAAGATATCTATTATCTTACTGTGTAAGCGTTATAAATAAATAAACTGAAACTGAAACTGAAACATGCTTATACCTATAACCCGTCAGCCAATAAAATTGTTTGTTGCATAGTGACGCTGGAGAACCCCTGGCACCACTAGGTTAGGTTAGGTTAAAGTGGCTGTCCGTGATGGAGTAGGACGCACTTAGGCCAGTTAAATGGCCCTTGTGATACCACATGAAACATTCTTCCAAGATCAATGAAACGAGTTTGAGTCCATTACGAAACTTTAAAGAGTGATTATGTTAGGGTTAGGTTATAGTGGCTGTCCAAGATGGAAACGGACACACTTAGGCCAGTTTAATGGCCCATTGTGATACCACATGAATCTTGAGGCTTCCTCCTAAGCTCAATGGAACCAGTTAGAGTCCCTTACGAAACGTGAGAGGCTGATTATACCGATATGATTTAGATCGTTTAGATCGTTAAAGAAGAATTCTCCTAGGTAATTCTTGCGTTTTCGAGCTAGAGCAGGGCATGTGCAGAGAAGATGAAGAACAGTTTCTTCCTTTTCCTCGTCCATACAGCTTCTGCAAAAGTCATTTGAGAATACGCCTAGTCTCGTGGCGTGCTTTCCTATTAGACAGTGTCTGGTTATGATACCTATTATCGAGCTTATATGCGATCTGCTTAGAGAGAGCAAGCACCTTGAACGTTTTAAATCCAGTGTTGGCCAGATGTTTTTTGTGGCTTGACACGTGGTAATGTTGGTACACCTGGTGCCTGCCCTCCTCGCAGCGTCTTGCATTAGTAGCAGTTTACAAGTAGCGATTGGTATGCCAATACTTACCAAACGTGGTAGGATGGGCTGTACTGTAACGTTCCTGGCGAGTTCATCTGCCTTACAGTTACCTGGAATGTCTTTTTGGCCCGGCACCCAGCAAAGGTGAATATTAAACTGTTGCGCCATCTCCATTAGAGATGATCGACAGTTATGGACTGTTATAGAGTTTGTAGAGACAGAGTCCATAGATTTGATTGCGGCCTGGCTGTCGGAGAAAATACGACAACAAAATAACGAGTTTGAAAATACAACAGTATTTTTTGCTTTGACCTGTCAAAGTATAATAGTAGTAGAATACAATTTTAGACTTGGGTTTTACTAAACATATCAGGCAGAGAGAAAAAAACTAATTAGTTTTTTCTCTCTGATATCAGGAAAATTGACTATGAACAAGAGCTGTGTTTATTTAATCAAAAAGCTTAAACTATAGATTCAATTAATACGACTTTAGTAATTCTCTATGAATACGCGGCTTTGAGTTTTAAGTCATATTAACACATGAATTAATGAAATAAGATATATGAATGTACATAAATGTTATTTAACCGATAACATTGTTATCGAATTAAAATGCTGATTTATTTCATTCAAAGCTTTCAATGAACAAAAATCTAAAACATTTGCATGGCCATCCAATTATAAAATAATCTATCAATTTTAAATATTGTGAGTGTAAAGTCATACTAACACATATGTAAATTAATGAAATAAATCATAAATCGGAATTTTCTAAAAAGGCTCAACATTTTATGTAGTTTTTTTGATCATGGACAAATTTGATTGCAAATTTATCAGGGTCTGCTCGGCCTGATTACTCTGCGAGTAATTAGTGATGTTAAGCCTCGGAACTTCCCAGGCTTTCGTTCAGAGAAACATTGTTCGACAACCAGTAGAAAAAGTAAAGATTTTTTCTATAAATTGACTTTATTCATTGCGCTCTGATACTAAGTTTTGTAAAAAAATAACACGCCTTGACCGATTTGCATGTCTGTTATTACATTGCGACCATGTGATCTTTTCCGCATTGGGTTTATGTTGGCTTGGTGATTTACAAACAGAATAAGCAGCTTTTATCAGCGTGTTCGTTAACCATAATGACTATGTGATCAGGAACACACATAAGTTTAGTTTTGTGCGCCATCTTCGAAACAATATCTCTTAGAGCAGCCATTCACGACACAAAATAGATGCGCAAGTTAGAGTTTGTACGGATTGTTTGTGTTGTGAATGAGGTTGTTTGTGCTGTTTGTACAATAAATTATTTAAGAATTAAAATAATGTTGGTATTTGCTCAAAACTGTCAACTTGTGAAGATATTTTGTGACGTGAATATATAAACCTGTAAGCATTGATTTTGCGGACCTTTTTTTTAATAATACAAAATCAAGAACAAAAATATTGAGGTGAACATCCGGATCTTTGGTAAGCAAAGAGTTAAGATCATTGAACAGAATTATGAAAAACCAACGATACGACCGTTTAATTAAACAAAATATCAACATTTAGTAGTGTGATGGTTAATGCGTTCGGCTGTCATGCTTGAGATCTTGGGTTGAATTCCTGCCTATGCCAATAGTTTTTTTTTCATGGGTACTTATTTTTGCGAGGATTTTAAAATTCTTGTCATGAAAAGTGCTTTTCAAATTGGCCGTTCGGATTTGGCATAAAACTGTAAGTCCCCTCCATCCCTTAAATGACTCGGCGACAAGAATATTTGAGAGTTCTATGTCACTGAGCCCTAGTTCTGAACAGACTGCAACTAATTTATTTTGTCATCCTAATGCAGACCGTAAGACCGCTGTGAAAAAGATAACTAATTGCCGGGCAAATTAACGGAAACACCTCAAGAAAGTCTATAGCAGTCAGAAGTCAGATATTAAGGAACCTTCATGTCGCCGTCGTTATTATATTTTTGAATGCCTTCTTCTGCCCAAAAACATTAAAGTTAAATATGAGCAATGATAGGCGAACATTGCTTCTCTCATTATAGTACCTTTTTTCGATTAAATGTATCACCTTAGACAGAAGGTGTTGAAAAGTAAACTTCTCTATGCGTACATATATTTTTATAATTATAATTTTTGATCGCTAAGTTTTCGTGTTTTTAAATAAATGCACAAAAACACGTAGGCTGATCTGATAAGAGATCTTGGTGCCAAACTATCAAACGCATTTGAAAAATAAAGTGTAATAATCTTACTTTCTCCAAATAGATGTAAAAATTCACTGTTCGGTGAGATAAACCATAAGATCACCCATTAGATGAATGATGAAAGGACCTATTGGCACAAAAGCTATATTGTCGGCCATGAAGAAGTTTTCGTTCTTCGATACATTTCTTAAACATGTAATCAGCGTTTTTCAGCGTTAAAGCACACCTCTTCAGAATAAGCGGGTCAGCGGATTTGTGTATGTCAATGTCTTCTTTTAACTGTTTTTTTGTTTGGCATTATTGATTATAGACTATTATCCGCGCGTGATCTGCAGTCATGCATTTGAAAAAATTGTGTTGAATTTATTAAGGCGTTTCAAACGATAAAGGTATTAAAGTGTTACACAAATAGAACGTAACTCGAACCACTATTCCAATTCTTGTTTGAATTAACGAAGGAAATTATATCGAATTCGAATATTTACTAATTAGTAATTACTGTTGTGATATTAATTTTAATATTTAAATGTAAATTTTTTAAATGACAATACAAAATCAAATGTATATCAAAAATGACGTTACAAGAACCGATCACTATGGACATCAGTTTTATAAAACTAAAGAATCTAAAATCTGAACATGGATTTGTAGTCAAACATGGCATTTTCCCACATCAATGGAAAAAAGCAAAAATAATTCCCATCCCCAAAAACTCGCTCTGCAATGAATTTAGACCAATTTCAATACTTCCATTTCTGTCTAAGGTATGTGAAAGGATAATGCAAAAACAATTAAGCAACTTCATCAGTCGCAATAACCTTTTAGTCGATGTTCAATCAGGTTTTCGTTCGCACCATAGCTGTATAACGGCACTAACTAAAATAATTGAAGACATAAGGACTGAACTCGATATTGATAATGTAACTTTTTTAGTCCTATTAGACTTTTCAAAAGCTTTCGACATGGTGAATCACTCGATACTTCTGAATAAACTGCGTCACAGATTCAACATATCTTCAGAAGCTATTAAACTATTTACTTCCTTTTTGAAGGATAGAAAGCAAGCCGTTTTCTTAAATGGAAATCTCTCCGACTTTCTTCCGGTTAAACAAGGAGTTCCTCAAGGATCAATTTTATCTCCCCTTCTATTCTCATTATATGTGAATGAAATCGGTTTCATTATAAATGAAGTATCAAAACATTTTTATGCCGATGACATTCAAATTTATAAAAGCTGTCCTTTGGGTTTAATTGACGACTGCGCTTTCACCCTGAACCAAGAACTAGAAAAGATATCCTACTGGGCGTCGTGCAATGGGTTGGTTCTCAACGCAAACAAATGTAAATGCCTGGTTATATCAAGAAAAGAATTAGACTTAACATACTTTCCTTCCATATTTCTAAACCAGAACCCATTAGAATTCGTAAATTCCAGTAAAAATCTAGGAGTAATCTTCAATAAAACATTGACCTGGAATGACCACATCAACCAATTAGTAGGTAAAACTTATGGAACGCTTAGAACGCTGTGGAACGCCCAAAACATCACTCCATTTAAAACCAGACTAATGCTTGCAAGGACCCTTGTAATACCTGTTCTCACTCATGGATGCGAAATTTTTTACAACTGCGATTCCATCAGCAAACATAAATTAAACATAGCATTCAATAGTATAATTCGATACATCTTTGGCTTAAGAAGGTACTACCATATTTCACATTTGCAAGAGATTGTGCTTAGTATGCCTTTTAATGACTTCATGAAGCTTCGAACATTGATACTGTTTTTTAAAATCTTGAAAACACGCCAACCAGCTTATCTGTTTGAAAAAATCAGAATGTCAACATCGAATAGATCGACATCGGTAATTTTGCCACGCTTTTCGTGTTTGACCTCAGAAAGGAAATTTTTCATCGCTACATGTCGCCTCTGGAACTCACTTCCAACTCACTTGCGGGATATAAGTGATATACATATTTTCCAAAAAAGTATTAAAATCTTCTTTTCGAACCAAAGCAACTAACTTAACTTAATGAACTATCTCCTTTTCTTAACTTTAACTAACTTAACTATCTTTTCCTTCTTCTATTTCTATTATTTCTATTTTATTGTCAATTAATATTTTATTTATAAATTATTGTTATTTTCTTTTTTGTATATAATTTAATTTTATATTATTTCCTTACCATATTTTTTTTTTTAAATTGAATTGTTATATAAAGTTAAGTCATAGGCTTTCACTAATTTATAAGATATCTATTATCTTACTGTGTAAGCGTTATAAATAAATAAACTGAAACTGAAACTGAAACATGCTTATACCTATAACCCGTTAGCCAATAAAATTGTTTGTTCCATAGTGACGCTGGAGAACCCCTGGCACCACTAGGTTAGGTTAGGTTAAAGTGGCTGTCCGTGATGGAGTAGGACGCACTTAGGCCAGTTAAATGGCCCTTGTGATACCACATGAAACATTCTTCCAAGATCAATGAAACGAGTTTGAGTCCATTACGAAACTTTAAAGAGTGATTATGTTAGGGTTAGGTTATAGTGGCTGTCCAAGATGGAAACGGACACACTTAGGCCAGTTTAATGGCCCATTGTGATACCACATGAATCTTGAGGCTTCCTCCTAAGCTCAATGGAACCAGTTAGAGTCCCTTACGAAACGTGAGAGGCTGATTATACCGATATGATTTAGATCGTTTAGATCGTTAAAGAAGAATTCTCCTAGGTAATTCTTGCGTTTTCGAGCTAGAGCAGGGCATGTGCAGAGAAGATGAAGAACAGTTTCTTCCTTTTCCTCGTCCATACAGCTTCTGCAAAAGTCTATTTGTTTACTAAATATGTCAAGAGGTGTAAGGTAGAGCAAGTTGTCCAGTGCCGCAGACGGGGTCGTGCAAAGCGATCCGCTTATACATAGGCAGGCTGAAAATTGGACTTTATTTAACTTATCCCTGTTTATACCTTTCTCTAAAGCAGTCCACCATACTGCCACACCGTACGTTAAAATCGGTCTGATTACCGATGTGAATAGCCAATGCGTGATTCTGGGTTGTAAACCCCATTTATTACCAATAGCTTTTTTGCAAGAAAAGAGAGCTACAGTAGCTTTTTAGCAGTAGGTTGACAAATGGAATTTTGTATCTCCTCAAAAATAAGACCAGATCGGTTTTGTGTATTAGTCTGTCTAAGGCATTTTGTAAGAGTTCTTTAAGAATATTAAGATGCTTTCCTGAAACTGCTATAGCAACGTCGTCTGCATAGGCTATCACTCTGAAACCCTCCGCATCCAGACTAGTTAGGATTTCATTCACCACTAGGTTCCAGAGGAGAGGGGATAGAACACCACCTTGCGGTGTTCCTCTACTAACGAATCGTCTGCTAGAAGAGTTGCCCAGTTTTGAGTTAATTATTCTGCTAGTAAGCATTAAATGAATTAACTCCCGAAGCGAACTCTCTACATTTAGAGATGTCAGTGCAGAAGTGTTTGCAGATGTGACCACGTTGTTAAAGGCACCTTCGATGACAAGGAAAGCAACCATAGTGAACTCTTTATGATGGAGGGAATATTCGATGGTGCGTACTAAAGTGTGTAAAGCTGTTTCCACCGATTTACCCTTACATTAGGCATGTTGAGACGAAGACAGAAGTCTTGTATCGATACGTGCCCTTAAATGGATATCAATCAATCTTTCCAGGGTCTTAAGAAGGAATGATGATAGACTTATAGGTCGTAAATCTTTAGGATTGACTTGGGAGCATTTACCTGCTTTAGGTATAAAAACAACTTTAACTTCTCTCCATGCCGAGGGAACATGGACCAGGTAAAGACAGCTGGTAAAAATTGCCTCAAGGATTGGTGCAATTATATCAGAAGCTTTTTGTAATTCTGCTGGTATTATTCCATCTGGTCGTGCAGCTTTAAATGGTTTGAAGCTGTTGAGAGCCCATTGTAGCTTACCCTTTGTGATCAGACCTTGTGGATATGTTGTATTTGAACTTGAACGTGCAAAGCTGTTGCAAGTTTCGGTAAGAGAACTACCAGGAAAGTGAGAGTCCAATAGTAGGTTCAGTGATTCATTACTTGAATTAGTCCAGGAGCCGTCTGTATTTTTCAAGCAGCTTGGCATAGCTGGATTGGTTGAAAGAATTTTCCGTAACCTGGAGGCTTCAGAAGTTTCTTCTATCATGCCACAGAAGGATCGCCAAGAAGATCGCTTAGATTTCCTTAATGCCTTCTTGTAGATTCTTAGGGATTCTTTGTAGGAGTCCCAATGAGAGGCTAGTCTTGCAGCTTTGGCTCGGATGAAAAGTTTCCTACATTCCTTCCTGAGCGAGTCAAGCTCTGAGGCCCACCATTGTGGTTTCCTCTTTCCTCTTATGTGTATAAGTGGACAAGCAATTTCTAGCGATCTGTTCATAGCTGAGGTAAGGTCATTGACTTTGTTGTCAAGTTCGTTAGCGTTAGAGGAAGGACTAGATAGTCCAAGTTCTAGTAAACTCTGTAATGAGTTCCTGTATGAAGCCACAGTCAGTTTTCCGATAGTTTCGAAAAGTCAATGGACTCGGGTTATCATTCACATTTATATTGAACTGGATATATCTATGATCAGAGAACGAGTGTTCTTTGGATACTTTCCAGTCCAAGATCATATGGTGTATACTATCTGAGACAAGAGTTATGTCTAAGACTTCTTGTCGAGTTTTAGTTATGAAGTTTGGTTCATTACCAACATTACTTACTAAGGGGTTAGTACCAAGAATATAATCAAAAATAGACTCACCTCTGTCGTTGATATTCGTACTGCCCCATACAGTATGATGAGCGTTAGCAACGCTCCCAATAACTAGGCGGATCCTTTGCCTTTCCGCTTCAGCGACGACTTTCTCCAGGGAGAGGGTGGTGGTCATGCGCAAGATACACCGATACCAGCCAGAAACTTCCTTTGGTTGTTTCCAGCCTAGCTACGGTGGTATCTGTCACTGAAACGATGGAGTAAAAATACATTAATGCTACGTTTCACTAGTATGCAAGATCTAGGTTCACCTTTAAGCCTAGTACATACTTCCTCGTGAAGTGAACGTTCGCCAGTGGAGAAAGTGAACTTTTGACATTGCTCACTGGTACACACTTGTGAGTACACGTTGTGAACATTTGACTTCAGCTTCACCAACAGTTCCCGTACATTTTGCACGTGAATTGCCCGTGAACGAAAACTCTCCACTTTGTTCTCCACTCAGCTTCACGAGCAAGTTCACGAGTGAACCAAAAACTGAAATTTGTATGGGTTCACGAGATGGTTCACAAGTATGTACTAGGCTTTATCTGTCACACAAAGTGTGTAGTATCCAGTAGTCCTGATTCCTCGAACAACGGATCCTACAATCCATGGCTCTTGGATCAGGACAATATCTTCCCCGTTACTCGCCAGACGGAGAAGAAGTGAGGCCGAGGACTTTATGGAGTGTTGGAGATTAATCTGTACTAACTGCAGCATTTTGGCTACAATTAGGCAGATCAACCTCCACCACGGTTTTGTTCTGATCCTCTGAGTCTGAGTTCGTCCTCGCTCAGAAGGATCATGTTAAGGTCGTTCTCAGTCTCCATTAAGGATGGACTGTCTACGACTTTTGTAGAGGGTGCAGTCGCGATTGGAGAGGACAAGGGTGCATCGTCACCCTCTGTTAGGAGAGAAGACGACGTCCCAGGTTCACCAACCGCTAGTTCACCTTCGGTAGTTTTTGGAGGCCCGCTTTCCGCGTTAACCTCATCTTTTTTATAAATTCGAATTTTGATGGATTCGAAGACATAGTTTATCTAGCCCTCGTTTAGGGCTAGAGGAGCCAAGGATTCTTTATTGAGTACCACAATGGCGCTCCTATAAAGAGACTTCACTTCCTCTAGCTTGGCTATTTTCCAGTTATGCGTCGGAAGGGACGGGTTACACACTTTGACCATCTCCAGAATGTCCTCGATACCAGCAAGTTCGATCGGTATCCAGATGCGGCCTCTAGGTCTGCTAGGAATGTCTTCCACAGCGACAACCTCGAGCTTCGCACCTTCGCCAAACTTCGCCTAACCGGCTGACAGCAAGCTTGTAAAGGTCACAAGATCTCTGGTCGCCACAAACCATGAGTTTGACATGGCCTTGATGCCAACCCCCATCGCTTATGAAAGGGTGTGGTCCTGGAAGCTCTCTCAAAATGCTCAAAAAGCCACCCGAGAGCTTAACCTTGACCAACTGCCAACGATCAGCCGATATTGTGCCATCATCACCACTCCTGTCAATGACCACAACCACGACTTTGCCCTTTGCGACGTCACTGAAACTTGATTGTTTCCTGATGGGATTGAGGGGGGTGCTGTGCTGGTGTTATGCACCCGAGGCCGTTTTGGTGTCGATGCGGCCCCCTCAAGAGATCTTTCTCTTTTGGACGTAGAGTCCTTATTGGATCTTGTTGTAGCAATTATGCTTTTGGCCCATTCGACGCTAGCAGTTTGCTGCGGTGTCTTTTCAGCCCCCGATGATGCACCAGAGGCCTTCAAGATTTTCGCCGCTTGCCGCTTTTGTCCATAACGACCTTTAGAGAGCTTTCCATTTCTGGAAGTATTCTCAGTAGTAGTGGTAGAGTCATTTTTCACAACCCTGCCACTACTGAAATTAGGTATCGCTACCTTTTTATTTTCGTTGCTACCAGCAGCAGAGGAGGGTCCATGGTTAGCCACTACTCCCTTCTCTGTGTTGGCCGCAAGAGATACGACAGCAGGCTTTGACACCAAGCTGCCGCCCGGTCCTGAAGAGATACCGGTCTCACTTATGTTTTTATTTTTGTTTTTGTTGTTTGTTTTGTTCATTTGTTGGTCCCACGAGACGCGAAGAAAAAAAAGGTCCATCTGCACAGAGATTCGCATGTACAGATAAGGCTAGTTAATCCGGAGTTCGCCAGGTATCCGGATACTCCGTTAGAGACTGGGCTATTTTTGAATTGGGCCCCCAGCCAGGCTGATCATCGGCACGGGTCGTTTAACACCTTAGATCCAGCCCAATAATGATGAGAGGTGGTTGGGGAGGAAGAGAAAGGGTGAGGAGTCAGTTGATGTTAATTCATCATTCTGACTTGTAAGAAAAGATTGGGATTCGGTAACAGCAATTCAGCAAGTCATTTGAGAATACGCCTAGCTGCGTGGCGAGGTTTTACCGATTACCGAGCTTATATGCGTGCTGCTTAGAGATAGCAAGCACCTTGAGAGCTTTTAATCTAGTAAGGCCAGATGTTTTTCGTGACCTGACACGTGGTGTTATTGGGTAGCGTTGTCTGTTTGCTTTGGAATTGATTCTAAATACTAAACTATTACGGAGTGGTAAATGTTGTTGTAAGCCCCCCGCGAAGAAGCTTTGAGGGAAATATCAGAGCTTGTAGCTATTTGTTTGCTAAATATATCAAGAGGCGTTAAGAGAGTAGGTTGTCCAGTGCGGCAGATGGGGCCATACCGTTTCGCTTATAAGCTGACGTTGGATTTTTTTTTAGTTTGTCGCGGTTTATAGATTTTTCTAAAGCAATCCACTATACTGCCAAACTGCACATTGAAATCGGTCTGATTCCCGATTTATATAACCAAGGCGTAATTCGGGGTTGTAAGCCCATTTATCATCATCATTTATAACCAATAACTTTTTTGCAAGTAAACAGAGCTATAGTTCTATTGTACCATTAACCGGGAATAATTTTGTTTTCTTGAATCTTGCATTTTGGTGTTGTTGAACCTTGGGATTCTCCTTTTTGCATTTACCCCTTCAAAAAGATTTCAAAAGATCGAACATTTTGTAAAGAACTGATTTGTTAGTTTTTGATATTTAAATTCATAAATTATTATAAACTTGAAGTAAATACTATACACTTTTCTAAATCAAAGGCCTTATAGTAGGAGAGCCCAAGAAGGGATTTTGGGATTGACTACAGCGCGGCAGATTAATATACAGGGAGGTACCCCATTGAGTACCCCATTGAATACCTCCACCAAGTATTAGCCCCGTATATGTGGCCGCGCGTCAAGGATAAAGGATCAGATTAGTAAAAAAAAATTGATCATCTGAAATTCTCGAGCGCGTAAGATTAAGGTAGGGTAAGTTAGTTATATGCTAAAAAGTGTATATTCCACTAATCTGACAATTTTCGATTGACGATAAGAAGTAGGCGGGTTCCAAACTTGTAAAAAAAAACGTCATCTTGGCTTTCTTGAGCGTGGCTAAATTTGTTTGTATTTTGAAGGTAATAATTCAACGTTCCCAAATAATATATAATCTGACGATTTCCGTTAGCCGAAGTGAGGGGAGGGGCAGTTTAAATTTTTTTTTATTTAAAATGGAAAAAAATAATTTAAAAATAACGGTGATACTTACAATTAAGAATTATACATTTTTTTAAAGCCAACATTCTGTTTTATTAGCCAGTTTTTAATTCAAGTCAGGACTATGCGTAGTTTTTGAAAAATTTAATTTTAAACTCAAAATTTGAGTAAAAAAAGTTAAAAAAAGGTTTAAAGTGTAATTTTTCAATACTTCAAGATTATCTACCATTGTTTTTATTTCAAAATTTATTGCTCTTAATTGTTTTTATCAAAAAGTGTAAACTAGATTATTTTATGACTTTTAGTTTTTGACAAAAATTAAAAATAACCACAGTTACTATTTTAGTTTAATTTTTTTTTTTGCTTGAGTGGTCTTATTTTGATAGTAATAATAGTAGGTCTGAATGTGGGTGTATGCAACAGTGGGGTGTGTGCGAGTTTGGGTGTACGCCACACAGAGGTGTGTATGGGGCATGCTGCCCCTGCAAACCCCCTGCTTGGGTACACTATTGGATTTGGAGTGGGTCCAAGGTGCAGTATGTGCAAGGTAGGGAGGGTGAAAGGCGTGATGGATGCAAGATGGGGTGCATGCAAAGTTTCTTTTGCATTTAAATAAGCTGGATTTAAGAAAAATTAATTTATCTCAAATACTTTTAAAAAAAAAATCGTTCCATTGTCAGATTAGGCGAATCCCTCCAGATAATCGTCAGATTAAGAGGCAACACGTTTAGGGTATATACATGAACCATATATATCAAAATCTGACGCGCTCGAGTATTTCAAAATGGCGATTTTTTTGCAAGTTCTAATAATGGCCGCGAGTTTGGGTCACATCCAAATCGTCAGATTATTACATAAGAGCGTTCTTTTAGGTTCACTTAACATCCCCTTTGAAAATCTGACGCGCTCGGTTAATTTTTTTTTTACCGTTTTCAACCTTTACGTACGACCACCCCCATCATGGAAACGGTCAGATTAACATACGTATATTTTCAAAAATACGTAGAACATGGATGCTATTAATATCTGACGCGCTCGAGTATGTCCATGCAACTGTTTTTTTTTTTACATTTTTGAAAACCCCACCGATGAAAGTGTCTATATGGCATAACATTTTTTTGTTCTTATCATCTAAGCTTCGCAATCCAATAGGTCTCTTTGACAGTAAATCCCGATTTATCATCCTGGGCTCCCCTACTATTATGTTTGTCAAAAATTAAAAGCGTGTCCCGTTAATTCGTTTTTGAACATGTTTATATGTGTACCTGAATTGTTCTGCACAGAAAGAAAGGTGTATTGTAAACCCCCATAGGAACTTATATCAATTTTTGCTTATGAGCATTTAGAATTTTTAAATCTACAGATTAGTATTGTTACTATTCTTACTGACCCTTTCAACATATCAGAAAAATGCGGGAATACATCACACTTTTTGATTTTAATTCCAGTAAAAACATTTTTTTTTAACATCTTACCAAAATCTGACAAAATCAAGTGTATTTTATATTAAAAAGAAAATAATGACTTTTATTTTAATAATTATCTTTTTCAGAACATTCAGCTGCGGAACGGGGGATACAAGTTTTCATATTGAAAGGAGAGCACGTTTAAATACTGCCCCACAAAGATGCAGCATACCGAGTAACGGAAACAGGCGTCCTTTTACCAATTGTTCCAATATAAGTCAGGCTACTGATGATAGCAGTACTGAGAGCCTGACTCCTGGTGGCCGTGTAAATAGTGTAAAAATAACATACACAAACGATTTAAAATTTTTGAAGACATCAACTCATCACAAGCATTCGTTTAAAGATGGGCGGATTATAATCGTATCTCGTAAAGTACCATTTTTTATATTTTCAGCCTTACCTTACCACAGAGAAAAAAATGGAAGGTTAATATAAAGTAGTTTGGCCCTAATGAAATCAAAATACCTAAAGCATTTTTTTGTAGGATTGAGATGCGAAAAGAAGGGCGACGTAATAATACAACTTCATCGAGACCTTTATCTGCTATAAACGACGTACCATTTGATCCATTTGATCTTTTAGGGATTGAAAAGGGTGAAAACGGACAAGTAAGTTTATTTGTGTCTAAGTAGAAACAATACAAGTATAAATTTCATTTTTACTTAGGAAGTATCATATGGACATCTTTTGGTTCCTTCACGACAGTATAACAAAGAAAATAAAAAAAATTCAACTAATTTAACTTCTGCATCCATTGAAAACAGTGTAGAAATTACAAACACTCATGCCCTCAAGAATCATGGAATCGCAAGGTTTGATATTTTTTGCACTTTTTCTAGGCATACAAATTATTTAAAGGTGACGAATCATTTAGGCTATTATATTAAATGTTTGTACGCCAGAAAAAATAATCAGTCAAAAGCTCTAATATTGAAGGAAAATCCAAATTCATTTTAATTATAAGTTTCAATGAAAGTTATAACTGGCTAATATCAGCTATATATAATTCTACCAATAGTTCCATAAAAAAAAGGTAGTGGTAAAAGGTAGCAAAATTACTCTTTTTACTTTATGACTTACATATCTAATATCTAATTTGTTCAGCTATGAGCATAAGGAGTTTTTTGATACGTGTTAATGTTTTTTTTTCGCTTAGTTTCCTCAAGAATTAAAACCTATCTTATTTTTTATAAGGTGATTGGTAAGAGTAAGTGGCTTGATCTAATATGGGAGGAGCAATTTAAAAAATAAAGACTTGAAACAGAAAAAATATTAATAAACAATGGTACCACTTACGGAGTCATGTAACAGCTTTTTCAAAAGCTGTTCCTTAATATTATTTTTGAATAAAGTTATTTAAGGGAATCATTTTTGAAAAATAAATGTTTAAGCTTTTTTTTGTTTTCCCTACTTAGATCTACTGAGGTGCATTAATAAATTTATTTTTTTTATTGCTTACTCCTCCCGCCTAAATGGTGGGAAATTGACCCCTCATGCGATATTTCCTGGTAACATCTAAGTTTGTACGCCTGTACATTCGAGTTAATATATTTTGACATATCTTAAGAACGATGGGTGTGAAATAATTTTCATTAAACAATTTAAAGAAAATGAAAAAAATTGCTTGAAATCAATAATCTCACGAATATAATGTCATCGGCATTTTTGTCTTCATATGAAAAATAAATAATTGATAAATTACATAAAATCATATCAGTTCTTAAACACTAAGAATTATTTGTTTTTGGCTGAATATGTTTTATACGAACAATGATATTGATATGGGTTAATTCGAAATAATGTTTTTAATAACTGGAAAAGTTTAAAACAATTTAATTTTAAGTTTTTTTTTCACAAAGCAGCCTGAATTGAAATAAATATCAATAGCTTTTTTAAATTTATTAAAATGGTAATTTGAATTACTAGTAAAAAGTTTCAAGTCAAAGTTTTCACTGCATTAATTTAAAGTTATTTGTGTTACATGAATATGAATATGAATATGAATATGAATATGAATATGAATATGAATATGAATATGAATATGAATATGAATATGAATATGAATATGAATATGAATATGAATATGAATATGAATATGAATATGAATATGAATATGAATATGAATATGAATATGAATATGAATATGAATATGAATATGAATATGAATATGAATATGAATATGAATATGAATATGAATATGAATAAGAATATGAATATGAATATGAATATGAATATGAATATGAATATGAATATGAATATGAATATGAATATGAATATGAATATGAATATGAATATGAATATGAATATGAATATGAATATGAATATGAATATGAATATGAATATGAATATGAATATGAATATGAATATGAATAACTGGAAAAGTTTAAAACAATTCAATTTTAAGTTTTTTTCACAAAGCAGCCTGAACTGCAATAAATATCAATAGCTTTTTTAAATTTATTAAAATTTTAATTTGAATTACTAGTAAAAAGATTGAAGTCAAAGTTTTAACTGCATTAATTTAAAGTTATTTGTGTTACATGAATATGAATATGAATATGAATATGAATATGAATATGAATATGAATATGAATATGAATATGAATATGAATATGAATATGAATATGAATATGAATATGAATATGAATATGAATATGAATATGAATATGAATATGAATATGAATATGAATATGAATATGAATATGAATATGAATATGAATATGAATATGAATATAAATATGAATATGAATATGAATATGAATATGAATATGAATATGAATATGAATATGAATATGAATATGAATATGAATATGAATATGAATATGAATATGAATATGAATATGAATATGAATATGAATATGAATATGAATATGAATATGAATATGAATATGAATATGAATATGAATATGAATATGAATATGAATATGAATATGAATATGAATATGAATATGAATATGAATATGAATATGAATATGAATATGAATATGAATATGAATATGAATATGAATATGAATATGAATATGAATATGAATATGAATGTGAATATGAATATGAATATGAATATGAATATGAATATGAATACGAATATGAATATGAATATGAATATGAATATGAATATGAATATGAATATGAATATGAATATGAATATGAATATGAATATGAATAAGAATATGAATATGAATATGAATATAAATATGAATATGAATATGAATATGAATATGTAATTTGATAAGATATTACTTTAATCCTAAAAATACTAACCTCCAATTGTTAATTTGTTTTTGTCTTAATTTAGATGCTATACTTTTGAAAATCACATAAACAACCGAAATGTCGCAACAAGCCCGACGCCAGATGTTAAATTTTATGATATGGATGATACTTTAGAAACATCACGTGTTTTTCAGGTAATTTGTATATACTTATATTTTTTTACATATAGTTTTGGATTGAATTGTTAGTTTTCTTCTTTTAATTGAAATCAAAAAATGTTTTGACACATCGGTTTTACATCGATTTTTTTGGAATCCGAAAACCGATACAATATTTTCGAAACCTCAAGAAAATGGTTGTTGCTGGAATTTTATTAAAACCGTAAAGCCGATAAAACTAAACTTAAGGGGGTATTCTGGTCTAGAAATTAAAAAAAATTGATTTTTTTTTATTTTCATATTTTCATAGTTTAACTATTTAAGAATATGTCTACGAGAGGATTTTCCCAAATTCAAATTATTTTCGGAGAAATAAGTATTTTGCTGAGCAGCCATCCAAATCGGGTGGGCTTCAAATAATAGAACAAAAGACATAATGGGGTACTTTAAACACGTTTTTCTCAGAACTGTCTTTTTGAATCTGATACCCACGATTTCTCAGGTTCTGCAGAACAGATTTACTTGAAATTTTAAGAGAGTCTTCTTTAGGGACTTGTCTACGTCTGGAACTACGGCCATCCCCCAATTTTCATTTTTACTATTTTTAACAAATCGAAGAATGTTCAAAAAAGTGGTAATTTTTTTTTATTTTTCTTTAGACAGTCGCCATTTTGTAAAAAAAAATGTTTGTAACTTTTCCGTAGTTCCAGACATTGCAACATTATTGTAGATTAATAATCTTTTTAGTTTTTGATTTCAGATTTCTAGGAGAGTTAAAATCGTGGGTATGGTCACGCACCAAACTTTTGAGACGCACCACGCCATCAGCTGATAACTAACGGAATTTTGATTTTTTTTTACTTTTTTATTTTTTTTTGTATGCTTCTAATGTAAATAAATAATGTATACAAAAATTGATGGTAAAATTGTTGCTTGCTTTTTTCTACAGCACTTCAAAAATTACCTAAAATTCATGTCTCTAGACCAGAATACCCCCTTAAGACAAATATTATTTTTACTTATATATTTTGTTGAATATTTCTCATATTTCAATATTCTTAATCTTTCTTGCACAGTAAGTAGTTCTTTTTCTTATAGTTGTGTGGCCTAACAAGTGCATGCATTGTGCCTATTAAAGCTTTTTCAGTGGTTTCCATGGGTAAGGTCATGCAATTGCAGATGGTTAGTAGAGTACAGTTTTGATTAAAACGAAACTAGTAATGTTCATGATATTCTAGAATCTACATACCTCGCCACCAACGACCAAAGTGCACGATGAACAATCTCAATTCATATCATATTGTTCAAGGTATTTTCGAGTATATAACTCTAGCTTTATTTCGAGTAGCTGGATATATCAACTAACATATGCACATGAGTTTGAACACTTTCTTTGACTTTGCCCATGGGTAATTTTGTTCGTTAACAATTTGATTGTAAACATAATGACCAAACGATCGAGTATGAACGATTATATGCCTGAAAATGTAATTTTTCGAACATACTCATTTCAATCTCTGGATCAATTCAACTTCATAACATAGATATTGTAGTATGTTATACTCTGTCGAATTTTTCAATCAAACTTTTACGATGATTTTTGTCTGTTATGGTTTTTACGTATTTATTAATTATTTTGGGCAACTCTTTTTACACTGAGTGAAATGCAAGTAATTGAGGGTTCGAATCCTATTGATTCGTGAGTACTATTATTCTTGTCCCAACTTAGTTTCGCCACATGCGTATACGTTAGAAGCAATATCATATCAGCTATTGTCGCAATAATTTGCAATCATTCATTTTTATATTTTATTATAAGTAAATTATCACTTATCAATATATAGTTTTCGTTTTCCAAAGAATAAAAGCAACTTTCGCGATTTCCTGGAAATTATTCCCACGTTCAAAAGATTCGTATCGTAAGTTGTTTATGAACCATAAAAATGTATTGCCTTGACGTGATTTGAAATTTGATCCATTCTGGCAAACATTTTCGTCTCAAACGTTTAGAAAGTTCGACAATACATCCGAGAATGTTGAGTTCGCAAGTACTACATCGTAGTTCTTTTCGATTCCTTTTTGGTAACCACCTTCATCAAAAATACGCAATCATGCACTTAGCCTGACAATTTTACGCACACCGAATGATTGTTTTGCCATAAGAAAAGAATCAGAGAGAGTATAAATATATGAATAAAACTTTAGCTATTCGTTAATTCTTAATAAATACGAAACAAGATAATCCAGTAAATATTTACTCAGACCATGCGTTAAATACGGTAGTTCTGAATTGTTGGTAATTGGTATTGATGTTGGCCTCATTAATAATGCAAGTTTCTGGCATCGAGCGCAAAATACAATTTAATTATATTTCGTTCATGCTGTTAATTTGTTATTTATATTTTCGTTATTGAAAATGTGATAAGAATGGCAACACCAAGAATATGTTCTTCGAGCTCTTGTACAAAGCATATGAGTAGTTATCGTAGCTACGATTTTAAAGTTGTCCTGAGCGATTTTAATGTCAAGCTAGGAAAGGATTCAGGATCATCGATTTGGATGCGGACGAAATGTGATAATAGCCAGTAGGCGTTTTCCACATTTCAACATTCACAAAGGAACACGCTTCCAGCATTATGTATGTATGTCCGAACTTTCCGTGGAGCTAACATCGAATGGGAGCACTACTTCATTGCAGCAAAGATAGCTCTTTGGGTTCCCATACCCAGGGAAAAACTGGCAGATGCTGTGAGGGGATATATAGTTGAACGGCTACGCTACAATCACAAGAGATCGAGTCCGACCGAGTCACAAGAAACCTCTTTTAAAGTTCTCTGCCGCCAAAACAATGTACCGAGATCATTGGCAACATTTTCAAGATGCAATTTGAGAAGCCTCCTCTCACGTGCTGGGTTTTAAGCAGCCACCAACAAGAAACACCTGGTTTGGTGAGAAATGTCGGTAGGCAAATGCAGCCAAACAACAGGCTCGCAAAGTGGCGCTGCATAAAAGGACGAGAGCTACTCATGAGCTCTATGAGCAGAAGAGGCGAGAGGAACGCCGACTTCTCAAAATAAAAAGAGAGGGCATGCGGTCGAAGATGTTGAGAGGTATAAAAGCAGGAATGAAGTGCGAAAGTTTTATGAACAGGTAAAACGAAATTCTCATGTACATAAACCTAGAACCGAAGGCTGCAAAGACGAAAGTGGAAACATCATAGTGGAACCGCAGTCAATGCTGAGGATATGGAAGGACCACTTCTGCAGATTGTAAACGGTGATTTTTTAAGAGCTTGAGAACTTTAAAAAAAAAAAACGCATAAAATTTGCAAAATCTCATCGATTCTTTATCTGAAACGTTAGATTGGTCCATGAGATTTACTTTTTGAAGATAATTTCATTTAAATGTTGACCGCGGCGGCGTCTTAGGTGGTTCATTCGGAAAGTCCAATTTTGGGTAACTTTTTCGAGCATTTCGGCCGGAATAGCCCGAATTTCTTCAGAAATGTTGTCTTCCAAAGCTGGAACAGTTGCTGGCTTATTTGTGTAGACTTTAGACTTGACGTAGCCCCACAAAAAATAGTCTAAAGGCGTCAAATCGCATGATCTTGGTGGCCAACTTACCGGTCCATTCCTTGAGATGAATTGTTCTCCGAAGTTTGTCCTCAAAATGGCCATAGAATCGCGAGCTGTGTGGCATGTAGCGCCATCTTGTTGAAACCACATGTCAACCAAGTTCAGTTCTTCCATTTTTGGCAACAAAAAGTTTGTTAGCATTGAAAGATAGCGATCGCCATTCACCGTAACGTTGCGTCCAACAGCATCTTTGAAAAAATACGGTCCAATGATTCCACCAGCGTACAAACCACACCAAACAGTGCATTTTTCGGGATTCATGGGCAGTTCTTGAACGGCTTCTGGTTGCTCTTCACTCCAAATGCGGCAATTTTGCTTATTTACGTAGCCATTCAACCAGAAATGAGCCTCATCGCTGAACAAAATTTGTCGATAAAAAAGGGGATTTTCTGCCAACTTTTCTAGGGCCCATTCACTGAAAATTCGACGTTGTGGCAGATCGTTCGGCTTCAGTTCTTGCACGAGCTGTATTTTATACGGCTTTACACCAAGATCTTTGCGTAAAATCTTCCATGTGGTCGAATAACACAAACCCAATTGCTGCGAACGGCGATGAATCGACATTTCACGGTCTTCAGCAACACTCTCAGAAACAGACGCAATAAATCTCTCTCTCTTCTGTACGCACTGTACGCATTCGTATGGTTGGTTTAATGTCCAATAAAGTAAACTGAGTGGGAAACTTGGTCACAATCGCATTAATTGTTTGCTCACTTGGTCGATTATGTAGACCATAAATCGGACGTAAAGCGCGAAACACATTTCGAACCGAACACTGATTTTGGTAATAAAATTCAATGATTTGCAAGCGTTTGTTAGTAAGTCTATTCATGATGAAATGTCAAAGCATACTGAGCATCTTTCTCTTTGACACCATGTCTGAAATCCCGCGTGATCTGTCAAATACTAATGCATGAAAATCCTAACCTCAAAAAATCACCCTTTATAACGGCGACAACGAACTGAATTCCGCTGTCAGGCAGGATAATCCATTAAACATAGACGACGAAAGTCAACAATCCCGTCCTCCCGACTTAGACGAAGTAAAGATTGCCATATCCAAGCTGCAGTCTAATGAAGCCGCTGGAGCGGATGGCTTGAATGCCGAGCTCTTTAAAGTAGCTTGGAGATGAGTTGATTAGGAGCATACGCCAACTTATCTGTAAGATATGGTCGGAAGAAAGCATGCCCGATGAATGGAACCTCAGTATTGTTTGCCCGATCCTGAAAAAAGAAGACTCTAAACTGCACCAACTATAGAGGAATCAGTCTACTTAACATCGCCTATAAAATCTTCTCTGCCGTAATATGTAAACGTCTAAAGCCCATCGTCAACAACCTGATAGGTCCTTATCAGTGTGGTTTTGGACCAGGAAAGTCCACAGTTGATCAAATATTCACATTACGGCAGATCCTGGAAAAAACCCAAGAACACCAAATCGACACCCATCATCTTTTCATCGATTTCAAGGCCGCATATGACAGCATCTACAGGCACGAGCTGTATAGAGCCATGTCTAGTTTTGGCATCCCTGCCAAACTCGTCCGTTTGTACAGGATGACCATGGAGAATTCACGTTAATCCATAAAGGTTGGAAACAACTTAACAGAACCTTTCGATGGTAAAAAAGGTTTTAGACAAGGTGATGCGCTGTCATGTGATTTTTTTAACATCGTGCTTGAAAGAATAGTGCAGAGCTCACACGTCAACACTAGAGGCACTATCTTTTAAAAGTCTGTCCAATTACTGGCATATGCTGATGACATTGACATAATCGGAAGAACTCAGGGTGATGTCAATGGGGCTTTTGTGGAAAGTCTTCGAATCCGCACCCACAGGACAGCGCAGTAGAGGAAGACCGCGGATCAGGTGGCGCGCACAAGTGGAAGGTGACCTCACCGAACTTGGAGCGCGAAACTGGAGACATCTAGCTAGGGACCGAGCTAGATGGAGAAGTTTGTTGGGTGAGGCCCTACTTCACACAGGACTGTAGCGCCTCCTTAAGTAAGTAAGTAAGTAAGTATATGCAAGCATATACAGGGATGAGTTGTATAAAACCATAAAGATTAGAAACAACTTAATAGAAGCCTATACAAGGTGATGCGATTTTCAATAATATCGTCCTTGAAATAATAGGGCAAATACACAAACGTCAAATTTTTTGGCAGTCATTAGGCATTACTGCTTTTTTGTGATGCTGATCGTTGCTCAGCTGATTACGATGCGATGCTGATTGACAAAAGGTTTTACGTTTAAAAACTACTTTTGCTTTATGATGGATGTGATACTAATAAAAATTCTCATTGTAATTAAATTCTGAGGCCACACATTTTATCTTCTAGAAGTTTTCTCCAAAATACTGGCTTTGATTTTCTGCCGGCAATGAATTCACCTTTATATTTTAATCTGGTTTCTATGAATAGTTTAATTTCTGCACTGGTAAAATATTTCCTGAAATTCATCAAATTAATTAATTTATAAACAATTAAGAAATCGCGTTGGTATCAACTACTTATCATGAAAATTCTTGATGCCTTTTTTGTTTATATTTGCGCATCAGTTTATCGAACTTTGCAGTAACGATAAATTGACATTTTAAGTGAAGCCAATTATTTTCGTTTATGAACGTGCTACAGAGATGATCGCAATTCATCTCTGCAGTGATGCGTTTGTGAATTTACATATAGTGCAGAGCTTCCACATCAACACTAGATTTACTACCTTTCAAGTCTGTCCAAATATATACTAGCATATGTTAATGGCATTGACATAATCGGAAGAACTTAGCGTGATGTCAATGGTGTTTTAGTGAGTATTGAGGCAGAGGTGGCAAAAATGGGTTTAACCACTAATATGTGCAAATAAATAATAACTTTATCAATTTTAGAGCGAGGAAACATTTATTTCTATTTTTATTTAATTTTCAAAGTTCACTTTTTTACATACAAAAGGAAATTCGTGCTGCAGTAATGGAAAGTCGCCACAGTTTTTTTACTGTGTCAATTTTTAGGGCGTAAAATTAAAAACTATCATAAAATAGTGTTTCGTATGTTTATATCGTGTCAAATTAAATATTCTGGTATGATAATTCTTGTAATCATTCCCTTATCTCCTTTTTAATTGCTGGTGGATAGAAGCTCAATAGGTGGACCTCGGGGGCTCTGGACACGCTAATTATAAAATTTGACGAATAACGTATGTGTACCTTCTGGTTATACATACATATTTCAGCTATTATTCCCGAACTAAAAATGATCAAAAAATTTGTATACAAACAATTCTTTGAAAAAAACCGGCAATGTAAGAAGATCTGAACATTTTAACTGCCTTTACAGATCTTTCTTTATTTATTTAAGTATAATGTCCGCATATTAAATATTTGATTTCCATTCATTTTCAGCTTCAAAACTATTCAGCAAATATTCTAGACGATCCTGAGCTCATTGCTGGAAAACATCGTACTTTGCTTACTTTTACTTCGTATATGACGTCTGTCATCGATTACGTACGACCATCGGATTTGAAAAAGGAACTGAACGATAAATTCAAAGAAAAATTTCCTCATATCCAGTTAACATTAAGTAAACTAAGAAGGTAATATTAAATGGTATGTGTTTGTATTTTTTTTAATTTGTCTGATTATTAAGTATCAAGCGAGAAATGCGTAGGATCAACAAATTGGATACTAGAATTGACCTTGTGACTATATCACAAGCGTATGTTTACTTCGAAAAATTAATTCTTTCAAACCTTATTAACAAAAATAATCGGAAACTCTCTGCTGGTGCGTGTTTGCTTTTAAGCGCTAAAATGAATGATGTTAAGGGTGAATTACTTAGAAGCCTGATAGAGGTGAGATTATTTTTTTTATAAAGCTCATCATATCATATTCCGTTTTTTTTTTTTTCAGAAAACGGAAAACGTTTTTCGATTAAGTCATAAAGAACTTATTGCGTCAGAGTTTGCGGTCCTTGTTGCTCTTGAGTTTAGCTTACATGTTCCCAATAGTGAGATTTTGCCGCACTATCAAAGGCTTCTTTATGATTCCTAAAAATTAACTTAATGTACATATTTTTCTTAATAAATAACTTTCAAATACAATTTTTAACAATCAGCGAAATAATGAAAGTTTTTTTTAAAGATATTCAAATTTTCAATTTCTATTTCAGTGACAAACTATTAAGCAAACATATTCTTTCTCTATTTTTTTTATTTCTATACAATTTTTGGGGCTATGTTTTCCTTTTGGTTTCACGTTCTTCCTTATCCAGCCTAATCCTAAACAGACACAAACAAATTAAAATTAAATTGGATTAACACTGATAGCATCAATATCAATAGCCGTTCGTATTTGGCTTAAAACTGTAGGTTCCCTCTATTTTTGACAACATGTCGTAAGTAATTAGGCCCCACTTGTCAACGGACTGTTGCGCCACATATTTTGTTTTGTATTTACCATCAATATCAGCTGAAAAGCTGCAAAAAAGCTTTCTTTTTTTTGATTCTGAGATAAAATATTTATTTATTGATTCATCAATATGAGATTTAAAAATCTACAATTGGACTACTAGATAAGTATTTACATGTGTACAATTAATTAAATACACTAAAACTAACTTAATACTTAAAATATAATTAATATGAAAAGTATTTAAAAATAAAATATAAATAAAAATATATAATTAATTTGTTCATGCATAATCAAAATATAAAATCAATTAAAATGAAAATACAATAATAGTTTATTTTTCAAAGAAGATCTACTTAATTGAAAATCAAAATAAATTATAACAATATATTAAAAACCAGTATTTTGAAAATCACAATCACAATTTTTTTAAATTTGCCCAGAATAAGGACGGTTAGTAAGAGTTACATATGTGATATTCGTTTGATCTCAGCGCTAGTATTGTTTGCTGCGTTTATATCGGAGTCTTTCTAGACAAAGTCCTTGACCACCTCAAAATTACGTCTCCCGATGGTGACGTTTTGAACGAGACTCACAAAAGCCCCATTGACATCGCGTTGAGTTCTTTCGATTATGTCAATGTCATCAGTATATGCTAGTAATTGTACAGACTTTTGAAAGATAGTGCCTCTAGGGTTTACGTGTGAGCTCTGCACTATTCTTTCTAAAACCTTTTTTGATATCGTCCCTGCAGATGCTGTCATATGTGGCCTTAGAGTCGATAAAAAGATGGTGGGTGTCGATTTGATGTTCTTGGGTTTTTTGCAGGATCTGCGGTAATGGGAATATTTGATCGACTGTGAACTTTCCTGGCCTAAAACGACACTGATAGCTACCTATCAGGTTGTTAACGATGGGCTTTAGACGTTCACATATTACGACAGAGAAGATTTTGTAAGCAATGTTAAGTAGACTGACGCCTCTATGATTGGTACAGTTTAGAGCGGCTTTGTTAGACTGCAGCTTGGATATGGCTATCTTTACTTCGTCTAAGTCGGGAGGATGGAACTGTTGGGTTTCGTCGTCTATGTTGAATTGATCATCCTCCCTGACAGTGAAATTCGGTTCGTCGTAATCGTTATACAGTCTGCAGAAGTTGTCCTTCCATATCCTCAGCATTGACTGCGGTTCCACTATGATGTTTCCACTTTTGTCTTTGCAGCCTTCTGTTCTAGGTTTATGTACTTGTGAATTTCGTTTTACCTGCTCATAAAAATTTCGAACTTCATTCCTGCCTTTGAACCTCTCAACATTTGCAACCGCACGCTTCTCATGCTCTCTCTTTTTCCTTCTGAGAAATCGGTGTTCCTCTCGTTCATCTATTCAGCGCCGCTTTGCGTGCCTGTTGTTTAGCTGTATCTGTCTGCCGACTTTCCTTATCAAACCAAGGGTTACTTCTTGGTGGCTGCTTGAAACCCTGGATACAGAGGCAGCTTCTCTGATTGCATCTTGGCAATGTTGCCACTATTTTTCGATACCTTGTGTTGGCGGCAGAAAACGTCGAAAGATGTTACTTGTAACTCGGTTGGAGAAGGATTTGGGGATCTCTTGCGATTGAAGCCGTTGAATCTTCTCTCACCATCTCCCTGTTTTGCCTTGGGTCTGGAAACCCAAAGTGCTACCTAGGCTACAACTAGGTAGTGGTTCGAGTCGATGTTAGCTCCTCGGAAAGCTTGGACACCCATGATGCTTTAAGCGTATCTAGAGTGCGTCGAACGCAATATGGTCAGTCTAGTTGACGGTAGATTGATCTGGAGAACTCCAAGTTCCTTTGTGGAAGTTGAGGTGTAAAAACGCGTACTGGCTACCATGACAATTCGTCCGCAACAATATCGATGAGCCTGAATCCGTTGTCGGAAGTGTTATCGTGTAGGTTGTTTTTCACGATTATTCCACCAAAGACGCCTTCCTTTCCTTGCGTATCATTGAAATCGTCACACTTCTACACGTAGGTTGTTAAGGGACCTAACATTCGACGTGCATATCCAATGTTCGTTGGCCGTAAAATATCCGTAGTAAATTTCTCCTTATATATTTTATATTTTTGTAGTCAGGAAGTCACCCTGACGCACCACCTTCAACCTAAAGAACAAGGTGCTTTATTTAACTTCAAGAGCGAGAGCTGGCATAACCGCTCCTTAAAGGCCTGGGCTTCAAATATGTCGTAGTAGCCCAATCAGATGTTCTATTAAGTAGTTCAACCTTACTGGAACTGTAAACGCCACCGTTGATTCTATCTTGGGAATTCCTCCACTGCCGTCTGGATGAAAGGAGAGGTGCCTTAGCGGAAACACCTCTCACTCTGGTTGTTGTGTCGCGAAATAACCACTTTAAACAACGTTCCTTTTAATCAGCCTCTCTACCTCGGTTCGCTCATCTCATCATGCCTTTTCAAAAAAATCTAAGTGTTATGTCTAAGTTTTTGTTATAAGAAATTAGTAAAAAAAAAAGAACAAAGAAATAAAACATCAACCACTTTGTAGAAATCAATTTTTGAATTATATTTTTAGTCACAAGACAATGTATATTCGATTATACAACAATTCCATTAATTATTTGACATGTAGCTCATTTGTGGCCTGTATTTGATAATTTTTAGAAGGTTTGTTTCCTTCAAATGTTGAACTGTCTTCTCTCCGTAAATTTATTCTGTTACGGTAAATTTTACCGCAACAAAAACTAGCCTTTGGCTGTTTTCTTTTTCCCGTTGTGGCTGCAAAATATCGGCAAAGTTGAGGGCAACCATGGTCTCATCAACCACAGGTGTACCAAGCCTTTATTTTGCAAAAGCAACAAAAACAGGTGATCGAGAACGAGTTCTTTCGACAAGGTCGAAAATGCCGGCGGATGAGCCGAAGAAGTATGCGGTCAGGCGGACCCTACTTAAACAACAAAAACAACAACAGCAATAACAACATATTTTTTTAACAGTCTTATCTTAACATTTAATATTTTATGTAAAAAAATATGGGTTTTTAACGCCGCGTTGTTAAAGTCGATTAATTTCATTTTGGTACGAAATTCACACCTCGAACCTCGCGCGATATTAATAGTAATAGGAAAATGCCTAGTTTAGACTTCTTCTCGATTTTTGTTTTTCTTTACACTTTCTCGAGAAATAATAATAGTTTGGAAGGGGTCTGAACTCGCCATTATGTTTCGGCAAGTTTTGGAAACTCATCCAACAACTTGTTGAAACCGTGATTGTGTGTGTGGAAGTAAAGTTTCGCTCAGAGTCAACAACAAAAACAATCTATATAAAGATATAAATCCCCGGTAGACATCTTGGTTTGCCTACAAGCTAAACCGGAAATCAGCCTCATAAACTTTTTCATAGTGTGCGTGTAATTTCTCCTCCAATTTATTAAATTTCCCCAAAAAACTCAGTAAGTGTGTCTATGTATGCGTGAAAACACGTCAATTTTTTCTCGTTGAATTCGAACACATTACAAATACAACAATGTAAACAAATGGGTTTTGGAGGGTGATACGTACAAAGGATTTATATCTTTACTAGAGTGTTTTTGGTTAACAACGGTGGCTTTCCTGATGAGCGTAAAGCTTCCAGGAAGCCGCGATACCGTGACGGACAATCACGAAAACGGATGCTTGTGTTGTATGAATGTGTGTGTGTCTGGAATGGTCGAGGGAGGAAGAATAAGTTTTTAAATTAGCTTGGAAGGCACTCTAGACAGAGCCTTTCAAGCTAAAAGTAATAGAAGAGGAAAAAGTTTGAGGAATTTTCAAGAAGAAGAGAGAGAAGAAGGATAGGAAACTAAAGGTCGAGGAAATCGAAAAAAGGAAAATTAAAGATTCGAGGATCGAGTTGTGAAGATCGTGGAAATAGAGGAAAATAGGAAAGGAGACAAAGGAAACGATAAGTAGTTCATTTCTTTTGTTTATTTGTTCGGTTCGTCGATATATATATATATACGTATATAAACGCGTCCGGTGTTAAAAGCCCATTTTCTTTTTTTAATTTGTTTTTTTATTATTTCAATTTTTGTAATTTTCATTTTTATTTTGAAAACATTTTGGGTTTTAGTCCAGGGATCTTCAATCCCACGGTTTCCCAAAGTAATAAATTTTAAAGACAATCCAACGTTCATTTTGTTTTTATTTTCTTTTAACCGCTTCACTTATAGCAAAGAGTTTTGGAATTTTCTTTTTCGGTTTTCTTACAAAAAAATTCCTGGCGCCCATTTTTATTGCAACGTACCCCACTGTAGGTACTTGCAATAACATAATTTCAAATTATAGCAATCTGATTGAGTTTATAAATCAATCAACATTGTTATAATTAATATATGTAAATAAATTCTTCCAAAAGATTAAAGAACCCAGCCCAGCTGAGCTGCCGCGGTTACAGCTTCGTCAACGAGCTGTATTGTTGCACTTTTTTTGTTCTCTCCTTTGTGTCGCGTTCGTACTCATTTGAGTGCAGGTTCGTCGCTACGCAGCCGCCGCCGTCGTCAGTTTAGTTTGTTTCGATTTAGTTGTGAGTTTAATTATTTGTCTCCAAATAATTAATAATAATAATAAAAAAAAGTGTAACAAATTGGAGCCCAACGTGTGGGGCCGAGTGGAAGAATTTTCGGTGGTAGATTTCGATTCGTGTTTTGTTTTCTATATATTGTTGAAAAAAAGAACATTTAATTCGTCTTGTTTTTTTTATAGGTGTTTTAAAGGAAAAGGAGGTGCTTTATTCGAGGTGTTTTGGTTGGATAAATTGATCGGAGTTACCAGTGTTTTTGAGGGGTGAAAAATATAGAGACATTTCTGTTGACTGAAATTTTCATCGAGGGAGTTTACAAAGTGAAAAAAAAAAATCGCAAGTATTTTTTTTGTAATTTGTGTAGTGTAAACTCGTAATTCTTTTACTGTGCATATTTACTGTGTGGTGTTAGTTTGATTTGTTTCTTTTTCTTTTTTAATATTTATATTTAAATTATTTTTTGGTTGACATTTTGTCTCTTTGTTGTCTTCTCTCTTTTTTGGTGTGAGAGAGTTATTTTCACTAGCTTTTCGAGTGACTTATTTTTTGAGTGATAGTTTTTATTTCTTGAGTGATAGTTTTTTGGCGAGTGTGTTTTCTATTTTTGAGTGTTAGTTAATTTTCACATTTTCAAATAATTGAGTTCGAGTAGGATTTTGGTATGACCATCAAAATTTTTTTTTCGATTACTTTTAGAATTTGTTAGGAAATAATTTGTTTTGTTTTATTTTTAAATTATATGTTTTTAAATTAATAAAAATGAATTGATTTACGAATTAGAATTTTAGTTTAGGGTTACAAAGTAGTTTTTTTTTTTAAATATTTTTTTATAATAATTTTCTCTAAATAATTTTGTTAAAGTTTTTTTCTTAGTCAAAATGAATATTGGTAGATTAGCGCAGGACGAACTGGCCTACGAGATGAAGGTCAGGGGATTGAAAGTAGGAACAGTTGTGGAAATGCGGAAGGCATTGAGGTCATCGAGGTTACTCGTTAAGAGGAACTCGATGGAAGTTAGTTTAGTTTACCCCTTCACTTATGAAGAGGATGTCGAGGCAATAGAAGCTAAGATTGAGGAGATTAGGGTCCTTCTTAAAGTACCTCCGAAGAATCCAAAGTCTTCGGAGTACATTAAGATAGTGACAAAGATTGAGTGGTGTATAGGCAGGTTAGATAGGACACCTTGTGAGGCCGAAGATGAAGTTAGTTCACTTCGGAACAAGGTTTTGTGTCTGTTAGGAGATCTCACTGGTGATAGTGAGAATAGTGATAGGGAAGAGGAAGTGGAAAAAGAAGAGACTCCACTTCTCCACTGGCTGGAGAATCATTGACTGCACCGAGGGGTGGTGACAGTAATCCTTCAGCCAGTGGTATATCAGTTAGGATTCCAATAGGCAATAGAGTGGATAGGAGTGACACATCTGTTGAACAAATGGTCGTTCAACAGAAATGCACCGAACGTTTAGGGAAGTGGGGGATGAAGTTTACTGGTGACTCAGGTGGAGCATCAGTAAACTCATTCCTGGAAAGAGTGGAGGAACTTCGTCTAGCTAACGATGTTCCTGAAAGCCACCTTTTTAAATCCGCTTCGGAGCTTTTGGCTGGTAGGGCACTTATGTGGTTTAGGTCGTTTAGGGAAGATTTAGTTGATTGGCAGGAACTCGTCAAGGAACTCAAAGCGGAGTTCCTTCCTACGAATTACGATGATCTGTTGTTGGAGGAGATTAATCGGCGTTCGCAGGGAAAGGAAGAAACTTTCGGCGCGTATCTTACCACGATGAGGACATTGTTTCGAAGATTATCGGAACCTTTGTCAGAGGGAAGGATGCTTTCGATTTTAAGGAAAAATGTAGATCCCTTCTATCAGGTACAGATAGCTAGTGCCAAACCAAAGACGGTTAAGGAACTTGCTATCTTAGGTAGGGAACTGGACACCCTTAAGGTGAATGTAGATAGTTTTACCCCATCCTCTAGAAGTAGACATTTGTTGGAACCGGAGTGCGGTTATCAACCTAGTTCGTTTGGACAACACCGAGTAGCGGCTGTTGCTCCAGTTTCGGAGAATCCATTCAGGCAGACAGTCAGGTGTTATAATTGTAACAAGGAAGGACATGTAGCTTCGGGATGTCCAGTTCAAAAACGTTGCTTCGGTTGTGGAGCTGTGGGTGTAAATCGTAGGGATTGTAGGTGTTCGGGAAATGGGAATCAGGCCCTTGTGTCAGAAGGACAAGGAGTCCGCCGTCGATAGGGAGGTCGTCTGCTGACGATCAGCGGGTAGGAGTTAATCTGAGTTTCACGTTAGCGGCAAATGGTAGGGACACTAGACCATATTTAGGAGTTAGGGTTTATGGAATCAAGTTTTTAGGACTTCTTGATTCAGGAGCCTCCCGTACCATTGTGGGTGGTGACGGGTGGAAAATTTGTAAAGAGTTAGGGCTAAGGTTAGGAAAGAGAAGTGTTGGGTCAGTAGCGTTAGCAGATGGAGCAGGTGTAGGTGTAGCTGGATCTGTTTCTCTACCAGTGGAGGTTGAGAACAAATCCTTTTTGATAGAATGTCTGGTCATTCCGAATCTTCCACACCAGTTGATCTTGGGTGCCGATTTTTGGGCACTATCGGGCATAGTCCCGGATTTGAGATCAGGTGTGTGGAATTTTTCGAACCAAGAGAGATTGGCTTCGATGACAGACATGGTAGCGATTAGGGAAAAATCGGATTTGAACGATTTTGAAAATAGGAAATTAGAATTAGGGTGCACCAACTTAGTTGAGCACCAGATTAGGACGTCTGCAGAACCGATAACGGAAAGATATTACCCTGTTTCGCCAGCGATTCAGAGACATATCGATCAGGAGCTCCAGGAGATGTTGGAGGCTGGAGTGATCGAGAAGTCGAAGAGTCCTTGGGCATCGCCGATTCTTCTCGTTAAGAAGAAAAATGGCAGTTATCGGTTCTGTGTTGACTATAGGAAATTGAATGAGGTTACTGATAGGGATGCTTATCCACTACCATTTATTTCAGCGATTTTAGACAAGCTTCGAAACGCGAAGTACTTGTCTTCTTTAGACATTAAATCTGCTTATTGGCAGATTCCAATGGAAAAAGAATCGCGCAAGTACACAGCCTTTACAGTGCCAGGGCGTGGCCTGTACCAATTTTGCAGGATGCCTTTCGGCTTACACAATTCCACGGCAACTTGGCAGAGGTTTATTGACGACGTTCTAGGTCCTGACTTAGAACCGTTCGTCTTTGTGTACTTGGATGACATTATCATCGTCACCGATTCTTTTGATAGGCACCTAGAAATTTTAAAAGAAGTTTTTAAAAGGTTAGGAGAAGCAGGTTTAAAAGTAGGTAGGGAAAAGTGTAATTTTTGTAGGCCTTCTTTAAAATTTCTAGGTTATGTAGTTGATAGGAACAGGCTTCATGTTGACCCGGAAAAAGTGGAAAGCATGATTAGGATTCCTGCACCGAAAAACGTGAAGAAAATTAGGAGTTTTGTAGGGACTATTTATTGGTACCGTAGGTTCGTACTAAATTTTGCAAACTTAGTTAGGCCTCTTACCGATCTCTTAAAGAAAGGTAAGAAATTTGAGTGGACAAAAGAATGTGAGGAGAGTTTTAGGAAAGCCAAAGAGTGTTTGGTTACGGCACCGATTCTAACATGTCCGGATTTTTCAAGGCCGTTTGTTGTACAAACAGATGCGTCGGACTATGGCATCGGGGCCGTATTATCTCAGGAGTTTGAGGATGGCGAAAAAGCCATTTGTTATTTAAGTCGGTCATTGAATAGGAATGAAAGGAACTACTCTACGACCGAAAAGGAATGTTTGGCGGTCCTTTGGGCGATTGAAAAGTTGCGGCCGTATCTTGAAGGTGTTCGATTTACAGTCGTAACTGATCAAAACTCTTTGGTCTGGTTAAGCAACCTTAAGGATCCGCAGGGTAGATTAGCTCGTTGGGCCATTCGGCTCCAACAATTTGATTTCAAGATCATCCATAGAAAGGGGAAAGAACATGTCGTTCCTGATATGTTGTCGCGAGGAGTTCCAGAAGTAGCTGGTGTCTCTGAAGCGGATTCGGACCCTTGGGTGATTAAAATGAAATCGCAGGTAGAAAAGAGCCCGTTAGAATACCCATCTTGGCGAGTTGAGAATGGGCGGCTCTATAAACACGTTAGGTTGAACCATATAGTCGTTCATAATAGCGGTGAGGAGTGGAAGTTAGTGTTAGGGAAAAGTGATAGGACGAGAATCCTTAACGAGTGCCATGATGCTCCGCTTTCAGGACATATGGGCGTTAAGAAAACTTTTGCTAGGGTAGCAGAAAAATATTACTGGCCCAAAATGAGGAGTGATATTACGAGGTATGTTAGGAATTGTAAAATTTGCCAAAGTGTGAAACCGGTGAACGAAAAACCAGCTGGTCTAATGACCGAAAGAGTAGGAAATTCCCAACCGTGGGAAATGATTTGCGTGGACTTGGTGGGTCCATTACCAAAATCGTCTCGAGGATTCGTTTACATTTTAAAGGTCGTCGATTACTTCACTAAATTCCCCTTGTTGTTCGCGTTACGGTCCGCAACGGCGAAAGCAGTATGTCGGGAGTTGAAAGAAAACGTGTTTCTTCTTTTCGGGATTCCTAAGTGGATCGTCTGTGACAACGGTCCCCAGTTCCGTGGCAAGGAACTGAAAACGCTTAGCGAAGCGTACGGGTCACAACTTCGGTTTACGGCGAATTATCATCCGCAAGCGAATCCGCCGGAACGGATAAATCAGATTATCAAAGCTACGCTCCGGGCGTATGTATCGGAAAACCAGTGGAGTTGGGATTCGCAACTGGCAAAAGTGGCCTGTGCAATCCGAACTTCGCAACATGAGGTTTTAGGTGTGTCGCCATACTTCGCAAATTTCGGTAGGGACATGGTAACTAGTGGCCATGATGTAGGAATTACGGATAGCGATAGGGACTCAGATAGTACGGAAATTAATAGGCAGTTTCGGAAACTGAGAGAGGATATAAGTAGGAAGTTGGAAGCAGCGGGAAAGAAGGCTTCTAAGACTTATAATTTACGTAGGAGGGACGCGCAATATCACACGGGTGATCTCGTTTGGCGTAGGAACTTTGAGCTGTCCGATGCAGCAAATTATTTCGCGGCGAAGTTGGCGACGAAATTTGTAGGAGCTTTCAAGGTCAGCAAGAGAATGTCACCTTGGACATATCCCTTAATAGATGATCGCGGTAAAGAGCGAGGAACGTGGCATGTTAAGGACTTAAAACCGTTTGTTGATGTTTGAGTCAATTCCCTTTTGTAGTAGTTTTTTTTTTGGTTGTTAATTGTCATTTTTGTCTAATTTGAATGTGCCACATTAATCATTTTTTTTTTCTCTTTTAAATGTAATGATGGTTATCCTTTGTTGTTGTTGTCTACCCCCGGCTGAGCCTTAAGAAATGGTTTGCTTTTCTTGAAAAGTAAACACATTTCTTGGGAGGTAAGGGTGGTATTTGTTACGGTAAATTTTACCGCAACAAAAACTAGCCTTTGGCTGTTTTCTTTTTCCCGTTGTGGCTGCAAAATATCGGTAAAGTTGAGGGCAACCATGGTCTCATCAACTACAGGTGTACCTAGCCTTTATTTTGCAAAAGCAACAAAAACAGGTGATCGAGAACGAGTTCTTTCGACAAGGTCGAAAATGCCGGCGGATGAGCCGAAGAAGTATGCGGTCAGGCGGACCCTACTTAAACAACAAAAACAACAACAGCAATAACAACATATTTTTTTTAACAGTCTTATCTTAACATTAAATATTTTATGTAAAAAAATATGGGTTTTTAACGCCGCGTTGTTAAAGTCGATTAATTTAATTTTGGTACGAAATTCACACCTCGAACCTCGCGCGATATTAATAGTAATAGGAAAATGCCTAGTTTAGACTTCTTCTCGATTTTTGTTTTTCTTTACACTTTCTCGAGAAATAATAATAGTTGGGAAGGGGTCTGAACTCGCCATTATGTTTCGGCAAGTTTTGGAAACTCATCCAACAACTTGTTGAAACCGTGATTGTGTGTGTGGAAGTAAAGTTTCGCTGAGAGTCAACAACGGTGGCTTTCCTGATGAGCGTAAAGCTTCCAGGAAGCCACGATACCGTGACGGACAATCACGAAAACGGATGCTTGTGTTGTATGAATGTGTGTGTGTCTGGAATGGTCGAGGGAGGAAGAATAAGTTTTTAAATTAGCTTGGAAGGCACTCTAGACAGAGCCTTTCAAGCGACAAGTAATAGAAGAGGAAAAAGTTCGAGGAATTTTCAAGAAGAAGAGAAAGATTGAGAAGAAGGATAGGAAACTAAAGGTCGAGGAAATCAAAAAAGGAAAATTAAAGATTCGAGGATCGAGTTGTGAAGATCGTGGAAATAGAGGAAAATAGGAAAGGAGACAAAGGAAAAGATAAGTAGTTCATTTCTTTTGTTTATTTGTTCGGTTCGTCGATATATATATATATACGTATATAAACGCGTCCGGTGTTAAAAGCCCATTTTCTTTTTTTAATTTGTTTTTTTTTATTATTTCAATTTTTGTAATTTTCATTTTTATTTTGAAAACATTTTGGGTTTTAGTTCAGGGATCTTCAATCCCACGGTTTCCCAAAGTATTAAATTTTAAAGACAATCCAACGTTCATTTTGTTTTTATTTTCTTTTAACCGCTTCACTTATAGCAAAGAGTTTTGGAATTTTCTTTTTCGGTTTTCTTACAAAAAAATTCCTGGTGCCCATTTTTATTGCAACGTACCCCACTGTAGGTACTTGCAATAACATAATTTCAAATTATAGCAATCTGATTGAGTTTATAAATCAATCAACATTGTTATAATTAATATATGTAAATAAATTCTTCCAAAAGATTAAAGAACCCAGCCCAGCTGAGAAGCCGCTGTTACAGCTTCGTCAACGAGCTGTATTGTTGCACTTTTTTTGTTCTCTCCTTTGTGTCGCGTTCGTACTCATTTGAGTGCAGGTTCGTCGCTACGCAGCCGCCGCCGTCGTCAGTTTAGTTTGTTTCGATTTAGTTGTGAGTTTAATTATTTGTCTCCAAATAATTAATAATAATAAAAAAAAAAAGTGTAACAATTCTCATTTGTAATTGTACTTTCGTACATTCTCCTGCCTCGCAACAAGAAAATGCTACCTTCATCCTTAAAGTTTGGATTTGTAAGTTTACACACGGCATAACGAAAAAAGGCAGCTTGGCATCACTGTTGCAGTTTAAATATTTGGACACTGCAATACCGGCATGATCGGCTAATGGTTCGGAATCTGTTTATGTCATCTCCTTTGGTCAGCTTCTTCTTATCTCATTCACAATGTACATGAAAAGAGACAAACTATTAATAAATGTTATTTGACATATAAGACAAACACAACAGACAAGGCCAACAATAAATTGCAACACATGAGAATGGTGGTTGAGTTTCTCATAACTATGTTTTATATATCTCTCGTTCCAGCTAATTGTATTGTATCAATGAACCAATGATAGTAAAACAATAGTAGGTACAGTCTGTAGCTATACACAAAAACACTCTAGTGTTTTTGGCTATACATATGTAGTTATTATTGCTTGTTAATTTTGTTGTCGTAGGTTCATGTTCAGTCAGTGCGTGGTACTTGGCATTCATTTAGTTTTCGATTGTGCGGTTTATTTTATTATTAATTATTAAATTCAGTGAATTAAATCAGGTGAGTTCTTTTATTCATGTTGAATGATTTGTGAGAAAATTATGTTTATATGTGTGTTTACGGAGTGAGCGCGCGCGCATTCGGTTCCGGAATTAATTTTACGCGATCGCTTTATATTTTTAAATATCAACCAAACAAAAAAAATGCACTCGCACAACTGAGTGCATTTTTTTTTGTTTGGTTGATATTTAAAAATATATTTTGATTAATATTTGGCTGTCGATGCCTATTTTATTAATATAAAATCAAATTAATTTTCTTTATTATATACCTATAGGAAGTATATGGTGTGAATTTTAATCCCTTGGCGTCTATATAAAAGTTATGTATTAGTATATAACAGCTAAGAAATGAAGTTTACAGTTGGAATGTGTTCGGTTTCCAATTGGAATTAGTTTGAAAATAGTTTCATTGCGTTTAAGTTTGTGATGTGAAATAATTATTAATTAATTAAATCGATGTGACAAATGTGATTAATATTATTATTTGTTGTTGTGAAATTCGTAATACAAATAATAGTTTCAATTAAACCGGTCCGGTGTATAAATTGAATATTTTTTTTTTGTTAAATTCGTAAATTTACTTCGGCGAATTATTTCGATTTTCGTTCGAAAGTGATTATGAGTAGTTTGTTTTGAATTATTGTGATTCGTAATAATTTTGGTTAATTTTAAAATCGTTGATTTGTGTTGATTAATTTGTTTTTTAATATTAAATTATTTGTTTACTATTTTCTTCGGAATTTTTTGCCGACGCGTTTTGACATTTTGATGTGATTTGTTTTTATTTATTTTAAATTTCATCCAAATAAATACATTTTGACAAGTTTTGTGGATTGTGTTTTTAGCTCAGTTAGAAGCTGAAATATTAAATTTGTCAAAATAATAAATAAATTTTAATAATTTGATTTCTTTTATAAATTGTTTTATCATGCTTTGTCGCGATTTTATTTTGTTAAAAATTCGAAATTTTCCTGCATACTGTGATGTGGCATTGCAGTTTTTGGATTAATATGTTTCGAATTTCTTAAAATTTTGGTGTATGTGAATATTTGATTTTGATAAATAAATACAATTTTGAATAAATTTGATGTGTTTTATTTTATTGTAGAACTATGTTGATCGATATATTTATTGTTGTCTGCAAATTTTTGTGTGATGATTTTAAGAATTTTTAAATAAATATGTATGTTAATAAATGATTATGATTTTTGATTTCATTTTCATTTGATATGGTTTCGCATTATAATTTTCTGCAGGTTTTGTTTCTGTACATGAAGAATAAATTGTAAATAAATTGTTGAAAATTTAAATTTGTGCGTTTCATTTAATCCGAGAATGATCTGCTATGATTATAAATATGAAATATCTGATGAAATGTTTTGGTTTTATTTTTGCGTTGGGTTACTTTTAATTTAAACGATGGCTGGTTGTTCTGGTGATTCGTTTGACGGTAATAGACAAATTTTCGCGATCGGCCGTTTAATGTGTCCAGTTTGTGTCTTGACGGTAACTACACGTACTAGTCCGTCCGATCCTGCATGGGTACCTTCAATTCTCGCGAGATTCCAATAGGTCGGTGGAAGTCGTTCGTCTTTTAACAAAACTAAATCTCCGATTTTCGGCATTGCTTGGATTTTCATCCATTTTGGGCGCTGTTGAAGCCTTGCCAGGTATTCGGAGTTCCATTTTCGCCAAAATCCTTCCGCCAGCGCTTGGACACGTTTCCACCGTTCGATGTGTGTTACATTTTCGTTAGTTTTGCCTTGAGGTACTGCGTATAATGATTCACCGACTAAGAAGTGCGCAGGAGTGAGCGCGTTTAAATCGTCAAGACTGTCGGAGAGAGGGCATAGGGGCCTCGAATTCAGACACGCTTCTATTTGTGTTAGAAGCGTCGCAAGCTCCTCAGAAGTTAACCTTTCAGTTCCAACTACTCTTTCTAGATGGTACTTGACTGATTTCAATCCACCAAAGTGTCGAGAAGCAGGAGGAATAAAGTGCCAATCGGTACCGTGATTTGTTAAGGTTTTTTCGATTTCCTTCCAGTCATGGCTTGCCTCGTTTAACATCTTGGTTAGTTCATTATTCGCGCCAACTAAATTAGTTCCGCAATCGCTGTATATTTTCTTGCAGCTTCCTCTTCTTCCAGCAAAGCGTTTGAATGCTGCTAAAAAAGCTGATGTTGTCAGATCCTTCGTGGCTAAACAAATAAATACTGCAAAGTACCCTTTTAGGATTTTTGCTCCGCGTGCTTTCCAGGATTTTATCTCGATTGGTCCGGCGTAGTCGACACCCGTATGGCTGAATGGTCGACTCTAGGAGCGGGTAAATTTGCCATTAGTTGTTGCATTTCGGATGCCTTTTGCCGGAAGAAAGAAGAACATCTATGCAGCTGATACTTGACTCTTCTTCGTATTTGTCCAATCCAGTATTTTTGACGAATGTACATTATCATTTGTTGGATGCCACCATGAAGAGTGTTCTTGTGGGCATCTCTGACAACTAAGGTTGTAAAATGATGATTGTTTTGCAACAAAATCGGATGTTGAGCATCATAAGAAAGGAGTGAGTTCTCCAAACGTCCCCCTACACGTAAGATCCTATTAACATCGATGAATGCGTTTAACGATCGTAAGGTTTTGGGAATCTTGTTTTCTAAAATTTGTTGAATCTCGTTCTTGAACATATCCTTTTGTGCTGTTTTGACGACGATCAGTAGCGCTGCTTCTAATTCTCTGGGACTTAGTGGACCTTTAATAGGCCCCAACTTCGGTTGACATTTGATGGTAAAGCGATAACAGTAAGCGATGACTCGTACAACTTTGAGTAGACTCGAACAGTTGTAAATCGCTTGCAAGAAACAGTCGTTGTGGTCTACCTGTATGGTAAATACGTTTACAGTGCGCTTCTCTTCTTCGGTGTCGATTTCAATGGGTTGATGCGGGACCTCAAAATCCCAATGTAGCCGTAAGTATTCCGGACCGGTCCACCAAACTTCTAATGACTCCAATTCAGATGGAAACACACCCCTGGACGCCAGATCGACTGGGTTATGAAGTGTTGCGACATGTCCCCAGCAATCGATCCCCACTAATCGCTGGATTTCCGACACACGGTTTGAAACAAATGTGGTCCATTTGGCGGGAGTGGCGCGTATCCAGGCAAGTGCAATTGTAGAGTCCGTCCAAGCATACATTTTTACATCGGGAAAGGCCAAAACGTCCTTTGTGTATTGCATCAACTGGGCTAAGACAACAGTTTAAGACGTGAAAGAGTGATAGTTCGTTGACTTGGTGCTACTTTCGTCTTTGACAAAAGCAAATGTACATGGATGTTGTCATCGCTGTCCAGAACACGGATGTAGACTGCTGCACCATAAGCTTTAATCGAAGCATCGCAAAACCCGATGGCCTTGTTGGTCTTGCTCATGTGGGTCCATCGCGGGATGCGAAGTCGTTCGATGATTGGAAGTTCTCGTAGAAAAGCATTCCAATCTTTTTCCAAGGCTGGTGGAATCGGTTCGTCCCAGTCACAACCGAGCTCCCACAATCGCTGCATCATGATTTTTGCGGTTATGATGCACGGCGAGATCCAACCAAGAGGATCGAAAAGTTTGGCTATAGTCGACAGCATGGATCTTTTGGTGGTAGCATCAGTTGTAGGTTGAAGATTTTGGTACGAAAAGTAGTCGTCGACAGGAAACCATTTGATGCCAAGAGTCTTAACATGGTTTGACAAATTGAACGGAAGTTCAAAGTCGAGCTCTCGATCTTGAACTGGTATGTCTTCGATGAGTTCTTTTGTGTTGCTCGTCCATTTTCGCAAATTAAGCCCCACAGATGCCAAAAGTTTCCTCGCTTCATCACGTTTCGTTCGTGCCTCTATTATTAAATCTGCCCCACTTATAAGGTCGTCGACATACATGTCCTCACGGACAACCTTCGCCCCTTCCGGAAAATTGGATGCTTCATCATCGGCTACTCTTTTCAATATCTTGATGGCAAGATACGGCGCACTTGCTGTGCCAAAAGTAACTGTATTCATTTTGTAAATTTTTACAGGTGACGTCTTCTGCTCTCTCCACATGATCAGCTGATAGTATCGGTCTGGGAAACTAACCAAAATTTGTCTGTACATTTTTTCGATGTCGGCCGTAAATATGACTCGGTGAGTCCGCCATTTTAGAACGAGATCTATGATGCTCGACTACAATTTTGGATCCACAAGTAGCCGGTCAATGAGGGATTTCCCGTCCGAAGCTTTCGCTGCTGCATCAAATACTACTCTCAGCTTCGTAGTGGAGCTAGCTTCTTTAAAAACCGCATGATGGGGTAAAAAGAAACGAAATGGGGTTTGTAAAACCGCATCATTTACATCAATTTCCTCTATGTGATGGAGTTCTTCATACTCTTTTAAACATTTGTTATAGTCTGCACGAAGCTTCGGATTGCTCTCAAGCTTCTTTTCTAAGTGCAGAAATCGTATATAAGCGCTTTGTCGACTGGACCCCATCGCTGGACAGCCTTCACCTTTGAAGGGCAGCTTAACCTCACAACGCCCGTCAGGTAGGCGCTTTGTGTGCATCGAAAAGTGTTTGTCACATGCAATATCATCTTCAGTCTGATGTGGCTGAAACGGCGTTTCTTCAATATCCCAAAATTTCTCAAGTTGTGAGCTCAAGTCAGCAATTTGGGCAAAACTGCCAACTTGCCGAGGAGAATCTGGTGAGACTTGTCCAAAAACAATCCATCCCAATTCGTATTTGTGTGCCACCGGACCGATGCCATCCTCTGGACGCCTTATCTCAGGAAGGAGAATCTGAGCGCAAACGTCACTTCTGAGTAAAAGATCGATTGGCGCAGGCTCACAGAGATGGGGGTCTGCCAAGGAAAGACCTTTGAGGTGGTCCCAATTGCAGGGTGTCACTCGTTGGGTCGGGAGATGCCCAGTCAGCGACTTGAATACCAAAGCTTGTACAGCTGTCTCAAACGTCGAGTGTCGGGACGCAAAACGTACTTCGACGGAGTGTTGCGTTATGCCGCTGCTGACCAACCCTAACCCAGACACCTCGGCAATGGTACGTCGCTTTTCTAACTTCAGCAGTTGTGCGGCAGCTTCTGTGATGAAGGACGTTTCTGAGCCTGTGTCGATCAGAGCACGTAGAAGGCGTAGCTTCCCATCTGCTGCTCGCGCCTCCACAATTGCTGTCGCTAGAAGCACGTGGTGTTTCTCGACGATCACCATGCGACATGTGGTAATTCAGAGTGTATCCGTTTGATTGGAGTTGTTGCCCGCCATCGGTTGGAATTCAGGCGCGTGGGGGTTCACGGACGCCTGAAGAGTATTTGTACGGTTGTTCCTCGCCTGAGCGTTGTTGTTGTGGTTGTTGTTGGTATTGTTGTTATTGGTGCAACAGCGAATGATGCTTTTGACAATCTTGAACGATGTGCCCATAAGAAAGACAATTTTCGCATACTTTTAGTCTGCGTACTGTCTCCTTTCGCCCCATGACGTCCATGTTAAGGAATCGTTGACATCTTCTCAGCGTGTGCTTGGTTTGGTTGCACAATTTACATGACAACTGCTCAACAGGAACTGTCTTCGCAATTGGTTTGACCGGCTGCTTAATGACCTGTTTAGCATGCAACACCTTTGCTTTGGCTGGCTGGAAACGAAGCCTTGAATTGACGGGTGGCTCATTTTTGTTTCTGCCTGCCGCTCTAGTTTCCTGCTGGCCAACAACTTCCAAAGTCTGGAAACGAGTTTCCAAAAAATCGGTAAATTCTTTGAAATTTGGTAAGTCCTTTCTGTTTCCTAACCTCTCTTCCCATAGTTTTTGGCTCGTACCAGGAAGTTTTTGGTTAAGGAACCAGATGAGAACCGTATCCCACCTAGATACCGGAACGTCCATGTTTTCCAACGCCAGACAACATTCTCTTGTTGTGTAGAGAAGATCCCGAAGACCAGTAGCAGTTTTACAAGGCACGGAGGGTTGGCCAAAAAGCTTCTGCATTTGGATGTGGACCAGAATGCGCTTATGGTCATACCTTTCCTTCAAAAGCTCCCAAGCCTTATCATAATTCGCTGCCTCCACTGACAAATTTTGCAAAAATCGATTTGCGTCACCAATTAGACATGATTGTAAAAAGTGCAGTTTGTCAATGTCGTCTATGCTCTTATTATTGTGGACGAGAGCCTGGAACCTATCTTGAAAAGCACGCCAGGTGGTATATGAACCGTCGAATTTTGGCAGATCGATTCGAGGTAATCGAATCCCCGTATGCGATGATGATGCCGCTGTAGAAAGGGGCGGAGCACCCGTGTCTGACAAAGACGCAATCATTGGCGAAGATTTCTCGATTGCCTCTACTAACTCTGCACGATATTCAAGGTATATATCATTTATTTGTTCATATTCCACCTCTAACTCTTCTGTTTTTAAATTATCTTCCAGCAAACCTGCCCCAATGATGGCTTCGTGGTAGGATTTTGACGTGGGCAAATCATCTTCCAATTTACTGAGACGACCTGTGGCATAAGATTTCACCTACGCTCTTTTGGAGCCTTTTTAAAGTTGGTAAGATCCTTTATCATCTTACTTAAAATACCTTTCTGCAGCTCACCGTATTTATAATTTTTAGTTTCAGCCATTTTTATAATTTCTTTTTCTTTTAATTTCACAGAATACAACAATTGTTAAATGTAGACAAGTTTACGGCACTTAAAAAGGCAACTTACTGCTTTGTGTGTTACTGATGCTGTAGCTGATATTAAGGATGATTTTTGGTGACTCCGCTGATGTCCTCAGTGTACAAAATTAGTTTTAATATAGTTTTTAAGTTAAATTAAGTTATTATTTAAGAAAATTTGTATAAATCACTTGATTAAACTGATTATTGTAAATTTCATTCACGTGATTATTTTTGATCAATCGTTGATTCGATCTTTTAATTAATTTTTTGTTCGTAGAAGTTAATAGCACTCACTGCACACACTTCTTGAAAAGTTTATTGTTCAAATAATTGTTTAAAATTTATTTTTCAAATAATTGTTTAATGTTCATAAAAAAACGGTTCGAAAAGGACCAAATGTTATGTCTAAGTTTTTGTTATAAGAAATTAGTAAAAAAAAGAACAAAGAAATAAAACATCAACCACTTTGTAGAAATCAATTTTTGAATTATATTTTTAGTCACAAGACAATGTATATTCGATTATACAACAATTCCATTAATTATTTGACATGTAGCTCATTTGTGGACTGTATTTGATAATTTTTAGAAGGTTTGTTTCCTTCAAATGTTGAACTGTCTTCTCTCCTTAAATTTATTCTCATTTGTAATTGTACTTTCGTACACTAAGAGTTTCATGTTTTCTACTCTAACTAACATAATTTATTTTAAAAGCACATTTGATTGTTGGTTCAATACATTTACATTTTGAATCGAATGAAGATTATAGCTTTTGATTTAAAACTTCAATTTTGAAAATTTAAATGATGAAATAAAGTTTCAAAATATGTTAATATAAAAAACATACTAAATCACTTATCCCAAAATAATTGACGCATTGGTCACTCCCACGATGGATCTTGGATTGGTATGGCGATATTTATTACGCCTATTATTTTTATATATATTATTTTTCTGAAATATTAAAAAAACTATTTTTAGTACTTTAGCACTGGAGAATTAAAAAGATTGAACAATAAAAAATAAAATAAATGATTAAAACTTTGTTTTAAATTTCAATTAATAAAAAAATACATTCATATTTACATACATACATACAAACATACATTTATACGTTTATGACACTTGACCAACTAACTAATTGCCTTGGTCAAAATTTACGTTCAATGAATGTAGTTGAACCTGCCCAATGATGCAACTGAAAGCTTCGACATTCAATAGCCGAGTGTTGGAACGACTCTACAGCAACAACGGTTGCTGCAGGTAACTATATACAGTGCATCACAAAAGTCATGATACAAGAGCAATTACATAATTTATTTAACAATCTAATTACAAATTAATACAAAAGCAAAAACTATAGGCAATCGATTTACTGCTAAGAAGTACCTAGGTAAAAAAGGCAAACGAAGAAAATTGCCAATTTATTAACTAACGGGAAAGTATCAGCATATAATATAAACAAGTTTGTACTTGTCTTATCTCACAAAAGTCATGGGACAAGACTAGAAATAGCGTCATTTTTTGTTTGTCTTAGATTGTTCATTATGGTTATTGCATTTGCTAAACTCATATTGGCTAGCTAGTCGTAAAAGAATAATCCGGTGCTAAAAAATCAGTTTAATAGTGCAGTTTTTAATAAGCAACATGTCGCGAAAAGAAACATCGGAAGAAATTCGAAAAATAATTGTTTTAAATTAAATATAATATAATAAAATTGTAAGCGAAATAGCAAGTTAAGTGAAAAAAAGTCATTCGACAGTTTTCAATATAATAAAAAGATATAGGGAAAAACATAGATCTGAAAACAAACCACGTAGTGGCCGACCAAAACTGTTAGATTTTCGAGATGAAAGAAAGATTTTAAGAGAAACTAGACAAAACCCAAGAATTAGTCCACAAAAACTGGCAGCGAACTTAGAGGAAATAACGGGAAAAATAGTGAATCCGGAAACTATAAGGAGAACTATACGAAAGGCAGGTTACAACGGTAGAGCAGCAAGAAAGAAATTTTATGTCAGCGAAATAAAGTAAGAAAAGATTGCAATTCGCTCAAACGCATACAAATTTTGATTTTACCTATTAGCAGAAAGTCATATACGCAGACGAAAGTTAATTTAATATTTTCGGCAGTGATGGGCGCATCATAGTATGGAGAAAGCCAAAAGAAGAACCTTGTTCCAACAGTAAAAACATGGAGGAAGTGGAGTTATTGTCTGGGGGTGTATGTCGGCTGGTGGTGTTGGCGATTTGGTTTTTATTGAAGAGACAATGACTCAGAGGGTGTATCTAAACATAATGAAAAACCGTTTGCACCAAAGTGCTGAAAAAATGGGACTTTGTAACCCATTTAGTTATTATCAGGATAACTATCCTAAGCACAAATCGTTTACTGTTCGGTCTTGGCTTCTATACAATTGTCCTAAGGACATCGAAACACCACCTCAATCCCCGAATCTTAACCCATTGAACATGTCTTTTTTATTCTTGAGCGAAAAGTAAGGAAACACGTGTAACGAACCGCTGGTGAAATCGGTTGGATTCCCAAGAGAATCCGACCTCTCCGTCCTATACCACCGTTACAACCCCAGGCCTACAGATGCAAGAGGCTGATCCGGGCAGCAGGAAGGAGAGGGTGTTCAGGCTACGGTAGCTTGGCATGCTTGCTTTAGCACGATCTAGCTCGTCGGTGGTCGGGGTTCTTGCTACCGTAACACTGAACCGTTGTTACGCAACTTCATGCCGGAGAGAGTATGAACGTAGTATCGGTGGTTCAACAATAAAAAAAAATCGTTGAGCCCGAATTCTTCAATGTGGGAACCAGGGGTGTGTGATTCAGATAGGGGGAGGGTTAAAGTTGTTAATAACCCCTTTTTGGAGGTTTTATCCCACCCTATGTGACCTAGGACACCATACCTTGGCTACTGCTTCCTCCGTATTATGCAGTAGCCCCTAACCGGATAGAGTTTCCAGCTTACCAGATTCTAATCTTCACCATCGTCATCCTTCAACGTGTCACTCCACCTCTGACTTCGGGTTTAGTGCTTCATGCTATCCTAAATGGGAAAAAAAGCAAATAAAAAAAAAGAATTCCACTTCCCAAGGACATAACACGATATCACTCAATCCATACCGCTCAATGGACGATAAAAAGAGGGAAGATCAATTTAAGATACTTAATTTTTTTATTATGGGCGAAAAAAATAACAATGAAATTCAAAAAAAAAAAATGATAATGTTAAACTAGATATTTAAATGTCGATGGAAAGCAATAAAAAAAAAACTATTAACTTTAAAAAAAAATATTAATAATATTTATTTTTGTCAGTTGGCAACCATGTGATGTATTCTATATTAAATATTCAAATAATCGTTGGCAACCATGAAAGAATTTTAAAAACTTTTAATATTTTGTCATCGTTGGTGTATCAAATTGAAATTTGTTTTTTTTTTTTTTTTTCTCAAGCATCTCTTTTTAAATGTTGTTATTTAAATGAGATTTACTTTTTGTATTTATCTACTATTTATATTTCTATATATGTATGCAAGTGTTCCAACAAAAAAATTTAAAATATTCTGATAATATATATACTAAATTGACTTACTTGGATTCTTTGCCGCCAATGTAGTGCACCACCTTGGTTTCCTCCTTTTATTTTTCACTGGGAAAGAAACTAATTCAACAAAAGCAAAGAAATATTTTAACATGTTTTGATGACACCTTTTTTTTTGTTTACTCTATTATTAAATTCTTTCTTTTTTTCGATTAATTTTAAAATTCTTTCAGGTAAGGTAAGTACAGTTATTAGCTATACATATTTTTTTCTAATTTTATTTTCAGATTAAATTATTTTTTTGTTTGATTAATTATTATATATACAAATTCTATAATTTACACATATACACCACGTCGGACAAGCAAGATACATAATACAATTAGGAAAAAGGGGGGGGAGGTACGCAGAAAATCGAAAGGTAGGGAGGTGAGTATCACAAGGGAGAAATTTCACGGGGTTGTTCCGGTTGATGATCCTCCAGGGGAGTACGATGATCACAGGTAAGTAGGTAGGTAGGTATTGGTTGTTATTTCCTAATTGGTAATTTCCGATTATCTTTTTTTTGTAGGTAAGTATCCTTTTATTTATTTTAAATGGTTTTCAGCAGGTAAGTATCACTGGTTTCTTTTTATATTTGTAATTAAATTTTCAGCAGGTAAGTACACTGGTTTAATTTTTCTATATTTTTTTATTAATTTTTCAGCAGGTAGGTAAAAGGGTTTAATTTTTCTTTCGGCAGGGGAATATCACTGGGTTTTTTTTTCTATATTTTTTTTTTTTTTATTAAATTTTCTTTAGGCAGGTAAGTAATAATTTTTTTTAACAGGTAAGTATTCAATTTTTCAGCAGGTAAGTATTAATTTTTTTACAGGTAAGTACACTGGGTTTTTTTTTTATGTTTTTTATTAATTTTTTTAGCAGGTAAGTACACTGGGTTTTTTCTATGTTTTTTTATTAATTTTTTTAGCAGGTAAGTACAAGGGTTTAATTTTTCTTTCGGCAGGGGAATATCACTGGGTTTTTTTTTTCTATGTATATTTTTTTTTACTTTAAATTTTCTTTAGGCAGGTAAGTATCAATTTTTTCAACAGGGAAGTATTCATATTTTTTCAGCAGGTATGTAAGTATTAAATTTTTTTCGCAGGTAAGTACACTGGTTTATAATTTTGTACTTTTATATTTTCTATACTTAATTTTCGTTTCGGGTAGGTATTTATATATTAATCACTAGGTTGGGTACTAAAACTAAAACCAATTTTATTTTCTCTTTTTTTTTTGTTCTTTAAAACTTGTTCACTAGTTTGTCTTTATTTCTTTTTTTTTGTTCTACTTTTATTATTAACAAGAATCACGTAATCCTCTTATAAGAAAAGGATCACCCAGAGACCGAACCGCACTGCTTTATGTTTCAAGATCAACTGTCCAACTCTTAACTAATTATAGTAACTGCAGGTTCTAATTTTCTTCACTCTCACTCTTGCGGGATAATCATCCCACCTATGTAGCGGTCAATTCCTACAGTTCGAGGTCGTGGTATATAAATCATGCCATCAATTCTAACATCAATTCTAACAGTTAGACTGAGTTATGTACCTACATATTATGTAAGCTAATATGTATCGTATTCATAATTTATTTTCTCAGTTAAACGGAGGTTTGGTATAGAGACAAAAAAAAAAAGACTTAGTTATATAATGAGTTTAGGTGTGCAATATTATCATTGCGTTATTATATTTGCTATCTATTATTATAGTCTGGGCTATAAAGTTCATTATTTTGTTATGTGTGTTTTATTATTATTATTATTATTATTATTATTATTATTATTATTATTATTATTATTATTATTATTATTATTATTATTATTATTATTATTATTATTATTATTATTATTATTATTATTATTATTATTATTATTATTATTATTATTATTATTATTATTATTATTATTATTATTATTATTATTATTATTATTATTATTATTATTATTATTATTATTATTATTTTAAATATTATTAGAGATTATTATATTAAGGTATTATTATGTTAGTTACTTTTTATTTATTCTTATGGGTAGGGTTGCCAAGTTATTCAATTGGGTATTAATTGTTTTAAGATTTTTTTTGTATATATATATATATTGCGGTGCAGTTTCCTACAAAACTTGTCCTTTTCAAGAGAATTTGTTCAAGTGAAAAGGAGAAGGAAAGAAACAAACCACTGACAATATCAGGTGACGTTAGATTACAGAATGAGATCGAACCGATACTTAACAATTTATTCTCCCTGAGCCGAGTTCTCATGCACACACTGAAAGCCGGGCATTCGTGTGATTTTACTTTTTCAAATCTTTGCAATGGTAAACTCCCGCTTTCCTGCCATTTAAGTCTTCAAGCTCATATAGGTTATTTCCAATAACTTTGCATACTTTCATTTGTACGAACTTTGGACTAAGTTTCGCACAGAACCTCTTCGAAGCATCACTGAGGGCAAAATTTCTTCGAAAGACTTTGTCACCAACTTCAAACTTTATTGCCTTGCTACGCAGGTTATATGTATTTTCATACTGAGTATGTGCTTTTGCCAGGGAATTTTTTATGTAAGAATGCATAACATTCATTTGTGCCGCCTTAGACACAATGTCCACGTTCGCGTTGTTAAGACCATCAAGCTTACGAAGCAGTTGGTAATCGGATCCATGTTCCACACAACTTTGCCCAAAGAGCGCTTCGTAGGGTGATACGTTTATCGCCGAGTGTACGGTGGTGCGAAGAGCACTGGCTATGGACTGCAAGTGGGTATCCCAGTTCCTCTGGTCAGGTTCGATGTAGGAGCGTATCGCAGCGAGTATGGATCGATTTACCCTCTCGCTAGCATTCGCTTGCGGAGAGTAAAATGCGGTTTTGACGTGGGTTACACCAAAAGACTTTAAATATTTTTCGAATTCTCGACTGGTAAATTGTTTGCCATTATCGGAGAGGATCGTCTCTGGTACTCCAAAGATACAGAAGACTTGCTCCTGCAGGAACTTCACCACAGCGTCCGTTGTTGCCTTCCGGAGTGCCTTTACCACTACAAACTTTGTCAACTGGTCCAGCGCAATCACAATATGAGTATTCCCATCTCTTGATCTAGGGTATGGACCTAGAAAGTCGATGTATAACATCTGAAAGGGTCTTTCAGCCAAAAATGCTTTACCCATTGGAGGTCTCAGGGTTGCATTTGAGGCTTTAGACGCCTTACAGATGTCACACCTTCCAATAAACGTTTTGACCTGGGCTGCCATGTGAGGCCAGAAGAATTGACGCTGGAGCCGGTACAATGTTTTTGCAATTCCTCCATGCGAAGCTCGAGGCGGCTGATGAGCCAAAGCTATCAGACGTTCGGTTAGCGGTTCCGGGACCCAAAGCTTCCATACTAGGTCATCCTCTATGGGATTCCCTGTGCAATGTTTGACCTTCTTATAGACGAAATTGTTCGACACTTGAAGGTCAGGTAGCTTATCTTTTTGTTCTTCGATGCTGTCTATGAGCTTGCAGTAGTCCGTAGATTTGAAACTAGGATCCGCAAGATCAATATGCAACACATCGGAGGGATTATTCAAAATCGAAACATCGCAAAGCAGGGCGTCGACTCCATACACTCGTGAAAGTGCATCAGGTACAACGTTCTGTGTGCCTTTGCGATGTTCGATGGTGAAATCAAATCCCTGAAGCTTTAAGCTCCATCTCGCCAATCGACCGCTGAGATCCTTCTGGTTCATCAACCACCTTAAACTCGCATGATCTGTCACTATTTTAAATGCATGTCCCTCGACATAGGCGCGAAACTTCTGAACTCCCATGACAGCAGCCAGGCATTCACGTTCGGTCACATTGTAATTGCGCTGGGCCGAGTTGAGTTTTTGAGAGTGGTAGCATATCGGACGTTCACTTCCACTTTCACCCACCTGGCTCAATACGCATCCGATGCCGGTGTTAGACGCATCGCATTGTATGATAAATTCTTTTGTGAAATCAGGGTTCACAAGCAGAGGTGCGGAGGTCAAGGCTTTCTTCAGCTCTTTGAAGGCTTCGTTTGCTTCATCCGTAAACATAAACTTCTTCCCTTTCCTCAAGGTGTCGGTTATTGGAGCTGCTAGTGATGAGAAGTCTTTCACGAACCGACGGTACCACCCCGCTAGTCCCAAGAAGCGTCGAACTTGTTTGGGTGTAGTGGGAGTGGGAAATTCAGATATGGCGATCACCTTGTCTGGATCCGTCTTTAAACAGCCATCTCCGACAATGTACCCAAGATATTTTAATTCTTTGAAGCAGAATTTTGACTTCTGAACATTCATCGTTAATCCCGCTTCCTTCAGTCGACCGGCCAAAATCTCTAATAGTTCAATATGCTCATCGAACGTACTCGACACCACCAACAGGTCATCCAGATACGGGAAGATTTTCTCTCGCAGTTGATGAGGTACCACTTTGCCCATTAACCTTACCATGCGTTGAGGCGCATTGCAGAGGCCAAAGAGCATAACCGTAAACTGCAACAGGGGCATGCCAGGCACAGTAAACGCAGTTTTTTCCCGTGACGATTTCTCAAGCGGAATCTGCCAAAACGCATCTTTCAGATCTACACTCGAAATGAAATGTGTATCAGGAAGACGCGATAGCAATCCTTCTATATGAGAAAGTGGATACGCATCTTTCTTAGTTTTGGCATTAACTTTCCTGTAGTCTAGGCATAAGCGATTTTTGCCGGGCTTTCGCACTAAGACTACAGGAGAGCTCCACACACTGGTGCTTTCCTCGATCACTCCGAGTTTAAGCATACGTTCCAATTCCTCATATAGCAGTTTCTGTACCGCTGGAGAAATCGGGTAATGACGCTGCTTAATGGGCTCAGCATCTCCTGTGTCGATGGTATGTACCTCTAGCGTAGTTTTTCCTAAGCCTTGTACAGCAGAGGATGGAAACAAGCTAATGGCATCTTTTAACCGCTTGGTCTGTTCCTCGTTAAGTGTGTGAGCATTCGGGTCTGTTTCATTGTGTTTAATATCATTTGTACTAGGTCCTAAAGAGATCTCGGAGATCAACTGAGGAGCGATATCAAACTCCCTCCAGAAGTCAATACCCAGGTACAGTCTCTGCTTCAAAGACGGAACCAGGTAAAGGGGAATGGTTTTCGTCTTCCCTTTATAGGTGATCTCCACATAGATCTTTCCCACTATGGCTTGGTGTTTTCCATCTGCAGTCTTGACGTTGGAAGAGATTTTCAAGAAATGTTGATCGTGTTTTCTTAGAAAATCAAAACCATCTGCTCCCAAGCAACTAATGCTGGCCCCACTATCTAGAAGACCTAGAAGAGGTTCTCCAAAGATATGGACCGTTGTATAGGGGCGTGGATCATCTGCGCTGCATAATGTTGTTGATTCAATGGCTTTGTAAGCTTTCTTCTTCTCTCTGAATTTCTCCCTTAGCTTAGCGACCTTTTCGGACACAATGGTGTTCTGGTTTCCGAAAATTCGTTTTCTAACATCAAGGTAGTTTTGTAGTCTTTCGTGCAATGGTATGAGTGGTCTAAGTCTTGGTGGAACAGGGGGTGAATGAACATCGGCGTGACTAGTAACGCAAGGTCGTTTCAGCATTCTGATGGCGGGTATTGGCGGGTCTGTGGGAGAAGTGTTGTTGTAGTTTGAGTTCGAGCTGGAAACGGATTCAGAATTACTGATAAGGGAAAGGTCAGTTGATCTTATTGTGACTCCGGGTTCTTCTCCAGAGAGCAATTCCCCCGGGGCTTTAAACTGCTCTTCGGATCGTTTCCCGAGCATCGAGGACATTGCGGAGTGGTGATATTGTCCCAGCCACACTTAAAACAGAACAGGGACCTCTGAGGGTCAGGGCATTCGAAAAACGAATGACCCTTACCCTTGCAATTCCAACAAGTGAAGTTGCGAGTGTCCCGTTCTTTTTTTGGGTGGAATGCCTCTAACTCGGGCACGAAATCCTCTCCCTCCCCTTTCTCAGCAACAAGCTCGGAGACAGCACTTCTACGAGGAGGTGGTGTTGGTCCAAATCTTGATTTTTGTACGGCGGCTTCACGGTCGAGGATGTATTTTTCAACCTTCCGACAGACATGGACCATCTGCGCCAGGGTGCTGGTATCGAAAGTGATAAGCAACAATCCCATCTGCCTTCGGACGTTGTTTTTCAGTATATCGATGATTTCAACATCTGGTTTTCGAATCCTCAACCTTCCATTCAACTTCTGGATTGCTGCGTAGAAGTCATCAAAGGTTTCGTTCGGGCCTTGATGTCTATCGTACAACCTTCTCGACAGTTCCGAATCCGACTCCAGACTCCTGAACTGTTCAATCAGAGCGTTCTTCAATACTGGCCAGGTCACATTTGGATTCGCCTTCAAGTAGGTCCAATACCATTCCGCTACTCGGTCTGTGACAAAATGGTGGAAGTTGATGACGACTTCTTCCCACGAGGCCTTATGGCTTTCCCTGATATGGTCCAGCTGGAACAGGAAGTCATCCACGGATTTATCTCGGTTGTCGAACTTCAGCCCCCATTTGTGGAAGTTCTGGTACCTGCTTGTATGGCTTGATGGACGCGGGACCGATTGAGTGTTATTGACGGGATCACTCAAAGACAGGTCGTTTAACCGTCGCAGAGATTCTTCAACATTGGAGGTATCAACAGCAGCACCACGACGTGGAGGTGATCGAGTTCGCGAAGGAGTTACGTTCCTTAGTGGTGATTGGACTGGTGATGATCGGGCACGTGTAGTAGAAGTACGGCCCCGTAAAAACGCTTCATGCAGGCTCGATCTCCTCTCAGGGGCCGTTCGTTGAACAACTGGCGTTGGGGCCGCTAGTGTATCACGCATCACGTTGGCAACTTCATCCCGGAGGGCCGCTCTCGTCCGTTCCATCTCTCCAGCGAAGAAACGCAAATCCTCAGCTCTACTCGCTCCAACAGCTGCTGTGACTACCTCATGTATGTAGCCAGTAAGATATTCTTCATTCCCTCTTAAGGAATCGCGATTTCTAGGAGTAGGTTGCGGAATTCTATTCTGAGAGTCTCCACCCACAGCTCCTTCGTTACTCTTAGCTCCGTCCGGTGAAAGACATCCGCCCACAGCCCCTTGGTTGTTTTTAGCTCCATCCAGTGAAGATCGTGGATGTGGAATTGGTGGTCCAATAGGAGGACCAAGATCCGCAAAGGAATCTGTGAGGAGCCGCGAACGTAAATCTCGGCTTTTCATTATACCCTTACCCCTTCCTCGAGTTATACGACTTGGCATGTTCAATGGGTTGAAATTAAAAGTTAAATGAAGAATAAAAAAAATGCAACTCAATTGAAGTTAGGCGGAGAAGAAAAGAAAAAGTTAAAACAGACGTTAACCGTTAGGTATTTAAAAGAAAGATTTTAAAATTAGGAATATAGTACGAGAAAAGAGAACTAAATTCAGCGTATTATATGAAAGAATATAATCCGAAACGTAGAGAAATAAAAAGAGAAATATCTCTAAAGAAACCTAATAACACAAACAAAATAAGTAATAATTCAAATTAAAATTCAAAAATATTGGTATGTTGTATATCTATGTAATTAAAATAAAATTTGTTTATAAACTAAAACCAAAAATTATCAATAGAAGAACAAAATTGTTTGCCAGAGAAAAATAAAATTTTATAAAAGGTAATCCAAATATTTCATATAGTCGAGGTGAAGTGACTTGCTGAGTGGCGAATACTGACGACGTATGAAGACCAGTTCTAGAACCCCCTATAGAATCACAAAAGTTTGATTCGGAAAGCTCAACCATACTACATCTACAACATTGTATACCAGACTTGATTTGTTACGCTACGACAGGCTGCGCTTGCTATGTTCAGCTAGCTTATCTGCCAAGCTGACAGTCAAGCATCTGAAACACTGTGCAGATAGTTCTTTTTAAAATAATTAACTGTTTACAACATGAAATTAAACAACTGTAGCAGAATGAAATATACCTCCAAACTAAGGCTTTAATATATACTGAAAACAGGTATTCTGTTTTAATTCATTATCACGGAACGCTACAGCCTTAATGCGGGTGGGTAAACCCATTAAGCGGACGTCCGCAAAAACAAATTAATAATCTACAAGAGAAAAAAAAATCTTGGATTGTAAAAAAAAAGTCTAACACTAAACAAACACAAGTCCGAAATACAACATGTATCTGCAGCATAGTCAACGCTTATGAATTCCAAACCAAAGTTCCCACAAGGTGTTAAAATTTTTGAAGAATTCGGGCCCCACGTTGGGCGCCATCTGTAACGAACCGCTGGTGAAATCGGTTGGATTCCCAAGAGAATCCGACCTCTCCGTCCTATACCACCGTTACAACCCCAGGCCTACAGATGCAAGAGGCTGATCCGGGCAGCAGGAAGGAGAGGGTGTTCAGGCTACGGTAGCTTGGCATGCTTGCTTTAGCACGATCTAGCTCGTCGGTGGTCGGGGTTCTTGCTACCGTAACACTGAACCGTTGTTACGCAACTTCATGCCGGAGAGAGTATGAACGTAGTATCGGTGGTTCAACAATAAAAAAAAATCGTTGAGCCCGAATTCTTCAATGTGGGAACCAGGGGTGTGTGATTCAGATAGGGGGAGGGTTAAAGTTGTTAATAACCCCTTTTTGGAGGTTTTATCCCACCCTATGTGACCTAGGACACCATACCTTGGCTACTGCTTCCTCCGTATTATGCAGTAGCCCCTAACCGGATAGAGTTTCCAGCTTACCAGATTCTAATCTTCACCATCGTCATCCTTCAACGTGTCACTCCACCTCTGACTTCGGGTTTAGTGCTTCATGCTATCCTAAATGGGAAAAAAAAAGCAAATAAAAAAAAAGAATTCCACTTCCCAAGGACATAACACGATATCACTCAATCCATACCGCTCAATGGACGATAAAAAGAGGGAAGATCAATTTAAGATACTTAATTTTTTTATTATGGGCGAAAAAAATAACAATGAAATTCAAAAAAAAAAAATGATAATGTTAAACTAGATATTTAAATGTCGATGGAAAGCAATAAAAAAAAAACTATTAACTTTAAAAAAAAATATTAATAATATTTATTTTTGTCAGTTGGCAACCATGTGATGTATTCTATATTAAAAGTCTTTTGATTTTATTCTATTTTTATTAACTTTCCTAAAAAAACTTGAAATATTCAAATAATCGTTGGCAACCATGAAAGAATTTTAAAAACTTTTAATATTTTGTCATCGTTGGTGTATCAAATTGAAATTTGTTTTTTTTTTTTTTTTTTCTCAAGCATCTCTTTTTAAATGTTGTTATTTAAATGAGATTTACTTTTTGTATTTATCTACTATTTATATTTCTATATATGTATGCAAGTGTTCCAACAAAAAAATTTAAAATATTCTGATAATATATATACTAAATTGACTTACTTGGATTCTTTGCCGCCAATGTAGTGCACCACCTTGGTTTCCTCCTTTTATTTTTCACTGGGAAAGAAACTAATTCAACAAAAGCAAAGAAATATTTTAACATGTTTTGATGACACCTTTTTTTTTGTTTACTCTATTATTAAATTCTTTCTTTTTTTCGATTAATTTTAAAATTCTTTCAGGTAAGGTAAGTACAGTTATTAGCTATACATATTTTTTTCTAATTTTATTTTCAGATTAAATTATTTTTTTGTTTGATTAATTATTATATATACAAATTCTATAATTTACACATATACACCACGTCGGACAAGCAAGATACATAATACAATTAGGAAAAAGGGGGGGGAGGTACGCAGAAAATCGAAAGGTAGGGAGGTGAGTATCACAAGGGAGAAATTTCACGGGGTTGTTCCGGTTGATGATCCTCCAGGGGAGTACGATGATCACAGGTAAGTAGGTAGGTAGGTATTGGTTGTTATTTCCTAATTGGTAATTTCCGATTATCTTTTTTTTGTAGGTAAGTATCCTTTTATTTATTTTAAATGGTTTTCAGCAGGTAAGTATCACTGGTTTCTTTTTATATTTGTAATTAAATTTTCAGCAGGTAAGTACACTGGTTTAATTTTTCTATATTTTTTTATTAATTTTTCAGCAGGTAGGTAAAAGGGTTTAATTTTTCTTTCGGCAGGGGAATATCACTGGGTTTTTTTTTCTATATTTTTTTTTTTTTTATTAAATTTTCTTTAGGCAGGTAAGTAATAATTTTTTTTAACAGGTAAGTATTCAATTTTTCAGCAGGTAAGTATTAATTTTTTTACAGGTAAGTACACTGGGTTTTTTTTTTATGTTTTTTATTAATTTTTTTAGCAGGTAAGTACACTGGGTTTTTTCTATGTTTTTTTATTAATTTTTTTAGCAGGTAAGTACAAGGGTTTAATTTTTCTTTCGGCAGGGGAATATCACTGGGTTTTTTTTTTCTATGTATATTTTTTTTTACTTTAAATTTTCTTTAGGCAGGTAAGTATCAATTTTTTCAACAGGGAAGTATTCATATTTTTTCAGCAGGTATGTAAGTATTAAATTTTTTTCGCAGGTAAGTACACTGGTTTATAATTTTGTACTTTTATATTTTCTATACTTAATTTTCGTTTCGGGTAGGTATTTATATATTAATCACTAGGTTGGGTACTAAAACTAAAACCAATTTTATTTTCTCTTTTTTTTTTGTTCTTTAAAACTTGTTCACTAGTTTGTCTTTATTTCTTTTTTTTTGTTCTACTTTTATTATTAACAAGAATCACGTAATCCTCTTATAAGAAAAGGATCACCCAGAGACCGAACCGCACTGCTTTATGTTTCAAGATCAACTGTCCAACTCTTAACTAATTATAGTAACTGCAGGTTCTAATTTTCTTCACTCTCACTCTTGCGGGATAATCATCCCACCTATGTAGCGGTCAATTCCTACAGTTCGAGGTCGTGGTATATAAATCATGCCATCAATTCTAACATCAATTCTAACAGTTAGACTGAGTTATGTACCTACATATTATGTAAGCTAATATGTATCGTATTCATAATTTATTTTCTCAGTTAAACGGAGGTTTGGTATAGAGACAAAAAAAAAAAGACTTAGTTATATAATGAGTTTAGGTGTGCAATATTATCATTGCGTTATTATATTTGCTATCTATTATTATAGTCTGGGCTATAAAGTTCATTATTTTGTTATGTGTGTTTTATTATTATTATTATTATTATTATTATTATTATTATTATTATTATTATTATTATTATTATTATTATTATTATTATTATTATTATTATTATTATTATTATTATTATTATTATTATTATTATTATTATTATTATTATTATTATTATTATTATTATTATTATTATTATTATTTTAAATATTATTAGAGATTATTATATTAAGGTATTATTATGTTAGTTACTTTTTATTTATTCTTATGGGTAGGGTTGCCAAGTTATTCAATTGGGTATTAATTGTTTTAAGATTTTTTTTGTATATATATATATATTCTAAGGCCCAGTTGAAGAGAATTTTAATGGAGAAATGGCCAGTTATTACCACCGAAGAGACAACCAATTTAGTGAAATCGGTCCCAAGACTACAAATGGTTATCGAAGCCAAGGGAAACCCCACGAAGTATTAAATAAAAGCATTAATCATAATCGATGTTCCAGTGGTAGACATGTGCATTCAAGAGGACACAAGCGTCCACAGGTTTTTCTCAAAACCAACCTCTGTCTATCAACTCCTACTCTTACCTCCCCGTGGTGAACATCGGGTGCCTAGTACCTCAACTGGAGATTGAGTTCCAACCCCAGTGGAAAGTTGTTGGGGAAAGAAAACGAGAGAGGTGGGGAGAGGTGTTTCCACTAAGGCACCTCTTCTTATCCAGACGGCACCGGAGGAATTCCCGAGATGGAATCAACGGTGGCGTCTACAGTAAGGTTGAACTACTAAGTGAACACCTTATAGGGCTTCTTTGACATATTCGGAGCATAGGCCTGTAAGGAACGGTTTTATCCGGCTCCCCATCCTTGGAGTTATACTTAGGATCTGGCCCTCCATGTTGGGGGTTGTGCGTCGGGGTGACTTCCTGGCCTCGTAAAAGCTTTCATAGTTGCGAAGCACCAACAAGCCTCGGATACGGACTAATTTACTGTTGACAACCAACGCAAACGAATAAAGAACAACGAACTTCGGATATGCACGTGGAATGTAAGGTTAACAGACCACGTGCAGCCGAAGAATTAGCGGAGGCCCTAGACCGATATAAAGCAGATATCACCGCCATCCAGGAAATACGATGGGATGGGCCGGGCAAAAAGAGTATAAAAAATGCGATATTTACTATGGTGACTGCTACCATGAAAACCAACAGCGCTTATTTTCATGCGGCTTCGTCATTGGAGCCAGACTTAGGCAAGAAGTCTTGAGCTATAGGTGCATCAATGAGCGTCTCATGACCATACGCATCAAGGTTAAATTCGACAACATTAGCATGATATGCGCGCACGCCCCCACAGAAGAGAAAGACGACAACACCAAAGATATAATCTTCGAGCTCCTAGACAAAACATATGAGCAGTGTCCCAGCTACGATATTAAAATAGTTCTGGTCGATTTTAATGCCAAGCTAGGAAGAGAAAAGATGTTTAGTGGAATAATCAGGCAGACGACAACACTTCCGACAATGGATTCAGGCTCATAGATTTTGCTGCGGGGTGAAACGTCATGGTAGCCAGTACGCGTTTTCCACACTTCAACATCCTCAAAGGAACTTGGACTTCTCCAGATCAATCTACCGTCAACCGGATTGACCATATTGCGATCGACGCCAGACACGCTTCCAGCATTATGGATTTACGAACTTTCCGAGGAACTAACATCGACTCGGACCACTACCTCGTTGTAGCCAAGGTAGCACTTCGGATTTCCAGACCCAAGGCAAAACAAGGAGGTGCTGGGAGAAGGTACAACGTCGAACGGCTACAATCGCCAGAGATCGACAAATCCTTTTCCGGCCGAGTTACAAGTAACCTCTCTCGAAATTCTCTGCCACCCACACAATGTATCGAAAACCAGTGGCAACATAGCCAAGATGCAATCAAAGAAACCGCCTCTGATGTGCTGGGTTTCAAACAGCCACCAACAAGGAACCCCTGGTTTGATGAGGAATGTCGGCAGGCAAATGCAGCCAAACAACAGGTACGCAAAGTGGCGCTGCATAAAAGAACGAGAGCTGCTCATGAGCTTTATGAGCAGAAGAATGCCGACTTCTCAGAAGGAAAAAGAGGGCATGAAAACCGTGCGGTCGAAGATGTTGAGAGGTATAAAAGCAGGAATGAGGTTCGAAAGTTTTATGAACAGGTGAAAGGAAATTCACAGGTACATAAACCTAGAACCGAAACGCTGCAAAGACGAAAGTGGAAACATCATAGTGGAACCGCAGTCAATTCTGAGGATATGGAAGGACCACTTCTGCAGACTGTATAACGGCGACAACGAACTGAATTCCGTTGTCAGGTAGGATAATCCATTAAACATAGACGACGAAAGTCAACAATCCCGTCCTCCCGACTTAGACGAAGTAAAGATTGCTATATCCAAGCTGCAGTCTAATAAAGCCGCTGGAGCGGATGGCTTGAATTCCGAGCTCTTTAAAGCAGCTTGGAGATGTGTTGGTTAGGAGCATGCACCAACTTATCTGTAAAATATGGTCGGAAGAAAGCATGCCCGATGAATGGAACCTCAGTATTGTTTGCCCGATCCTGAAAAAAGAAGACTCTCTTAACTGCACCAACTATAGAGGAATCAGTCTACTTAACATCGCCTATAAAATCTTCTCTGCCGTAATATGTGAACGTCTAAAGCCCATCGTCAACAACCTGATAGGTCCTTATCAGTGTGGTTTTGGACCAGGATAGTCCACAGTTGATCAAATATTCACACTACGGCAGATCCTGGAAAAAAACCCAAGAACACCAAGTCGACACCCAACATCTTTTCATCGATTTCAAGGCCGCATATGACAGCATCTACAGGGACAAGCTGTATACAGCCATGTCTAGTTTTGGCATCGCTCCCAAACTAGTCCGTTTGTGCAGGTTGACCATGGAGAATTCACGTTCCTTCATAAAACTTGGAAACAACTTAACAGAACCTTTCGATGTCAAAAAAGGTTTTAGACAAGGTGATGCGCTGTCATGTGATTTTTTTAACATCGTGCTTGAAAGAATAGTGCAGAGCTCACACGTCAACACTAGAGGCACTATCTTTCAAAAGTCTGTCCAATTACTTGCATATGCTGATGACATTGGCATAATCGGAAGAACTCAGTGTGATGTCAATTAGGCTTTTTTGAGTATTGAGGCAGAGGCGGCAATAATGGTTTTACCCTTTAATGAGGGAAAAACAAAGTTCATGCTGTCGTCTAGAAAGGACATACAACACCGACGTCTTGGTCAAAACGTCACAATCGACAGACGTAACTTTGAGGTAGTCAAGGACTTCCTCTACCTAGGCTTTGCTGTAAAGGCAGAAAACAACACCAGCGCTGAGATCAAACGCAGAATAACTCTTGCTAACCGCTGTTTCTTTGGACTAAGAAAGCAATTGAGTGGCAAAGTCCTCTCTCGAGGGACCAAAGTGTTGCTATATAAGACCCTTATCATCCCCGTCCTGCTATACGGTGCAGAAGCATGGACCATGACAAAGCACCTTGGGTCGCTTCGAGAGAAAAGTTCTTCGTGTGATTTACGGTCCCGTATGCATCGAAGGGGAGTGGAGGAGAAGATGGAACGACGAGCTGTACGGGCTGTATAGCGACGTAGAATTAGCCTGAAGAGTAAAAGTCCGACGACTAAGATGGCTGGGTCACGTAGAGCGCATGGAAACCAATGCTCCGGCCCCGAAAGTCTTCGAATCCGCACCCACAGGACAGCGCAGTAGAGGAAGACCGCGGATCAGGTGGCACGCACAAGTGTAAGGTGACCTCATCCAACTTGGAGCGCGAAACTGGAGACATCTAGCTAGGGACCGAGCTAGATGGAGAAGTTTGTTGGGTGAGGCCCTAGTTCACACAGGACTGTAGCGCCACCTTAAGTAAGTAAGTAAGTATTAATCATAATCAAAAATTTAAGAAAAACAAAAAATGCCGCTATTTCTAGTCTTGTTCCATGACTATTGTGAGATAAGATTTTGTACTTGTTTATATTATATGCTGATACTTTCGCTTTAGTTAATAAATTGCCAATTTTCTTTGTTTGCCTTTCTAAGCTAATTCCTAGCAGTAAATTGTTTGTCTTCGCTTTTGTATTTATTTTTAATTATATTGATAAATACATTATGTAATTGCTCTTGTATATATATTTTGGTTATCACTCCACTCCCAAAATTAGCTGTCGGCTCTTAGGCTGTAACCACTTCCTAATTTCATGAGGGTATTTGGTTTCTAAGCGTTGAAATACCCGATTGGCGCTAGTCCAATATGGGATTGCAATAATACATTACTGAATCAAAGTAAGTCAAATATTCTGTTGTCTAATAGATTTATTTTAAACGTACCTACTTGAACTCCAACGTATCGAATAAGTCTTATTTTTCTTCTGTTTTCAAGATTTACAAGGAAACTGGAAACTCTGAAACCCATTACTAAATTTAAGAAAAATTATTCGTTGTGTAAAGTAAAAAAAACTGATAGCTATATAAAACAAATTCAAATTTAAACAAACTTTTCATGATAAGAATTACTCTTGGAAGATTTGTCAATTCCTCGCAAGAGGCAGTACCCGTGAAAAAAACTTTACATGGCAGAGGCAGGGATTGAACCCAAGACCTCTGGCATGAAAGTCCAGTTGTTTTTTTTCAAATTCATTTTTATTTAATTCAATCTTAAACCTATCTTAAAGCTAGACAAAAATTCATAAAACTAGCCTAATTATCCATAACTTACAACTAACTTAATGGTCCCATACGGACACTCTAAGTTAAACTATAACACTTAATACTTATACCTTTCGGCCCTAAGATCTATTTTACTTCAATTTATATTTTATTTATTTCTGTATTTATTAGAAAATTTTGAAAAAAACTAATATCAAGATCCTTTTTTTTACTTAAAAACTACTTAAAATAAGGTCCTTAATATAAAACTTAAAACTAAAAGAAACTTCCTATTCTACCTATAAACTACTTAAAACTAGAACAACCACAGCAGCAAATATAACTATCTAACATTTTTGTTTTTCATAATTTGTTGTCTTTTTTTTATTTTTTTTTGTATTCCATGATTTCTTTTTTTTTATTTTAATGTTCTTTTTTTATTTATTTTTTTTTGTGTTTTTTGTATTTTTTTTTCCATTTCTTTTTGTGCCACCATTCCTATTCTACTTAAAACTTAACCCTAAAACTATAAAACAAGTATGTAAGCCGGCCAAGGCTTAAAACCCCATCCAGACTACCCACTATCAAGTGCCGATTGAAGCCACCAAAACTGGTTCTCCTGCTTCACCCTGTCAGTTCGGTTCTTCGTCTGACGTGGTAGATTAACGGTACTGCCAATCTATCCTGTATCAGACTGCATTTGTCTAAAAAGAGGAATGCCTCTGGTGAATTGAACCCGCTCAAGCGTGCACTTTCAAAATACTCGTCATTCGGATAGAACGCCCCGAAAATTAAATTGTTGGTCGAAGACATAGCTCTTGCAATGTGACCTCGAACGAGTTTTATCACGAAATTGTCAATTCTGTTGATTCGAGCCCCGTTGTATAGGACCTCGTTGGAATAGAAATGCACATAAGAAGATTCGGCTTTTCGATATAAGCCGGTACAGCGTCGTAAACAATGCCGCTCGAACACCCGAAACTTCTCCATCTGGGAAGGGGCAACGTTGAACCACACAGGACAACCATACACGATCATTGGCCGTATGAGGGCCATGTAGCAAATTACCTTCACTCTGGGGTCAAGCCGACTGCTAAAAAACAGCCGTTTGGTCAGAGCGAAGGCTCCTCTGGCCCTGGTCAGAGCAGCATTTATATGTCTGTCGAAATATAAATACTGATCTAACCTGATACCGGGGTACTTTACTACACTTTTGCTCTCTAATGGCTGCCCGTGAAGATCAACGATGACAATCTTGTGCCAATTCTTGCACGTATCCCTCGTGGCCCCAGCCAACGGAGTCCGGAACAGAATTGTCTCTGACTTTTGGACATTTATTTTCAGTTTCCAGTCGTCGTAATATCGCTGAATCTTGTCGAAATCACGCTGCAAGAGAATTCTAATAACCCCAACCTTTCGGGCCGTTCTGTACGCAATTAGATCGTCGGCATACGCAATTGCCTTTGTAAGACTACCTATTAGATCGCTGGTGTAAATGCTGAAGAGAATCGGCGAATTCACTGCTCCCTGTTGAAGACCATTTTTAATTGAGAATGTTGTGGTAGAAGTTACATTACCACTTTTGACAACAAACTTTCTACCGTTAAGCATATCATAAAGTATATACAACAATGGCCCTCTAACCATACGGTGTCAAAGGCCTTTTCCAAATCAACCAGAACAGCACCTGTGCATTGTTGTTTTGATTTATTCCATTGGATATCAGAAACGAGTTTAGACGCAGCATGAATTGTGTCATGACCCGCCTTGAACCCGAACTGCTTATCCGGAATTATTTTGTTGTCCGCAGCCCACTTAGTCAGAGCCCTATTAATGATTTTTTCGAAAACTTTTTACTGATGCTCGGAAGAAGACTTATCGACCGAAGATTTGACGGGTTGGAGTTGTCCTTTCCTCTCCCTTTTTCGGGAGAGGATGAACCACAGCAGTCTTCCAATGCACTGGATAATATGCATTATTCAGTGCATTATTGAAGAGTAAAAGTGATTAAGTAGGGCTCTGTTTTCCAGGTCGTGGTTGGGGCGAATGCTAACATTCACATTGTACACTTGCTGGAAGGCAGCTCCCACCGCCTCCACTTTTTCCTTCGGATCTTCAATTATGTAAAAGTCATCGTCAAAGATGGCTTCTTCTGGATCTATTTGCGCAGTCATGAGTACGTCTCTGTTTTCTTCGGTTCTTTGGAGTTTCAGACTCGGAAGGTCATTGTCGTTCTTTTTCCTGAATATCTTGTTGATTTAAGGGAACATACTAAGGTCACTAGAATTAACTGACCGGATCTTGCGGTCCCAGTACTTGTTAATTGATAGCCTGTAGTTCTCCTTAATCAACAGATTGACATTTTTTATTGACGACTTCAGTGTCCTAACCTCCAAGTCTTGTGGGTCTGTAAGTCGTCTGTACAAGTTTTTGAGTCTTGTCAGTAAGCCACTCTTGTGCCTACGTAGTGCGTCCATAGTCGCGTTTCTGTAAGCGTCCATTTGGTCCCGTTCTTTGTACTTTGGGATTGTCCGTTCCATCGTTCGCTTTATTGTTTCGTCCATCTGTTGTAAATGTTGGTCAATTTCTGTATTTGTCAGGTTTCTGTTGTTTGGTGGGGCTATGTCACTCGAACGAAGTTCTCTCGCTAAGGCATTGGTGAAACGAGGCCAACGTATCTTACTGTAATTGTAAGAGTGCGTTGCAACGTATTCCTCCAACTCCACGCGTTCGTTCGGAATCTGCATTACAGCAGCCAGTCCGCAGTGATCACTGTCGTACTCGACTGTCTGTAGGCAGTTTCGAGGGTGATTACCCACTTTGTCTGTAACTGTCAGTCTGGTGTCGTTCTTCAAATTAAAAAGATGATTACCTCTGGGATTACTATGTTGATTTCCCCAATCTTCATGTTTTGCGTTCAAATCACCGGCCAAGATGAAATAGTTTTCTTCCAAGCTCAGTTTAAGTTCCCTAAAAACAATTTCGAGTTCTGATGCAAAGTAAGTGAACTGCGGAGCTCCAGCCGCATAAGCCGCAATCATATTGTTACATAAAAATGTGCTCCACATTCCCCATAGTACACCTAAAATTAGTTCTTTCATCTCACTTGAATTTTTGCACGCCAAACACCGAAGTGAGTCCACTGTCATTTTCTTCAGGTGTTCTCCATTCCTTTTTCTAAGAAAATGGACCTGGAGAACTACCAATAATGATAATTATCTGCCTAGCAACCAAGTGACGCCTGAGGATTAGTCAGAGCTTTTATTCAGCTCATCACCTTAGCTTGGCTTATCTTATAATTTCCTTTTCCTTTCGCTTACTTCAATTACTTCTGATTCAACTTGCGCGCAGTGAAGATCAATCTAATTCTACCTAATTGTAAATTAAACTTAAGTTAATTATTATATTTGTGTTAAAACTTATAACTAAATAAAAACTACTTAAAATCTAAAAAAGAAATAAAAATAAACTTATTTTTCCTAAACTTAAACCTATTTGTTTTAATCCAAAGATTAAACAAGTAATTGGCACAGTCGAAAAAAAGTGTGCACGTGGAAAAAAAATGTTGAGCCTCAGTGCCTGGTTAAACTCTTTTTGCTCAAAAAAAAAATAAAATCAATAAAATGTGAAAAATTAAACCTATAAATTAAAAAAAAAAAAAAGGTATAACGAAAAACATCGAAATACACATACAAAATAGTGGCAAAATTGTACCCTAAATGTATTTTCTTAAAGAACAAAAAATACATACTTGTGAAAAAAAAAATATAACTTTGAGCTTAATTTCCACTATTGTGCACTAAAACGTTCCTCCGCTCAGGAATACGAGAGATAATTAAACATAAGATGAAACATAATAAACATACCTACAAAAATATTGCACTAACTATAACAGTGACAACAAAATAAAAAGACAAACAAAATTATTTTGTGAAAAAGCTACATCAACTATAAATCTAGGCTAAACTTATAAAAGAAGAAGGAAAATTTCCGTGAGTACCCTATCATCAAATCAGTAAGACAAAAGCGAAGGAAGATTTTCGTGAGTACCCTATCATCATATCCACAACTTTAATTATATTGGTTCATCAAAATGGAAGTTTTAACTCCTGCTGAAAAGTTTAAGTTAGTATTAGATTTAATCACAAAGATTCCCGAGTTTGATGGGAATAGTAAAAATTTAGTTGATTTCCTGGACAGGGTAGATTGTATTATTCATACTGTTGAGTCATTTGAAGAATCCGCAAAAGTAATTCTTGTTGGGTATGTTAAAGATAAAATTACAGGCAAAGCTAGGTGGGCTGAAATTAAGGAAGTTTTAAAAAACAATTTTGGCGAACGAAATCGAAAAACTTATAGATAGTATTCGCACAGCAAGAGTTTCTACAACAATTGAGGATTATTATAACAAAATTAACATTTTATTAAGTAGGATAAATAGCGTTTACCTGTTAGCAAATAATGCAAATGAAATGACTCAAATGATTGAGTCTAATCAGAGGATTGCACTTCAAGCGTTTAAATATAATCTCCCAGAGCCAACAAAATCAATAATTCTTAGTAGAAACCCAAATTCATTGCGTGACGCATTTAAAATAATACAGGAACTTAACCACCAACGACTTGGTCCTAGCACGGGTCGCAATGATGTAGGTAGTAGTTATAATAATTCTAGGTCGAACTATAACTCATTTTCACGGAATAACAATTCTTCTCGAGGTCATAACAGACAATACAATAACTATAACTATGGTGGCTCATCTGGTTCAAATTATTCTTCTACTAACCAAAATAATAATGGTAGTCAGAATGGAAATTCACGTTCAAATCAAAATAATAATTTTAATCAGAGTGGACAATCACGTCGAAGCTTCAATAATAATACCAGTGGCAAATCTCGTCAAGTTAACAACAATGCAAATAGTAATCAATCTCGAAACACAAACAGAAATAGGCAGGCCGATAACCATGAGCAAATGGATATTTCGATTAATGAACAGGGTGATACTGAAAATGGCCGTTCTGGAAATAATAATCAGAATTTTCAAAGGGGTCGAAGAAACAATTACCCTATATAGTTTGCCAAACTCCACTAAAAACTCTCAGATTCATTATAGATTGCGGTGCAGAATATAGCATCATTAATACGAATTTATGCGATCCAAAATGGAAGATTCCTTCGAAAAAATTTACGCTAAAAGTTCTTGACCGCAATATAGAAACAAATTCTGAATACCGAATACCCATTTTTAAAGAATTTAATAAACCCAACCATTTTGTAAATTTTATAGAGTATCAGTTTCACGATTATTTCGATGGACTCATAGGTAACAACATTCTTATGGATCTAAACTCAATTATAAATTTAAAGAACCGTTATCTAAAAACAGATACATCAAGAATTTCAATTTTTTTTAACATGGAGGAAGAAATTTACGCCGAACAATGTTATGAAGATGATTCTTGTAAAATTTTTTGTAATGAGGTTTTTCAAACCGAAATTGATGAAAAGATATTTTCAAAACACCTAAGTTCTGATGATACTTTAAAATTAAAATCCCTTTTAAGTAGCTGCAAGCCCATTTTTTATAAAGAAGGTGATGATTTATCATTTACAAATGAAATCCAACATCAAATTATAACTAAAAATGAACTCCCTATTTATTGTAAAATGTATAGATATCCCGAAATCCATACAGAAGAAGTGGATAAACAGATTGACGAGATGCTTAGAATGAATATAATTGCACCAAGTAAAAGCCCTTACAATTCGCCATTATGGGTTGTTCCTAAAAAAGACGATTCCAATGGTAGGAAACAATGGCGAATTGTAATAGATTATAGGAAGCTTAATGAAAACACAATCGATGATGGCTTTCCTATAAATGGGTCAGATGAAATGTTCGATAAGCTTGGGAAATGCAATTACTTTTCAGTCATTGATCTCGTCAAAGGATTCCACCAGATAGAAGTTGACCCACGCGACCGAGCGAAAACCGCGTTTTCTACTAAAAGAGGTCATTATGAATTTTTAAGGATGCCTTTTGGTTTAAAAAATGCACCAAAAACATTTCAAAGGCTAATGAACCACATCCTTAGAGATTACATCAATGTTATTTGTGTTGTCTATTTGGACGACATTCTGGTGTATTCGACTAGCTTCGAAGAACATCTGCAATCACTAAAGAAAATTTTCCAAGTTTTGAAACAATCCAACCTAAAAATCCAGATAAATAAATGTCGTTTTGCCGATCTTTCAACACCTTATTTGGGGCACATTATTGTTAGCAATGGTATAAGACCAGACCCAAATAAAGTAACGTCAATAACTGAAATGAAATTACCTAGGAACATAAAAGGTATAAGACAATTCTTAGGAATCACTGGGTACTACCGAAAGTTCATAAAAGATTATGCCAAGGTAGCTCACCCAATGATTAGATACTTAAAAAAGTCAGAAAAAATAAATGTATCCGACCCACTGTATGTTAAGGCATTTAAAAATTTAAAAACTTTACTTACATCCGAGCCCATTCTTAGGAGTCCCGATTTTAACAACCTGTTTGTTCTTACCACCGACGCGTCAAATTATGCCCTGGGAGCAGTGCTCAGCCAGAGCAACCACCCTATTTGCTACGCGTCTCGCACTCTTAATAAGCATGAACTCCATTACTCACCCATCGAAAAAGAGTTACTTGCTGTTGTCTGGTCCATAAAGTACTTCAGAACGTATCTTTACGGCAGAAAATTCACTGTCAGGACAGATCACAAGCCTCTTACTTGGTTGAGTGGAATTAAAGAGCCTAATATGAAATTGCAAAGGTGGAAGATAATGCTTAATGAATACGATTTCAACATTGAGTACCTTAAAGGAAAGGTAAACTGTGTAGCGGACGGACTGAGCAGATTTATTGAACAAATTCAAGATAATAATTCTAAAAACGACGAAGAAGTTGTTTCAGAAAATAATTTTGTGAAAAGTGAAGGTATTGTTGAAAATTCTTTAGATTCTAATAAAGAAATTAGTTTCGGTCAAATTTTCAATAACGAATCGAACTGCGGTGTTCAAATAAGCAGAAATAACCAAGATGTTATAGCTGCAAATTCAACAGTTCAGATTGATAACAATGATGTTATCTCTACTGATGCCACTATTCATAGTGCAATAGAGGATGAAACACTTCACATATTTATCACTGAAAAACCAATAAATCTGTTCAAAAATCAAGTCTATTTATCTTACGGTCAAAAAGAAAAGCTAACGTTAAAAATAGTTCATAAAAAGATACAAAATTTCATTCAATTAGAAAAAGACAAAAGCGTTTTAATCGATATTATGAAACGATTTCTATCAAAAGGTCTCATTTGTGTTTTTTGTGATGATTTACCTTTGTTTCTGAAATTTCAATCCTTATATGTCAAATATTTTGCACTAAATAAAAATTTGAAGGTTCTGCGATCAACCTCAAGACTCAAAGACATAACAGATAAAAATGAACTACTTACCATAATCAAAAACGAACATTTGAATAAAAATCACCGAGGTATAAATGAAGTTTTTTCTGAACTTAGACAGTTGTATTTTTATCCCAATTTGCAAATAGAGATTCAAAAATTTATAAACAATTGCGATATATGTAATGAAGCTAAACACGATCGGCAACCAATACAATCTCCGATGCAAATCACTGAAACACCAAATTGCATAAATGATATAATTCACGTCGATATATGGTTCCCTGAGCGTGGTAAAATGTTTTTCACGACCATTGACAAATATTCAAAATATGCAACAATTCACAAATTAGAAGATAGAAATTGGATAGCGATTTTAAATGCCCTTAAACAAAGAATCCAATTTTTAGGGAAACCGAATAAAATTGTATCCGACGGAGAAACATGCATTTTGCACTCAGCTGTTGAGGAATTTTTGAAGGAACAAAATATTTTGTTCCACAAAACTACAGCTTCAATTAAAACCGGCAACGCAGACATAGAAAGACTGCACGGAACACTCAACGAGCACCTTAGGATTCTCAATGTTTCAAAAGATAATTCAGATTTAGAGGACAAATTATTTAAAATAATCAACATCTACAATAACACCATTCACTCCACGACAAAATGCAAACCGATAGATTTTATAAACAAAAATATAGCAAGGGAAGATATTAAAAAACTATCCAATGCCTTCAAAACACAAAAAGAAAATTTTATTATAAATAAAAACTCATACATTAAAACCAAAAATTTTGACCAATGTTCTAATTTGGTTAAGAACAGGACAGTTATAAAAAACAAACCGAAATACAAAAAATTAAATAGGTATAGATCTGACGGCAACTACGTCATAGATACATCCACCAAAAGGAACACTAAATATTATAAAAAACAACTAAAGAGAAGGTATAAATACCAAAATCAAAACAAATAAAACTAAGCTATTCAAATTTCACTCATTCAAAATTTTACATCCACATCATTATTAACAGTTTCAATCTTTTAATTCCGTATCTATTCGCACCTGTATTTTTGATAGATTCTCCTATATTTTGCCATTTTTCTTTTTCTTTCTTGCAAATTCTTTTTCATTGTTATATCCAAATTATTTGCTCTAATTTTATATTTTTTTTCGTTGTTCTTAACTATTGCTGCCCGAATATTATCTTTAGGTGATATTTATTTATCAAAACAAAAACAGAACATACAAAAACAAAGTAAAAACAAGATTCGAATGCCGTTTTGAAATCGCAACAATAAAATACAAAAAATAAGAAGAAGAAAAAACATTTCCTTCCTTTTTCATTTCCAGTTTTCCAGCTGTCATTCAATAAATGCATTTCAGTACCTAGTATGTGAAAATGAATGCATGCCGTTGAATTGATCGTTGTTCTGGGCGTGTTCGGCGTTCGTCCTTTGGCGTTCAGGTGTAGAGTTGTTGAAATTAAATGAAACTATTCAGCAAGATTATTTTTCGGATCAGTAAAGATTAATAAATAGTTTAAAAAATACTCTGACCAGGATTATCACAAAATTAATAAAAGGATAAAAAAAAAACATTCAAAAACTATTTGTATTGTACTTCTTTAAAATAATAATCAATTTACCTTAAAATATTCAAAATAAAATGTTAATAAAATAAAATGCAGAAATTGATAAAAGTATTGTAAAAAAATATACGAAACATGAAACCAAAATCATAAATTGGATTAATTTATGTCAAAATTAAGCATTCATTACTTAAAATTAAATTAAGCACATAATTAAATTTATGAAAAAAAAACCTATTTTTCTTGTTTGATTTTAATGAAATTAATGTGTGAATAGTAAAATTTTATATTTTGTATTGTAAAATTATAAATATTCTGTTTATTTGTTAAATAGGTCCAGCTTTTTTTGACCAAATAAATTTTGTAAAATAACGATTTAGATTAAAAGTATCGAGTAAGATGAATCAAAAGTGAAAATATTATTACTATAAAATTATATTTAAGGAAAAATGTGTTTTTTGGGACCAAAAACAATTTGGTGGGGGAGGTGTTACATAAAAATGTGCTCCACATTCCCCATAGTACACCTAAAATTAGTTCTTTCATCTCACTTGAATTTTTGCACGCCAAATACCGAAGTGAGTCCACTGTCATTTTCTTCAGGTGTTCTCCATTCCTTTTTCTAAGAAAATGGACCTGGAGAACTACCAATAATGATAATTATCTGCCTAGCAACCAAGTGACGCCTGAGGATTAGTCAGAGCTTTTATTCAGCTCATCACCTTAGCTTGGCTTATCTTATAATTTCCTTTTCCTTTCGCTTACTTCAATTACTTCTGATTCAACTTGCGCGCAGTGAAGATCAATCTAATTCTACCTAATTGTAAATTAAACTTAAGTTAATTATTATATTTGTGTTAAAACTTATAACTAAATAAAAACTACTTAAAATCTAAAAAAGAAATAAAAATAAACTTATTTTTCCTAAACATAAACCTATTTGTTTTAATCCAAAGATTAAACAAGTAATTATATACATCCGCTTCCCTTGAGAGAGAGAGATGCATACAACGCAAACTTCTAGCGTCTTGAGCTTTCGCAATTCATTGTTGTATATGACTTTATAATTAATGCCTTTTCGTATAAAGAGAACGACACCGCCCCCTTCAGTGGAGTCGGTCTTTTCTTACGATATTGTTATTTTTATGAGTCAATTTGTGTTTATGGTTTAGCTTAGTTTCGCTAGCCATAAACATATCGGGACTGTAGTCTTTCAACAATTGGAACATATTGGCTCTTCGTTCAATCCTAATCAGTGAATTTACATTCACAGCTAGGACTTTAAGGCGCGTCTCCGGCAGCGCGCCCATTATGATCTAAATTGCGCCAGGCCAGGCAACAAAGAGTAGAGATGATCTACCCTTTTGCCTTGCTCGTTTATCTGACTTTGCAGTCCTGTTAGTTGACCTTGAATGCTCAACAACAAGGCTACAATGTCAGGCTGCACCTCTGGTGCCTAAGGCACAGGGGCCTTTGGGGCAACCGTTGGTGGAGCCTGTCTCGTGTTCCCATTCCCTGACACCATTTGGGCGTAGGAAAATTTGGGATCCACGAATTTTTGTATTGGAACTGTTCGACTTTTTTCGGCTTTTTGGCTGGCCTGTTTCTGCTTCATTTGTTGGACCTTAGGGCAACCCCTATAGTTAGCCGGGTGCCCTTGGTTTCCACAAACGACACACTTGAGCAAGGTCAAATCCTCAACCCGCTCATTCCCCAGCTTGCATTCGCCTTCGATGTGGGTTTCTCCGCACCTGACACAGCGCAACTGCATATTGCAGTTGGCATTGGCATGGCCAAACCTCTGGTACTTCGTACATTGTAGAATGTCGTCGTGTCTTTTTAATGTCTCCCAGCGTACAGAATGATTGTCGAGAGATGTGATTCTCTTCACACTATCAAAACTGCTTTGGGGCGATAATGTTACGAGGAACATTGGCAGCCTATAACCCCCTCGTCTGGACTTCACCGTAGTGAAAGGCTTGACCCCGATAAAATCGAGATCGTCAGTGGCTTTTTAGCGGAGCTCAGCTAAGAGCTCCTCTGGTTCCTTGCAGGAACTTATGCCCTTCAGAAGGACCGTCTTAAATTTCTCACATTTGACGTGTAGCTGAAGAACTCAACTGTGGCCTCCTTTAGTAACTCTTTCACTAGCTTGTATTCGAATACCGCTTTTCTTTTTCGTTCAAAATATTTAGTAAAAAATGTCCCTTAGTGGCCGACTTACATACCTGTTTCAAGTCCTGCAGGTCAACTTGATAGGTCCTAATTGGTGGCACCTTCTCCTTCTTCAGCTGTGGTTGTTTCTGGTGTTGCTGCTGCTGTTGCTGCTGTTTTTGCTGCTGCCGTGTCTGCTGCTGCTGTTGTTGTTGTTGCTGCTGTTTGGCCTTAGCCGAAGTCGATGGGCCCTCAGCAATTGGGCCTGTCACTGCTGCTGGCTTTTTTTTATTTTGCTCCACTCCTGTGTTTTTGGGAGCGGGCTTGGGTTGTGGTTGTTTTTGCTGCCGTGGTTGTTGTTGCTGTCTTCAAATTTACTGATGGCGGCCTGTTTAGTTTGCAGTGCCTCCATCAGTTGCTTTTCTTCTTGGAGGATTTGGTCCACCTCCACCTCCATCGATTTATTTGTTGACGGTTCTAGCTACGATAGGATCTTGTTCCTATATTTCGGAGACCTAAACTGCCCTTCTCCACCCTCTGAGACGTAATCCTGGCTCCCAGAGTCGTCACTCTTCGTTTTTTCTTCCATTTTTTTTATTTGCGTTCCGCTTGGCTGGATTAGTACGTTTTACCAAATTGGGAGATTACCTTTTTCAATTGAATATAAGAATGAAACAACAACAACTTGTGTGTGCTACCACCAAGTTCATAGGTTCACACACAAGTTGTTGTTGTTTCATTCTTATATTCAATTATAAATTCGGCAAGCAGATGCCTTAAACTGTGAGTATAAAATTTCATACAAAAAACCTCCAAGATTACCTTTTTCTCTTAACTATTGCCCACTGGTCAGTTGAATAATCCGATTGTGTTTCGGTGATTTTTTGTACCGCTGCTTGCACCACAGTAACATCACCTGATGTATTGGCAGAGGTATCTTTCGATACCCCTGCTTTCCTCTCCCTCTCCATTTGCTTTTTTCCCAATCAATATAATCTACGATTTCACGATTGTGAAAAAAGCTTCAATATTTTTTGTGCGCTCCGCCCGGGATTCGAACCCACGACCCTTGGAGTTGTGTTCGGACGCCACTTTTTTTTTTTTTCAAATTCATTTTTATTTAATTCAATCTTAAACCTATCTTAAAGCTAGACAAAAATTCATAAAACTAGCCTAATTATCCATAACTTACAACTAACTTAATGGTCCCATACGGACACTCTAAGCTAAACTATAACACTAATTACTGATGAATTTCGGCCTTAAGATCTATTTTACTTCAATTTAAATTTTATTTGTTTTGTTTTTATTAGAAAATTTTGAAAAAACTAATATCAATAACCTTTTTTATTTATTTTTACTTACAAACTACTTAAAATAAGGTTCTTAAATAAAACTTAAAAACTAACTTAAACTACCTATTCTACCTATAAACTACTTAAAACTAGAACAACCACAGCAGCAAATCTAACGTTTTTTGTTTTTATATTTTACTGTCTTTTTTTGTATGTTTTTTTTATTTGTTTTTTGTTCTTTTTTTTATATTCCATGTATTTTTTTTTTTTTTTTAATTTTTTTTTTTTTGTTTTTTTTTTTATTTTTTAATTTTTTTTTGTATTTTTTTTGTGCCACCATGCCTATTCTACTTAAAACTAAACCCTAAAACTATAAAACAAGTATGTAAGCCGGCCAAGGCTTAAACCCCATCCCGACTACCCGTTATCATGTGCCGATTGAAGCCACCAGAACTGGTTCTCCTGCTTCACCCTATCAGTTTGGTCCCGTTCGGACACAGCCCTACTGAACCGAAGGAGCTCTGCTCCACCTTGTGCCATGACGTCCCGATTGTACAGGAGTCGCCTATCCACGGTTCGGACGCCACCTCCACTTGGCTACCGATTAGTTGTTGAAAATGTGGCTTACTGCCTTCTTAAAAGGAAAACCCTACAAATGCACTTTTTAATTTAAAATTAACTATTAATCACTTGTAAACACTTGCTATCGCTTTGGAAGTCAAAGATCGACTAAAGTCCAACGCAGTAACCATCATGCCACGGGAGATTAAAAACTCATAAAACGTAGATTTACTAAGAACTTAAGTCGTTTTGCTTTCATATAATTGTAATAATTCAAATGATGTAAACGTTAATCTGTACATGAATTAATCAACAAAATTTACAAAAATTCAAGCAAGTTCTCGAGTACACCTTTACCGCTGTCCTCTTCTATTTGTAATTATTCAATGGAAATATGAACTGATAAGCAGTCTATTACTAGCGACCGATCTTTCTAAAGGTTTAACCACTTTTTTTATGTAGGTAGTTATTTTGTGAAACTTAAATCAGTTATAATTGGCATAACTAACTTACTTAAGGTGGCGCAAGGTGTAAAATAGTGCCTCACCCAACAAACATCTCCATCTAGCTCGGTCCCTAGCTAGAATGATGTCTCCAGTTTCGCGCTCCAAATTGGGTGAGGTCACCTTCCACTTGTACGCACCACCTGATCCGCGGTCTTCTTCTACTGCGCTGGGTGTGGATTCGAAGACTTTCTGAGCCTGAGCATTGGTTTCCATGCGCTCTACGTGACCCAGCAATTTTAGTCGTTGGACTTTCTGGCTAAGTCTACGTTTACCTCCAAGATTACCTTTTTCTCTTAACTATTGCCCACTGGTCAGTTGAATAATCCGATTGTGTTTCGGTGATTTTTTGTACCGCTGCTTGCACCACAGTAACATCACCTGATGTATTGGCAGAGGTATCTTTCGATACCCCTGCTTTCCTCTCCCTCTCCATTTGCTTTTTTCCCAATCAATATAATCTACGATTTCACGATTGTGAAAAAAGCTTCAATATTTTTTGTGCGCTCCGCCCGGGATTCGAACCCACGACCCTTGGAGTTGTGTTCGGACGCCACTTTTTTTTTTTTTCAAATTCATTTTTATTTAATTCAATCTTAAACCTATCTTAAAGCTAGACAAAAATTCATAAAACTAGCCTAATTATCCATAACTTACAACTAACTTAATGGTCCCATACGGACACTCTAAGCTAAACTATAACACTAATTACTGATGAATTTCGGCCTTAAGATCTATTTTACTTCAATTTAAATTTTATTTGTTTTGTTTTTATTAGAAAATTTTGAAAAAACTAATATCAATAACCTTTTTTATTTATTTTTACTTACAAACTACTTAAAATAAGGTTCTTAAATAAAACTTAAAAACTAACTTAAACTACCTATTCTACCTATAAACTACTTAAAACTAGAACAACCACAGCAGCAAATCTAACGTTTTTTGTTTTTATATTTTACTGTCTTTTTTTGTATGTTTTTTTTATTTGTTTTTTGTTCTTTTTTTTATATTCCATGTATTTTTTTTTTTTTTTAATTTTTTTTTTTTTGTTTTTTTTTTTATTTTTTAATTTTTTTTTGTATTTTTTTTGTGCCACCATGCCTATTCTACTTAAAACTAAACCCTAAAACTATAAAACAAGTATGTAAGCCGGCCAAGGCTTAAACCCCATCCCGACTACCCGTTATCATGTGCCGATTGAAGCCACCAGAACTGGTTCTCCTGCTTCACCCTATCAGTTTGGTCCCGTTCGGACACAGCCCTACTGAACCGAAGGAGCTCTGCTCCACCTTGTGCCATGACGTCCCGATTGTACAGGAGTCGCCTATCCACGGTTCGGACGCCACCTCCACTTGGCTACCGATTAGTTGTTGAAAATGTGGCTTACTGCCTTCTTAAAAGGAAAACCCTACAAATGCACTTTTTAATTTAAAATTAACTATTAATCACTTGTAAACACTTGCTATCGCTTTGGAAGTCAAAGATCGACTAAAGTCCAACGCAGTAACCATCATGCCACGGGAGATTAAAAACTCATAAAACGTAGATTTACTAAGAACTTAAGTCGTTTTGCTTTCATATAATTGTAATAATTCAAATGATGTAAACGTTAATCTGTACATGAATTAATCAACAAAATTTACAAAAATTCAAGCAAGTTCTCGAGTACACCTTTACCGCTGTCCTCTTCTATTTGTAATTATTCAATGGAAATATGAACTGATAAGCAGTCTATTACTAGCGACCGATCTTTCTAAAGGTTTAACCACTTTTTTTATGTAGGTAGTTATTTTGTGAAACTTAAATCAGTTATAATTGGCATAACTAACTTACTTAAGGTGGCGCAAGGTGTAAAATAGTGCCTCACCCAACAAACATCTCCATCTAGCTCGGTCCCTAGCTAGAATGATGTCTCCAGTTTCGCGCTCCAAATTGGGTGAGGTCACCTTCCACTTGTACGCACCACCTGATCCGCGGTCTTCTTCTACTGCGCTGTCCTGTGGGTGCGGATTCGAAGACTTTCTGAGCCTGAGCATTGGTTTCCATGCGCTCTACGTGACCCAGCAATTTTAGTCGTTGGACTTTCTGGCTAAGTCTACGTCGCTGTACAGCCCGTACAGCTCGTCGTTCCATCTTCTCCTCCACTCTCCTTCGATGCATACGGGACCGTAGATCACACAAAGAACTTTTCTCTCGAACCGACTCAATGTGCTTTCATCCACTTTTGTCATGGTCCATGCTTCTGCACCGTATAGCAGGACGCGGATAATAAGGGTCTTATATATCAACACTTTGGTCCCTCGAGAGAGGACTTTGCCGCTCAATTGCTTTCTTAGTCCAAAGAAACAGCGGTTAGCAAGAGTTATTCTGCGTTTGATCTCAGCGCTGGTGTTGTTTTCTGCGTTTACAGCCTAGGTAGACGAAGTCCTTGACTACCTCAAAGTTACGTCTGGGACTCCAATGGTGACGTTCTGACCAAGACGTCGGTGTTGTATGTCCTTTCTTGACGACAGCATGTACTTTGCTTTGCCCTCATTAATTGTTAAAACCATTTGTGCCGCCTCTGCCTCAATACTCACTAAAGCCCCATTGACATCACACTGAGTTCTGCAGATTATGTCAATGTCATCAGCATATGCAAGTAATTGGACAGACTTTTGAAAGATAGTGCCTCTAGTGTTGACGTGTGAGCTCTGCACTATTCTTTCAAGCACGATGTTAAAAAAATCACATGACAGCGCATCACCTTGTCTAAAACCTTTTTTACCATCGAAAGGTTCTGTTAAGTTGTTTCCAACCTTTATGGATTAACGTGAATTCTCCATGGTCATCCTGTACAAACGGACGAGTTTGGCAGGGATGCCAAAACTAGACATGGCTCTATACAGCTCGTGCCTGTAGATGCTGTCATATGCGGCCTTGAAATCGATGAAAATATGGTGGGTGTCAATTTGGTGTATTTGGGTTTTTTCCAGGATCTGCCGTAATGTGAATATTTGATCAACTGTGGACTTTCCTGGACTAAAACCACTCTGATAAGGACCTATCAGGTCCTTTGCATTTTAAAGCAATAATTTAAAGTAATTTACTTTACTTTAATAATAAAGGAATTTGTTTTGAATTCAAAAATGTTGGTGCTTTTTGCTTCAGGGGTTGAATTCGGTTAAATCAAACGAATTTTTAAAATATACAAATGGTAATGTACAAATTGATATGATTAGCCAATATAAAACATCCCATTTTTGGTTGTTTGGGGGCAGCACAACTCGAACCTTGAACAAAATGGGACCTACATAACTAAAATGTTCGTTGGAATTTGTACCCGCCTATTTAAGCGATATAAATTTTGCACTGTTTTTTGTTTGCTCGTTTTTCTAATTGGAAAAAATCATCCGTTAAATTAAATTTCATATTTTTAAAATTATTCCCGTTTCAAACTTCTTATTCTTCTGATGATTTAAGCGAAATATTGAAAAAGATATTGTAGATTTGGAAATCATCACATTTTTAAAAAAAAAAAAGCTACTTCATGAATTTAGTGAGCCTAGAAAAGCCTTTAATGTATGTTTATTATGTCACTAATTGAGTTGAGTTGAGTTGAGTTATACTGGAATTTAAAAACATATTTGTATTAATTTTATTGCATTTAAAAAATATATGAACATGATTAACATGTTTAATGATTAAAACTATTTTTTTTAGTTGGTGCAGTTTAGAGGGTCTCCTTTTTTCATGATCGGGCAAACAATACTGAGGTTCCATTCATCGGGCATGCTTTCTTCCGACCATATCTTACAGATAAGTTGGTGCATGCTCCTAACCAACTTATCTCCAGCTGCTTTGAAGAGCTCGGCATTTAAGCCATCCGCTCCAGAGGCTTTATTAGACTGCAGCTTGGATATGGCAATCTTTACTTCGTCTAAGTCGGGAGGACGAGATGGTTGGCTTTCGTCGTCTATGTTGAATTGATCATCCTGCCTGACTGCGGAATTCAGTTCGTTGTCGCCGTTATACAGTCTGCAAAAGTGGTCCTTTCATGAGCTTAAGGGTAAAAATATTATTTTCTCCCTTCCATCTGAATGCACTGACCCGGAAGAAAAAGTTAGTTGCATTACTCAGTTGCTATTAGATAAAGCAGATATACAAGGAATTCCAAAACCTTTATGGGTTTAAGCAGAAACAACAACATAATAAAAATGAAACTAAACACTGTTTGCAACGAAACTGCATTAAAAATGCTTAAGAACTCCGCTAGACTGAAGAACACAGGTGTTTACATCCAACGAGATCTAACTAAGCATATGCAGTTAAAACGAAGAATTTTGTTACAATATAGTACAATTATCAAACAATATAAACCAAATGCTTCGGTGATAATTAAAAACAACACTCTTCATATTGAAAATAAAATCTTTTATTTGAATAATAATAATGATAAACTTAAAATTAATGGAAATGATGGCGAAAGTGAACTACAACAAATGTTTGGACAGCTGGACTTCAGAATTGTCATCATAGAGGAAATATATTATCTAGAGTCCCGACCGGTACCCGTCCTACCTGAAACTTCCTCAAATTTTATAAGATGTGAACTCTCTCAAATTCGAGGTAAACTCTCTCAAATTCGCTATCGGTGAATACATGTGAGTGGAGAAAAAAAAAGCAAAATAGGGAATTGGGCTAAAATGAAACTTATGGAATTTTTGTGACCTGGGTTTCGGATTTGAAGAGCAATTTTTTGTTAATTGTTTTGATTTTTAATATAATTTGATATTTTTCAGACCAAAATTCTTTATAATGAAGAGGGTATATACAAGTTTACTTCATTGAATAAAAAGTAATTCAAATTGCAGTGAAGGAGGTGCAACAATAATCGATTTATTTTATAGTCTGTCTTTTCATTTTGGATAGTGTCAATAACATACTCTCATGCAGGAAGCAATTTCCCTAAGAAGTCTGGAAGACCAAGCACACAAACCACTGATTTGCAGGAAGTTTTTTGTATATTATATTTCCCTTAACAAAATAATATTAAAGTTTATAACCACAGATACCCATTGTGTATCTGCCACCAGCCACAGGCGTTGACGGCGGAGGTGTTACCATCTCTACCAATAGTCAAACGCATTCAATGCAAGAAAACCATCAGCAACAACACCATTAAGTGAATGATGCAAGTGGAAGTTTTGCCATTCAATAGTCGACCGCTAACGCCTTTCTCCCAGCAGCTGAGTGTTGGTGTTGAAACGAAATAACAGCAGCAACTGGCAACTCGGAATATTCATCAGCTGCCAAAAAATAAAATGCGAGCCGCTAAAAAAAAACGACGATGTGTAAGTACGAATCAAAACATTCATATCGTGGTCAACTCGCTTATTCTTAATCTTCTAGGTGTAAGGAGTACTACCAGTCGATAGTTCTGCAAGAGAAGCAAGAAACAACATGAATAAAATCGAAGGAAGACTCCAAAATCGCACAAATTCTAACCTTAACTGTATAATAAGTGAATTAAAATATTAAATCTAAAACGAATACAATCATTTTGCTCTTAAGGATCGCACTGGCTTAACGGTGGCAATCATTCGGAGGCAAATGGGCAGGCCCGAAAAGAATCCCCTAAAGCCCAAACACATTTAGATCAGTCCATCGGCAGCTACTGATAATGTCGGCGAGTTGAATTCATCGATTTTCACACACAAAATCAACATCAAAAACGGTAAGTCAACTTCGATTCGAGATTTCCTTATATAATACAAATTAATTTCTTTACAGTCACGACAATTCAGCGTGAACAATCTCTATCCGCAGCGAAAGTGTTTGTGTATCAAGAGATCTCTGCGTTGTGGACAATGCGAACACAATGTCATCAAGCCGGAGTACCATCCAGGATCGATCAAGTATCGCATGCAATTGTTTGCTAACTACCATGTGCCAGACGTTCTGCTTGTGCGTTGTGAAAAGCCACTGAAATCTGGCACGTCCACTGAATTGATCCTCAAGCTAACTAACCCAACGATGTACGATGTGACCACAACCATTATGAAACTGCCACCCAAGGAAGAGGAACGGCGAATGATCGACTTGGAATAAAAGTTCAACGGAAGGAACCAAAGTAAATAACAAAAAAATCGAACTGAAAATTCTTATTCTATGTTTCTCTTATTTTTTTTTATAGATTCACCACTTGGAGAAAGTCCAATAAAGTAACAATCAAATTGAACTTAACACCTGAAGAAGGACTAAGACCAGGCGATGATGTTACCCTTAGTTTCTTGATGAAATATAATTTTGTGAATACATACACACGCCCGAAAAGAAATAACGTCAAAACACGCATTATCGTCGAAAGTTTTTGTAAAAGTTGGTCAAATTGAAGCCTAGATTTATTTCTATGTACAATCTAGAAAATAATCTTTTTTGCAAACAACTTTTTTGTATATATTGTATATTTTACTTTTTCTTTGCTGACTAGGATAATTTGTATTCAAAATTATTTATGATTTACTTTACTTTAATAATAAAGGAATTTGTTTTGAATTCAAAAATGTTGGTGCTTTTTGCTTCAGGGGTTGAATTCGGTTAAATCAAACGAATTTTTAAAATATACAAATGGTAATGTACAAATTGATATGATTAGCCAATATAAAACATCCCATTTTTGGTTGTTTGGGGGCAGCACAACTCGAACCTTGAACAAAATGGGACCTACATAACTAAAATGTTCGTTGGAATTTGTACCCGCCTATTTAAGCGATATAAATTTTGCACTGTTTTTTGTTTGCTCGTTTTTCTAATTGGAAAAAATCATCCGTTAAATTAAATTTCATATTTTTAAAATTATTCCCGTTTCAAACTTCTTATTCTTCTGATGATTTAAGCGAAATATTGAAAAAGATATTGTAGATTTGGAAATCATCACATTTTTTAAAAAAAAAAAAGCTACTTCATGAATTTAGTGAGCCTAGAAAAGCCTTTAATGTATGTTTATTATGTCACTAATTGAGTTGAGTTGAGTTGAGTTATACTGGAATTTAAAAACATATTTGTATTAATTTTATTGCATTTAAAAAATATATGAACATGATTAACATGTTTAATGATTAAAACTATTTTTTTTAGTTGGTGCAGTTTAGAGGGTCTCCTTTTTTCATGATCGGGCAAACAATACTGAGGTTCCATTCATCGGGCATGCTTTCTTCCGACCATATCTTACAGATAAGTTGGTGCATGCTCCTAACCAACTTATCTCCAGCTGCTTTGAAGAGCTCGGCATTTAAGCCATCCGCTCCAGAGGCTTTATTAGACTGCAGCTTGGATATGGCAATCTTTACTTCGTCTAAGTCGGGAGGACGAGATGGTTGGCTTTCGTCGTCTATGTTGAATTGATCATCCTGCCTGACAGCGGAATTCAGTTCGTTGTCGCCGTTATACAGTCTGCAAAAGTGGTCCTGTGGTGGAAACAACATGAATAAAATCGAAGGAAGACTCCAAAATCGCACAAATTCTAACCTTAACTGTATAATAAGTGAATTAAAATATTAAATCTAAAACGAATACAATCATTTTGCTCTTAAGGATCGCACTGGCTTAACGGTGGCAATCATTCGGAGGCAAATGGGCAGGCCCGAAAAGAATCCCCTAAAGCCCAAACACATTTAGATCAGTCCATCGGCAGCTACTGATAATGTCGGCGAGTTGAATTCATCGATTTTCACACACAAAATCAACATCAAAAACGGTAAGTCAACTTCGATTCGAGATTTCCTTATATAATACAAATTAATTTCTTTACAGTCACGACAATTCAGCGTGAACAATCTCTATCCGCAGCGAAAGTGTTTGTGTATCAAGAGATCTCTGCGTTGTGGACAATGCGAACACAATGTCATCAAGCCGGAGTACCATCCAGGATCGATCAAGTATCGCATGCAATTGTTTGCTAACTACCATGTGCCAGACGTTCTGCTTGTGCGTTGTGAAAAGCCACTGAAATCTGGCACGTCCACTGAATTGATCCTCAAGCTAACTAACCCAACGATGTACGATGTGACCACAACCATTATGAAACTGCCACCCAAGGAAGAGGAACGGCGAATGATCGACTTGGAATAAAAGTTCAACGGAAGGAACCAAAGTAAATAACAAAAAAATCGAACTGAAAATTCTTATTCTATGTTTCTCTTATTTTTTTTTATAGATTCACCACTTGGAGAAAGTCCAATAAAGTAACAATCAAATTGAACTTAACACCTGAAGAAGGACTAAGACCAGGCGATGATGTTACCCTTAGTTTCTTGATGAAATATAATTTTGTGAATACATACACACGCCCGAAAAGAAATAACGTCAAAACACGCATTATCGTCGAAAGTTTTTGTAAAAGTTGGTCAAATTGAAGCCTAGATTTATTTCTATGTACAATCTAGAAAATAATCTTTTTTGCAAACAACTTTTTTGTATATATTGTATATTTTACTTTTTCTTTGCTGACTAGGATAATTTGTATTCAAAATTATTTATGATTTACTTTACTTTAATAATAAAGGAATTTGTTTTGAATTCAAAAATGTTGGTGCTTTTTGCTTCAGGGGTTGAATTCGGTTAAATCAAACGAATTTTTAAAATATACAAATGGTAAAGTACAAATTGATATGATTAGCCAATATAAAACATCCCATTTTTGGTTGTTTGGGGGCAGCACAACTCGAACCTTGAACAAAATGGGACCTACATAACTAAAATGTTCGTTGGAATTTGTACCCGCCTATTTAAGCGATATAAATTTTGCACTGTTTTTTGTTTGCTCGTTTTTCTAATTGGAAAAAATCATCCGTTAAATTAAATTTCATATTTTTAAAATTATTCCCGTTTCAAACTTCTTATTCTTCTGATGATTTAAGCGAAATATTGAAAAAGATATTGTAGATTTGGAAATCATCACATTTTTAAAAAAAAAAAAGCTACTTCATGAATTTAGTGAGCCTAGAAAAGCCTTTAATGTATGTTTATTATGTCACTAATTGAGTTGAGTTGAGTTGAGTTATACTGGAATTTAAAAACATATTTGTATTAATTTTATTGCATTTAAAAAATATATGAACATGATTAACATGTTTAATGATTAAAACTATTTTTTTTAGTTGGTGCAGTTTAGAGGGTCTCCTTTTTTCATGATCGGGCAAACAATACTGAGGTTCCATTCATCGGGCATGCTTTCTTCCGACCATATCTTACAGATAAGTTGGTGCATGCTCCTAACCAACTTATCTCCAGCTGCTTTGAAGAGCTCGGCATTTAAGCCATCCGCTCCAGAGGCTTTATTAGACTGCAGCTTGGATATGGCAATCTTTACTTCGTCTAAGTCGGGAGGACGAGATGGTTGGCTTTCGTCGTCTATGTTGAATTGATCATCCTGCCTGACAGCGGAATTCAGTTCGTTGTCGCCGTTATACAGTCTGCAAAAGTGGTCCTTTCATGAGCTTAAGGGTAAAAATATTATTTTCTCCCTTCCATCTGAATGCACTGACCCGGAAGAAAAAGTTAGTTGCATTACTCAGTTGCTATTAGATAAAGCAGATATACAAGGAATTTCAAAACCTTTATGGGTTTAAGCAGAAACAACAACATAATAAAAATGAAACTAAACACTGTTTGCAACGAAACTGCATTAAAAATGCTTAAGAACTCCGCTAGACTGAAGAACACAGGTGTTTACATCCAACGAGATCTAACTAAGCATATGCAGTTAAAACGAAGAATTTTGTTACAATATAGTACAATTATCAAACAATATAAACCAAATGCTTCGGTGATAATTAAAAACAACACTCTTCATATTGAAAATAAAATCTTTTATTTGAATAATAATAATGATAAACTTAAAATTAATGGAAATGATGGCGAAAGTGAACTACAACAAATGTTTGGACAGCTGGACTTCAGAATTGTCATCATAGAGGAAATATATTATCTAGAGTCCCGACCGGTACCCGTCCTACCTGAAACTTCCTCAAATTTTATAAGATGTGAACTCTCTCAAATTCGAGGTAAACTCTCTCAAATTCGCTATCGGTGAATACATGTGAGTGGAGAAAAAAAAAGCAAAATAGGGAATTGGGCTAAAATGAAACTTATGGAATTTTTGTGACCTGGGTTTCGGATTTGAAGAGCAATTTTTTGTTAATTGTTTTGATTTTTAATATAATTTGATATTTTTCAGACCAAAATTCTTTATAATGAAGAGGGTATATACAAGTTTACTTCATTGAATAAAAAGTAATTCAAATTGCAGTGAAGGAGGTGCAACAATAATCGATTTATTTTATAGTCTGTCTTTTCATTTTGGATAGTGTCAATAACATACTCTCATGCAGGAAGCAATTTCCCTAAGAAGTCTGGAAGACCAAGCACACAAACCACTGATTTGCAGGAAGTTTTTTGTATATTATATTTCCCTTAACAAAATAATATTAAAGTTTATAACCACAGATACCCATTGTGTATCTGCCACCAGCCACAGGCGTTGACGGCGGAGGTGTTACCATCTCTACCAATAGTCAAACGCATTCAATGCAAGAAAACCATCAGCAACAACACCATTAAGTGAATGATGCAAGTGGAAGTTTTGCCATTCAATAGTCGACCGCTAACGCCTTTCTCCCAGCAGCTGAGTGTTGGTGTTGAAACGAAATAACAGCAGCAACTGGCAACTCGGAATATTCATCAGCTGCCAAAAAATAAAATGCGAGCCGCTAAAAAAAAACGACGATGTGTAAGTACGAATCAAAACATTCATATCGTGGTCAACTCGCTTAATCTTAATCTTCTAGGTGTAAGGAGTACTACCAGTCGATAGTTCTGCAAGAGAAGCAAGAAACAACATGAATAAAATCGAAGGAAGACTCCAAAATCGCACAAATTCTAACCTTAACTGTATAATAAGTGAATTAAAATATTAAATCTAAAACGAATACAATCATTTTGCTCTTAAGGATCGCACTGGCTTAACGGTGGCAATCATTCGGAGGCAAATGGGCAGGCCCGAAAAGAATCCCCTAAAGCCCAAACACATTTAGATCAGTCCATCGGCAGCTACTGATAATGTCGGCGAGTTGAATTCATCGATTTTCACACACAAAATCAACATCAAAAACGGTAAGTCAACTTCGATTCGAGATTTCCTTATATAATAAAATTAATTTCTTTACAGTCACGACAATTCAGCGTGAACAATCTCTATCCGCAGCGAAAGTGTTTGTGTATCAAGAGATCTCTGCGTTGTGGACAATGCGAACACAATGTCATCAAGCCGGAGTACCATCCAGGATCGATCAAGTATCGCATGCAATTGTTTGCTAACTACCATGTGCCAGACGTTCTGCTTGTGCGTTGTGAAAAGCCACTGAAATCTGGCACGTCCACTGAATTGATCCTCAAGCTAACTAACCCAACGATGTACGATGTGACCACAACCATTATGAAACTGCCACCCAAGGAAGAGGAACGGCGAATGATCGACTTGGAATAAAAGTTCAACGGAAGGAACCAAAGTAAATAACAAAAAAATCGAACTGAAAATTCTTATTCTATGTTTCTCTTATTTTTTTTATAGATTCACCACTTGGAGAAAGTCCAATAAAGTAACAATCAAATTGAACTTAACACCTGAAGAAGGACTAAGACCAGGCGATGATGTTACCCTTAGTTTCTTGATGAAATATAATTTTGTGAATACATACACACGCCCGAAAAGAAATAACGTCAAAACACGCATTATCGTCGAAAGTTTTTGTAAAAGTTGGTCAAATTGAAGCCTAGATTTATTTCTATGTACAATCTAGAAAATAATCTTTTTTGCAAACAACTTTTTTGTATATATTGTATATTTTACTTTTTCTTTGCTGACTAGGATAATTTGTATTCAAAATTATTTATGATTTACTTTACTTTAATAATAAAGGAATTTGTTTTGAATTCAAAAATGTTGGTGCTTTTTGCTTCAGGGGTTGAATTCGGTTAAATCAAACGAATTTTTAAAATATACAAATGGTAATGTACAAATTGATATGATTAGCCAATATAAAACATCCCATTTTTGGTTGTTTGGGGGCAGCACAACTCGAACCTTGAACAAAATGGGACCTACATAACTAAAATGTTCGTTGGAATTTGTACCCGCCTATTTAAGCGATATAAATTTTGCACTGTTTTTTGTTTGCTCGTTTTTCTAATTGGAAAAAATCATCCGTTAAATTAAATTTCATATTTTTAAAATTATTCCCGTTTCAAACTTCTTATTCTTCTGATGATTTAAGCGAAATATTGAAAAAGATATTGTAGATTTGGAAATCATCACATTTTTTAAAAAAAAAAAGCTACTTCATGAATTTAGTGAGCCTAGAAAAGCCTTTAATGTATGTATATTATGTCACTAATTGAGTTGAGTGGAGTTGAGTTATACTGGAATTTAAAAACATATTTGTATTAATTTTATTGCATTTAAAAAAATATATGAACATGATTAACATGTTTAATGATTAAAACTATTTTTTTTATCACAAAAAAGAATACAATATTATTATTAATGACTTTTAATTAATGTAAAATTTATTATGGATATAAGCTAAACAAATTGTTTTTATTCATATGCTCATCCTTGCCAACAAAAAGAAGACATTTAACATTTTAAACTAATAGATAGGAATGGTATGTGATGTTAGTGCTGATGAGTTAGTGTGATGTTAGTGCGAAGTTTTGAGTTCGCTTTTGGTTGATATAGAACCCTCCAACTATGATGATACTCATCGTATCAGCTGAAAGAAGATTTTTAATTTAAAAATAAATTACTTTAAGCAAAAACATAACACTTTTCACTTACTCTCTGTTGTAAAACATCTAGCTTTTAGTGCCAGATCAAGAATGGATAGTCCAGGCTCTGGAAAAATCTCATGAGAAATGCAATTTCATTCAGTGGGATAAAACAACTTGAACAACTTTCTTCGTCCAGCCAAATACTATTGCCAGCAGATTTTCCGAACTTGTCTCCTTCTTCGTTGGTAACAAGAGGCAGTGTCATTCCAAATACTGATTTTTTTTCTACTCTGCTGATGATTCCTAGCCAGTCATTAAGTTTCCCATTTAGTCACTGCCTCCCATTTGGAAGCGACAATCGTATTTCTGAAGCAAATGCAACCAGTCATAAACTGGGAAAATTTGATATGTGAATTCGGTAAAGCTCATTCCAGCTGCAATCTCAAGTCGCGACTGGACTGACGATATTGAGAGCATTGATACCATTCAAAAGTGTCTTGCCATATTGGTAACAAAGTCGACTACATTTAGATTTTCGTACCATGATGCATTGTTGACGACTCTGAAAGAAAGATTATCAAATCGATGGAGTTTTAAAGCGCATTAGATTTCTATTATAGTTACCTAATAGGAGATAGATCATTTTTATTTTTACTAGTGTCCCAAAGTACATTCTGATGATTCTTGAATATTCTATTAAGCTGTTTTTCTATAGCCAATTAATTTGTCTCAATGACCAACTAACGCAATTGGATTTTGTTCTTCTCGTTGACAATGCAAAAGTCAAATTATTACCAGGAGATTACCAAAGTGTAGACTATCGGCAGTTGGATCAAAGCCGGCGTAGATCGTTTGATGTTTACTTGTGAAAAGTTTTATCATTTCCGGACTACGGTTTTAAGAAGAACAGAATATAATTCATTACGATTTCTTGTAGTTTTTATAAACATACATACAAAACAATATACAATTTACGCAGCGGTGTCTGGAAAGAGATCCTGAAAGAATCCTCTATCAGCTAGAGCCAATAGGTTACGTTGGGAAATACTTCTTCGGATATGATGAAGGCACGTTTTAGATCGATGAAATAGTTGACTTTGAATAATTTTGTATGAAATTGTTAATCAGGAGTACTATTAACAACTTTGTTTTTATTAGTTTTGACTTGTATTTTGTTTTGATTTATTTAAATTACAGAAAATGTAATTTGTTTTCCTTTTAATTTTCGTTGTCAAAATACTCACCTTGCTGTTGATCTGTCAAAACTGGGAACAAGTCAAATTGGGCCACGTTCGCATTGCAGTTCTAGGGTGCGTCCGTACTGATGATCGGCATGATTTTTTCTGTTTTTAGCGAAACTTTTCATAAAAATCATAGAATTTGTTTGCCAAAAGCAGTCAAATATCATTTTTAGCACAGTTTTCACTAAAAAGATGTTGCGAAATTTATTTTTCTTAAAATATTACATTAATTTTTCAATTTTTAAATGCAACGGATCTCTTTTTTGAACGGCTGAGTTCACCTCATAGTTTTTTTCCCCACTGTTGAGCAATATGGGCACAAATTCCATAACAACTACATTCATAATCGCTTGGTCCCATAAGAAATGCACGCGACAACTAACACATTCTTATCCTTATGGACAAAATCCTCTCAATTTAGCTTGTAGGCCGAAAGAGAGCAAACCCATTTAGTCGGGGCTCTATGATTGTCATAAACACAAAGCAGCCAAATACTTGTAGACGTCAAGATGAAAGTACTAGATCAATACCACCTAATGGTTCACCAGGGATTCCACTTCAACAAAGTAGTAGCAATGGTAGTAGTAGTAGTGTATCCAGAAATTGAGAATTAAATGCCGTCAGCTCTTTAATTAATAGTTTTTGTAAAATATTAGCGTATAACATATCTGGTCTCAAAAGTAAATTATTGTTTGTAGATTTTTTCAACTTTGTCAAAACTTTTGAAATAGTTTTCCTTTCAATTTATAAAATATTTCAATGGATATAAAATACATTGGATTCCTGCTATTAAAACATCTATTAACGGACGTGAAAGTGGAGTTTGTGTTTTTGATATAAAAACATCACATCTTCAATTATACGATTTTACTGTAATGCAAGAAACAACTGTAATTAAATTATTAAAAACTAACATGTATATAATGCCTCTATATTTAAATTGTAATAAGTGGACAGAAGATTTTGAACAACTAAATGATAATCTCTCTATTCATTCAAATGAGAGTATATTATTAATTGGAGATTTCAATGCTAGAACAAGTTACAATTAAATAACTACCTTAAGAAATGTCAACAATGATTGTTTGAACGTTAACTCTAGAACATCCACAGACTTATCATGCAATAGAAAGCACTGTACTACTCGATATGCTTCAACTGTATGATTTCTCTTGAATGGATGCACCAAGGGTGACCTAGATAGTCAATATACGTTTATTGGAGGATCAGGCAAATCAGTGATTGATTACTGTATGGTGAACAACGATTGGATTAAACTCATAAATAAGTTTGAGGTTCCATAGAGGTTTTTCTCTGATCATATGCCAATCACCGTAGAATTTAAAACAGAACGCGGTTCACATCAAACAAATCTAAAGCTATTACCCCGACTTAAATGGAGAGAAGAAGAGGCGGGAACTTTTCGTCACAAACTGGACATCTGTCTCTCAAGAATCCCAACTGACATCGAGTCTTTTTTTACACTTCAGAATTTCAGAAAGTAGTAAGCTTCTAGCAAGCGTCAAACTACGATCAGAGGCTCATCACAAGTGCATGTGTTAGTTGTTAGTAAAAAATAATACAAATATAAAATAACACACGCACAAAATACAAAACAAAATTAGCATTTAACTATTACAGAACAAAAAATAAAATGAGAACGTTTACGATAGTGGAGCACTGGTTCTAAACAATGATTTTAATCCCACCTTATTTAGATTTAAATCTATCGATGAACAGTTTAAGTTATATAAAATGCTCATTCGACTTAAAGCTTCAATCTTGCCATAGTTAGTTCTATGGAAGTCAATATGTATAAAATCAAATGTGCGCAGGTGATGAGTTCCGCCCCGGTAATTCAAATGTACACAAGATAGCAAATAAGGTGCATGAATTTCACCATTAATGAGTTGATGAAAAAATACTAAGTCATTATTAACACGCCTTTGATGGAGAGATTGCATTTGAAGAGGTAGAATACGATGTTCATAGTGAGGCAGATCATAAGGATCATCCCAAGGAAGACCCTTTAGGGCAAAGCGAATGAAATTATGTTGAATTGATTCAATACGTTTTCTATGAATTTCGTAATAGGAAGTTCATACCTGCGAACCATATTCAAGATGAGGACGAACATGGCAATTATTCAAAGAAAGGGTAAGATAGGGATCATTGACCTCCTTTGCATTTTAAAGCAATAATTTAAAGTAATTTACTTTACTTTAATAATAAAGGAATTTGTTTTGAATTCAAAAATGTTGGTGCTTTTTGCTTCAGGGGTTGAATTCGGTTAAATCAAACGAATTTTGAAAATATACAAATGGTAATGTACAAATTGATATGATTAGCCAATATAAAACATCCCATTTTCGGTTGTTTGGGGGCAGCACAACTCGAACCTTGAACAAAATGGGACCTACATAACTAAAATGTTCGTTGGAATTTGTACCCGCCTATTTAAGCGATATAAATTTTGCACTGTTTTTTGTTTGCTCGTTTTTCTAATTGGAAAAAATCATCCGTTAAATTAAATTTCATATTTTTAAAATTATTCCCGTTTCAAACTTCTTATTCTTCTGATGATTTAAGCGAAATATTGAAAAAGATATTGTAGATTTGGAAATCATCACATTTTTTAAAAAAAAAAAGCTACTTCATGAATTTAGTGAGCCTAGAAAAGCCTTTAATGTATGTATATTATGTCACTAATTGAGTTGAGTGGAGTTGAGTTATACTGGAATTTAAAAACATATTTGTATTAATTTTATTGCATTTAAAAAAATATATGAACATGATTAACATGTTTAATGATTAAAACTATTTTTTTTATCACAAAAAAGAATACAATATTATTATTAATGACTTTTAATTAATGTAAAATTTATTATGGATATAAGCTAAACAAATTGTTTTTATTCATATGCTCATCCTTGCCAACAAAAAGAAGACATTTAACATTTTAAACTAATAGATAGGAATGGTATGTGATGTTAGTGCTGATGAGTTAGTGTGATGTTAGTGCGAAGTTTTGAGTTCGCTTTTGGTTGATATAGAACCCTCCAACTATGATGATACTCATCGTATCAGCTGAAAGAAGATTTTTAATTTAAAAATAAATTACTTTAAGCAAAAACATAACACTTTTCACTTACTCTCTGTTGTAAAACATGTAGCTTTTAGTGCCAGATCAAGAATGGATAGTCCAGGCTCTGGAAAAATCTCAACGATCGGATTTCGTTGTAATTCAGTTCACCTAGTCCTTCAAAATTTCCCTTATAGAGCGCCTCTGTGACTTTTTGGGCTTGTTTTAGACATGCCTCTGGAATGAGAAAAACTTAAATAGCTAAAAGAAGTGATTTATTTGTTTATTAAAAATCACTTCTATGGACTAGAAGCGTCATATCTTCAGCTAGAATCGTTTGTGCTTTTCTCTTCTCTGGTGATTAAATGAGAAATGCAATTTCATTCAGTGGGATAAAACAACTTGAACAACTTTCTTCGTCCAGCCAAATACTATTGCCAGCAGATTTTCCGAACTTGTCTCCTTCTTCGTTGGTAACAAGAGGCAGTGTCATTCCAAATACTGATTTTTTTTCTACTCTGCTGATGATTCCTAGCCAGTCATTAAGTTTCCCATTTAGTCACTGCCTCCCATTTGGAAGCGACAATCGTATTTCTGAAGCAAATGCAACCAGTCATAAACTGGGAAAATTTGATATGTGAATTCGGTAAAGCTCATTCCAGCTGCAATCTCAAGTCGCGACTGGACTGACGATATTGAGAGCATTGATACCATTCAAAAGTGTCTTGCCATATTGGTAACAAAGTCGACTACATTTAGATTTTCGTACCATGATGCATTGTTGACGACTCTGAAAGAAAGATTATCAAATTGATGGAGTTTTAAAGCGCATTAGATTTCTATTATAGTTACCTAATAGGAGATAGATCATTTTTATTTTTACTAGTGTCCCAAAGTACATTCTGATGATTCTTGAATATTCTATTAAGCTGTTTTTCTATAGCCAATTAATTTGTCTCAATGACCAACTAACGCAATTGGATTTTGTTCTTCTCGTTGACAATGCAAAAGTCAAATTATTACCAGGAGATTACCAAAGTGTAGACTATCGGCAGTTGGATCAAAGCCGGCGTAGATCGTTTGATGTTTACTTGTGAAAAGTTTTATCATTTCCGGACTACGGTTTTAAGAAGAACAGAATATAATTCATTACGATTTCTTGTAGTTTTTATAAACATACATACAAAACAATATACAATTTACGCAGCGGTGTCTGAAAAGAGATCCTGAAAGAATCCTCTATCAGCTAGAGCCAATAGGTTACGTTGGGAAATACTTCTTCGGATAAAAATAATAAAGCACCAGTTGAAGATGGTGTACCGTACGAATTTTTTAAGAATGCATCGCAAAGTTTTAAGCTGCAACTTGTTGTGCTTTTTAACAAAATTCTTACGAAAGCGGAAGTTCCTTCCTCGTACAAAAAATCGGTTATCTTCACAATACATAACAAAGGTTCCTTAAATAACGTCTCAAACTACAGAGGTTTATCTTTAACGAATATTATAGCTAAGGTATGTGGGTAGAAGAGAAAAAGATATTATCAGACTTCCAGGCTGGATTTAGGAAAAATTACTCCACTGTCGACCAAATTTTTACTCTGTCATCGATAGTGAAAGCATTTGAGGCAAGAAATAAAAAGGTTTACTCGATGTTTGTTGACTGATTTGCACATATCATCAAGAATATGTATACAAACACAGAAGCTAACGTCTGGGATGGAGCGCATTATTCTGAATGGTTTAGTACTGATTCTGGTGTCAAACGAGGATATCCGCTTAGTGCTCTTTTATTTTCACTATTCATTAATGACATAGTAAACAACTTACCTGGAGGAATTAAAATGGCTGGAATCTGGATAAATGCTTTACTTTATGATGACGACATGGTCATACTATCGGAATCGAAAGAAAATCTTCAATTGATGATAAACCGACTGTCTGCATACTGCGATAAATTGGGATTAGAAATCAACACAGAAAAATCAAAAATAATGATCTTTGCGCGATCCAATCGGACTGAAGTTGGAAGTAATTGGAAAAACAACGGAAAAAGTTTGGAGGTGACAAACAAATATAGATATCTTGGAGTGAACCTCAACCCACGACTGAATTTTAGTAAACACCTTAACATTAAAGCCAAAATATCACAAAGTCTAATAAACTTAACATGGAGAAAGATCTTCTCGAACAACCTTGTATATTTGTCTACCAAATACCAAATTTTTAATTTAGTTGTGAAGTCCACTTTATGTTATGAAGCTCAAGTTTGGGGAATGGAAGAGTATGAGTAAATTGAGAAATTTCAGAGGAGTTTCATCAAAAAATCTTCAACCTACCAATTAAAACGCTGAACCAAAAATTATTTACAAGCACTTTGAAATTACAAGCGGATTGTATTATTGAAGTCTTAAGTTTTCCAGATGAGCAACTGAGCAAAATAATGCTGCTTTACGAAATAAGGAACAAAGATTGGTGGTATGACAAATGGAAACGAATTGGTGAAGATATGCAAATTAATACAAGTAACATTCTTGATGTTAAGGAAAAAATATATAAAATTATCCAGCCTAATGAAGACTCGGTTCGGAATCAATTTATAAAAGCAGCTTTGAATCAGAAAGTCGAATATTATATAGCCAGTTGCAATTTAATCTAAGTAACAATAACTATTTCAATGAATCTTTAAGCTACAAAGATATTTCTTTGATTTTCAAAGCTAGATGGGAAGTCTTATGTCTCAAAGGTAGACCATACAATGGGAGTTTCAACCAGTTATGTGCACTCTACAATAATAAATCTAAAGAAGCCTGCTTCCATTTTATAAGCCTATGTCCAATTTTCAAATACAAGAGATTCTCATATTTTAAAAAAAATCTCTCTCACTCTTCAAGAGACAATTTTAATATTGAATGGACCAGATTGGAAAAATCTTGTCAACTATCTGAAGGAAATTCGCAGATTAAGAAAATTGATTATGAGTGAATATGATAAAACTAGTAGATGTATATATGTATACAAAAATCAAAATATAATTAAAACTGAAATTTAAAACAAAGTTTACCAATGTTATAAAAATTTAAGTTGCTAGTCGAGCTGACGGCAAAGCCAAAGCTTTTAAATTCAAAAACAAATGTTTATGTATTTATTTAAAAAACTGTTAATAAATGAATTACTTACTTACTTACTGGTCCTTCCATATCCTCAGTATTGACTGCGGTTCCCATATAATGTTTCCACTTTCGTCTTTGCAGCCTTCGGTTCTATGTTTATGTACCTGTGAATTTCGTTTTCCTGTTCATAAAACTTTCGAACTTCATTTCTGCTTTTAAACCTATCAACATCTTCGACCGCACGCTTCTCATGCCCTCTCTTTTTCCTTCTGAGAAGTCGGCGGTCCTCACGCCTCTTCTGCTCAAAGAGCTCATGAGCAGCTCTCGTCCTTTTATTGCAGCGACGCTTTGCGTGCTTGTTGTTTGGCTGCATTTACCTGCCGACATTCCTCATCAAACCAGGGGTTCCTTGATGGGGGCTGTTTGAAACCCAGCACATCAGAGGCAGCTTCTCTGATTGCATCTTGGCAATGTTGCCACTGGTTTTCGATACCTTTTGTTGGCGGCAGAGAACTTCGAGAGAGGTTACTTGTAACTCGGTCGGAAAAGGATTTGGCGATCTCTGGCGATTGTAGCCGTTCGACGTTGTACCTTCTCCCAGCACCTCCTTGTTTTGCCTTGGGTCTGGAAATCCGAAGTTCTACCTTGGCTACAACGAGGTAGTGGCCGAGTCGATGTTAGCTCCTCGGAAAGTTTGGACATCCATGATGCTGGAAGCGTAACTGGCGTCGATCGCAATATGGTCAATCTGGTTGACGGTAGATTGATCTGGAGAAGTCCAAGTTTGTTTGTGGATGTTGAGGTGTGGAAAACGCGTACTGGCTACCATGACGTTTCACCCCGCAGCAAAATCTATGAGCCTGAATCCGTTGTCGGAAGTGTTATCGTGCAGCCTGTTCTTCATGATTATTCCACCAAACATTTTTTCCCTTTCTAGCTTGGCATTAAAATCGACCAGGACAATTTTAATATCGTAGCTAGGACACTGCTCATATGTTTTGTCTAGGAGCTCGAAGAACATATCTTTGGTGTTGTCATCTTTCTCTTCTGTGGGGGGTGCGCGCATATCAGGCTAATGTAGCCGAATTTAGCCTTGATGCGTATGGTCATGAGACGCTCATTGATGCACCTATAGCTCAAGACTTCTTGCCTAAGTCTGGCTCCAATGACGAAGCCGCATCCAAATAAGTGCTGTTGGTTTTCATGGTAGCAGTCACCATAGTAAATATCGCATTTTTTATACTCTTTTTGCCCGGCCCATCCCATCGTATTTCCTGGATGGCGGTGATATCTGCTTTATATCGGTCTAGGGCCTCCGCTAATTCTTCGGCTGCACGTGGTCTGTTAAGGTACCTAACATTCCACGTGCATATCCGAAGTTCGTTGTCCTTAATTCGTTTGCGTTGGTTGTCAACAGTAAATCCGTCCGTATCCGAGGCTTGTTGGTGCTTCGCAACTATGAGGCTTTTACGTGGCCAGGAAGTCACCCCGACGCACAACCCTCAACGTGGAGGGCCAGATCCTAAGTATAACTCCAAGGATGGGGAGCCGGATAAAACCGTTCCTTACAGGTCTGGGCTCCGAATAAGTGAAAGAAGCAGTATTAGGTGTTCACTAAGTAGTTCAACCTTAGTGGAACTGTAGACGCCACAGTTGATTCCATCTTGGGAATTTCTTCACTGCCGTCTGGATAAGAAGAGGTGCCTTAGTAGAAGCACCTCTCCCCACCTCTTTCGTTTGCTGCCCCCAACAACTTTCCACTGGGGTTGCAACCCAATCTCCAGTTGAGGTACTAGGCACCCGATGTTCACCGGGAGGTGAAAGTAAGAGTTGATACACAGAGGTGGGTTTTGAGAAAAACCTGTGGACGCTTGTGTCCTCTTGAATGCACCTGTCTACCATTTAAACATCTATAATTGGAATAAAGGTTTTGAAAAAATGTATCCTCTAATCTGATGTTTGCATGATATTGAAAAAGGGACTAAAATTGTTTTGGAATTAAAAAGCCATCAATTCTCAGGAGCTTCTTAAGAAATGATTAAATGTTATCGTTTTTTTGTCCCTAAACCAGGAAGATCCCTCAAGTGGTTTTAGGAAACATTCGAACTCAAGGAAAACATTTGTATGGTATACATATATACGTAGCATGCATATTATGACGATTACAACTTTTTGGATCTTTATATCTCAAAAACGGTGGCTCGTAGAAAAAAAAGTATTAATTCATTTTTTGTAGATAATTTTATGATCTACAATTTTTGTTTGAAATATTTTTATGATAAAACCTACCGTTTTGCTGAAAATCGCGAAAAATTAGTTTTTTTACCTTGAATACATTTTTTTCCTTACAGCTTTTAATGATATTTTAAACAATCTTACCGTTTTCAGCTTGGTTTGAGTTTAGGGAACTTCGATAATAATTTATAATTGCTGGTTCTTCGCAATGTTTCGTTCAGTTATAATTAACAGATAATTATATTTTCGATTTTTTTACTTCATGTTATGTAGTTTACTTCTGTTATTTTTTTTAATGTTTGTTAGTAAAGTATTTTTTCGTAGATTGATTGCATTAAAAAAAAAAAAACAATCAATAACATTAAGGCTAGGCACGCACATGCAGCTTTTCGAAACCAAATAGTTTGATCGTTAGTTGCCCAAACATCGCGCACATAAGGAACTCCAAAAGCAATCAACGAAATAAACTAATACACAGGAAACATTTATTCACTTTTTCTATCTTATATAAACGAAACGAAATTGTTTCAAATCTGTCCTATTCTTTTGCTTATAGGGCCCATACACTACACATACATGCATGCACATTCCAGTGACTGTGCATGCAAACTGCGAGTGTATGGCGTTGCATGTGTGGTTATGCATGCGGCATGAGTGATTTCAAAAATGTTTGATATTTTTTTGTTTGTACATGCAAGCATGTGTAGTGTGTGGTCTAATTTGCTCATTCAAGCGGTGGATTTCGATGAGTAAATTTTAAAATTGAAAATCTTAAATCTTCGAACGTTTGTCCACTTGCCAAGAAACAAAGTGTCAACAATAGCCGCTCATGGGGAGAAATAGGTTATCGGTGTTTTGTTCTTGTTTTAGTTATCATTGGAGTTAATTTATCCAAAAGTTCCGTATAATTTTCTTTTTCCATTCTTAAAAAATTATTATAATCGCTCGTCGATGATTCCTCTAACCATAGAGGACAGAGTCTCCTAAAAATAAGAGCAATAGATGTCTTTAGTTTCTATTAGCAAATGTCTGTTTGCACCATTAGAGTAGCGGATAGCGTTAAATATATTGTGTTAGGTATTTACTAGTACTATATGGTTAGCCTAATTATATCCGTTGGACTAATTAAATGCACTTTTTCGATGGGAGTGTATATAAGGTTCAAAAGTCAATTGAGGTGTCTACATCATTTATGTACAATTTTTTAATTTTGTTGCGTGACAAGAGGAGGTGTGGAGGTAGGTGGAGTGGAAGGGTAGGATAAGGATGAGGTACGAGAAAGAGATAGGAAGATTTGGAAAAGGTTAGGTGGGATTGTTGAGCTCCGGGGGACGCGGACTGCTTGCGGTGCACGGCGTCAGCTCGTCGGACGTCGGGGATCTTGCCCCCGAAACTCAACCTCGCCTGCAAGCAAAAGGCCAAGGAATGAGGAAAAGGAAGGAAACATAAACGGACGGACTATTGGCACATCAGGGCACTGTGGATGTTGGTGCAGTGAGGCGATTACCCACCCTACCTTTAGGTATCTGCGGCCAGTGTTGGATACCCCCAAAATTGTTGATCGACGTTCAGTTTCAGGTCATCGTTTAGTCATGCGCTACCCCTGGCACCCCTGAAAAGAAACTTAAACTCTCATTGTTTCGTTTGAACGAAACATAAAAAAAACTTTTTATTTCTATCGCCGGCATTTCTGTCGGAAGTTTAATTTTATTTAATTGGCAGCGTAATCATTGTTCAGATCTCTAATAGTTATCGCAAAAAAAGATGTACACACTAAATATCTTAACAAACAAATTTAACACTAAAAACAAGAAAGAGAACAAAAAGAAAATGGTAACAAAAAAAGCCAGGTTGGAAGTCCTACGTCTATATTTCTACTTTGAGTAGAAGTACCCTTTTCGGTATTTTTGTTTTAAACGCAATCGACGGAGCCCTAGATCCCTACCCCTAAAGAGCTCTGTGGAGGTATCGATTAGGACACTATACAAAAAACCGAACACGAATCTTACACCATGGAAATAAGCAAAAAAAAAAACTTCCGATTATGCAAACTTAATTAATGAATCAACGAATTATTTATTTATTTATTTATTTATTTGATGGAATTAGCTTACACAATAAGATACAATATCTTTTAAGATAGCGCAAGTTTCAGTATTAACATACTATTTAAAAATGTTTATGATGTTAAGTGAAAAAAAATTAATTTAAAAATTTCAAAAAAAACTTAAATATAGGACAATCACAAACACAAATTCTTCAAGACGGTAAGTAGGTACCTCTTTTAAATTATAAATTATCTTCAATTTTTTTTTAGGCGGCGGCCCCGCTCTCCGCGAATTAATTTGGGCCGCCGAGAATTAAACTGGCATACGAAAAAAAAGAAACAATAAATTACTGCCTAGACTTAAAACATTTTAAGACACTCACCACCTTTTCCAATTTTTAATTTATTTGATCGTTTTTCGGCTTTTTAGATTTTGCCCAGCACTCGATCTTCACTTTAATTTTTTTTTTAATTTAATTTTAGCAATCACCTTTTTTGTCTATAAAGAATTAAATTAAAATGTTTTCCTTTTTATTTCAAACATTTAACGTTAAAAAAATAATTTTACCCGAAATCCTATTTTCTTAACGTTTTCTTATTACAACTATCTTTTTCCAATTTAAATTCAAATTCATTATACACCTTAACCCTACTATGTGATAACCGGCCAAATGAAGGTGAGCTGAAAGTACCATCAAACCAATACAGGCAAAAAAAAAAGGTATTCGGATGATGTATTGTACCTCTAACAGGAACACATCACTCGATCCACCTATGCACACAGTGTATACCCCAACCAACATCATCACACTCAAATAGTGGGAGACCACGTAGGTATTAGTACACTTCCAACAGAATAGGGGTATCAGTGTCCCAAGAACCAAGGGTGTGTTCCACATTCGAAATCGGAGAGACCTGTAACACAGAACCACATGGAACCAGAACACAAACAAAATCCATACACATAATGACAAAGTATTAACAAAACGTATGAATACAAATCACCTAACCACCGCCATGACATGCATTAATCGTCAGTACTGAAAACTAAACACGGACAAAAAACAAAGTTTCATTCACATGCAACTTAACAATTCAACCAACTTAAACTACAATACACCAAACCCAGATCTCCTCCAGAACGCACCCATTGCTTTCCCATGGAATTTCTCTCCACTGAGGTATGGAGAGTTTCCATGGAGACCAACAATGAGGCAAGTGACACTTACAAAACATAAACAACATTTGGGTAAAGCCTAGTACATACTTAATCGTGAAGTGAACGTTCGCCAGTGGAGAAAGTGAACTTTTGACATTGCTCACTGGTACACACTTGTGAGTACACGTTGTGAACATGAACAAACCAAATGTCAAAGCTTCACCAACAGTTCCCGTACATTTTGCACGTGAATTGCCCGTGAACGAAAACTCTCCACTTTGTTCTCCACTCAGCTTCACGAGCAAGTTCACGGGTGAACCAAAAACTGAAATTTGTATGGGTTCACGAGATGGTTCACAAGTATGTACTAGGCTTAAGTACGAACTTTATGTGATTATTATGTAACTATTCTTTTTATTTTATTATCTTAGGATTGAGGATGCGGTTCCTGAAAAGGCGTCCACAACAATTTGTAAAATGCTAAATTGTATGCTTGGAATCCTTTCGTAAAAAAAGTCTGAATTATATCATAATACAATTTTGGATAGTTTAATTTTGTTTACGAAGTGTTTTTCGGCTCAACTTTCCATTACCGCAGCACGAATTTCGACTCGCGGTTTTTTTTATTCGATAGATATGTGCAAATAAATAATAACTATAGCAATTTTAGAGCTAGGAAACATTTATTTCTATTTTTAATTAATTTTTAAAGTTCACTTTTTTCCATACAAAACACTCAAAAATGGTTGATTTTGACATTTCTTCCCTGTTTTTTGTTCAGTGTTGCCATACTTGTTTTTTTTTCTTGGTAATTTCTTTTATTTTAGTGCTCAAATGGAAAAATACTTTGCATATACCCAAACTCGCACCCACCCCAAATCCTATAGTGACCCCAAGCTTACATACCTAGCTGTTAGTACGCCGTGCTATCAATTTAAAAAAAAACTTGTTTTAGGCTCAAAAAATGGAATACAAAAAAGTAGGGTTAAGTCCGAAAAATAAAATATTTTTTTTTTTATGGCTTAAAGTTGTTTCCTCGCCCTAATATTTAAAACATATTCTATTGAGACCCCTACCTAACTGTAAAAAAAAATCAGAAGGAAATTCGTGCTGCGGTAATGGAAAGTCGCCCCTGTTTTTCTTAATAAAAAAATAGAAAAAGAAGCAAAGCCAAAAGCCCAAATATGAAAGAATGGATCTAATAAAAAAGTATGTAAAATCCATATTTATAAAGAAAACAGTTATAAAGACAGTACAAATGAATAGTTTTTCATGTCTTGACAAAGCTGAGATTCCGTCTATCTAAAAACATCAAAACGAGAGAATTTGTTGACTTTAAATAAGCTGAAAACCCATGGTTTTCATCTGTGCAAGAACTTTGGCAAAGTATCTCTTGACGATTTCGGATGTGTCTCATTATGTTTATAGCCTAAATGTGATCAATCGTTTTGTGCAGTATATGTGGTGTTCAAACAGCTAAAAGCATAATAATTCAATGACATGTGACAAGACAACAGGGATTGATGTCAGTCTCGTTATTATGTGGTTTTATTGATGTTTTTTGTTTAGTTGAAAACCTCTTGCATTTTGTATTATAGTTTTTTTCGAAAATATTACTTGCAAATCAATTTATAAATTTAAGATGCTTAAGTCCGAAGTTCAACATCAATTTTGGATTACTAAAAAAACTGTTCAACGAAAGCTTGGTTCGAAAGAAGATGAGCATATAGTTTCATCAGATGCTGGATTGGATTCGAAGATTGCTCTATTAAAGTCTATATCAGAGACATGCTTACAGCTTAATAAAATTTTGGAACAATTCCAGGAAAGGCTTTGCACATTGTCACAGGAAGAATGCGCATTTGGTAGATTTTTAAAAGAAATCGGTAAACGTAGTAAGACGACTGGATCAAGCATCATCAATTCCGGGAAAGCAATTTACTTTTGTGGACAACAACGGATGTCAGTTAGAGTGCCACTTTTACGGCTCCACCATGAAGTTGATATTTTCAGATGTAGGGCTATTAGTGATACTGTTACTACCATGAAGTATATGGAAAAGGAACGAACCGAATATCGGGCAGCTCTTTCTTGGATGAAATCACTAAGCATGCAATTGGATCCCGACAACGGAAAAGGACTTGATAAATTTCGACGCGCACAATCAGCTGTGCGTATTGGAAAAGATAATTTTGATAAGTTGTCAATGGATTGTATTCAAAAGGCATTCTTTTTAAATAAGGAATATTAGTTCCCCTAATAATTCTTTCAAATTTTACAGATAGACCTATTGGCTGCAGCTAGATGTAATATGTTTTCACATTGCCTCGTTGCGTACATGACTGCAATTCTTCAATTTTCTAAAAAATCTAAATCAACCTTTGAGGCTGTTGCACAAGCTCTGGTTTCGAACCCGCGGTATGATTTCTGTGTTCTCAAAGAACTTTCTCAAAATATCGAATCTATTCAAATTCAAACTGATGACACTGATCAATCAATGTTTTTTTCGGTAAGTCGTTTGGTAGATATATTTTTGCTGTTGTTGAAAAAACTAGCTTAAAACCAATCGTGTGGACTCGACATCAAGGTTACATAAGCGAAGAATAACCAGCTCATTAAATCTTGTATGGTATAAAGTATGGTAGGCGATAGGGAGGTAGAAAATGTTTACGCTGGAGAGATGATGTTGACCGCTTCATGCGTTTGGTGTGCAACTGGATGGAATCTTTTTGATATCGGTATAAATATAGATATTCTGTGAATGAAATCATAAAATTATTTATCATGATAAAATCCCTAATAGTATCCGGGGTACACAAGTTTTCTCATAGGCTTATAAACAATGTAGATTAAACCGATTTCTCTAACACCCTCACATTTTGAAAGAATTTTCTGTAAACTAAAATTTGTCATGATAAATTATGTATTTTGTTTAATTGCCTTAAATCAAAAATTAGTCTTAAGTTCATCGATTTTGTTTGGGACAGTACAACACTTTAAATTATTTTTTAAGATAGTACTTGATGACCGATATTCAAATGGTAGGCATGTGAATTCAAGAGAACATAAGCGTCCACAGGAAATAAGAACAACGAATTTAAGATCTGTACGTGTAATGTTAGGTCCCTTAACAGACCACATGCAGTCGAACAATTAGCGGAAACCCTAAACTGCTGCAAGGCAGATATTACCGCCATCCAAAAAGTGAGATGGGATGGACCGGGCAAACGCAAACTAAAAGATTCCGATGTATACTGCGGCGACTGCTACCGAAAACAGGCAGCTATAACAGAGCGAGAGTTAAAAGACGCGTGTTTATTTGACGAGAGGTTTTATTAAAATAACAAACATAACGAAAGTTACATAAAACGAATAAATAAATAGATCAGTTCACATTGATGAATGTTCAGATTACAGAACACCTACATAGGGTGTGCCTAACACTCCTCCTTAAGCTGGAATTCGTTAGTGGATCCCCATCTGGTATCAAAATGTTTCGAGCTTGGTTCAGTCCAGCGGTTTCGTGATTGCATCGGCTACATAGTTAAAATAATTTAGTTTTATTTCATCTGCAGCTAGAGTGTCCTGTAAGAAGTGATGACGGATTTCGTTGTGCTTCGTTTTCGGGTGGAATCCATTGTTTAATGCAATTGAAATGGCACTTTGATTGTCATAGTTAATGAGCAATGTCTTGTGATGTTGAACGGAGTTGACTTCTTATTCCATCCCACCATATGGCCTCTTGTAGGGTTGCTGATAAGGCAATGTATTCAGCTTCGCAAGATGAGAGCGCAACTGTTTGTTGCCTCTTAGAACACTCCTCCTTGAGCTAAAAAGATATAGCCGGTTGTTGATTTCCTGTCATCGGCGATTGCTGCCCCATCCGCATCCGTGTAACCGGTGATGAAGCTCTGGTTATCATCCTTCTTGAAGCGTAGTTTCATCTTTGATGTCCCACGGAGATATCGAAAAAGATGTTTGACGATGCAGATCAATGGCGTATTCCGGGGTTATTGTTATAACGACTAAGGTTGTTCACGGCAAAGGAAATGTCAGTTCTAGTGCATTGTGCAAGGTACAGTAAACATCCTATTGCTTCCTGGTACGGAATTTTTAGCATTTGTTCAATGTCTTCGACTGTCTTTGCACCATCTTCCTAGCTGAGTTTCTAACTTGAGTTCATTAGTGTTTTGACTACTTTGGCGTCCTTCATGCCAAACTTTTCAAAAAGGTTTTCAATGTAGAACTCTTGATCGATTGAAATTGAATCATGTTCACAAGTTATTCTCATTCCAAGGTCTTTCATGTGAAACTTTTGGCTTAAGTGCTGCTTGATGTTTATGAGCTGTGAATAGTCATTACTAAACAGAAAAAGGTCATCAACGTAGACTGCAGTTTCCTGTCTTCTTTTTTATGATATAAGCAAAGATCATATTTTGACTTACTTAGTCCAAAAGCTTCAAGGACATTGTTTAATTCCAAGTTCCAAATCCTGCTTGACTGCTTCAGTCCGTACAGTGCTTTGTGCAGGCGGCAAGCTTTCGATGGATTGTTCTTGTCAGCATACAATGGTGGCTGCTCCATATAAATTTCTTCGTTTAGTTGGCCTAGAAGAAATGCAGTTATTGCGTCCATTTGTTGAATTTTAAGATTGAGTTGTGGGGCGATTGCAAAAAGGTATCTCAAGGAACTATGACGTACTACTGGGGAGTATGTCTCCTCATAGTCTAACTCCTTTCGCTGAGAGTAGCCTTTTATCACCAATCGTGCCTTGTAGCAATCTATGCAGCCAGTTACATCACGTTTGGTTCTGAATATCCATCTGCATTTGATTGCCTTGCGGGTTGGTGGCAAGTCTGACAGCAACTAAGTTTAGTTGTCCTTAAGCGACTGGTACTCCTCTTCCATGGCCAGCTTCCATTGATTCGCATCTGGCCGTGACAATTCTTCTGGTGTAACTGCATCGTCCATGTTTGTCTGTAAAAGTTCTACTGCAGACATATGATTTTCAACTAAATTTAAGGGATACTTGCCTTGAAAAACGCGCCCCTCAACGCTAGGCTTGGACACTTGTTGATTTTTGGTCAAAACTGTTCTAGTGTGATGCGATGGAGGCGCAGCAAGTCCGGAAAATCCATGAAAATCGCTTTCCGCGAACATCGAGTTAGACTGTTTTGGTTCAAGTGTCCCATTCTCCTGTGCCAGAGTCCACGACTAGTTGTTGCTTCAAACGCAAGTGCTTTGTCTTTGGGTGCTAGATATAGTATAAATAAATCATTATGAAGTGTTCCGGTAACAATTACCTTATGATTCCGATCAAACACTTGGACACCTGTATTTTCGAACACGACTGTAAAACCTCGTTTAACAATTTGACTTACAGAGCGCAAATTAGTGCTTATATTTGGTTTATACTGCACATCGTGAATTTCAATTAAATCGTCATTATCGTTCTTTTTTACTCTTAACATCAGTTTACCGGTACTTTGGATTTGCATTTCACTGGCATCAGCTGCGATGACCGTTCCTGTAGATTCTTTTGAATTGTTCCGGAGTCAAAAAACCATTAATTTTTATTGCCAAAACCAATAGTTGAGAGCGCGGCACCAAATGCATTAAATTTTCTATCATCGCTGTTAGAATGCGTAGATTTTGTTTGGCAATTCTTCGCGATGTGGCCGAAATTATGACATTTTCTACATTTTGCACCTTTTCGGTGTTGGATTTGCTGTCGCTTGTTATTGTTATATTTTGCAGTAAAAAATGCGGAATCGTTTTCACTTGGCTGCATCTCTTGCAGGAGTTTAGTTTTGATGGCGTCACCTGTGATTTGTATGCCAGAATTTTCTAACGCCATGATCATTGGGCGGTAGTCTTCAGATAGGCCAGCTAGCAATAGCGTTCCTACCCAGTCTTCATCAATCGAAAAGCATATGCCGTTCAACGACTGTGATGTTGAAATGATTTCATTTATGTACCGTTTCATGGAACCGCAATTCAATAAGAATGTGTTTATCAGCTTACGCAGTAGACCAACACGACGAATAAGACCATTGTCTTCGTAGGCATCTGCTAGCCTTTGCCACATTTCCTTCGCTGACTTGGCATTTTGTATGTGAATGTAGCAAACTGAATCGACCGGCAGCTATAGTTTACTCCTGTCTTTATCTACGTCGATTGGAGGTTTGGGTATACCATTCTCATCAACATCGTACTCGATAATTCCCAACCATAAATTGTCCAAGTCCAGAAAAGCCTGCATGGCAATTTTCCAGTTGGAGTAATTTTGTCGTCATAGCAGTTTTTGGAAGGAAAATCCATTGTCGAATTTTGCCATGGTTAAGTTTTCAAAAAAAAAACTTTTTTGTAAAAAAGTGCTTACGCGATTTGGATTTTATTAAAGAAATAAAAAAATAAATAGATAAATGTTTAATTCTGGGCCCATAATCTATAGCAGAGCGAGAGTTAAAAGACGCGTGTATATTAGACGAAAGTATAAACAAGAGTGAGGTTACATAAAACGAATAAATAAATAGATCAGTTCACATTGATGAATGTTCAGATTACAGAACACCTATATAGGGTGTGTCTAACAACAGCGTGTATTTTTGTGTGGATTTGTTGTTGGAACTAGACTGAAGCAAAAAGTCTTAAGTTTAAATTGTGTGAGCGAGCCCATTAGGACAATTCTCATCAAGGATAAATTCGCCAACATAAGCCCAATATACGCGCATGCCCCAACAGAGGAGAAAGATGAAGAGACCAAAAACATATTCTATGACTTTCAAAATTTAACGCCAAGCTGGGAAGATGAGACATCTTTGGTGGCACAATCGAGAGATACAGCCTGCACGACAACGGATTCAGACTGATCGATTTCGCTGTGGGGCGAGACGTTCTGATAGCTAGTACGCAGTTGACATATCTTGATATCCACATGGGGACATGGAAATATCCTGTCAACCAGACTGACTACATTGTTATCCAAAACAAGGAAGTACTGTGAAAAGTTTCGACGTTAGACGGCTACAATCGCAAAGACTGCCATGTCCTTTTCCGATTGTGTCTCTAATAACCTCTTAAGAAGTCATATGCTGTCTGCATTAAACGTTTAAGTCCAGTGGCAACATTGCCTTGCATTCTTCGCTGCTTGCTTCTTCTGCGCTACACAGAAGGACCAGAGCTGCTCGCGATATCTACGAGCAGAAAACTTGAGAGGAACACCGGCAGCTTAGATCGAAAAAAGGAAGCATGAGAAGCGCGTGATCGAGGAGATAGAGGGATTTCACAACAGGAATGATGTTCGTAAGTTTTACCAAAAGGTAAAAAACAACTCCCAAGGGTACTAGCCACAAACCGAAGCCTGTAAGGCCTATGAGCTGAACATCGTGGTAGAACCGCATTCTATGTTGAAAGTATGGAAAGAAAACCACTTTTCCAACTTATATAAAGGCGATGACGAACCGAATTTCGCTGTAAAGCTAGGCATATATGATGAACATGATCAGTGAACATGTTCGTTTACATGAAAAACACAACGACGAAAATTCATTTCAAGACGATTGTTCAAGATAGAAGGATGTCCGAAAAACAAGCGCAAGAAGTTGCAATTCTGGCAATTCATTTATGTGAAGAAAATAAAACAAAAAAGGTTGTGGATGAAAGACTGGTTTCAGAAAATGCATGTTATTAAATAAATAAATTAGGAGGCGCAACAGTCCGTAGAGAACCACGGCTTAGTGACTTAAGGCTCTCAACCATTCCTGTGTGCGAGTAATTGCAGGTATTGAGGGGACCTACAGTTTGTATGCCGAACGGCTAATTTAAGAAAGCACTTTTCATAACAAGAATTACTCTTGGAGAATTTGTCAATTCCTCGCAAGAGGCAGTACCCGTGGAAAAAACTTTTGGTGGCACAGGCAGGGATCGGACCCAATTATTAATATACCATAACTTTGGCACATATACGTCTTCGGGACTTGTTCCCGATTTTTCACTTCTCTTGATTTTGGTCAGCTACCCTCTGTAGGAGTATCTGAGTGCGTTGTATTTTTTTACGATGTCCAAAGTGGGAATTTAGTCAACAGCCTTGTATTTTTGTATGAGGTTTCCCCAAGCTTTTTTTTTACAATTTTATTTTTACACTTTTCTCTTTTGACGTCCCGGATAGCAACAATTCCAAAAATTTCTCTATAAAAGTATGACTTACAGTTGCCATCTTCCGCAATGCTCACTAGACGACATTCATATGAGAAATGAAAATTTGGTCACGAACATCGCCACACACGACGGACATGAAAAAATCAAAAATGTTCGCCAACAGCGAGTGTTTTGCATACAAGCTCATTCACGAGAAAACAAACAGCGAACACGAGCAGGTTCGCCACAAGTGACGAATCATTATTGTGAAAAATTCACGGCAACCGCATCCATAATGGATTCCATTGCTGAAACTCCCTAATCAAATACATACGTAAATTAAGGTATTTACCACATCATCCTTCCGTCTGTGTAATCTAAAATTAAAATAAAAAGGATAATTTTCTTACTATGTACAAAATTAGGAACTTAATCTAAACTCTAATTAATCTAAAAAATCCCAAAAAAATGCCTTATTAATTTGTTGACTCAATTCTTCTAAGTTCTGCACTGCTCCGAGGTTGGCTTCAACATTAATGTTTCATATGATGATCTCTGTTACTTTAGTTACCTATTTAAAAGTATATTAAGTTTAAAATCAAAAAATTGATTAACACAAAAATCTAGTCGAGTTTTATAAATTAAATTAATTTAAGTATTAGTTTCTTTTGCTTTATTTATTGCTCTTTACTCCGTTTTATTTTGACGTATTTTTTAAAGTCTTAGTTAATTAGTTTTAAGTTAAAAAAAACTTCAATTTAATTATGTTGTTATTATTTTAAATAAAAAATAAATATTAACTAATAACAACCGGTTTAAAGTTAATAAGTGCAAACTTTATTTTGTAAATAAAATACTTTTATTTAATCTTTTGCACCTGCTAACATTGAATGCAGTTGAGTTCTTGATAAAGTCGTATAATCTTGCTGCTGTTGGTTGTTGTGTTTAGACGTAATTGTTGATGATTTTGATATGTTGGATGTCCTTGTTGCAAAATATGGTTGTTCCGATTGGCTGGTTGGCTTTATAATTTTGGTATTTTGATTGCCGTCGCGTCGGTTTTATTTTAGCTGAAGTTATTGGCCCGGGATGGCGTTTTGTATTCGGAAACCAGAAACCAACCGACGATTTTTCTTCATTTTTAGAATTTGTCTGCGGTCAATATGAGTCAACAAAATCTGCGCCTTTTAAAGATAGAAACAAGACCCGGTTTCTTTTTGTTTTAAAGTTTTATAATTTAAGTTTTATATATTTAGTTGAAATTCCTGGAAGATGAAAAACGGTAAAAAACAATATTTGACCTATGCTAATGCATTTCTCACAGTAAGTTAACAAATATCAAAATCTTCAATTTCCCTTTTTTGTCATTTCAGCTTGTTAAATTTGTCTCTGCATACATAAGCGTAGCCCTATGGTTCAGTCGGTTCAACTATTTGCCTATCTCGTTTTTCCTCTTTTCCCATTTTTGTATCTAATTATATTTAGTATGATTGTTTTTTATCATTAGTTTAACATAATTTGTATTTTATTTGGGATATTATTATTTCTGATCATCCTATATTATTATAATATAGCACATTATAGTACTAAGTAAATTATAGTACAATAATATAATACAGTTCATTATATTAATTATAGTAGAAAAACAATGCAAACTATTCGATTCGAATTTCAATCGGTTTGTTAACTGATATGTAACAACGATAAACAGATGCTATGCTATTTACTGCTCCAATTCTCTCACTTCTTGGTATTTTGAATTTTAGAGGTGTGTTCTACTATTGCAACGAAAATTAATTAAATACAATTTGAGCCTAATACCTTTAGATAAACCGCCTTTCACTAAGTAACAAAAATAGACATTTTGTCATAGTAAAAAAAAAGATTGGTCCAAAATATACAATACAATCCAATGATCATCTCCTCCTAAAGTTATTACGGGAGATTCAATAAAAAGAATGCTCAAACAAGTCTTTTACCACATCTGAATTGAAAACAAGCTAAGTTCATTCTGATACCTGTTAACCAATAATACAAAAGTCAATTGGTGGAGCCTATTATCTTCTGAAATTTTAAGCTGATTTTTTATACTTTATCATCCATTTCTGAAAAGTTTTTATTTCATTCAAGAGTTGGTTCAAAGCCAAACGAAGAAGAACATCAAAATATTTCGAACCGATATGGCGTAAAATTTTGTTATGGTTCATTTGCCAGTTTTTTAGGCAAAGCTTGAATAAGGCAGAAAGAGTGCGCTCTAGCTGAAAAAGCATGATACATGTTTTCTAATGGTGTGGTGGAAAATATTTTTAGGGAAAGGCCTTATTTTATGCTGCTTTCTTGATAAATCGAATACCAAGTAGAGTTTTTGAATATTTCAAAACTTCCGAGGAATATCATTTGCGATTAATTGTATCAACAGTGATGATGCATGTCCCTAAAGAAAAGAGGAAGAAGCTTGATGTTAAATCAATGAAATGTGTATTCACTGGTTACTCTGAAATCTCGAAAACTTACCGAATGTATGATCCAAAGAAGAGAAGGGTGGTTTCTGAAAACAAAATTAATAAATTAATAATTTCATACTTTTCGAAGATTTTTCTGTGGTGTAATTAATGAAAATAAGAATCCAATTTCTATAGAAGAGATGAACACAAATAAAGATTATCAAATCAGTTTCATCAAAATTAAAAGGAATATTTTGAATGTGAACTTAAAAATTTTTCTGAACTTTTAACTCCATCAAAGTATACTAGAAAAGAGAAAGATACCAGAAACCAAGAAAAATTGATGCTTATGTTACAAATCGAGCAAATGATGAAATAGACCGATCTTTTAAACTACAAACATGCTATTCCAAGCAAAGAAGCAGAAAACTGGAAAAAAGTATTCAATAGTGAATACTCTTCTTTATTGGCTAACGAAACATGGGAGTTGTATCAAATCGGTTTTCAGAACGAATTCAGATGTCGCCTTGTGGAAAAAGGTTGTAATTAAAAAGCCAGAAGCTTTCGAGAACTGAGAGAATCTGCTTCGACTAAAAAATCAATTTATGGACTGAGGCAGTCTTCTCGAATATGGAACCCTAAGTTGGATAAAGCTTTAAAATAATTTAGAAGGAATCAATCAGAACTAGTTCCATGTATTTATTTCCAACATGTCGGAGAAAAAATGTTGCCATTTATATCGATGATTTGCTCATTCTCTGTAATCATTTAGTGAATAATTTGGTCCCTCAAATTCTTTTCTTAAGCTAACAAGAGATAATCAGAACGGTTCAATCTGTATTCATCAAGAAAAATATATTTTGAAAATGATCTATACATTTAGATTGACTAATTCAAACAATTTTTCGTCCCTAATGGACATTACTCAAAAATTAACGAAGAAAATGTCAATTGATTCAAAACAATATCCGAACGTAAAAAAATGTCAAATATCCCGTATCAAGAATTAATATTTAGTCTGTTATTCACTGATAATTTTTGTTTGCGACAGTCAAACTGATATACACTTGAAAGTCATTATTTGGAAACCATAGAATTGATGGCTGTTGGTTTTTACAAAACCATCAAATTTGGAAATCAATGGGTTTAATTAATTAGATTCTAGTAAGAGTGTTAAAAATATACTTGAAGAATCTAGTTTATTGTTCAATTATGTATACCCATATATTATTCTTGTTACAATCTTCAACGAAATAGATTGTTTTGGAATCTGGAACAAACGTATGTACATATTTTCTTCAGACAGTTTCTCCATCTAGAAGAAACTATTTTCTTTTTGATTTGGTTGTTAAATCAATTTAGTTTTCAGTTAGAATTTCAAATTGGTACTTACTCTGTAGAATGTAAAAACCTGAACTGTAAAAAATTCTGTCACTTTTACTTTCGTTACATTTATTCGAGATTTTAATTTTTAGCATAAAATATTATTATTTTTATATGTTAAATATACATATGTATATATTTTCCGGTAGATTCTTTCCTTTTCATACAACATAAAAATTTTGTCTTTATGATTACTGGGTTTAAATATTTCACTTTTGCATGTATATAATTTTGAGCTGATTTATTTTGTATCTCACTTTTTTCTCCTTTTTTCTTCTTTTTCCTAAAGTTTTTAATTCGTTCTGACATTCACATTAGCAGTCTAAAATAAGTAGATTTTTTTATTTTCATTATAAGCAATCTTTATGGATTCAAAATAACTTGTGTCTTGCTTTCACTAATTTTTTACTGACACTCTCAATGTCGTAAAAATGTGTACCAAGGGTTTCACGTAGCTTCGTGTAATCGTCAATGAAAAGTGTTTTGAACGCTTCAAGGAGTACATCACGTATTTTTGAATTAACCCGTTGACTATTTTCTGTGACAGTGCAATGTATTAGTTAATATTGGGATACAATATTCTTTTTTGTAACGATCGGTAAACGCATTAATTAGACTGTTTCCCAACTTTGACAGGCAGAATTTTATACCGAGTCAACAAGATCGCAACATAGACAAAGGAAAGATAAAAAATAATTACAAACAATTCCAATATAAAATGTTGATTTCCCAAAGGAAATGCATTTTTACCATCGGAGTTAGCAGCTACTAATTAAAAATAGTTTAGGAATAATAGCTAAAATAAAACCAGAAAGTCAAAATAATTAAAGAGAGAGAAGGAAAGAGAAGTGCAAGTGCTTAAAACAGAGATTAAAACTACGTTTGTGTCAGATGGACTACAACTTTTGAGAAAAGTTTGTTTTTTTGGTGACGTTAGATAGACAACACGATGACCCTGTAATTGTAGCTTTAGATATTTCATATATAAATACTTTTTAAAAAATAAACATCGGTAACATATTTTTTTTTGTTTATTTCAGAGTGATTTCAAAGACACGCTGACCGACTCACCTGCAGGAAAAACAATTGAACATACGACGGAAAATATGCTATTGGAAGATTTTAACAATACATCAAGTTTCGAAAATAATTGGTTTGGTGATATCGAAATTGACAAATACATTACTGATATACATAATCCACATTCGCCATCAATCAAAACAGAATCTTATACAAAATGTCAAAGAGATACAAATTTGTCTAAAAATGAGACGAAAGCTTCCTTCCAGAAATCAGACGAAAAGGACAGTGTATCAAATTGGTTTAATTTATTTTCTGAACTTGATCCATTTGAAAATCCGCAGTCATTTGATTTAAAGTTGTATACAAAATCAAACTCTCAACAAACTTAAAATGTGTGTAATTGTAACAGATTCGTGTACAAGCGGATCGTTTAAGAAATAATCTATGTATGTTTGTGTGTATGTATTTATTTGTATATGTGTTAAGGAGTGCCAAAAAAACAATGTATTACATGATTGATCTCAAACTTTTTGGCAGAGAATACTATCTTATGGATCCTAAAATATGTTGTCATTATAATGTCATTTAAAAGTTACGGATAATTCCAATATAAAGTATATGCAAGAGAATGTATTGTTTTTTATTAACCCATTAGTTCCCAAGGTTGGACAAAAAAACAAATTTTATACTTTCACTGCATTTCATAAGTTTAATATATACTCAAATAACAATTTTTAAATTGAAAAAGATTCCGAGTTTTTTAGTTTTTTTTACAATAAAATGTTGCGTATACGCATCATTGGGATTAACAATGTACATTATTTAGTGTGAAATTTTTCGTGCGTTGGACGACTAATTACGCTAGAATCCCAATGTTGCGTAGACGCAACAATAATAGAAAGATTATTTGCGTAGAAATTATAAATAAAAAGCCGAATATGATATTATCTCTATTTTACTTATGACCTTGTAAATATAAATTGGTAATTTGGAAAATCCCATTGTGCTCCGAGTCAAGAAAATAAATCGACAAAAATATAGTATAGGAAATTCAAATTTTCGTCTAAGTTCATATATATGTAAAAGTTACATCGTTTTATTATAATGATTTAAATCATAATAAAATTAATTATTGTTCTGTTAAGAACAAATTGTAACAGCTAAAAAGTAATTTGGTACAATAACATAGTAATAAAAAAATATTTTTTGAAATGTTTCGTCTACGCAACGTTGGGGACAAATGGGTTAATATAAAGTGTCTTTTTTTTATACATTTGGATACGGAATAGTAATATATAAAATTAAATGAATACAAATAGTTTTAGAGACAACAAATGTAAGAAATGTTTTGTAAGCTTTATAATACGTGACCCCTTAACCTAGGTTAATTATGGTCACTTGTTTAGCTCAACAATGCTATGCATACAGTTTTTAGTAAATAATTCCGAAAACTCGTATCACGGAATCTGTTTGTAATGCGTATTAAATTTTTTAGCATCAGGCGCTGCTTCATTGGATTAGTAATTAACCCGTTCAATAGAAGTAATATTGGATGTTTTAAAGTCTGAAAACTACAATATAAATGCTGTGGTCTATTTCACCAAATTACAAATTGTAAATTACAAGTGCTTTTTTTACAAATTTGTAGACAAATTGATTTTTTCTGTTTCACGAGCTAATTGTGTTACAAAATTGTAGTTGTAGATTACAAAGGGAAATTTGTAGAAATTTCATTTTTTGCGTTTCACCAAAACGTTTTTTTGTTGTAGTTTACAAATACAAATTTGTAAAATAATTTTTTTTTGTAAGTTTGTGTTCCACCAAATCAAATATATTTACAATGTTGTTCAGTTTATGAAAATTTCTTAAAATAAGGTGGCACGGGCAGGGATTGAACCCAAGACCCCTTGCATGACAGTCCAACACACTTATTTTTTTTTTTTTTAAATTAATTTTTATTAATTCATTCTTAAACCTATCTTAAAGCTAGACAAAAATTCATAAAACTAGCCTAATTATCCATAACTTACAACTAACTTAATGGTCCCATACGGACACTCTAAGCTAAACTATAACACTAATTACTAATGCCTTTCGGCCTTAAGATCTATTTTACTTCAATTTAAATTTTATTTGTTTTGTTTTTATTAGAAAATTTTGAAAAAAAAAAACTAATATCAATAACCTTTTTTATTTATTTTTACTTACAAACTACTTAAAATAAGGTCCTTAAATAAAACTTAAAACTAACTTAAACTACCTATTCTACCTATAAACTACTTAAAACTAGAACAACCCAAGCAGCAAATCTAACGTTTTTTGTTTTTATATTTTACTGTCTTCTTTGTAGAAGACAGTAAGACAGTTCGTTGAGACGGCCAAAAATTTAGGAATAATATTTAATCGTTTTTTAACATGGGACAACCACATTAACACCATAGTTGGTAAGAGTTATGGAGCCCTGCGTCCATTGTTTGCGGCCCAGCATTATACTCCCATAAAAACGCGTCTTTTACTTGCCAAAACCTTAATAATACCAATTCTTACTTATGGATGCGAAATTTTTTCTTCTTGTAGTTACCAAAGTAAACGAAAACTTACAGTTGCATTCAACAATACTGCCCGCTATATTTATATATTATATATTCTAAACATGTCATTTGAAAACATGCTCAATTTTCGGACATTGACCTTGCTTGCTGATATCCTACTTTCACAGACACCTCGCTATCTCTTCGACAGAATACGACGAACTTCATTTGTCAGATCATTACAACTTATCAACCCACGTTACTCTTCTCTTACTTCTGAACGTCAATTTTATGTTAATAGCATTCGGCTTTGGAATGCCTTGCCAAGATCAATAAGGGAAATACGTGATGCTGTCAAGGCAAAACTCGAAATCAAAAAATATTTGTCAAGATCGTAATTTCATACATACATACATATATCTAATTAGTTGAAATGAAAAGAACAACAAATGAATCATTTAACTCAAATTTGTAAATATGTATGTACATACGTATATGTATATAAATTTGTGTACTATTTTATAACGATTAAAAACTATTGTTTCAATTAAAATTTAATACTTTCAATTCAAATTTAATACTTTTGTAAAAAGCCCTCTGCAATGTAGTACCTTTTATATATAGTTCCATATTTTTGTTTAATACTACACTTATCACTAGCTTATAAGATATCTTATCTTAATGTGTATAAGTTTTCGAAATTGAAATAAATAAATAAATAAATAAATATTCCATGCCTACGTAGTCCGTCAATTGTCGAGTTTCTGTAAGCGTCCATTTGGTCCCGTTCTTTGTACTTTGGGATTGTCCATCTGTTGTAAATGTTGGTCAATTTCTGTATTTGTCAGGTTTCTGTTGTTTGGTGGGGCTATGTCACTCGAACGAAGTTCTCTCGCTAAGGCGTTGGTGAAACGAGGCCAACGCATCTTACTGTAATTGTAAGAGTGCGTTGCAACGTATTCCTCCAACTCCACGCGTTCGTTCGGAATCTGCATTACAGCAGCCAGTCCGCAGTGATCACTGTCGTACTCAACTGTCTGTAAGCAGTTTCGCGGGTGATTACCCACTTTGTCTGTAACTGTCAGTCTGGTGTCGTAGAGCAAAAGATCCAGAAAGGAGCCGCTTCTTGGATAAGATGGCCTTTCAGTAGCCAGCAGGTCGACGCCATATTCAACGCTGTAAAGATTCATCAAATTAAAAAGATGATTACCTCTGGGATTACTATGTTCGTTTCCCCAATCTTCATGTTTTGCGTTCAAATCACCGGCCAAGATGAAATAGTTTTCTTCCAAGCTCAGTTTAAGTTCCCTAAAAACAATCTCGAGTTCTGATGCAAAGTAAGTGACCTGCGGAGCTCCAGCCGCATAAGCCGCAATCATATACATCCGCTTCCCTTGAGAGAGAGAGATGCATACAACGCAAACTTCTAGCGTCTTGAGCTTTCGCAATTCATTGTTGTATATGACTTTATAATTAATGCCTTTTCGTATAAAGAGAGCGACACCGCCCCCTTGTGTGGAGTCAGGCCGGTCTCTTCTTACGATATTGTAATTTTTATGAGTCAATTTGTGTTTGTGGTTTAGCTTAGTTTCGCTAGCCATAAACACATCGGGACTGTAGTCTTTCAACAATTGGAACATATTGGCTCTTCGTTCAATCCTAATCAGTGAATTTACATTCACAGCTAGGAATTTAAGGCGCGTCTCCGGCATGTCGCCCATTATGGTCTAAATTGCGCCAGGCCAGGCAACAAAGAGTGGAGATGATCTACCCTTTTGCCTTGCTCCTTTATCTGACTTTGCAGTCCTGTTAGTTGACCTTGAATGCTCAACAACAAGGCTACAATGTCAGGCTGCACCTCTGGTGCTTAGGCACAGGGGCCTTTGGGGCAACCGTTGGTGGAGTCTGTCTCGTGTTTCCACTCCCTGACACCATTTGGGCGTAAGAGAATTTGGGATACACGAATTTTTGTATTGGAGCCTGTCGACTGTTCGACTTTTTTCGGCTGGCCTGTTTCTGTTTCATTTGTTGGACCTTAGGGCAACCCCTATAACTAGCCGGGTGCCCTTGGTTTCCACAAAGGGCACACTTGAGCAGGGTCAAATCCTCAAACCGCTCATTCCCCAGCTTGCATTCTCCTTCTTTGTGGGTTTCTCCGCACCTGACACAACGCAACTGCATATTGCAGTTGGCATTGGCATGGCCAAACCTCTGGCACTTCGTACATTGTAGAATGTCGTCGTGCCTTTTTAATGTCTCCCAGCGTACAGCTTGATTGTCGAGAGATTCGATTCTCTCGACACTATTAAAACTGCTTTGGGGCGATAATGTTACGAGGAACATTGGCAGCCTATAACCCCCTCGTCTGGACTTCACCGTAGTGAAAAGCTTGACCCCGATAAAATCGAGATCATCACTGCCTTTTTGGCGGAGCTCAGCTAAGAGCTCCTCCGGTTCCGTGCAGGAACTTATGCCCTTCAGAAGGACCGTCTTGAATTTTTCGCTCTTAGGCGTGTAGCTGAAGAACTCAGCTGTAGCCTCTTTTAGTAACTCTTTCACTAGTTTGTATTCGGCCAGTTAGAAGCACTGAACCGAATAGCTCTTTTTTTTTTTCATTCAAAATTTTGATAAGAAATTTGCCCTTAGTGGCCGACTTACATACCTGTTTTATGTCCTGTATGTCAACCCGGTAGGTCCTAATAGGTGGCACCTTCTCCTTCTTGGGCTGTGGTTGTTTCTGGTGTTGCTGCTGTTTCTGCTGCTGCTGTTTCTGCTGCTGCTGTTGTTGCTGCTGCTGTTTCTGCTGCTGTTGTTGCTGCTGCATTGCTTTGCTTGATGTCGATGGGCCCTAAACATCCGGGCCTGTCACTGCTGATGGCGGTTTTTTCTTTTGCTCCGCTCCTGTGTTTTTATTAGCGGGCTTGGGTTGTGATTGTTTTTGCTGCTGTGGTTGTTGTTGCTGTTGTTTCTGCTGCAGTTGTTTTTGCTGCTGTTGTTTTTGTTGCCGTTGAGCTGCCTCTTGTTGTCAAGAGGCACGTTGTTTTAGCTTCAGCTGAGTGAGGAGGGGCTCCATTTCCTCCTTGAGCTTTCTGAGGTTTTCCTCAAATTGGCTGATGGTAGCTTGTTTGGCTTGCAGGGCCTTTACAAGTCTTGTCTCATCTTGGAGGTCCGCCTCTACCTCCAAAGCCTTCGTTGTCAGCGGGACTGTCTCTGGCTCCGATATGATTAAATCCATATTCGGAGACCTGAAAAGTCCCTCCCCACCTTCGAATACATATTCTGTCTTCTCAGACTCGGCGTAGTCTGAGAATTCACTTTCAGTGGTGATTCCTTCTTTAACCTTCTCCATTTTTTTTTTCATATCACGCCGCTTAGCGGAGTTGGTTCTTTCAACTTTATTGGGACTGTGTTTTTTTAGCTTCCTCTTCTTATTAGATGTTGCTTCCATCCACTGGTCAGATACCTGACCAGATGTTGTTGCTGTTATTATTGGTACCGCCGTAACATCACCTGATGTGTTGGCAGAGGTATCTTTCGATACCCCTGCTTTTATCTCCCTCTCCATCAGCTTTTCTTCCCAATCAATGAAGTCGACAATTTTTCGATTGTGGAAAAAAGCAAGAATATTTTTCGTGCACTCCACGCGGGATTCGAACCCACGACCTCTGGATCCGTCTTCGGAAGCGACTTTTTTTTTCAAATTCATTTTTATTTATTCAATCTTAAACCTATCTTAAAGCTAGACAAAAATTCATAAAACTAGCTTAATTATCCATAACTTACAACTAACTTAATGGTCCTATACGGACACTCTAAGCTAAACTATAACACTAATTACTAATGCCTTTCGGCCTTAAGATCTATTTTACTTCAAACTAAATTTTATGTGTTTTGTTTTTATTAGAAAATTTTGAAAAAAACTAATATCAATAACCTTTTTTATTTTTACTTACAAACTACTTAAAATAAGGTCCTTAAATAAAACTTAAAACTAACTTAAACTACCTATTCTACCTATAAACTACTTAAAACTAGAACAACCACAGCAGCAAATCTAACTATCTAACATTTTTGTTTTTCATATTTTGTTGTCTATTTTTTAAAATTTTTTTTTTTGTATTCCATGTTTTTTTTTTTATTTGAATGTTTTTTTTTTTTAAATTTTTTTTTTGTATGTTTTGTATTTTTTTTTCTATTTCTTTTCGTGCCACCATGCCTATTCTACTTAAAACTAAACCCTAAAACTATAAAACAAGTATGTAAGCCGGCCAAGGCTTAAAACCCCATCCAGACTACCCACTATCAATTGCCGATTGAAGCCACCAAAACTGGTTCTCCTGCTTCACCCTGTCAGTTCGGTCCCGCTCGGACACAGCCCTACTGAACCGAAGGAGCTCCGCTCCACCTTGTGCCAAGACGTCCCGATTGTACAGGAGTCGCCTATCCACGGTTCTTCGTCTGACGTGATAGATTAACGGAACTGCCAATCTATCCTGTATCAGACCGCATTTGTCTAAAAAGAGGAATGCCTCTGGTGGAATGAACCCGCTCAAGCGTGCACTTTCAAAATACTCGTCGTTCGGATAGAACGCCCCCAAAATTAAATTGTTGGTCGAAGACATAGCTCTTGCAATGTGACCTCGAACGAGTTTTATCACGAAATTGTCAATTCTGTTGATTCGAGCCCCGTTGTATAGGACCTCGTTGGAATAGTAATGCACATAAGAAGATTCGGCTGTTCGATGTAAGCCGGTACAGCGTCGTAAACAATGCCGCTCGAACACCCGAAACTTCTCCGTCTGGGAAGGGGCAACGTTGAACCACACAGGACAACCATAAACGATCATTGGCCGTATAAGGGCCATGTAGCAAATTACCTTCACTCTGGGGTCAAGCCGACTGCTAAAAAACAGCCGTTTCGTCAGAGCGAAGGCTCCTCTAGCCCTGGTCAGAGCAGCATTTATATGTCTGTCGAAATATAAATACTGATATAACCAGATACCGAGGTACTTCACAACACTTTTGCTCGCTGATGGCTGCCCATGAAGATCAACGATGACCATCTTGCGCCAATTCTTGCACGTATCCCTCGTGGCCCTAGCCAACGGAGTCCGGAACAGAATTGTCTCTGACTTCTGGACACTTATTTTCAGTTTCCAGTCGTCGCAATATCGCTGAATCTTGTCGAAATCACGCTGCAAGAGAATTCTAATAACCTCAACCTTTCGGGCCGTTCTGTACGCAATTAGATCGTCGGCGTACGCAATTGCCTTTGTAAGACTACCTTTCAGATCGCTGGTGTAAGTGCTGAAGAGAATCGGCGAATTCACCGCTCCCTGTTGAAGACCATTTTTAATTGAGAATGTTGTGGTAGAAGTTACATTGCCACTTTTGACAACAAACTTTCTACCGTTAAGCATATCATAAAGTATATACAACAATGGCTTGCTTATGCCAAGCCTGCTCAGTTTTAGGTAAAGACCCTCTAACCATACGGTGTCAAAGGCCTTTTCCAAATCAACCAGAACAGCACCTGTGCATTGTTGTTTTGATTTATTCCATTGGATATCAGAAACGAGTTTAGACGCAGCATGAATTGTGTCATGACCCGCCTTGAACCCGAACTGTTTATCCGGAATTATTTTGTTGTCCGCAGCCCACTTAGTCAGAGCCCTATTAATGATTTTTTCGAAAACTTTGCTGATGCTCGGAAGAAGACTTATCGACCGAAGATTTGACGGGTTGGAGTTGTCCTTTCCTTTCCCTTTTTCGGGAGAGGATGAATCACAGCAGTCTTCCAATGCACTGGATAATATGCATTATTCAGTGCATTGTTGAAGAGTGTGGTGTAAATGTCAATTGCTTCCATCGGTAAATGTCTTAGTACAACGTTGGATATACCATCGACACCTGCTGACTTTTTGTTTTTTATTGAATTAAGAATGAGCTGAAGCTCAACCTTCGTCACTAACAAGGGACTTGGTCCCGTTTGCTCGGCGATTATGGCATTTGCCAAGGAATCGTCATTGAGCCGCATGAAACCGCGGTTCTCAGATCGCCAATGTGTGATATCATTTCGAAGGTAAAAGTGATTGAGTAGGGCTCTGTTTTCCAGGTCGTGGTTGGGGCGAATGCTAACATTCACCTTGTAGACTTGCTGGAAAGCATCTCCCACCGCCTCCACTTTTTCCTTTGGATCTTCAATTATGTAAAAGTCATCGTCAAAGATGGCTTCCTCTGGATCTATTTGCGCAGTCCTGAGTACGTCTCTGTTCTCTTCATTTCTTTGGAGTTTAAGACACGGAAGGTCATTATCGTTTTTTTTCCTGAATATCTTGTTAATTTTGGGGAACATGCTAGAGTCACTCGAATTAACTGACCGGATCTTGCGGTCCCAGTACTTGTTAATTGATAGCCTGTAGTTCTCCTTAATCAACAGATTGACATTTTTTATTGACGATTTCAGTGTCCTAACGCTGTAAAGATTCATCAAATTAAAAAGATGATTACCTCTGGGATTACTATGTTGATTTCCCCAATCTTCATGTTTTGCATTCAAGTCACCGGCCAAGATGAAATAGTTTTCTTCCAAGCTCAGTTTAAGTTCCCTAAAAACAATCTCGAGTTCTGATGCAAAGTAAGGCACCTGCGGAGCTCCAGCCGCATAAGCCGCAATCATATACATCCGCTTCCCTTGAGAGAGAGAGATGCATACAACGCAAACTTCTAGCGTCTTGAGCTTTCGCAATTCATTGTTGTATATTACTTTATACTTAATGCCTTTTCGTATAAAGAGAGCGACACCGCCCCCTTGAGTGGAGTCGGGCCGGTCTCTTCTAACGATATTGTAATTTTTATGAGTCAATTTGTGTTTGTGGTTTAGCTTAGTTTCGCTAGCCATAAACACATCGGGACTGTAGTCTTTCAACAATTGGAACATGTTGGCTCTTCGTTCAATCCTAATCAGTGAATTTACATTCACAGCTAGGACTTTTAGGCGCGTCTCCGGCAGCGCGCCCATTATGGTCTTAATTGCGCCAGGCCAGGCAACAAAGAGTAGAGATGATCTACCCTTTTGCCTTGCTCCTTTATCTGACTTTGCAGTCCTGTTAGTTGACCTTGAATGCTCAACAACAAGGCTACAATGTCAGGCTGCACCTCTGGTGCCTTAGGCACAGGGGCCTTTGGGGCAATCGTTGGTGGAGTCTGTCTCGTGTTTCCACTCCCTGACACCATTTGGGCGTAAGAGAATTTGGGGTCCACGAATTTTTGTATTGGAGCCTGTCGACTGTTCGACTTTTTTCGGCTTTTTGGCTGGCCTGTTTCTGTTTCATTTGTTGGACCTTAGGGCAACCCCTATAGTTAGCCGGGTGCCCTTGGTTTCCACAAAGGACACACTTGAGCAGGGTCAAATCCTCAACCCGCTCATTCCCCAGCTTGCATTCTCCTTCTTTGTGGGTTTCTCCGCACCTCACACAACGCAACTGCATATTGCAGTTGGCATTGGCATGGCCAAACCTCTGGCACTTCGTATCTTGTAAAATGCCGTCGTGCCTTTTTAATGTATCCCAGCGTGCAGTTTGATAGTCGAGAGATGTGATTTTCTTCACACTATCAAAACTGATTTGGGGCGATAATGTTACCAGGAACATTGGCAGTCTATAACCCTCTCGCCTGGACTTCACCGTAGTGAACGGCTTGACCCCGATAAAATCGAGATCATCACTGGCTTTTTGGCGGAGCTCAGCTAAGAGCTCCTCTGGTTCCGTGCAGGAACTTATGCCCTTCAGAAGGACCGTCTGGAATTTTTCGCTCTTAGGCGTATAGCTGAAGAACTCAGCGGTGGCCTGTTTGAGCACTTCTTTAAGTAGTTTGTATTCGGCCAGTGAGAAGCACTGTACCGAATACCGCTTTTCTTTTTCATTTAGAATATTAATTAAAAATTTGCCCTTAGTGGCCGACTTACATACCTGTTTCAAGTCTTGCAGGTCAACCCGGTAGGTTCTAATTGGTGGCACCTTCTCCTTCTTGGGCTGTGGTTGTTTCTGGTGTTGCTGCTGTTGTTGCTGCTTCTGCTGCTGTTGTTGCTGCTTCTGCTGCTGCTGTTTCTGCTGCTGTTGTTGCTGCTGCATTGCTTTAGTTGAGGTCGATGGGCCCTCAACATTTGGGCTGCCTTCTTTTATTTGGCTTCTGGCTTATTTTTATTTTGCTCCGCGCCTGTGTTTTTGGGAGCGGGCTTATGTTGTGGTTGTTTTTGCTGCTGTAGCTGTTGTTGCTGTTGTTTTTGCGCTGCCTCTTCCTTTCGGCGAGCCTCTTGTTTGAGTCTGAGTGCAGTGAGGAGGGGCTCGATTTCCTCCTTCAGCTTGTTGAGGCTTTGCTCGAACTGGCTGATGGCTGCCTGTTTGGTTTGCAGGGCCTGCACCAGTTCGGTTTCATCCTGGAGGTCCGCCATTACCTCTAAAGCCTCCGTTGGCGGCGGGACTGGCTCTGGCTCCGATAGGATTAAATCCATATTCGGAGACCTGAAGAGCCCCTCTCCACCTTTGGATACATATTCAATTTTATCCGACTCGGCGTAGTCGGAAAACTCACTCTCGTTGGTAATTCCTCCTTTACCACTCTCCATTTCCTTCCGCATGTCCCGCCGCTTAGCAGAGTTGGCCCTCTCCACTTTGTTGGGGCTATGCTTCTTTATCTTTCTTTTTTTGTTGTTTGTGGCCTTCATCCACTGGTCAGATGCCTGACCTGATGTTGTTGCGGTTGTTTTTGGTACCGCTACTGGCACCACCGCAACATCGCCTGATATGTTGGCAGAGGTATCTTTCGATACCCCTGCTCTTTTCTCCTTCTCCATCTCCTTTTCTTCCCAACAGATAAAATCAACAATTTCTCTGTTGTGAAAAAAAGCTATTAAATTTTTTGTTGACTCCGGCTGGGAATCGAACCCACGACCCTTGGATCTGCTTCCTGACGCCACTTTTTTTTTTTTTTTTTTTTCAAATTCATTTTTATTAATTCATTCTTAAACCTATCTTAAAGCTAGACAAAAATTCATAAAACTAGCCTAATTATCCATAACTTACAACTAACTTAATGGTCCCATACGGACACTCTAAGCTAAACTATAACACTAATTAGTAATGCCTTTCGGCCTTAAGATCTATTTTACTTCAATTTAAATTTTATTTGTTTTGTTTTTATTAGAAAATTTTGAAAAAAACTAACATCAATAATCTTCCTGACGCCACTTCCACTGGGCTATCGAATTGATGTTTTTTCTGGTGGCAAACTGCCAACTTTATTTACAACTTAACTTGCACTATTTATTAACTTTTAAATAAATATAAATAAAATCACTTCTTCACAGGTTGGAAGTCAAATAACGACTGTTGACTTCGGACGCGACCTCAACCAGGCTACCGATTAATTAGTAAAGTTGTGGCTTACTGCCTTCTTAAATGAAAAACCTTACAAATGCACTTTTAATTTGAAATTAGCTATCCACTTTTAAACACTTGTTCACTCTTTAAAAGTCAAATAACGACTGACAGTCCAACGCACTAACCATCATGTATGGAACATTTAAGGCGAATAACTGTGGTAAAACTTATTATATATAAATAAGTTAGACAGCATGCATTAATTAAAAAATTGTTAATATTATTTTCAGACCAAGATTGACAACATGCAAAACTGACGGATAAGTAAGGATTCGCAAACTGTCTAAGGTATTTTGTTACTGATGAGAGTAAGAAACCGTTAGTAAAGAATTAGTATGTTTGATTTATTTTTGTATCAATTCAATAACTATATTACATACATATACATATGTACTTGTATTTACATTATGTATAATTTGCATAACGTTTGTTTTTATTTTTCATGTAGACCTAAAGCATCAAAACCGAGCCGAAAGAGGCGAGCTCCACAACAAACTGAAGATGGAGACATTATCTTCTCTCTGAGAAAAAAAGGTTAGAGCTAGAGATCTACAATCTGCATTTAAATGCCTTACAAAAGAAAAGGAATTGGACTTACCAAAAAGCCCTTCTACCTGAGCGTCGAACTTGTCGAGTTGTAGAAGCTGAGTAAGGTCAATGATTCTCGGGAATTATTTCCCCAGAAGAGCCCTGAAACTAAAGGTCACTCGCCCCTCCCCTTCCCAATCCTTTACCAACTCCTACATCGGCTTTGTGCTACTATGCTGGCTGATGGCTCCTTATTCCCTGACTGTATAGTGCATCACTGTCTGTCAATACCCTGTTTCCTTCCTGGGACGCTTATGGCTCAATTGCTGTTCGTCTCTCCTTTTCCAATACATATCCCTCCCTTCAACTTCCCAATTGGGCTGGATCTAAGGTGTTATACGACCCGTGCCGATGATCAGCCAGGCTGAGGGCCCAATTTCTAAAAATAGCTCAGTCGATAACGGAGTATCCGGATACCAGGCGACCTCCGGATTAGCTAGCCTTATCTGTGTAAGCGAATCTCTGCACAGATGGACCCCCCTTTTTACTTCGCCTACTCGTGGGAATCCAAATGAACAAACTAAAACAAAAACTAAAACAAAAACAAAAAACAAACCCAAAACAAAATCGTCAAACCGGTGCCGGTACTCCAGCTACACCGGGCGGCAGTTCGGCGGCAACGTTGGCTGTCGTTGCACCTGTGCCTAACATCGGAGAAGGGATTGTGCCTAGTCACTGCCCTTCTTCGTGTGCAGTACAGGTTCTATCCACACCGGGCGGCAGTTCGGCGGCAACGTCGGCTGTCGTTACTCCTGTGCCAAACACCGGAAAAGGGCTTGTGCCAAGTCACTGCCCTTTTTCCGGTATGGCAAAGGATGTATCAACGACTAAAACGCTTTCTCAAGTCGGTAGTGGAAAGTTCGTGAAAAATGATCCTTCTACTACCAAAGAGAGTAAACCTCTCCAGAATGCTCCTAGGAGCTCCTATAAGCAACGGCGCTATGCGATGAGGATTCTAAAATCCTCTGGTTCATCACTGGGGGATGGAAGTAATCCCATCCTTAGCAAGAGGCAGGAGTGGGCTAAATCCATTCTGGATAAAACCAGTCACCATGACTCCACGTCAAAACGACAAAGATCTTTGGAGGAGCCCACTCCCGTCCCTAAAAAGCCCAAAGTGCAAAACACCAGCACTCCTAGCATGGCCAGAGTACCACTCACTAAACCTTTCAGTGATGTACTCAAAGAGCCTAAAAAGATCATAGTAGCGGTCATTGATAGGAGCAATATTGATGGCACGATTACTTCTGACCGTTGGCAGATGGTGAAACTGGGGCTCTCGGCTGGCTTTCTCAAAGTCATGAGAGAGCATCCGGGTCCACCACCAGTAACAAGCGATTGGGGTTGGCATCAAGGTCATGTCAAACTCATCGCTTGTAACGATCAGAGGTCGCGCGATCTATATACGCTTGCTGTCGGCATGCTGGGCGAAGTCTGGCCAGGCGCAAAACTCGAGGTCGTTGCAAAGGAAGATATTCCTTGCAGGCCGAGAGCTCGCGCATGGATCCCGATAGAACCCTCTTGCCCAGATGACATTAGCGCAATGATAAGGATCAGCAACCCGAACCTCCCTTGTCACTGGGTCTTTATAGAAGTGCGATTATCGTAATCAATAAAGACTCTGTGGCTTCTCTGGCGCGAGATAAGGGCGTGATAAGATACGGCTTCGAGTCAGTCACGCTCCGCGTATATAAAAAAGATGAGGCAGACGCTTCATGCGAGCCTCCACAACCTCCTTTGAAGGCTGTGTCGCAAGACGTAGTAAGTCCCATTGCTGCTATCACCTTCCCATCCTTGGATGTTGTTGATGATCTACCTGGGCCCTCTTCTGTCGCAGTACAGTCTTCTTCCGAAGCTGTGCAGCAAGACGTAGTGGGTCCCAGTGCTATTATCACCCTCCCATCCTTGAATGTGGATAAAAATGTGGCGGGCCCCTCTTCTGTCGCAGCACAGTCTTCTCCCAAAAACGTCAAAGGTTTATCCCTAATGGAGACCGACGACTCAATCGACAAAGCTCTTCCCAGTGAGGAAGAAGATGAACTATTAGGTTCCTCTTCGTCTGATCTGGATGAGCTGGATTTAACAGTGGTGGAGGTTGATCTGCCTATTTGTAGCCAAAATGCTGCAAATACTACAGATTAACCTCCAACACTCTAAAACGGCTTCGGCCTCCCTTCTTCTCCGCCTGACAAAAACTGGAGAAGATGTCGTTCTCATCCAAGAACCTTGGATTGTGAAATCCCTGGTTCGAGGATTGAGAACTCCTGGCTACTACGTACTATATGTAACAGGAAAAGGTAACCCAAGGTCCTGCATACTAGTAAAACGTAATCTAAATGTATTTTTACTCCCTCATTTCAGTGATAAAGACGTCACCACAGCCAGTATGGTAATAGACAACCATACCTACTGGCTGGTATCAGCATATTTGGGCCACGACCACCAGGGTCCACTGCCTGGTACCATTCTTGAGAAGACGGTCGCTGAATCAACAAGACAGAAAACAAACCTAATTATCGGTTGTGATGCCAATGCGCACCATGCTACATGGGGTAGTACCGATATAAATAACAGGGGTGAGTCTCTTTTTGATTATATTCTAACAAGTAATCTGGTAGTAAGTAATGTAGGTAGTGAACCAACCTTCGTCACAAAAAATTGACAAGAAGTTTTAGATCTGACTCTTGTCTCGTTAAATCTCTCAAATAAAATATTGAATTGGAGAGTATCAAAGGAGAACTCGTTCTCCGACCATAGATACATCCAATTCTCACTTATTGAAGAGACCCCAAAACCGATCCAATTCCGGAACTATAGGAAAACAGATTGGCCAAAATATAGGGCGACTCTGAAAAATCTGATTAAACCAGAACTTTCGGATCCGCCCTTGTGCGCTCTTGAACTCGATCAAAAGGTCGATGAACTTACAGCAGCCCTCAATAAAGCCATGGAAACTGCCTGCCCCCTCACAACAGTGCGAGGAAAGAAGAAACCATATTGGTGGGCTGCTGAACTAGATATACTCAGGAGAGGTTGTAGAAGGGTTTTCAATCAAGCGAAAAAGACTAGACATCCCCAAGATTGGGATTCCTATAAAGAATCTCTAAAAAAGTATAAACAAGAATTGAGAATAGCCAAAAGATCCTCATGGAGATCCTTCTGTAACTCAATAGAAGAATCCGCGGAGGCATCAAGGATAAGGAAGATTCTCTCCACAAGTCCAACCATGCCTAGTTGTCTTAAAAAATCAGATAGTACATGGACTAACTCTTGCCAAGAAACGCTAAACCTGCTACTAGACACCCAACTCCCAGATAGCTACCAATCCGTTAATACAACATACAGTCCTGGGTCGGGTATTAACTTAATTTTTCCTCAAGGTCTGGTTACAAAAGAAAAATTGACATGGGCTCTGAATAGTTTCAAACCTTACAAATCTCCAGGTCCAGATCAAATCATACCAGCTGAGCTACAATATACCATTGATATAACTTCGCCCATCATTGAGATGATCTTTAAAAGTTGTATAAATCTGGTCTATGTACCTCAGCGCTGGAGAGATGTAAAGGTAGTTTTCATTCCCAAGGCGGGAAAATGCTCGCATGTCAACCCTAAGGACCTAAGACCTATTAGCCTATCATCTTTCATTCTCAAAACTCTGGAACGATTGATCGATATCCATATACGTAACAACATTGAGAAGAGACTATCAATGTCTCAGCATGCTTACTGCAAAGGGAAATCGGTAGAAACAGCCTTGCACACTCTGGTAAGAACTATCGAATACTCCCTAGATAAAAAGGAATACACTATGGTGGCCTTCTTGGATATTGAGGGCACTTTCAACAACGTTGACACATCTGCTATCACTTCTGCTATGACGACCTTAAACGTCGAATACTCAATCTGTGAGTTGATTAATCTAATGCTAAAAAGCAGGATCATCAACTCCAGTTTGGGAGATTTTTGCACAAAAAGGTCTGTCAGTAGAGGCACTCCGCAAGGTGGTGTTCTGTCCCCTCTCCTGTGGAACATAGTGGTTAACCAACTACTAATATCCCTTGAGAGGGATGGCTACAGAGTGGTTGCGTATGCCGATGATGTTGCTATCGCTGTCACAGGGGAACATCCTAATACACTGAGAGACCTCCTCCAAAATGCACTCAATATGCTCACTAGATGGGCTGATAACTGCGGACTTAGTATTAATCCTCAAAAACAGACCTCGTCCTTTTCACACGGAAATACAAGATCCCAGTAATTGTACCTCCTTCGATAAAAGGTATACCACTAATCTTTACCAATGAAGCCAAATACCTTGGTCTGATATTGGACAAAAAATTAAGTTGGAAATCCAATATACAGGAAAGAGTTAAAAAAGCTACAGTAGCTCTTTTCCTTTGCAAGAAAGCTTTAGGAAGCAAATGGGGTTTTCAACCTCGCATAACCTACTGGCTATACACATCGGTCATCCGACCAATACTTATGTACGGGGTTGCAGTATGGTGGACTGCACTGGAGAAAGTCACATACTGCGACATACTCAGCAGAGTTCAGCGCACTGCATGTCTCTGCATAAGCGGGGCATTGAGAACCACACCCTCAGCAGCGTTAGACACTCTCCTCCATCTGACACCCCTCAACATCTTCAGTAAACAAATGGCAGCGAGTACAGCGATAAGACTCGACGCCTCATCTCAATGGACCAACAACAATGTGGGACACTCCATCATTTTGAACCTCTTTGGTTCTATACCAAAGTACATAGACTACACTATACCTAAACCCCTATTTGGAAAAAACTTCCAGGTATCCATTCCATCCAGAGATGAATGGGAGGACAAAAAACTAGTGGATAACAAAAGTATTCATTTTTATACAGATGGATCTAAGACAAATGAGGGAGTTGGTGGTGGTGTGTACTCAGAAAAGCTTAATCTAAGCATCTCATTCCGCCTCCCTAATCATTGTAGCGTTTTTCAAGCGGAAATTTTGGCGATCAAAGAGGTTCTCTCCTGGCTAAGAGAAAACGTGATATCAACTTCTGATATCCGCATCTTCTCTGACAGTCAAGCTGCTATCAAATCCCTTGACGGTGTCTCGACCAAATCTTTGACGGCCCTCGATTGTCGATCGTCTCTTATGGAGATGGCGCAGCAATTTAACATTCACCTCTGTTGGGTGCCGGGCCACAGAGACATCACAGGTAATTGTAGAGCCGATGAACTCGCTAAAAATGGAACCGTCAAACCTATTTCACCTGAAAGGGAGAAGATAGGTATACCGATAGCTACATGTAAACTTATGCTAAAAGAAACAGCTTTTGCGATAGCAAATTCTAGGTGGCACAACTTACCAACATGCGCAGCCACAAAACTCATATGGCCTTCACTGGACCTAAAGCGCTCTAAAGACTTGTTATCTCAAAGCAGACTTCATATTAGCTCCCTAATAGGTGTCCTTACAGGACACTGTCTTATAGGCAGACACGCAACACGACTTGGCGTAGCCTCAAATGACTTCTGTAGGAGCTGCATGGACGAAGAAGAAGAGGAAACAATCTCTCATCTCTTATGCACCTGCCCTGCTCTTTCACTCAAACGCAAACTTCATCTGGGGGACTACTCTTTTGATAATCCCAGCGAGCTAGCTAAAAAGGATATTAAATATCTTCTTCGCTTTATAAAAAGCTCAAAATGGTTCTACTAGTTAGAAGTAATTCTCTAGATTCATGTGGTATCACAATGGGCCTTTCTCTTGGCCTAAGTGTGTGGATTATAAATCCGCAGCCACGTTAACCTAACCTAACCTACCAAAAAGCCACTTTACAACAAAACTACTCTAGAACAACGAAAAGAGTAACGAGTGTAGGGATACAGAAAGTGATTACGAAAACATTATTGAATTTCATAATTTGTAGATAAATAAAATAAAAAAAGAAAAAATAAAACAAAAGTTAAACAAATGGCATATGTTACCTTTAAAAAAATTTCAAATGTTGATTTCAAATACATAAGTTTTTAAGGAAGATTGTATTTACCTGCAATATTATAGAACCTTTCACAAATGCTTTCGTATTCCTGTGGCCACCGTACATTATTTAAAAGAAAATCTTCAACAATAGCCGCCCAAACACGATGTTCCGATCTACAAAGTGTAGATTTAGATACACCGTGCATATCTGCGATCCCATAATATTATCCTCCATTTCCAAGCCAGTGTAAAGCTGTAAGAAATTGCTGCATCGGTGTCAATAAAAAGTTTTTGTCAGTCTCATTTGCAATGCTTGATCCCATTTGTCTTATTATTTCCTCCGCCTTTACACGTTTAAGCGAAACTTTTCATTGAATGTAAAAGTATCACAAATTTCATTATTTATATGAGTCACTTAGCCCTAGTTCTCAAAAGACTGTTTCGCCACCTAATAGTGTTTTATGCTAGACTTGAGCCGCTCAGTGCACACTTCGATTAACTCCACTTTTTGAAAAATTTTAAATTTAAGTGTCAAAGGCATTGGTATAGTCTTAACTTTTTATATTTATAATAATTTTCCCGAATAATAAAGATTAGCACCGTTAAATGACAATTTTTTTGGCCATTGAATAATAAGTAATTTATTTCAGAAGCCATTTAGATTAACTCCATACCCGAATGTAAATCGTTTTAGAACGCTGTATCTGTTCTATCTGAGCATAGACACTTATTTGTTTTTAAACAGCCGAAGATCCCCTCTTCCTCTCAATAATATTCGTAACAAAATTGCATTGGTAAACAAAAAGAAGTACCACTGTTGCCACATTGGGGGTTTTCCACCAGTTTTGTAGGTTTTTGTGTGTCTGGGGACAATTTTTTCTTCAACTTCACTTTTGAGCAATTTTGTACAATAATGTGGGGAAATATTTTTCAATTTAGTTGGTTTTGGGGGATTTTTCCATCATTTTAGTGGGAATTTGCAAAACTCATCATGCAACAGTGAGAAGCATAATACAAACGGTAGTTAGTATAGAAGTGACCTCGCATTCTGGATGTTACTGTGTACTTCTTAGTCTTTTCAATATTACTCCCACGTTGTTTTTAAAGAAATAATTATTAAACCGTTATAATCAAGATGAGTAAGACTAATAATGTGAGTGAGGAAAGCAGCGAAGATTCTTCAATACGATTTATCAACAAAAGGTCTGGTCCAAGCAGACGTTTATCGTTTTCCTCGGATTCATCGGATTGCAACAATACAAACCCAACTAACATATCGATTGGGAGGAAAAGAAGTCTTAATCCTGGTAAATGGAAACGAAATTTACAAAAGCATAACAGGATAAAAGGTTTGGCATACAGAAATAGAGGTGGAAAATTAATACCTACAAAAACATTTGTCGATATACAATGCAAATGCAGTCAAAATTGCAATCAAAAAATTAGTTCGGATGAAAGAGAGGCTGCCATGAAAGACTTTTATAGTTTGTATAGTCATCTTGAAAAAAATATTGTCTTAAGAGGTTGTATCAAAGTTAACGAAATAAAAAGAAGACGCCCTACAAATGAAACTAAAAAACGAAGATCACATTCGTTTGCATATTACTTTCGAAAAGAGAGACTTGATATTCCCGTTTGTAAAAAATATTTTAGAGACATTCATCAGGTGAGTGACGGGCGGATATACGATTGTTGTTCTAAAGAACAAGTTACATCGTTGGTAGATAAGCGCAATGGCCGCGTTGCAAGCAATAAAATAGATGATACAAATGTTATAAAACATATAAAGTAATTTCCAGCCTACAGTAGTCACTACACCAGAGCTCATAATCCAAGACGATAATATTTAAATCCTGACTTAAACATTAAGAAGATGTATGAACTATACGTTACAGAATGTGTAAAGGAAAACGTAGCACCAGTGAAAGAAAAATATTACTACAATGTGTTCTCTACAAAATTTAATTTACATTTCAAACAGCCATCAAAGGATACGTGTCAAAATTGTGATGCTTTCCAAATAAAAATTCAATCTTTAGACAATGAGGGTATTCAGATGGCAAAAATTGAAAAGAAACTCACTTAGAAGAGGCTTTTGACTTTTGACTTGGAAAAAGCTTTAGCCTTTCCCAAGTTGACCACATCCGTAGCTTATTATAAGCGAAATTTATATGTGTATAATTTTGGATGTCATGAATTCAATAAAAATACAAGCCACATGTTTGTTTGGCCAGAAACTGAAGGATCACGTGGGTCTCAAGAAATTTCATCTTGTCTAACAAAGTACATAAAGACTTACGCTGCAAATTACGAACAAATATTAAACATATTCGTATTCGTGTACCGGCCAAAACAGAAATATTAAAACCGTCTTAAGTTTATTAAAACTTGTTCAAAGCACGGAAATCAAAGCTGTATCAATTGAAATGAAATTTTTGGTAAGTGGACACAGCTATTTACCTAATGACTCGGATTTTGCCATTATTGAGTCATGTGCGAAAAAAAAAACAAAACATCTTTTCACCAGATGATTGGTACCATATAATCAAAACATGTAAAAAGAAAGCGCCATTTCATCTAATACAAATGACTCACCAAGATTTTTTGTCAACAAAACCTTTAGAACAGTCTATCATTAACAGAAAAGTGACCGTCACAGGGCTTCCAATTAATTGGCTTAAAATACGCTGGATAAAGTTGGAAAGGTCAAAACCCTATCTCATACAATTCAAAAATGACTTTAAAGAAGATACTGAATTTCAAGCCATTAATATACAAAAATCTTTAGTGGGTAGACCGCAAAGTTTGAAAAATATTGATCAGCCTTTATTATATCCTAAAGGAAGAACTGTGACAAAGGAAAAATGGAGAGATATGATGGACCTGTTAAAATTCATTCCTCCTGTTAAACACGATTACTATAATAATTTGTCAATAAATCGAAATGACGAATCCTCGCCTACAGCTGATGAAGAAGACATTATGTATAATATTGCTAAAACATCCCAAAGAATAATGCCCCAAACATAAAGCTGCAATAAATTAATTAAAAAAAATTAAAAGCTGTGCTTAAAATGTATAAAAATTAATTTTTCTTAATAAAAACTTAAAAATGTAAAGTATAAATTTAATCTTAATTTTTTTTTTCAGTTGCCAAATCGATTAACTCCACCAGTCACATAAAAACTGTTACATTACTGACGATCGTTTACTTTATTATTTATTTTATATACCGTTAGATGAAAGCTATATCTGCAGTTGTGCATTCTATATTACATATTTGAATTCATATCATCACAGGCATTTTTAAAAACAATATATATTACATCATCGCGTTTCTCAACTTTTTGTTTTATGGAGTTAATCGATGTGTGCTCTGAATGGCTCACTTTTCACCTGGCCTCAATCACGAAATGTACTACTTTGGAAGAGGAAAAACAAAGATCTATGTTAGAATGCTATTATACATCACTGAATTGTGCATAGGTTTAAGGCCATAGAAGGAATTGTGTCAGTTTTTTCAACTTTTCAGCCGAAAATACTGTTGTGAGGAAAATAATGGAAAAGATGTAGAAATTTCAACAGCCTTTGAATTAATTATTAAATAGGACTTTTCAGACTCTATAGAGTCTCTAATTGACGATGATAACGTAGTGTTACGTAATGTGACTCCAAACGGAAGCTCTAGTTCAAATTTGCTGAACATTTGCTTTGTCTGACAGCTCAACTGCTGTAAAAAAGTCAACAAACAAAATACATTTGCTTTTGGAGGCATTCCCATTGGTTATTATAGGCTGTGTAAGCTACTTCCGCGATAAGTTCAATTTTTTGGATTTCAAAACTCATATTTTTTTTTATTTTGAGAAAAAATAACAGCTTCTAATGACAGAAGTGCCATTTTAGAAATGGCTTATTGGAAGTGTCATTCAAAGTAACCTCGAAGAAGGCCCAACGTAACGCAGACGAAACCGAACCTGAAACGTGTTTGTGTTTCAGCCATAAAAGATTTTTAGAGAGATATCTGTGCATGCGTATGTACGTACGTTTGTACGTCCGTATATTAGAGATAGAATTCAAATAAATTTTGTTATACAAATAATAATATAGAAAGATGCAGAAATTACCCTAAAAAAATTGATTGGGTGGTTATTTACCATAGCAATTTAAAAAAAGAACAAAATTTAAAAGCAGCAAAATGCTTGTTTATTTCTTTTAAAATACACTTTATCTATTTGACGTTTTTCATTTCAAAATAAAAATTACAGACAAATTTTTCTCAAGATCAAGATTTTGATATTTTCGAAAATTTTGAGCTTGTCCATTTGAAAAGTTTGAATATCTAGAATTGTATTTAAGATACAGTCTTGATAACCCCACAGTTAGATTAGTTATAGAAAATCTAAATATTTGGGAGCCAATAATATATATATAACATAACATATGCCTGAATGTTCTCGAATTTAGTTCTCTTAATCACTAGATGTTTCTCGATGCTTAACAAAGCATCGAGATGCTTAATGAAGCGATTTCTCCTACCAGATGTTCCCCCTTATTCTAAATGTTCTACAAAAGTGTTTACTACTACAAATAAACGGTTGTTACGTTCTTATTCTACTATAACACGATATTAAAAGGATTAGGATTAACCTCCCCGAACAAATCCATTATTCTCATCACCAATGTAACGATGTAGTCGGTCGCGCTGTACAACTTTAGGTTTTCCTCTGGCTCCCTTTTGTATCTGGTACACGACATCGTTGACTTTTGTAATGACTGTATATGGACCTTCCCAGTCCCGTTGAAGTTTCGGTGACAACCCCTTTTGTCGATGGGGATTGTAAAGCCACACCCGATCTTCTGCTTGGAACTTGTTGTTGTCGCTCGTATATCGTAGCGTGTCTTCATTCGGTCACTGAATATCTTTATTTTCAACCTGGTATTGTCGTGGATCTTAAGGAGTCTCTCTCTGAGGTCATCAATGTAGTCATCCTAGGCTTGTGGCTCCGACGTAGGACATCCAAATTTTATTTCGCTCGGCAGCCTGATGTTCCTTCCCATCAAAATATTAGACGGTGTATGGCCAGTTGAGCTATGTCTTGCACAACATCATCGGCATGTATCGATCCCAATCTCGCTCGTTGTCGTCCACAACTTTGCTAAGATGTTCCTTCAGTTTTCGGTTCAATCGTTCGACCATGCCATCAGATTGTGGGTGAAGTGGCGTTGTTCTTGTCTTCTTGATGTCAAGAAGCCCACAAACTTCCTAAAATATGTTTTATTCAAAATTCCTTCCCTGGTCAGAATGCAGTTCTAATGGAGCACCGAATCTGCTCACCCAGTTGAAGATAATTTGGCCTGTGACTGTTTTGGCTTCTTGGTTTTGAATGGCGTATGCTTCAGGCTACTTGCTAAAGTAATCCATGACGATCAGAATGTAACGATTTCCATTATTTGTTTCCGGAAATGAACCCGCCATGTCTACGGCAATCCTTTCGAAGGGTGCTCCGACATTGTACTGCCGCATTTGGCTGTGGTTCTTTTTGTTCGGGCCTTTGGTGGCAGCACAGGTATCGCATTTTCGGCACCACTTCTCGACATCTTCCCTTGCATGTAGCCAGTAAAATCGTTGTCGAACCTTTTCTAGCGTCTTGTTCACTCCGAGATGGCCTCCCGAAACTCCACCATGCATCTCTCGCAAAACGTCCATAACCTTCGATCTCGGTAAGACTAGCTGCATTACATAAGACTTTCCATCTGCTGATTCCCACTTACGTCGAAGGACACCCTCTTGGACATGAAACGAGTCCACTGTGCTCAATAGGCCTTCAGAGTGGGACTTCTATCGGAGATATCAGCCCATTCTGGTTTTTCCTGGTGTTCCTTCCAAGCGAGGATGGGTTCGATATCTGAGTCTTCTGAGCCTTCCTGAACTCGTCGTTGCTTCAGCCATAAATGGGATAGGCTCTGGTTCTTTGGACAGTAACCACTTATTTTTCTTCTTGTCGTCTTCAATGCTTACAATCTTGCTTCCATGGTCTCCGAGACAGTGCATCTGCCTTTAAGTGCAGCTTCCCCTTCCGATGTTGAATTTCGTAATCGTACGTTTGCAGCCTCTCAATTAACCTTGCACTTGATCCTCTGGATTCTTGAAATTTAAAAGCCAGTCAAGTGATTCATGGTAAGTTCGGAGAAGAAACTTCTGTCCATAGAGATACTTATGAAAGTGTTTTGTTGCCAACATTAGTGCAAGAAGTTCTCTTCTGGTCACACAATAGTTTCTTTCCGACTTCGAGAGTACCTTGCTGTAATAGGCAATCACCTTTTCTTCGCCATTATGCGCCTGCGATAGTACAGCACCTATCCCGGCATTAATTATGAATGGCTTTCCTGGAGTCGGGTAGGTCAGCACTGGTGCATTACACAAGCGTTGCTTGAGCTCTTGAAACCTGCGCTCTCACTCACCTGACCATTTAAACTGCTTTCCCTTTTCCGTTAACTGATGTAGACTCTTGGCAATTCCAGCAAAGTCCTTCACAAAGCGCCTAGAAGCAGAAAGCTTCGGAGTTGCTGTTTTTCCTGTGGTGTTGGCCAATTGTTCACGGTGTCAACCTTATCAGGATCCGTTTTTACTCCTTGGGGTGAGATGATATGTCCTTCATATTTCACTTCGGTTTTGAACATTGAACATTTTTCTGGGTTAAGCTTGAGGTGGGCTTCTCGAAGTCTTTGAAACACGGCTCTCAGATTTGTACAGTGTTCGTCAAATGATTTTCCGTAAGACGTCATCCAAATAGACTAGACAAGATTTTTATGTGAGTCCTTGCAGGGTGCATTCCATTAGGCGCTCAAAAGTCGCTGGAGCATTGCAAACTCCAAAAGCCATCACTTTGAACTGCCACAATCCGTTTCCTATTGAGAATGCTGTCTTTTCTTTGCTTCAGGATGGATCTCGACTTGCCAGTAACCACTTTTCAAGTCCAAAGTTGAAAACCATTGCGTCCAGAGTAACACTGATCCTAGACAGAGGGTAGCTATCCTGTCGATATTTCACCAGTTGCGTTCTACCATATTTGCCTTGCGATGACGAGAAGATGTCTGCAAATTCTTTGAGGAGATCTTCTGCAGTTCTTCGTTGTTGAGAATGTTTGTCTTTATGGTGTTCAACTCTTCAGACTTCAAGGATTCCCTTGATTCTTCTTCGTTGATCCTTGTTATCCCTGATTATTACAGATTCACATTGTCCAACAATCTCACCTTTTCTGAGCTGAACTTCATAGGGCTTGATGTTCAGTATTCGTATCGGAACCATGTTCTTTAAAGGTCTCACAAGAATTTTCCCAATGGTGACGTTTTGGGAGGACTTTACAGATGCTGGTTCGACCATGAGGTATCTAAGGCTGTCAGGCTTACACTTCATTTTCGTCCACACAAATACTGAAGAAGCAGGCAAAGTGAGATTTTCTTTGACGACGGTTTTCACAAATGACGAGGTCTTATACGAGTTAGTCCCATAGATCATCGGAATCTCGGTGTTTTGATATTTTAGGACTTGGTTCCCGATGTCCAATATCACTTTTATTTATTCCATCTATCGAGTACAATCTCTTTTAGACTAACATACTTAATTATAATGTTTATATATAAAAAAAATATAAATATAAATACCTACATATATAATCTTAAATAAATAGTAAAATAATTTACAATTTAAAACGCCTCATAAAAGAATTTCATTTGAAGCATTTTTAAATTTTACTCTACTCCATTGTAAGTTAATTACATCGCATACAGAATTAAAAAAGCACAAGAACGAGATATGGGATCACTTTTTCCATAGTTGGTGTAATGACGCGGTATAGAAAAAAAGATATTTCTTTCCCTGAGAGGTCTTGAAGGAACATGAATTGGGTAAAGTGCAAGCAGCATAGAACAATCTATATGGTTACATATAACATCTCTGGCTAAAAGAACAAAACACTGTTTCCTTCTGATTTGAAGGGTTTTCAAACCTAAAAGTAAGCATCTCTGGTTATAGGAGGGCATAATATTATCTACCCAGTTCAATTTACGTAGAGCATATCTAGTGAATTTACGCTGAACAGCTTCTATTCTATTAATGCTTACTGCATATACTGGGCACCAAATACAACTAGCATATTCTAACGAAGATCTCACCAATGAGATATAAAGCATTTTTAAAGTATGCGGATCCGTAAATTCCTTTGAATTTCTCATTAGAAAACCCAGCATTTTATTTGACTTCGAAATCATATAGTCATAGTGATCATTAAAAGTTAACTTCCTATCGAAAACAACACCTAAATCCTTAAAAACTGAAACCTTATCAAGGCTTGTATTATTAACCTTATATTCAAAGTGAATAGGGTTGCGTGATCTAGTATAAGACATTTGCTTACACTTGGAGATATTGAGATGAAGGCAGTTATCTTCACACCACTGAAAAATACAATTGAGGTCATCTTGCAAAAGATTGCAATCAAGTGGACAATTGATACGTTTGTAAATTTTGAAATCGTCAGCAAATATTAAATTTTCAGAAAATTTGACACAGTCGGGAAGGTCGTTTATAAAAAGAACAAACAAAAGTGGTCCGAGATGGCTTCCTTGTGGAACCCCTGAAAAGTTATAAATTCTTTTTGATGTTTTACATCCAATTTTCACAAACTGTGTACGATCTGTTAAATATTGATTCAACCAATTCAATAATTGAGAATGAAAACCAAGGTGTTCTAGTTTTTTTATTAACACGTCATGCTGCACCCTATCAAATGCCTTTGAAAAGTCGGTGTATATGACATCAACTTGCTTACCCCGTTCAATACCTTTCGTACAAAAGTGTGAAAAAAGAGACAAGTTAGTTGTAGTTAACCGTTTACTCACAAACCCGTGTTGATTGTCTGAAATCCCTTGCTTAATATTTTCATAAATCCTTTTTTTGACAATGGCTTCAAAAATTTTTGGAATAGTTTGAAGCTTTGAAATCGGTCTGTAGTTAAGGACATCCTGCTTCGAGCCTGTTTTATGAATTGGCGTAATGACTGAAATTTTCCAAGTATCTAAGAACTGACCAAGACTGAGCGATAAATTAAATAATTTTAAAAGAGGTTTGGAAAGACCATATCTGCAGAATTTTAGGAACATAGGAGCAATTTCATCACTGTCATGTTTTTTATTGTCATCCAAAGACGAAAGTTCTTCCAAAACTTCTTCTTCCGTTAATTCCATTTGACCTAAACATGTTATTGGCTGTTGGTTTATGACAATGTTTGGATTTGAGTTTTCAAATACAAAATTCGACTGAAAAAAATCAGCAAACATATCACAAATCTCTGTTTCATCGCATGAAATTTTATCTTCAAACCTCATGTTGAGTGGTAAACCATAAGATTTCCTTTTACCATTTAAAAATGTCCAAAAAGCTTTCGAGTCAGATTTGATTTTCATTTCTAGACCCCACATATACTGGTTATACAAAAACTTTTTTAGAATTTCGTATTCTTTCCTTTGGTTTTTGAACTGCTCACGGTAAACTGAACTGGATTGATATATTTTTTGAAGTTTATTAAGCTTGTTTTTCAAATGACTTAGTCTTTTATTAAACCAAACAGGTTTACAGTTCTTTACTATTCCTCTAACTGGCACAAAACCCATTTTTGCTTCTTCAATTTTACATCTAAATTTAGAGAAGTTAGTTTCCAAATTATTCGTATCGAAAAAGCTGTCCCATTCAACATCAAAGAAAAAATTATTAATCGCGTTGTAATCAACTTTTACATAATCATATTCAAAATTAAGATCATTATGGTGAAAATTTAACTTATTTAGTTGCAAAAAATTGAATCTAATCTCTAAGGCTTTATGATGGATTGAATTTCGCAATAATGGTTCAATGATAGGATATACTGAGGCTTCTAAATCATTACTTATAAAAACCAGATCAAGTAATCGAAAATTGTCGTTTTTTATTGAGTTAATCTGATTTAAATTTAAAGAGTTAAGAGAGTCAATAGTTTCACATTCGATATTATTAGTAACATTGAAAGGCAACAAACATTTATCATCTTCTGAATAAACCCAATTAACATAACTGAGATTAAAATCTCCAACAAGAACTAAGTAAGATTTATCTTCAAGTACATTATAAACATGTTTTACATTATTAATATGTGAATTATATGTCAATATGTCACTACCAGGTGTAATATATGAAACTAACACATAAATATTAATTGAAGTATCTGGCAAAGTTATTTTAACACATATTTGTTCAACGCTAGCATAAGGCAACGATATCTCATAACTTACAAATTTATAACTTACAGCTAAGAGAACGCCCCCACCTCTCTCATCACCAGTGTCATACCTATCTCTTCTATATACTTGATAATAACTATCAAATAATTCAGTAGAATATATTGCACTGGTAAGCCAAGTTTCAGTGAGAGCTAGTACAGGAAAATGATGATCAGCAGCAGCAGCAAAAAATTAATTTGTTTTGGTTCTCATTCCACCAGCATTTTGGTAGTAAATAGAAAAGTTCAATTGATCTATTGTGCTCTCAGTTATGAATTGTCGACTTGGATTTGGGCAGTCGAGTTTTTTTGGTTCGGAAAAAACTCTCTTACTCGAACACCTTCAGGCCAGAAATTTGAGTTCAGCACAACCGTCGTATATTCTAAAGGCACACCAACTTTAAAGTTTATGGTTCGCATAGTTTCAATGTTGTTGGTTTTACTTATGAGTGCAAAACAGGCAATGTTAATTGGGCGAATTTTTAATTGGTGAGCAACATAGTCAATAATGGCTTGAAATGTTGTTGAAGGGAGAAAACTTGATATATGAACCCATTTAAGTTTCTTAGCTACAACAATACCTTCAACATGATTGTTGGGAGCAGATAAACCAGCAGCAATGTCAGAGTACTTAGCAACAGAAAGCATTTCTCCAACATTTATTGCAACAACATCTTTATGAGCAACAAAATTAGCAACAGCCCCAGGAACATTGACAACAGCAGCATCTTTAGGAACTTCAACACCAGCAACATCTTTGCGAACAGCAGCAGCAACATCCGTATTATCCGCAGCATCCACAGCATCCACATCAACTACAGCATGTTCATCCTCATCAGCAGCATCCACATCAACAACATTATCATCCTTCGCATCTTTAGAATCATCATCATCATTAACAATACCAACATTGTTTCTGGCAACATCATCAAAGAAAGTAGAGAGGTCGGTAGATTGAGCTTTAATATTTGCAGAGTCCACAACCACAGTCGCGGAGCAAGCAGGTTCATCAGTGTACACACTTTCTTTTTGTTGTAGATCATTCGGCGAATTATCGGTGGATGAATTTGAAAGAGAGTCTTTTATTTCATTTGCAATTAATGGTAGTGGTTGATTGACTATGGGAAGGGAAAGAGCAGCCTTTGTACTCTTTTTCTTATTATTATTATTTTTTTTGGCCACTTCCCTTGTCCCCCCATTATTATGAGTCGAAAGATTAACTACCGGTAAATTGGATCGAAGAACTCTTTGGGAATAGACATTAGAATTATCATTTTTTTTGTTCTTGTTTTTACTTTTTGTAGCAAGATTTAAATTATCATCCACTTGGCACTGGGCACTTATATGGGCATACAACTCAGATTTCAATTCACTGAGAGACACTTTTATATTACTAATAGAGCTTAGAACAAAATCAAGTTTGGCAAAAGATTTAAGACTGGTATTAGTCATGCAGGTGTTACACCTCCAGCACAGATTAGCATTAATTTTAATTACTTTTAGAATGCTTGGACATATATTAGAGCACGAAATATGAAAAGTCAATGAACAAATTCCGCACAATATTGTTTCATCATTATTAATGATTTTATCACACTCAAAACAAATTGTAGACATTGCAATGCAGAGCCAAACAAAAACACGTCTTGACTATTCAACGACACAAAGATCACTCTGTGATCTTTCATGAAATCGACGCCTACAATGCACTCGTCGCATATATCTGCTACCAGTAACGGCTGAGAGAATTTCAACTCTGCCACCCGAATCTTAAGACGTACTTCACCATAAACTTTTTCGGCCTCTCCAGTTGCAGTCCTTAGACGATAGCTGTTGGTGTTGTGGAGCTATGCCTTCTTGACGAGGTCTTGCCGTACGATGGACGCCGCACCGTGGCACCGGTGTCAATGGTAGCCACACATTTGTTGCCGTTTATACTTGCTTCCACGGTCAGGCTCTTGTTGTCACGTTTTGTTTGAGAAACCTGGATGTCGTTTCTGGGGCCATCGATACCAGAAACCCGCTTCTGCCCCTAAAAGTTGGTGCTTACTCGTTTCCCGGGTGGGAAACAACTTCGGAAGCAACGTTGTGGGTGTTGCTTTGACCAGTTGAATAACTTCTATTCCCACAGCAGTGTTGGCATGCGGTTCCTCTTCGTGGTAATCTACACTATCGCTGTAGATGCCCAGTCTTAATGCAGTTCCAGCATCGTGCTGGTCTGTCTCGCTGACTCCTTTCCACAGTAGCCTTCTGACAAAAACATTCTTGGACTTCTATTTCTCTTACGCGATGCAAGTTTTGGGATGCTTGTTCTGCAGCTTCAATCGTCTGAGCGAAAGCCAATGCTTCTGGTAATGTTCGCTTTCCTGCAGTGCGGATAGCCCTTTCGAGATGTATATCGCCCACAGCTCTCACAAAGGCTTCAACAGCAAGTTGATTTATTATTTCGTTACCAGCTGTTGGATATGCCAGGTGAACCAATCGCTCGATATCTGCCTGAAGCTGCTGTAGAGTTTCACCTCTTTTCTGTGTCCTATTGTTAAGCTGAACTCGGAAGACTTCTGTCATGTGGCTATCCCCAAACTGCTGTTCGATTGCGTTTACTGTGAAGTCACCACTCTTCTCTGCTGGGATGGTTTGTAGCAGTTCAGCAGCAGATCCTCTTAAAGAAAGCGTAAGAGCAATGTATTTTTCGTGATCGTCCTAGAAGTTTGTTAACGCTACTGCTTCAAACTGTTTCTTGTAGATTTACCACGGAATCTGTCCACCAAAGCTTAGAGGATTCACTTCCCTCTCCCTGGACCACACACCAGAAGGTTCTCGCTCTTTCATCTTTCGAATTTTTTCTAGTTCATTTGTGAGGGTTTCAATTTGTTCGTCAATTTTCTCGAAACGTGCATTTGGTTTTCGAAGCGCTCGTGGACAATTTTGATTTTCTCTTTGAAGTCCGCAAACCTGCCTTCTATCAGGGTTTTCTGTTCGTCGAATCGCTCTAGCATATTCTGCTGTTATTGCTTTTGGTCACTTATTTGGGCTTTTAGTTGTTTGCTTTGTTGCAATTTATTTTGCCGAATATTAAACAAAAATAAAGAAATTAAATGAAAATAAAATTAAACAAATCAACCGCGAAGAAAAACAAGAACCGAATTAAAAGAATTATATCGAGCTGTCAAACGACAGCGGCGAATAAGCGACGAGGCAAAAATTGCAACAGGCAGCAATTTAAGTGCTGCCACCACGACGAGCTCAGAAAGGGGTGGGTTCAGCAATTAACAATCAATCGATGAATCGATTGATAAAGTTGCGTATGGATATGATATCACGTTGATATCAAAATTATTGTTTCATTAAAAATTTGCCACAGGGGCGTTCTTACGTTAAGTAAGAAAAGGGGCGCCAGCAATTTTTTTTCCTGAAATAAAAAGAAGGAAATTGCAAACCTTTAAGAAAAGAAAAAAAAACCAACACAACAATAAAACCACTATAGAAACAAAAAGAAAGAACAAAATGGATACCTTTTAAGATATGTTTATTAATTTAACTATGCCTGAGAAACCTTGCAAAAAGCAGGATGAAAACTCAGGATCTTTTCCAACAATTAAACAAAAGATTTCATAAACTATGGACCGTTAAGGCCTAAATTCCCATCAATAAATTGGGGATTAAAAAAAGAATAAAAAAATGAATTGTCAAAACGATTTTACACAGAACCAATAAAATTTGTACTTATCTTTTTTTTTTTTGAAAATCCCAAACTAGCAACTTATTTTCAACTAACTTCCTTTTCCTTCTTTATTTTTCCTCAGTCCCGACACTTTTTTTTTGTAACTTTTCTCAATCTTTTTTTTCACACTCTTTGTTCGAATTTCTCAAATTATTTTTTTATCTTCACTCCTTGAAAGTTTGACAAGAATTAAATTGAATTCTTTACCTCTCCCGCCATTTTAGCTTTCAGCCAATATGGAGTGGCGGATTTCAATCACATCATCAACAGCCAATCGGAGATCGGCATGTTGATCTCAACTTGTGATGAAATTCTCGCGATCCCGCTTACTCGCTCTTCTCTCACAGCTAAATGCAAGTCATCCTGGAATTCGCCGCCCGCTGGATTCAGTTCCAGGTCACGACGATTCCAGGAGCTGCATTCAGCCAGCCCCACTTTCTACCTTGATATCGAACAATGACTATGAAATTGAAGATCGAGAAAAATCTTTACTTTAACTTTAAATTTAACTTTATCTTCAAAACAACCGCGCGAAAGAAAAAAAGATAATTACAAATTGGTATCTGTTAATTAAACCCCGAACTAAGTTTCCCGAAACTTAATCGTCCAAAAATTTATGAAATCTTTTTTTTTCGTATTACAATTCTTCTTTAATTTTTTTTTAATATGCTTGACGTTAGAAATGATTAACAACATGAACAAAATAATTACAAAAGAATATAAATTTACAAAAAAAATTTTCTAAAGAGTTAAAGTTGGGCCGTAGGCCATTCTCCATTTGGAGTGACTTCTCATGAAACTTTACGTCTGGACCAGACCGTCCATCTGGTTTGGTTTCACTTCCATGGAAACCATCCTTATTTGAAACCTGAAACGAGACTTGGTATTTTTTTCCTCACGAAAATGACAGAGAGAACTATGGTCAGAAGGACTATGGCCGTCCCGCTCTCTCTCATCCTCGTGTAGAAGGAATATGACAGTTGTCAGATCGAAAATTGTAAACAAAACAAAAGTGTGCAAGTGGATGCAAAATGCATCATTTTTTTTTCTTTAATTAAAATTAAATGTTTAAAGAAATTGTTGCGTTCATTTATAACGCAACGCTTTGAGTTTCTAGTTGTTCCAGGACATTCTTTTCATTCTCTTCAAATTTGGCTAAAAGAACTGACACCATGTTAGATAAGGCAACATTTGCATTTACCTCTTCCACTTTTGCTTCTTATTCGAAAGCAAACGTATCTGGGTCTTCATTTTGCTACTCCAGAATCCAGATATTCCTGCAGCCATTTAACGAGTTCTTTTTAACGCCTGTCCCACTTAAGCCACGTTTGCTTAGTTCGCCTTTTAGCTCAGGGACAGTTAAGTCTTTCAAGACTTTGCTCATTTTTAACTTCACTACTTCACACAAAATAGTTCAATCACTGCTTTCTGTTTTTATTCTTAAATCTTAATAAGTTTTAATCCCACTTCTGACACCAATGTTATATTCGGCTTAGTCCGATAATTAAAACTTATTCACACTTGTAAATAAAACACAAATTTATTTTTGTTTAAATCGCTCCAAACTTATTTATTGAACACTTTCAATAACTACTTTTCAAACACAGTTATTACTTTCAATTATTACTTTTAAACACAGTCTTTACTTTATCGCAGTTCACAACCAATAATAATCCCGCTTCGCTTCCGAGCGCCTATTTATATACCTCAAATCGGTTCGAGAAACCGAGAAATAAGTTTTTACTTTTACTCTCCGCTTAAAAATGTTCTTTAATGTTTTGTAAAGGAGGCAAACAAAATTTAAATAGCATAATGTGTACAAGTATATTAACCTAACCTTTACACATTTTAATTGCTGGAATGATAACTTTAGTTAATAAATTATTTTAGAACACTGTTGTCCAGCAAAGTATGGTCCAACTATTTAATGTGTATGACTCCCTACTTATGAAAGCATTCCCAGATTCCAAAAGTTTTCTAAATATGCCATATTTAAGAGCTAATACACAATAGATTAGAGGGTTTTTGCTGCATTTCACGCAGAAATGTAAGAAATTATTATGAAACGTAGCTTTTTTCCAAAAATAAAATATAGGTTTCTTGTATCCATTTCTATTTATGCTAAAAACGCTGAAAAATCCAGAAAGTGAGAGAGGATCTGATATAAATAATGATAATGTCGGGCTTTTTTGACGAAGTTTTTTCGAACTCTATTTTCGGGAGTCTATTATTACTATCGCTATCAGTCTGCTTACTCGAATTTTGATCTTAAAGGAGTCAACAAAACTTATAAATTTTAGAGAGAAAAATGGTTGGTTCTTGAATTTAAGTAAATAGGTGCTTTTGAGTACCTACATAGTTTGTCTAAAAAATAAATTAAAATATATTAAGGTAAACAAATAAGTTGGGAAGAAACGTTTGTCTGGCACTCACAAATTACACGTTTCAGAATCTCTTTCCACTTCAAATCTCAAGATATTCAAAGCTTGTATATCAATAGATATGACCCGTTTATTATGTTTTTCAATTAACCATTAGTTAAACAAAAGTGGCACTTTTGCTGTTTTTGGGACCTTTATATTATTAAAATTCGTATTTAAATATTAGTTCTAGAGCATGCAAAGCAAATTAACTTTTAAAGTAGGCCTATTTAATTTTTTAAAATCTTTTGTATTCAACATAAAATCAATTTTGAAATAAATAAAATGCACGGCTGGGTCGCTAGAACTTGAATTGCTTCCAAAAAGTCTTTTTAAAAATATTTCCTATATTTTAAGATTTAAAAATACACCTGCAAAATAAGTTTTTATAAGTTATTATTTTATTTTTCAAAAAATCTGGATCAACTTATTTTTTTTTTCGAAACAAAATTAACATTTTTTTAAAAATAAAAAAAATAAATTTTTGATCATAAAAAATCATCATCAATTTGATCATCAAAAAGAGCTTGTACAGAAAGAGAAGATTATTGAAATCGGTTCATTAGTTCTTGAGAAAATTTAAAAACAAATAAAGGCTTTTGAGGGGTACCCTTCTGGAGTAATACCAAAATATGTTTTTCTTGTAGAAAGAAGCCAAATTAAGAACACAAAATTTAGAGAAAGTTTTGGAAAAGTCACATGTTTTAACAAAAAAATTCGTATGGGGACTGCTGATATTTTTTATATTTATAAATTGAAAAAAAAACGCCTTACGCTAATCGGCTGAAAACCTTAATTTCAATCAACACAATTGTTTGGACTATACTTACTTACTTACTTAAGGTGGCGCTACAGTCCTGTGTGAACTAGGGCCTCACCCAACAAACTTCTCCATCTAGCTCGGTCCCTAGCTAGATGTCTCCAGTTTCGCGCTCCAAGTTGGGTGAGGTCACCTTCCACTTGTGCGCGCCACCTGATCCGCGGTCTTCCTCTACTGCGCTGTCCTGTGGGTGCGGATTCGAAGACTTTCCGGGCAGGAGCATTGGTTTCCATGCGCTCTACGTGACCCAGCCATCTTAGTCGTTGGACTTTTACTCTTCTTGCTAAGTCTACGTCGCTGTACAGCCCGTACAGTTCGTCGTTCCATCTTCTCCTCCACTCCCCTTCGATGCATACGGGACCGTAGATCACACGAAGAACTTTTCTCTCGAAGCGACCCAAGGTGCTTTCATCCGCTTTTGTTATGGTCCATGCTTCTGCACCGTATAGCAGGACGGGGATGATAAGGGTCTTATATAGCAACACTTTGGTCCCTCGAGAGAGGACATTACTACTCAATTGCTTTCTTAGTCCAAAGAAACAGCGGTTAGCAAGAGTTATTCTGCGTTTGATCTCAGCGCTGGTGTTGTTTTCTGCGTTTACAGCGGAGCCTAGGTAGACGAAGTCCTTGACTACCTCAAAGCTACGTCTGTCGATTGTTACGTTTTGACCAAAACGTCGGTGTTGTATGTCCTTTCTAGACGACAGCATGTACTTTGTTTTGCCCTCATTAACCGTTAAACCCATTTTTGCCGCCTCTGCCTCAATACTCACAAAAGCCCCATTGACATCACGCTGAGTTCTTCCGATTATGTCAATATCATCAGCATATGCCAGTAATTGGACAGACTTTTGAAAGATAGTGCCTCTAGTGTTGACGTGTGAGCTCTGCACTATTCTTTCAAGCACGATGTTAAAAAAATCGCATGACAGCGCATCACCTTGTCTAAAACCTTTTTTGACATCAAAAGGTTCTGTTAAGTTGTTTCCAACCTTTATGGAGCAGCGTGAATTCTCCATGGTCATCCTGCACAAACGGACGAGTTTGGCAGGGATGCCAAAACTAGACATGGCTCTATACAGCTCATCCCTGTAGATACTGTCATATGCGGCCTTGAAATCGATGAAAATATGGTGGGTGTCAATTTGGTGTATTTGGGTTTTTTCCAGGATCTGCCGTAATGTGAATATTTGATCAACTGTGGACTTTCCTGGTCTAAAACCACTCTGATAAGGACCTATCAGGTTGTTGACGATGGGCTTTAGACGTTCACATATTACGGCAGAGAAGATTTTATAGGCGATGTTAAGTAGACTGATTCCTCTATAGTTGGTGCAGTTTAGAGGGTCTCCTTTTTTCATGATCGGGCAAACAATACTGAGGTTCCATTCATCGGGCATGCTTTCTTCCGACCATATCTTACAGATAAGTTGGTGCATGCTCCTAACCAACTTATCTCCAGCTGCTTTGAAGAGCTCGGCATTTAAGCCATCCGCTCCAGAGGCTTTATTAGAATTCAACTTAGATATGGCAATCTTTACTTCGTCTAAGTCGGGAGGACGGGATTGTTGGCTTTCGTCGTCTATATCGAATGGGTCATCCTGCCTGACAGCGGGATTCAGTTCTTCGTCGCCGTTATACAGTCTGCAGAAGTGGTCCTTCCATATCCTCAGCATTGACTGCGGTTCCACTATGATGTTTCCACTTTCGTCTTTGCAGCCTTCGGTTCTAGGTTTATGTACCTGTGAATTTCGTTTCACCTGTTCATAAAACTTTCGAACCTCATTCCTGCTTTTATACCTCTCAACATCTTCGACCGCACGCTTCTCATGCCCTCTCTTTTTCCTTCTGAAAAGTCGGCGTTCCTCTCGCCTCTTCTGCTCATAGAGCTCACGAGCAGCTCTCGTCCTTTTATGCAGCGCCGCTTTGCGTGCCTGTTGTTTGGCTGCATTTGCCTGCCGACATTCCTCATCAAACCAGGGGTTCCTTGTTGGTGGCTGTTTGAAACCCAGCACATCAGAGGCGGCTTCTCTGATTGCATCTTGGCAATGTTGCCACTGGTTTTCGATACATTGTGTTGGCGGCAGAGAACTTCGAGAGAGGTTACTTGTCACTCGGTCGGAAAAGGATTTGGCGATCTCTGGCGATTGTAGCCGTTCGACGTTGTATCTTCTCCCAGCACCTCCCTGTTTTGCCTTGGGTCTGGAAATCCGAAGTGCTACCCTGGCTACAACGAGGTAGTGGTCCGAGTCGATGTTAGCTCCTCGGAAAGTTCGTACATCCATAATGCTGGAAGCGTGTCTGGCGTCGATCGCAATATGGTCAATCTGGTTGACGGTAGATTGATCTGGAGAAGTCCAAGTTCCTTTGTGGATGTTGAGGTGTGGAAAACGCGTACTGGCTACCATGACGTTTCGCCCCGCAGCAAAATCTATGAGCCTGAATCCATTATCGGAAGTGTTGTCGTGCAGGCTGTTTTTCCCGATTATTCCACCAAAGATGTCTTCCCTTCCTAGCTTGGCATTAAAATCGCCCAGGACTATTTTAATATCGGAGCTAGGGCACTGCTCATATGTTTTGTCTAAGAGCTCGAAGAACATATCTTTGGTGTTGTCGTCTTTCTCTTCTGTGGGGGCGTGCGCGCATATCAGGCTAATGTTGCCGAATTTAGCCTTGATGCGTATGGTCATGAGGCGCTCATTGATGCACCTATAGCTCAAGACTTCTTGCCTAAGTCTGGCTCCAATGACGAATCCGCATCCAAATAAGCGCTGTTGGTTTTCGTGGTAGCAGTCACCATAGTAAATATCGCAGTTTTTCATCCTCTTTTTGCCCGGCCCATCCCATCGTATTTCCTGGATGGCGGTGATATCTGCTTTATATCGTTCTAGGGCCTCCGCTAATTCTTCGGCCGCACGTGGTCTGTTAAGGGACCTAACATTCCACGTGCATATCCACGTTCGTTGTCCTTTATTCGTTTGCGTTGGTTGTCAACAGTAAATCCGTCCGTATCCGAGGCTTGTTGGTGCTTCGCAACTTTGAAAGCTTTTACGTGGCCAGGAAGTCACCCCGACGCACAACCTCCAACCTGGAGGGCCAGATCCTAAGTATAACTCCAAGGATGGGGAGCCGGATAAAACCGCTCCTTACAGGCCTGGGCTCCGAATAAGTCGAAGAAGCCCTATAAGGTGTTCACTAAGTAATTCAACCTTACTGGAACTGTAGACGCCACCGTTGATTCCATCTCGGGAATTCCTCCGCTGCCGTCTGGATAAGGAGAGGTGCCTTAGTGGAAACACCTCTCCCCACCTCTCTCGTTTGCTGCCCCCAACAACTTTCTACTGGGGTTGGAACCCAATCTCCAGTTGAGGTACTAGGCACCCGATGTTCACCACGTGGAGGTGAGAGTAGGAGTTGATAGACAGAGGTTGGTTTTAAGAAAAAACCTATGGACGCTTGTGTCCTCTTGAATGCACATGTCTACCATTTGAACATTGTTTGGACTATAGGAACCAGGAAAGACAGACAGACGGATGGAATCGGGGTACCCACTTTTATCGACTTCTCTACCGTCGTAATGTCATATTTGATTAAAAGCTCTGGTTCGAAATTGTTTACTAATGCAAAACATACAATATAGAAGGTTTCCATCATTCTTATAATTCGAAATGTCTATAACTTTGAATACAAACTCTTGAGTCGAGAAGAAAAATGTATAGTGTCATGTTTATTCGTGATATTTTGACTTCAACCATTGATTGTGAGAGTTTGCTTAACTGCTTGCATCTGTATGCTCCTTCAATTTCCTTAAGAGCCAGACCACTTTTGTCAATTGATTCCCATCATACGCTGTATGGACAACGTGAACCGATTTCCGCATGTTGTAATTTATTTAATATGTTTTATTCTAGTTTGGATATATCAATGTCCAGAAACTTATTTAAAAGTCGATTGTTCACTTTAATTAATTAATTTTTTTTTCCAATTTTTAATTTTATATATAATATGTAATATTATGTATTTATAAACTGCATTGTATTATACTTGTACTTAATTTGAAATCTGTTGAATGTAAATTCGTAGATTGGTTACTTAAATAAACAAATACCATATATTTCCTATATGTCGCAAGTAAAAATCACTTCAATGTTCACTATTTATGTGTGTCAAAAAAATTTTATAATAAAATTGAAGGCTAGTTTTCTTAAGAACCTGAATATTTGCAATTTTCATGAAAATAATTTAAAGCATTACTAAACTTTTTTCAAATTCTAAATTGAGTGAAAACAAAAATTTAAGTTGTTTTTGACAGCAAACTACATTTTGGTGAATGTCGTTGAATTACTAATAAATCTATTAAAGGGAATTCGTACGAAAAAGCAAACTAATTATATCCCAGGGGGTCATGACCCCTACGACCCCCCTCCCCTGGATCCGCCATTGAACGTGATCGCCTAAAACGTCAGCAACAATTTTGAATAAATCATTTTGAGTAGCCATTTAAAAACTTTAAAAACTGTTTGCCGTTTCAAGGTGTTCTAACAAAATTGGCTCATATTATTTCAGTAAATTGAGTAGTCCAATATAATCGATTCGGCTTAAAGATTAACTTGATTCATTGTGGCCTCTAAGCGATAACTCATGATTTCCAAAAAGCATGTTGCATTTAATACACGTTTTCATACCAGACGATTTTTCTTCACTTGAATGTTATGTTGAAACTTAAAGCTTCGTCTTTCCTAGTCTGACCAAAGGCAGCTAGTTGAAATACATATTGCAAATGTGAGAAACTTAACTTGTGTTATGTATATTTGACCAATTATTTTATTTATATATAAGATACTTTATAAGGCTCTTTTGGTCTTTTTGTTTTTGTTATGCAAATAAAAAATTTATTTCATTCTTTTCCCAACGTTTCGTAAGTGTTTCTTATTTCCTTATGGGTGTCTTTATTCATTATTTTGTAAAATCACATTAGTTTTATCAATTTAACTCTTATTGCTGCATCCTTCCAACGACGGCATTTTTTGATTATAATGCTAAAGCATAACAATAGATATTAAAATGCACTTTCTTAAGAAACTTTCCTTTCAGTCTAAAAGAAGCTTCCAAACAAAAACTACTTCCTATTAAACATTTAAATAATCCACCTTGCATTCTTCCAGAGTCCAAAATATAAAGACAGAAGACATCAAACTCTTCGTCACGCCTGGTCTTCCTCTCTGTTGTGTGTCTTTATTGTGTACCTGTATACTTCGCCTGGTTTTCGCTTTTTCTTGGGCGTACCTTTCTATTTATTCCTACAAGCTTTCACCTCAAAAAAAAGTTTTGAAACTTGGCACACATACTAAGAGATGTCTGGTGATGACCCAAAAAAATCCCCAAGAATCGGACATGAGCGGCAGTTAAGAGAAACATGGAGATTGTTTCAGTTTTTCAGGTTTATCTCGAAAACTATTTGTCGTATCAAAAAATGTTGTTCCACAAAATTTAAGCTCATTAAATTTTATAAAAAAAAGCTTTATGTTCGTATCTATTATAATTTATAATATAACTCTAGCGGCAGTGAAGAGAAACATACGGTTTTTTCGGTTTTTCGGGTTTATCTTAAAATCTATTTGTCGTATCAAGAAATACTCTACAAAATTAAAGCTTATTAAATTTTCTTAATTATATGATATTCATTTCTTTTTAATTGTTTTAGTTTGTAAAATAACTCTATAGTCATTTAAGGAAAACATGTGTTTTTCTTACACGAAAAGTAAGCTTATTAAATTCCTAAAAAATTATGGTATGCATTTTTTCGTGTAATATCCACAAAAAAATGTAGTATTCAATTTGTGTGTCCCTTCTTACTTCTGAAACTCGTTGGCTCACTATATGGCTCATTGCCTGCATACCTTGCATATAGAATAAGCATTGTAGTAAGTAACTTTATCATCTCCAACGATGCCACTCGCTATTGACATGATTTCATTTGTAACTGGAAATGGAGGATGGCTTTGGAGCCAATTTGACAGCTTTCCAATGTCTGTACTATCTCTAATTTTACGTGTCTCCCAAAATCGTCATGCTACTCACTAGTAGAAAAAAGAAAGCAAGTGAATTCTTCGAGTGATGAGAAAATTTCATGAGTAGCAGTCAGCCCTAGAATCCATTTTCTAAGTACACTATTAGTGATTCCACGACCTGTTGTCAAGCCACCCTTACTCTTCATTCCACGCATTAGAGTTTGTTCAATCGTCTGGTCCGACCACACCCCTGTCCAAAATCGGTCAGTTCTTCTTAAAGTAAAGTAACCCTCTTGCACAAAGTTTTTAAATTCATCTGGGGTCATCACAGAAGGCAGTTTTATCATGTCCTGCAAACACAGGTGACATGATTTTGCGTACGAAAAGTGCGGTAGAATGGAAATATGGAATCATATTCTTCACACAGTTAATATGGGCATTCCAATCGCCAGGCCGCGGCGGACCGATCCATACATGCTAGACGTAAAAAATTCTTTCTCTTGGTTAAATGATTTTATTTGACAATACAAGCATTTTTTACTATGGGAGGTGGGGGTCTATCTCCCCCCCGTTTAGGCGGGAGGGGCAATTTTCTAAAATATGACAAAAAACTTAAACAAAATTTATTAAAAAACAACGGAAACACCTACAGTTATGAATGATACTTTTTTTAAAAGCCAAAATTTGACACATAATTCTAATTTTTAAATCAAGTTATTTCAATCAATGGTTTTCGAGATAATCGATTTCAAAGTCAAAATTTGTGAAAAAAAAGTTTGAAAAAACACATTGAATACAATTTCTTTCATGACTGTTACATTAAATATGAAATTAATAGATGAAATAAGTTACCTTAATTAATTTCTAATCAAATACTGAAAACCATATGCTTTTATGCCTTCTAGTTTTTGATAAAATTAAAAATAAAAAAATTACCTGTTCATCATATTTTCATTTTCTTGGCTATTTTCGCCAATATTAACAGCTTTTTAACTTAAAAGTATTATGCCTCAAGATTTAAACACCCTTTTGTATTCTCTGTCTCGCTCAGACAACTTCGTTGCTTTGCTTAGGCCATTAAATTAGTCCTAAGATGCAATTTTCAATGCAAAAAAAAATAAAAAAACCTAAAAATTATGTATATGTATGGAATTTTTAATGAACTTAAATTTTATTTCCAAATCATGATAAATAAAAATTTTATATAATATTAATTAATCGGATTCGTTATCGGATGTTTCTGAGTACTCAAGACTCAAGTCATTATCATCTTCGTTTGATCTCTGGCTAGTGCTTGCAATCAAATCAGGTTCTACTAAAAATTTTAAGATTTCTGGTGGAATAGATCCAGCATTTTTTAAGGGTTTTTCTCGAAAAGAATCTATTAAGGGATCTGATGTAATTAAAAGCATGTTTAAAAGGTCTCTATTAGAGTTAATCCTAGAATTTTTTCTAGTATGAGACATTCGGAAACGTCTACAGTCTTTGTTCCGAGCCTCTTGGCTTTCTTCAGAGAGTTGTCCTATCGGAACTATGCACTGCTTTATAACCTCAACAGAATGACACAACAATTTGTGAATACTGATGGGCATTGGGTACCAATTATAAAGCCCAACGTATGACAGTTTTGTTTCTTGCAGATAGTTTTCGTAAAGTGCTATATTTATTTCGTATCCTGATGAAATACAGCTCAAGATAATGTAAAACCGTTGTAAAATGTTTGGATCAATTTGAGTTATTTCGGCACTTTTAACATAATTTTCAAAAAATCTTCTGGCAGTCTTCTGCTTTAATCCAAGCATGTAGACTTGACAAACCATATTCATAAAACTCAGTTTTTGGTGTTCTATTTATTACAATTTCGTTCATTTCGCTTGGCTTGCCACCACAAATGTAGCAAGATTGAGTTGACCGGTTAGATGTTAAAAAGTTTACAATTTTTCCGTCTATTATGGTGAACACAAATTGAAATTTTACTTTGATATTTTTCCCACCAACTGATATTTCCAAGTCCTCAATACTTTTTATTTCATTTCTAACTTAACTTAATTCTCTAAGTGACATATCTTCTGTTTCCTTGGAAAATAGAAATTTAAATGGGCGGCATAACCGTGTTGAAGATGGATTGGGATTCTGCCATATAATATTTCTTTCATCCGACATTAATCTTAACTGAATCGGAACAAACGAAATGAAAAACAAGTACTCATCTGTAGAAAATTGATTTTCAAATCTTTGCTTAAAAGTACTATGGGCTGAGCTTCATTTTGCGATATTACAGCTTGTTGACCTATCAGTAATCGATTAGCTGTGTGATAAACTACATACTCGATATTTATGGAGGCACTTAATTCGTCAATAAATATTGCATCTTCATGCGGAAAACACTCTTGTTTTGCTTTTGCTAAACTATAAATAGACGGATATAATGAATGACCTCTCTCTAAAGATTGTTTTCTTAAAATTTTGTTTGCATGACGAGTGAGTTTTGCATCAATGTACACTGCAAGTGCTTCTTCATTGCTGTATTCTCGGATTTGATCGAACTTTTTCTGCACTGGCCTTAATTCTTTAGCAGCCTCAGGATGGTCGGTAACTTCTTTGATCACATCGGCAACTATGCGCATTCCACTAGAACGTGCAGCCATTTGAGCATCATACAGAATTTCTGGAGGAGTTCTTGACTCAAGCAGATCACGAACTTTTGCGCGTTTAGAATGAGGTGTACAATCATCAAAACTTTTGTTTGGCCTTTCACTCTTAAAGTGCCCCTCATTTTTTTCTAAACTATTATTCTGATTGTCCAATGCTAATATAAAATTGGAACCATCTAGCCAGTCTTTGTATTTCAGGCGAAATCTATCATTTCTCAAACCAGCTGCCTTCCACTTTTTGTCAAAACTTGCAGACAAAAGCTTAATTTTATTTTTAATCTGCTTGCAGATCTCGATATTTTCTTCTGAAAGACTAAATCTATCCAGAACATGTTCGAAAATTTTAACATTCCGGTTCTTCTTTTGATTCGAACGCCAAACGCCATAAAATTTCATACGTGAAATTCCAAATTCTAGTAGGATTCAAACCGAAAAAAAGGCCTTGCAAATTAGTGCGAAAGAAAAAAAACATACAATATTCTTAAACTAGACATGACACACTTTTCAAAAACATATAATTTATCACGACACTTTGACATACTCATATTTGGATTGTCTAAAACAAAATAACATTTTTAACAATTTTTACCACAAAATAAGTGTTTCACTGAAAGCTCATTTCCAAGACAAGTAAACGGGACACAAGATATCAAAAATGGAAAAATATAAGAGAACAAACCGACTAATACACCTGCCTTTTGTTTAAATTTAATTCTTTTTGGATTCAAAATTATAAAAAAAAATTGTATTTACTTTGAATTGCAAAAATTTTATTCAAGAAATATTATAAATTGAAAGTTTGACTTTGAAGTGACAGAACTTTTTATTTAACCAACCAAATGTCAAGTGCATTGAAATTTTGAGATCAGCTGGGTATTGTTATTGTTTACATCCGCTTGAACAACAGTGAGTCGCAGTTGACTTTTTTACGTCTGGCATGTATGGATCGGTCCACTGTGGGCCGCTAAGCGTGAATAAAATCTTTAAGCAATGTAATCATATTAAACAACCGAATTCATAAGGCTGCTGTTGGTCTATTAGATTTGGGTTTGTTAAGATTTGTTTGTAGTTTCTCACTATTTGATGCACATAACGAAGGAGACTTATCAAGAAAATTTTTCATGAGATTTTGGATTTCGTCTAATTCATGTTGGCTTATGTCGACTTGTTCCGTTATAACATTAGCTAAAGATATCTGTATTAGTATTAAAACACGAACTGCTAATGCGAAAGCTTTTCCTTGCACCATTTTTTCAACAGAAACCGGGGCGGGCGTATATAGTACTCATTAACTCTTGCAGGCCACTTTCATTTATCAAAAAACCTTTTGGAACAATATAGGACTTTAACATGTGAAATCCCCCAAATCTTTTAATGCATTTTGATTGACGGGACTCAGATGAAACTGAGGCAACGATTTCTTTACTAATTGGTTAAATGAAACGCTGGAATCTGGTCGCATGTAGAAAATAGCTGATATTTTCAACAACTGAGCTTCATGGTTTGATGGTTTACCAACTTCTTAGAACCAAGTTTTCTGTAGATAAATAAGGCAAGTCTGTTTAGTATTGGAGACATGAATGATGTGGGACGCACAACTGATATAATGCTATCCCCTATTGCGATGCACTTCACTTCCTTTTTCTATTTAATATGTTTGTTTTCTTTAGTATAGGGGTTTCCAGAAACGTTTTTAGTATTTTAGGTACACAATCGTCATCATTTAGAATTATTTTACAAAATGAAACAAGTACAAACAAATAAACATCATATTTATTTTAAAAATTTGATAAGCCTTAATTTTGCATAAGATTATTTTTTGATACGACAAATAGTTTTCAAGATAAACCCGAAAACCCGAAAAAACTATATGTTTCTCTTCACTGCCGCTAGAGTTATTTTAAGAACTATATAGCAGATACGAAAAAAATCATAAAAGATTTTTTTATAAAATATAATGAGCTTTAATTTTGTGGAACAACATTTTTGATACGACAAATAGCTTTCGAGATAAACGTAAAACTGAAAAAACTGTTTCTCTTAACTTTTTTTTGGGTCATCACCAGACATACCTTAGTAAGTGTGCCAAGTTTCAAAACTGTTGGATTTTTTTTGAGGTGAAGGAAATGTTTTTCGTTCATTGACTAGACTATGTGTAGAATGTATGAAATTTGATAGCGCAAACTTTTGCGATACCAAAATCCCAATTTTTCAAGATAGATTAGGTATTGTATGAGATTTTTATTGCATGAAATCAAATTGTTTTTGTAGAAAAGTCACTTTGATTGCAAGTTTTATAACTACAACCGAATCTTTTAACATAATGGTCAACTGTTGAGTTTTGGTTCGTAATTCAATTACCAAATAATATACAAAATTATTACAAAATTAGATTTATTCTAAAATCCTTGGTTAAGCGTGGCTAAACCAGCTAACTATGAGCAATCGCCCTCTTCATCATTTAGCTTTACACCTTGGATTGGTGCTTTATCATGTTTATAGTATCCAGGTCCAATAACTAGCGGCAGATTCGTTGTGTAAGGAACTTGCGTTTTCGTTACGCGTAATCATGCAGATGTCGTACCAAAACATTTGTGAACCTAAACCAATAAAGAGGCTGGGATGCGACCCACACTGATAGCTTCGCACCCCGTCTGTCGATTGGTCTTACTTAAAAGTTTGTAGGGTTGGGTTGAAAAAGTTGTAAGTTGATTTATTCTTTAAATTTTTTAAATTACAAACAATATTTTTCATATAAGCAAACAGTTTAGTGTGAAAATCTAGTTTTTGTAAAATAGATTTTTAGTCGAAAACAAATGTTTACCAATTTTAGTAGCATTTTTTAAATTTTTACAAATTGGATGAATGAAATTAATTTGAGGGATATCAAGAACTATTGGAGTCTGGCAATTCTCTCTCCTTTGAAATTTATCTTGGGCCATATGCGCCCTCTTGTAGTACCCGTGGCATGATGGTTAGTGCGTTGGACTAACAGGCGCAATTGCTGATGGCCCATCGACCTCGGCTAAGGCCAAACAGCAGCAACAACAACAGCTACAACCAAGGCAGCAGGAGCAGCAGAAACAGCAGCAGCATCAGAAGCAGAAGCCTGAAGCAGCAACAACAACAGCAACACCAGCAACACCAGCAACAACCACAGCCCAAAAAAGAGAAGGTGCCACCAATTAGGACCTACCGGGTTGACCTGGAGGACCTGAAACAGGTATGTAAGTCGGCCACTAAGGGCAAATTTGTTATAAAGATTTTAAATGACAACGGAAAGCGTTATTCGGTACAGTGCTTCTCACTGGCCGAATACAATTTACTTAAAGGCATGCTCAAACAGGCCACCGCTGAGTTCTTCAGCTACACGTCTAAGAGCGAAAAATTCAAGACGGTCCTTCTGAAGGGCATAAGATCCTGCACGGAAGCAGAGGAGCTCTTAGCTGAGCTCCGTCAAAAAGCCAGTGATGATCTCGATTTTGTCGGGGTCAAGCCTTTCACTACGGTGAAGTCCTGGCGAGGGGGTTATAGGCTGCCAATGTTCCTCGTAACATTATCGCCCCAAAGCAGTTTTGAGAGTGTGAAGAAAATCACATCTCTCGACTATCAAACTGCACGCTGGGATACATTAAAAAGGCACGACGGCATTTTACAAGATACGAAGTGCCAGAGGTTTGGCCATGCCAATGCCAACTGCAATATGCAGTTGCGTTGTGTGAGGTGCGGAGAAACCCACAAAGAAGGAGAATGCAAGCTGGGGAATGAGAGGGTTGAGGATTTGACCCTGCTCAAGTGTGTCCTTTGTGGAAACCAAGGGCACCCGGCTAACTATAGGGGTTGCCCTAAGGTCCAACAAATGAAACAGAAACAGGCCAGCCAAAAAGCCGAAAAAAGTCGAACAGTCGACAGGCTCCAATACAAAAATTCGTGGATCCCAAATTCTCTTACGCCCAAATGGTGTCAGGGAGTGGAAACACGAGACAGGCTCCACCAACGGTTGCCCCAAAGGCCCCTGTGCCTAAGCACCAGAGGTGCAGCCTGACATTGTAGCCTTGTTGTTGAGCATTCAAGGTCAACTAACAGGACTGCAAAGTCAGATAAAGGAGCAAGGCAAAAGGGTAGATCATCTCCACTCTTTGTTGCCTGGCCTGGCGCAATTTAGACCATAATGGGCGACATGCCGGAGACGCGCCTTAAATTCCTAGCTGTGAATGTAAATTCACTGATTAGGATTGAACAAAGAGCCAATATGTTCCAATTGTTGAAAGACTACAGTCCCGATGTGTTTATGGCTAGCGAAACTAAGCTAAACCACAAACACAAATTGACTCATAAAAATTACAATATCGTAAGAAGAGACCGGCCTGACTCCACACAAGGGGGCGGTGTCGCTCTCTTTATACGAAAAGGCATTAATTATAAAGTCATATACAACAATGAATTGCGAAAGCTCAAGACGCTAGAAGTTTGCGTTGCATGCATCTCTCTCTCTCAAGGGAAGCGGATGTATATGATTGCGGCTTATGCGGCTGGAGCTCCGCAGGTCACTTACTTTGCATCAGAACTCGAGATTGTTTTTAGGGAACTTAAACTGAGCTTGGAAGAAAACTATTTCATCTTGGCCGGTGATTTGAACGCAAAACATGAAGATTGGGGAAACGAACATAGTAATCCCAGAGGTAATCATCTTTTAAATTTGATGAATCTTTACAGCGTTGAATATGGCGTCGACCTGCTGGCTACTGAAAGGCCATCTTATCCAAGAAGCGGCTCCTTTCTGGATCTTTTGCTCTACGACACCAGACTGACAGTTACAGACAGAGTGGGTAATCACCCTCGAAACTGCTTACAGACAGTCGAGTACGACAGTGATCACTGCGGACTGGCTGCTGTAATGCAGATTCCGAACGAACGCGTGGAGTTGGAGGAATACGTTGCAACGCACTCTTACAATTACAGTAAGATGCGTTGGCCTCGTTTCACCAAAGCTTTAGCGAGAGAACTTCGTTCGAGTGACATAGCCCCAACAAACAACAGAAACCTGACAAATACAGAAATTGACCAACATTTACAACAGATAAACGAAACAATAAAACGAACGATGAAACGGTCAATACCAAAGTACAAAGAACGGGACTAAATGGACACATACAGAAACGCGACTATTGACGCATACAGAAACGCGACTATTGACAGGACTCAAAAACTTGTACAGACGACTTACAGACCCACACGACTTGGAGGTTAGGACACTGAAGTCGTCAATAAAAAATGTTAATCTGTTGATTAAGGTGAACTACAAGTTATCAATTAACAAGTACTGGGACCGCAAGATTCGGTCAGTTAATTCGAGTGACCTTGGTATGTTCCCCAAAATCAACAAGATATTCAGGAAAAAAAACCATAATGACGTTCCGTGTCTTAAAATCCAAAGAACTGAAGAGAACAGAGACATACTCATGACAGCGCAAATAGATCCAGAGAAAGCCATCTTTGACGATGAGTTTTACATAATTGAAGATCCGAAGGAAAAAGTGGAGGCGGTGGGAGCTGCTTTCCAGCAAGTCTACAAGGTGAATGTTAGCATTCGCCCCAACCACGACCTGTAAAACAGAACCCTACTTAATCACTTTTACCTTTGAAATGATATGACACAATGGCGATCTGAGAACCGCGGTTTCATGCGGCTCAATGACGATTCCTTGGCAAATGCCATAATCGCCGAGCAAACAGGAGCAAGTCCCCTGTTAGTGACGAAGCTCATCTTCAATTCAATAAAAAATAAAAAGTCAGCAGGTGTCGATGGTATATCCAACGTTGTACTAAGACATTTACCGATGGAAGCAATTGACATTTACACCACACTCTTCAACAATGCACTGAATAATGCATATTATCAAGTGCATTGGAAGACCGCTGTGGTTCATCCTCTCCCGAAAAAGGGAAATTACAACTCCAACCCGTGAAATCTTCGGTCGATAAGTCTTCTTCAGAGCATCAGCAAAGTTTTCGAAACAATCATTAATAGGGCTCTGACTAAGTGGGCTGCGGACAACAAAATAATTCCGGATAAACAGTTCGGGTTCAAGCGGGTCATGACACAATTCATGCTGCGTCTAAACTCGTTTCTAATATCCAATGGAATAAATCAAAACAACAATGCACAGGTGCTGTTCTAGTTGATTTGAAAAAGGCCTTTGACACCGTATGGTTAGAGGGTCTTTACCTTAAACTGAGCAGACTTGGCATTAGCAAGCCATTGTTGTATATGCTTAATGATATACTTAACGGTAGAAAGTTTGTTGTCAAAAGTGGCAATATAACTTTTACCACAACATTCTCAATTAAAAATGGTCTCCAACAGAGAGCAATTGAGTACGCCGACGATTTAATTGCGTACAGAACGGCCCGAAAGGTTGAGGTTATTAGAATTCTCTTGCAGCGTGATTTCGACAAGATTCAGCGATATTGCGACGACTGGAAACTGAAAATAAATGTCCAGAAGTCGCAGACAATTCTGTTCCGGACTCCGTTGGTTAGGGCCAAGCGTGATACGTGCAGGAACTGTCGCAAGATAGTGAGCGTTGATCCTTACGGGCAGCCATTAGCGAGCAACTAGACAGACATATAAATGCTGCTCTGAACAGTGCCAAAGGAGCCTTCGCTCTGACGAAACGGCTGTTTTTTAGCAGTCGGTTTGACCCCAGAGTGAAGTTAAAAGGTATGCTATATGGCCCTCATACGGCCAATGATCGTTTATGGTTGTTCTGTGTGGTTCAACGTTGCCCCTTCCCAGATGGAGAAGTTTCGGGTGTTCGAGCGGCAGTGTTTACGAAGCTGTACCGGCTTATATCGAACAGCCGAATCTTCTTATGTGCATTACTTTTCCAACGAGGTCCTATACAACGGGGCTCGAATCAACAGAATTGACAATTTCGTGATAAAACTCGTTCGAGGTCACATTGCAAGAGCTATGTCTTCGACCAACAATTTAATTTTCGGGGCGTTCTATCCGAACGACTAGTATTTATAGAGAGTGAACGCTTGAACGACTTCATTCCACCAGAGGCATTCCTCCTTTTAGATAGATGCGGTCTGATACAGGATAGATTGACAGTTCCGCTAATCTACCACGTCAGACGAAGAACCGTGGATAAGTGACTCCCATACATTCGTTACGTCATGGCACAAGGCGGAGCAGAGCTCCTTCGGTTCAGTAGGGCTGTGTCCGAACGGGACCGAATTAATAGGGTGAAGCAGGAGAACCAGTTTTGGTGGCTTCAATCGGCACTTGATAGTGGGTAGTCGGGATGTGCTTTTAAGCCTTGGCCGGCTTACATACTTGTTTAATAGTATTAGTGTTTAGTTTTAAGTATACAATACAAAAATAATATATAAATACAAAAAAAAAAAAACAAAATAATGAAAAAAAAAACATTAAAAAAAATAAATAAAAGTAAAAAAAAAAGACAACAAAATATGAAAAACAAAAATGTTAGATAGTTAGATTTGCTGCTGTGGTTGTTCTAGTTTTAAGTAGTTTATAGGTAGAATAGGTAGTTTAAGTTAATTTTAAAGTTTACATTAGGACCTAATTTTAAGTACATAGTTTGTAAGTAAAAATAAAAAAGATTATTGATATTAGTTTTTTTTTTCAAATTTTCTAATAAATACAAAATTAAATAAAATTTAAATGAAGTAAAATAGATCTTAGGGCCGAAAGGCATTAGTTTTAATTGTTATAGTTTAACTTAGAGTGTCCGTATGGGACCATTAAGTAAGTTGTAAGTTATGGATAATTAGGCTAGTTTTATGAATTTTTGTCTAGCTTTAAGATAGGTTTAAGAATGAATTAATAAAAATGAATTATAAAAAAAAGTGCGTTGGACTGTCATGCAATTGGTCTTGGGTTCAATCCCTGATTGTGCCACCTTAATTGAAAAAAAAAATAATTTTCGCGGGTACTGCATCTTGCGAGGAATTTACAAATCCTTCAAGAATAATTCTTGTCATGAAAAAGTGCTTTCTCAAATGAGCCGTTCGCCACCCAATTTATTTATTTTATATGCGCCCTCTTGTATTCCTATCTTGTATAACTTCTTATATTCAAAGTTCAGACATAACGAATAAATTATTTACTTCATTTTGTATTTTCAATCCAAGCGGACGCATTTTTTACTTATAACTCTCATAGGTTATAGGCCCAGTCCCAAAAAAAACTTTGAATTAAAAGCAAATTAAAATTTATCTTTTAACTATGGCCAACGCCATACGTATCGAAACTTTATCCAAAAGTGATTTTGAGACATGGAAAATACTGATGGAAGACGTTCTCATTAAAAACGAGACATGGATCTACGTCAGCGGCGACAAGCCAAAGAATGAAATAACTGGCCACGATGCAGCTGCTCAGATAGCATCACGAAGTCTCTTAGATGCATGGATAGTAGAAGATCGAAAGGCCAAATCGGATTTCATACTGGCCATAAGTCCATCTGAACTGAGTCAAATCAGAGGATGCTCAACTTCGAGAGAGATATGGACTAAACTCGAAGCCACATACGCATCAAAAGGACCCGCCCGAAAAGCAAATTTGTTGAAGCAGCTGACACAAAATAAGATGATGGATGGCGACGACGTAAGGGAGTACTTATCCAAATTCTTCGAAATAGTCGACAGACTTCAAAATATGGAAGTCAACATAAATGGTGAGTTACTATCTGTTATGTTGCTGTACAGTCTACCTAATTCGTTTGAAAATTTCAGACGTGCAATCGAGTCAAGAGACAATTCCTGACATCGAATCGCTAAAGTTCAAGATCATCGAAGAGCACGATGCAAAAATCAGTAAGAATAATGATCGGAATGTTTCAAGAAGAAAGAACTGAAAAGCAGCACAGCCTATTCCCACAAATCGTATTTTCTCGACACATCCAATGATATTACCCAAGCTAGATGGTGCTTAGATAGTGGATGCACTTCACATGCGTGTAAGGATGCATCACTTCTTCAAAACCAAACACCAACTCGATCGAGTTTGAAGCTTGCAACATCTGCATCATCACAGCTAAGGGAGACGTATCGATGTCGACATGGAATGGAAATGAAAATATCGATATTAGACTCAACAACACGCTGTTTGTCCCCGACCTTCGCACCAACCTGATATCCGTATCCAAAATTGTAGACCAAGGTGATGTAGTTGTGTTCACCAAGGACAAAGTCTTCATAAAAGATACCAACAAAGGCACCAAAATCGTAGCCGAACGTGACGGCGACTTGTTTTACGTTTGTGCAGATAAAAATGAAAGTCACATACTCACATCGCAACCAACAATATACCCGGAGATCCTGAGTCATGGCACCGAAAACTTGGTCACTTGAATTCACACGATCTGTTCCTCATGTCCAAAAAACATTTCATTCCTGTGCTGAAAGATAGTCCAAAAACCTGCGAAACATGTGTAGCTTCAAAATTAACCCGGTTGCCATCGAAGCGAACGCTCTAATGAACTGTTGGAAATCATACACAGTGACGTATGTGGACCCATGCGCACTGAGTCTCACGGTGGATCTCGTTATTTCATAACATTCATCGATGACCATAGTCGATTTTGTATGATAGACTTCATACGAGGCAAAGATGAAGTTGCCTCAAAGTTCATTGAGTATAAAAATTTCGCAGAAGCACAAACTGGTCGAAGAATAAAAGCACTGCAATCAGACAATAGGACCGAATACTGCAACAGAGTAATGGACAACATTTTATAATAACACGATATCAAGCGCCGACTCACGATTGTGTATACTCCGGAGCAAAACGGTGTTGCCGAAAGGAAAAATCGTACCTTAGTACAATCTGCGCGATGCATGTTAAGGGAATCTGGTCTATCATCAACTTTTTGGGCTGAAGCTATAGCCGCGGCGTCACCACAGCGTCTGGATGGAGAATTGCCTTACAAGTTGTGGAACCAAAAATTACCAATTTTAATTAAATAATTTCAGCGAATTTACAAACGAAAATACATTTAATGGTCGTTTCAATTTGGAAGATGTGAACGCTGCAATGACAGTTGATATTAAAAATAAATCTACCAACATAAATAATGAATTTAAAACTGAAAATGCCAAATCTGAGTTTAAAAATGTATCGACTGCCGAGAAAATTGAAAAAATAGAAAAGGCGGAGTGTTCCAGAGATGAAGAAGGAACACCAAAGGTATCTAAAACCTACAGAAATGCACCTGGAAGACAAAATTTAGAACTGGACATAGAGGTCATCCGAGAAAAATCCTCAACAAAGTGGAAGACAATGAAGAAGCTGTTTGTGAACCAGTGCCCGACAAAACTAACGATGGTCAAGTACAATCAGAAAATGATTATTTTGTAATGAACGCTTCTGAAGTCCCTATATCTCAAGCCATTTCTAGCGATGACAAATCCGAGTGGGAAGAAGCCATTTTCACAAGGTTCAGAAATTTAATCGTAAAGGAGAATGTTAAGACAATTGGCTGCAGAATAGTTTTACGAAATAAATGGTCCGCGAATGGTACACTCGAAAGGCGAAAGGCTAGGTTAGTAGCAAAAGGGTTCTCACAAAAACCTGGAGTTGATTTCCACGACACCTTCGCCCCTGTCGCCAGACTAGGTTCGTTAAATTACTTATTGCTGTGGCTGCCAAAGTAAATTTTAAGATTTTCCAATTGGACATTACATCAGCTTATTTGAACGGCAAAGTTGACGAAGAAATCTTCATAGACAAACCTCAGTTCTTGGAAGTCATGTTGCAGAGAATGTCCACAAGTGATGAAGATGGGAACCTCAGAGTTCTGTCAGGAAAAATGCTGAATGATCTTTAAGGCGGTTCCGATAAGGTTTGTAAACTCGAAAAAGCATTATATGGACTTCGCCAGTCAGGACGGCAATGGAACATCGAGATTGATGATATATTGAAGAAAATGGGTTTAGTTCCAACAGACTCTGACCCGTGCGTTTATCACGATAAACATAAGAAAACTTTGATCCTTTTATACGTTGATGATATCCTCGTATTTTCATCTGATCAAGTCATGGAAAATAAAATCAAGCACTTCACTGTACGAGACCTTGGAGAAGCCAAATGCTGCCTAGGCATTCAGATCAAAACTTTACCACAAAAGATACAACTATAGGAGGGTGGATATATCGAAGACGTCTTGAAAAGATTCGGAATGGAAAACAGTAAACCAGTCGCCATTCCCATGGTTATTGATCGAAAACTTTTAAAGAACAGCGCACGCTCCACCGAAGACCAATGTGAGAAACCTTATCGGGAGCTACTAGGAGCGCTGATGTACCTTGCTCTGGCGACGCGCCCAGACATTGTATACTCGGTAAGTGCGCTTACCGAGCGCGTTCTGCGCTACCTTAGAGGTACAACTCATCTCGGTCTTGAATTCAGAAAGGAAGACAAATCACCAATTTGCTACGTTGGCGCTGATTGGGGAAATTGAGCTCTCAATCGTCGATCCTATACTGGTTAAGCGTTTGTATTTGGAAAGGCTTCAATATCTTGGGAATCACGAAAGCAAAGTACAGTGGCTCTATCCTCGACCGAAGCCGAGTACATGGCTATCAGCGATGCTAGAATTAGGATACAATCATCTTAGCCAAATAAAAATGTACAATGACAACCAAAGAGCTGGAAAGTTGGCTGAGAATCCAGTGTACCACTCTCGATCCAAACACATCGACATCAGATACCATTTTGTCCGTGAAGTAATCAGAAATTCGTTCATAACACTCGATTATACTCCCACGGAGAAAATGGTCGCAGGCATTTTAACCAAGCCTTTGACTGAAGTAAGTCACGATAGGTGCTCGATTGGACTTGGACTCATCATCTTCGGACAACGAATTGAGAAGGGGTGTTGGAGTCTGACAATTTCCTCTCCTTTGACATTTATCTTGCGCCCTATGCGCTCTTGTATTCATATCTTGTATTACTTCTTATATTTAAAGTTCAGACATAACGAATAAATTCTTTACTTCAATTTGTATTTTCAATCGAAGCGGACGCATTTTTTACTTATAACTCTCATAAGAACCGAACATCAATTTTAACCAAATTTGCGTAATATTTCTTTTAGATTTTATTTTTTATGAAAAAACGAACTGTTGGATCTTTATAAAAAAAAAAATCTACTGAATTTCAAAAGATATTTTCTTATAGGATACAATTAGTTGGAAGTTCATTAGATATTTAGATTTAAACTGCTATGGTAAAAAAAAACACCCGCACAATTTTCTTGAAAGCCCTTTCTGCATCTTTCTATTACCTGTATAACAAAACTTTTTTGAAATCGATATCGCTTCTGGTTCTTGAGCTATGGACGACGAAAGAAACGTCGCGGACGTACGTTCACACGCGCGCACAGACATCTTTCTAAAAATCTTTTATTTCGACTCTAGTGACCTTGAAACGTCAAGAAATGTCAAAATTTTCAATTTGATAAATCGTACCCATTACAATAACTTTCTATGGAAAGTTAGAAAGTGGTTTGGCTGTCGAAAACAACTAAGGGCCTTTTAATAATCTAAATTGTTTTCACAAATTTTGAACTATGAAAAAACGTTGACTATTTTAGATTAAATAAAATTTAATTTAAATTTAATTTTATATTAAGTTACCTTTAAATTTCTGAAACTCGTCTTCAATTACGTCTTGTTTTATTTGACGCACATTAAGAGTGTAAGGCTTTTTTCTTTCAAAATTGTTTTTCTTTTAAATACAAACACTTTTAAGATTTTAATAAGTTGAAGAAATCTACTTTTTGAGATGAATTTGGTTTGCACGTTCTAGAATTGAGATTTAAACATACATTTCAAGAATATAAATGTCACAAAAGCAGCAAAAGAGACAGATTCGTTAAACTTATATTTATTAAAAAAACATATTATTTCTGTTAATTTAATAAAAAAGCTTAAAAGCTCTCGAGAATTGAAGTGAGAAGAGATTTAGTAAGTGTAAGTGTAATTTGTAAGTGCCTCGCTATAGTTCCTTCACAACTTATTTGTTTACCTTAATTTGTTTTAATTTTGTATTTTTATTGAATTTTGTACTTATTTCCTTATAACTGCTGGAATCTTTCATGTGTAAGGGTCGTCCAAATTAAATAGTTAGATCATGCCTTATTGGAGTACAGTGTTCTAAAAGAAGCTTATAACAGAAACTGTCACTAGCCCTTGGAATAGTAAAAATAAAGTTAAGATTTTATATTATTATTTTACACAACATCAAAGAACAGTTTTAAGCGGTGGCCAACAATTCTTTATGTTAAGTGTGTTATAGTACTTACTTAATTATCTGAATCAATTGAAATTCAAAATGCGATGAGGGTTAGGTCACAACTTCCATAATAATTGTATAGCTACTAGAATGGATTAGAAGTATGCACAAAAGTAATAAGTAAAATATTTTGCGACACAAATGCATCATATTATTGTTGTATAATAAAGATCAAATGTAAAATTTATTGTTTCGTTATTTTAAATGTTTATTTTTGAAAAAGAAAATTCAATTGCGATTTGAAAGATTAAAGAAACAATTATTTTTGATTAAACTTCAATATCACCTATAGATTTTTGGCAAATTACTTATTTTAATTTTAGGTTTCTCTTATACCTAAACAAATATTATTTATATTATTTGATATAAGTATTAGTTGCGTTATGTTTAAATAATTGCATTTAATTTTGTATTAATGTAATTGAATAATATATTTACAAAGGTTAACAATTTTATTTTACTATACAATGATATGTTAAAACACTTTAGAGTTATTTGAAATACTATATAATGTGCATAGTTTTTACAAAATATGTTGATACACATAATTAACATACGATACATATGTATTGTATATATATATTATAGGTAAGTGTGCAATTTTGTGTTTTTCGTATACATACATACAAACATTCTAATTAATTTAAATATAAGCTAGCTACTTAAAATAAAGGTAAAAGGAATATCTTATGAGCAATTTTGCAATGCTTCAATAGTATATTTATGATAAAAATATTCGATATGGTTTGTTAAAATTTATCAATAAATTCTTTTAATATTGCGGTCTTTTTTTCCTTTATGTGATACATTCCAGTCATGGTGTTGTGTATACAAATGTTTTATTCTTTACAAATATTATTTAGACGAAGTAACTAACTGACTCGTACTATATCCTTGTGTGCTACACGTAGGTAAGGCAAACGGGTTGAATCCTAATCCGCCAACTCCTGAAATTAGATAAAAATGTAATTTGCTGATAATATAATGAAAAGAGTATTTTAGCTTTAAGACAAAATAGTTTGAAAACAGAAGCAAAAACATAAATGTAAAATAATCCTGTTCTAGAATCAAAAATTTAAAAAAAAATAGGAAATGCAAATGAGCCGCGCTCAGACAAAAATTAGGTATTAGGGGGGGGGGGGGGGGTCAAAAGAGAAGACTCCTTCCTACGTATTTCTGTATCGGGACTCCTTTTAAAAGCGTTTTTTGCTCAAAGAACCCATATAAAATTCCATGTATTATTGTTATATAATCGAAAATTTAAAGATTATCTAGTTTTATTTTTGTTTGTTAAATTTGTCTACCGATTACCGTTGCCTTGGCACAAAGAGTCTAAAAAATATCGTACGATTGAATAAAGAGCTGGACTTTCGACCCAATTTGAGGAACCTTCCATTAGATTAAAAATAGGTTTGGGGTCGAAATACGGAAAACCGAAATCTTGTCATGCCGTTCGGATTCGGCTTAAAACTTAAGGTCCCCTCCATTCCCGACAACATTACTTGCACACAGAAATGATTGATAGTTGTAAGTCACTCTAGTTCTCAACGCTCTGTTGCCCCATATAATGTCTTTATATGGGTGAATATGCAAGAGTTGAGCAACTCGATGTCATCAACCAATATACACAAAGTCTTATTATATTTTATTTTAAAACAATAGAAAGACCATTAGTTCTTAAAACATGAGTCCTTTGGCATTTCACAAACCCGAAAGCCAACAATTAAGTGACAATATCTTTGATTTGAAGAACTTATTAATTTACTACATTCTGTGATGTATATACATACTACAACTTTAATAATACAGTGTTCTCCACTTTATTAAAAAAAATAAGAAATTGTGTTTTCAGTTTCATTTGTTAGTTAATTGTGTGTTATTGAAAATTGAATTTCGTGCGAAATATCGCCGACTCAACGTCAAATATCATTTTGAATTAGACTATAATTTTTGAAAATGTACTTTGTTGATATTCGAAATTACAAAAAAAAACATTTGTCCTGATTATAACATCAAATTTTGGTCTTTTTCGTGAGTCCGTTGGCATCAGTATTGTGTCAGGTATATTGTAATTGTTCTTCATTTTATGATCATTAGTACTTTTAGGATGAATATTGTTAGATTTTGTTTATATTGTTTGTTGAATACTTAGAAATATTTAGTAAAACTATGTGAAAGTAGTAAAAGATAAGTAAATTACGTTACGTTTTGAAAACTGATATAGTATTTTCTCCCGATATTACATATTAATAATAATTTTTAATTGTTACCAAGAGATTTTAATACTTTTAAAACACATGTGCCATTATTAAATCCTAAGAGATTTGTACTCATTTTTATTAAATCTCAACATAATACTTGCAAGTCTGTGTATTTTATCAATGCTATGTTACCTCGTCAGTCCCTTGGCAGTCAAATTCTGAACTTTTTAAATATCTTACTGTGTACCCAAAAAAGTGACTGACCCAATTTTTGTACAACTGCCCATATATATTATGTATCTTATATGTTCCATTTCATCATTTATTTTCATTCTAAATCATATTGAATATTATTGTAGCATTTAATTTACAGATTAAACAAACATGACATAAATGGATATGTATGTAAGTAAAATCGAATTTTACAATTTAATTCAAAATGAATTAATTCAAAATTCAAAACTTATAAACGTAAGAGGTATTTCTGGTAAAAAATCGCCATAATATTAAAGAGGTATTTCTGGTAAGAATTCGCTATAAAGTTTTATAATACTTCAACGATTCAACAATTCAACCGTTGTTCGATACATGATCACGCTTATTTTGTTATTAGATTGATATCATAAGATCATGTACACTTATGTTCCTTTCAGGTTCAAAAATTCAAGGGAGACGATCTGGTATGAAGCACTGTCGGGCTTTTTTAGTATAGTAGACGAAGTTTTTGTCGGGCTCAATTTTTTGAAGTCTATTATTACTATCGCTATCAGTCTACTTACTCGTATTTTGACTTTAAAGGAGTCAACAAAACTTAAAAATTGTAGACAGCAAAATGTTTGACTCTTAAATTTGAGGATATAGGTACATAATTTCTCTAAAAAATTAAATTAAAACAAATTAAGGTAAACAAATAAGTTGGGAAGAAACTCACAAATTACACGTTTCAGAATCCCTTTCCACTTCAAATCTCAAGAGATTCAAAGCTTGTATATCAATAGATATGAACCGTTTATTATGTCTTTCAATTAGCCATTAATTTAACAAAAGTATCATTTTTGCTTTTGGGTCATTTAAATTCTTGAATTTCGTGTTTATATGTCAGTTCTAGAGCATCCAAAGGAAATTCACTTCAAAACTAGCATTATTTATTTTTTAAGATTTCTTAAGAAAGAAATAAAATGCACGGCTGATAGTCGCTTGAACATGCTAATGTCTTCCAAAAATTCTGTTTAAAGATTTAAAAATGTAACTTATTTTTTTCGAAAATCATTTTAAATTAAATTTTGTCATAAGAATATTTTTGGTAAGCCCTAAATAAAGTGCTTATAGATATCCATTTTACATTTAAATTTCGTTATCGAGTTTTCTAAACAAAATTAATATTTTGTTTTTAAATAAAAGAAAATAACATTTTAGATCATCAAAAATCATCATCATTTTGATGACCCTTACGACCTCCCCACTCCCCTGGATTCGCCACTGTATGTATCTTTAGTGATACCACCCTCGAAGTAACAAAACTGTTTACATACAAAACAAACTCATATAACTTCATAAATTAATTCTTAACTTCTAAAATACCCAGTTTGTCAGGCAAAATGCCAAATTTAATAAGTCTCTTGTTTAACGACTTGAAATAATAACTGATACGGCAGCAATTTTACTTATTATTTCTTGAAAATTAAGTTTAAAAATGTCTATCAACTTAAAAAAGTGTTATTCCTTAAAATGATAAAATTAATTAATTTTTAATACATTTTGTTATATTTTTGTTTGCACAGAAAAGAGTTGAAAGTGTCCATAATAAACTTCTTTTCAAACAATCATTCCGTTCCAATCGAATAAAAACTTTTTGCTCATGGCATATCATAAGTATCATAAGTGGGGCTGGGATTTCTCTGTACTTAAAAACGAAAAATATGGGCTTAAAAATGAGAGCATATAAATTATAAATATGCACTAAACATATGCATCCAAAACAACGTGTTCTAATAAAATTAAACTATTGGACACAGAAAAATTGTTAAAAAAAGCTTTATAAATAAAAACATTAACCGATTTTTTAGTGAATTCATCCTGTTATAGTTAAAAACTAAATTAATTTAAAATAAATGGTAGGTGGAGTTTTACAGAGTTAAGTCAACTCTAAGTTCACAGAGTTCATCTGGCGAGGCTCGGCAAAAAAAAAATAAAGATAATGACGGTATTTTTTTTTTATGGAAATGGCTATATCAATAGGCATTAAAAAACTTCTTCTGATTAAATGTGGGTCCAATCTCACCTCTTTACTTTAACTCAGAGTTCCTATAAAATTGCACGGTATTCACTTAAGATACATAGTGATAAACTTATATTATTTTGAAATTGGCTATTAAATCAACTTATATAATAAATGTAGGGTTATACACCTTAGTTTATAACAACGTTAAATTAGTATTGAAAAATGGACATTAGCAGTAAGTTTAAAATTGATACCTACATAAGTACATAGAAATAAAATAAAATTGTCCATATACCATTGTGAGCTGTGCATCCGCTCCCATCCTTTTAAGAGAATATGTTAATTTTATTAAAGTTTTCTTTATAAAAAGTGTGAGGACAGATCAAGGGCGATATCGACGAATGCAAACGCATCACGCAGATCTCTCTCTTCTTCATCCACTAAACGGCTGCTGTTGCAGACACCGTTGTAGGATTATGCCAAAGCTGATGTGGATGATGCGAAAGATGGTGATGATGCGGATGTGAGTGATGATGGTGATGGTGTTGTGCAAGAGCTTGATGCCACGGGGATGTCACTGTTGAAATTAATGGCGAAAAGGCACTAGCTGAGCAGATTGTTTCATTTTTCGTTTTTTTTTTTATTTTTTTTGTGTCGGTGCAGATGCAAACAATAAAATGCGAAATAAAACATGCAATAGAAAGTAACAAAAAGCAAAATAAAGAAATAATTCCAAACAAAACACAACCAAATTAATCTACTCACTGGATGTAGAATTGAACACACTCCCAGGTGACGATGACAATGCTCCCATGTTTGGTGCTGGTCCATAACCGTTAGCAGTGGCCCCGTAGGACCCACCTCCTGATGAGTGTGGCGTTGACGTGCTGCTACAATAGCCTCCACGAGGACTCACACTGCTACTTTGAGCTCGTTGGTATTCATCTTCGGTCCATTGGCCAGTTCCGTCCTGAACACTAACTGCTAATTGGCCTGCGTATGAATTGAATCCTGTGGTACCTCCGGGGGATCTAAATCCAAGTAAATTTAAAGTAATACTCGAAAAATGTGTTGTGCATGTGAACTTACCTAGGCATTGAATAAAGGGCTTCAACTAAATCAGCGGCACGTTTAAGGATAATTTCCTTTTGAAGTTTTTCTGGATCTCCAGGGTGGCGGGGAATAAGCTTTTGCAAGCGCTGAAATCCATAGTCTATTGTTGGTTCATTGAGTGCTGCTTAATAAAAGGGAAAATAGTACTTGATAACTACTACAAATATTTCTTTTTTTAAAACTTACAAACATAGACAAATCTTCCAGGGGAACCTTTGCAAAATTGTTTGCTTTTGTATGAAAGTGTTACTTCTACAACACCCGGTATATGTCGTGGTGGAGTCTGAACTCGAATAGCATGCGATGTTATTAGTTCACTCCAAACAAGCATAGTTCCAAAAACAACTTGAAGGCCATCAAAGAAATTATCACCAACAATGATAACAGTCGCTCCTCCAGTGGTCCAGCCTTCACTGGGTGATATTGCTTTTATACAAGGTGTTGCAACAGGGAGAGGTGGGTAGAGTCCTACTAAAAATGAATTCAGTTGTTATTTCCCCTTTAATGTTGTGAAAAATTTGAATAGTTATATATAAGGTATTTTTAGGAATAAATAAACACGTATAGGTAGTAAATAATAGTTTTGGACCCAGAAAATAAAACTTTCAAATTAAATTAATAATTTTTTTCAAACTTATAGCTCTTATGAATTGATTTGGTTAAGAAGGATTCTAAGAAAGTTACGTTTTGTTTTATTAAGTTTAAAAAGCAATACATACATTTTGTATGCTTCAGTGTTAACACGGATTTTAATTGGAGAATAGTTCAGATTAAGTCATTAATAATTTATGTAATAATATCATTTTTATTTGAAAACAGTAATGTTTCCTCGTCTAAAACTGTAGTTTGAATTATTGATATTTGAGAAATTAATTGTTAGGAGGAATTGGAGTTTGTTGACTTTTGGAGAGCGAACATGCATTGGGCACTGTGGGGAGCTCAGAGGAAGTACATTTCAATTTTTTTTTCCCATTGGTCAGTGGTAAGGACAATTTTATTTCGATTTCTTTGGAATCAAATTCAATTATAATAATTAAATTATGTTCATGACAAAGTTAATTTTAAAAAAAAGAAAACAATACTTAGAAACGGTTGTGTTTGGTTAACGTACTTTTTTTTACACATACAGATTTTTTGAAATGACTTAGTTTATATTATCTATGTTTAGAAACCTATAAATGATATGATTAATCTACATCCTACAAACTAAATTATTTTTATTAAAAGCTAAATTCTGAAGATTACAATGATTTTACTTTAACACTTGTTTAATTTTTTTTATCGAGTTTTAAAAGCTTTTAGAGGAAACAAAAAAAAAACTAAATAAATTTTATCATATGGGTAGATAAAATTTCTTAAAGTAAAAACAAGGAAAACAAAACAGAAACTATCTACAGACCATCGTAGGTACTGTCAGGTGCAAGGGGATGACCCGAAATGGACAGGGGAGGGTTTCCTGTACCTTCCGTGGCATCCATCCGCTTTGCTCGACGGCCATGTTTGGAATTATTGTGCACAAACATGTTATCAGAAATGGCTAGAAGTGGTCCATCAACTGTAACTTGTGTTGAGATAACAACCTGAAATGAAAATGTCTTTTAATTATTACAGTAATAAATATGATTTTGATATGTTTAAACTAAACTATAATAGGTAAGTAAGATGAGTAAGATAGCTGACCATCAAATTACTTATTATTCTATAAGATGAGAGATTTTAATATCACTCAATCGATAGAACCATTTAAGTGATACTTAGTTGTATATGCAAAAGCAATGCACTTTAACATTATCTTCATCTATTCTGCCGAAGAAAAAACTACATATACAGGCCCTGATTAAAGTTAAATTTAGATCCCTCAGAGAATTTAAAAGCTTCTATAACTAGTTCTTTAGTATGATTTTGAATTACATTTAACTTTTCCTGCAACAAAAAGTCAAAGTTGGGACCACTTGTAGCATCCCAATCAAATTGTCTTATATATAGTTTGTTTTTAATGGCTTGAAAACAAAACGGTTTGAGAGTAGGTATGAAGATGAAGTCATATTAGCTCGGTGATATACATTTGGTTAAATACAATTTGTGTATGTTTTATGCTTTTATATATATGGAATATTTGTAACTGTTTTTTTTGTGTTATGTGCCTGTGAAGTCTGATTTTTTTCCTATTTCTTTATTGATTTTCTATTTTTGAAAGTTGTTATGTGTACACAAAAATAGGAGTATTTGACCCGTTATAAGTCATTTTCCACCTAAACTGAGTTTCTTAAAAATCAAATTTTTGTACAGTTTTTCAAGATTGTTGTGGTTGGTTTGCGTTTTGTAATCAGAATTTCAAGAGGTATTTGCAAAATTTTAAGAAATGCCCATTTTCTGCATTTGTTGCTTTTTTCCAAAAAAAATAATTGAAGTAAGGAAATGTATTTATATCTAAAAAGATATTGTCCACGCTGATAAATTTCCATTTATGTATAACCTTTGGACCTAAAATTTTGTAATAAGCTAAATTGTCAATTCAAAATCATTTAAACAATAACTAATTTAATTTAAAACTGTTTTTTGTTTATAATATTGTAGTTGGTAGGTCCTTATATTTTGTAAAAAAATGTCAATGTTGCTATAGGTACTGTGTACTGTTAACTATACTGTGCTTGGAAAATTTTAAAATTTGTAAAAGGTTATACAAACATATTTCTTTTAGTATAAAATGTTAAGATTGAGTCAATATCACTTTTTGTTTCTATAAAAATACATACATATATGCTACATTATTATTTGTTAAAGTTATTTTTAGAGTTGATAATTACTTCACTGAATTTGAAGACACAATAATAAGATTATAATAGTCATATTTTGAACACCGATCTACGTGTACATACATGTAATAGACACAGGTAAAAGTGTTGTTTGTATTACCTGAAATCTTCTCATATCCCTAGGATTTCCAGCATTCTTCAAACAATTTTGGTTGCACTTCAAAAAAAATTTCAAGAAAAACCTGTAAAATAAATTAGTATTTAGTAGTTAGTATAAGCCTTTACTTGTTTAAAAATATTTGAAAAGAAAATTTACAATTATAGAAGGATTTATTTTGTTAATTTTTTTAAATATAGTAAAGGCAGGCATATGTACATATGTGTATGTACAATGTACATTTGTACATATTTCTGTTGAAAAATATTTTTAAGCGTTGTTCTAAGTTTCTTCTTAATTAATTCTTGGAAACATTTGTTTACTTCTTGTGTCTGGGTTTACAACAGATCAAATCATTAACAAAAAGATTGTTGGTTGGGAAGAAAAGATAGCCTGTGTCTTGTATTTTAGTATTTTAAGCTTCCAATCGAAAGCATAAACTTGTATAACATGCAATGCAGATTGCGAGTTGGTTTTAGTGTTGAAGACAATTGAATCCAATGAAAAAAAAAAAAAACGTAGGACCAATCAAAACTCCATGTTATATGCGTTCGTGAAAATGTTAGCCTTTTTAGCTTAAGCTTACTTTAAAACCCCAATTTGTATAATGCTCAAAAATTATCTCGGTTATCAACTTTAGAAAATACTTTTCTTTTGTTATCCCCTTAAATCCTTTACCATTCTCGGACCTATAAAACAGAAAACCTTTGTTCACCATTAGGACATCTAGCAGTTTTGTTGGATGGACTTATTAACTCATCGTACGATTTAGTTTTTATATCCCTAACTTATGACATGCTATGCATTTTAAATTATTAGAAATTAATCAATCTTGAATACCAAACGTACTTCCAAAACTTATAATACCATTATTTTTCTTACAGATGAAATTATCTTATAAAGTAGAGTATTTCTGTCCAATCTTAACCGCAAAATACAACATAAAAATAGTATACATTTAAGAAAGCAAGGTTGAAAATATTTAAGGATTATTAATCAAAGTAAATGATGAAAAATATAAAACAATTATATTCTTCATATGTCGGTAGATACCCACAGTAAGTAATATAATTTCAATACCTTTCAACTCAATTTACCAAAAACACATATTAATATTTTGTAAGTACATTAAAATCCTTAGTGCCATCTTTAAATATACATATTCTTATGTTAATTTATAAAAGTTTAAATTGTTTTCAATACACAATAAAATACCAAGAAACTTAAAATTAAACAAGTTTTTCTATTCTGTTTTTAGAAAAAACCACGGATGTTCAGTTAAGATTTAATATTTCATCAGGATAAGTTCTTCAAATAAACCTTTTTTTAAATCTTATAAAATGATTATGGTATTGGTCAAAAATTGGCATGATCTTGCTGTAGCACATAACCTTTCAATATCATTGCCAGTGAACAATGTGGAAGCATTAAAAATGCACTATATGAATGTATCTCTGTTATAGATGACTCGATGTATAGGCTTTGTGTTGCGAGAGGGGCTGCATCAACATCCACGAATATATACAGACAACTTAATCTGAAACTTGGTGAAAGAAACTATTTTAGAGAAGAGTTTATAGTTTCTGAAATGAGCTTGATCTTCAAGATAAGATTAGAACAGACTTAAACCCTGTGTGCTCCCTTTGCAACCTTAGTCAAAACGAAGATGTTTTGCATTTTTTAGCACTTTGTCCAATATTACAGGAAATCCGAAGGCTCTACTTTTATTCTAGTTTCCTTTCCCAAGAGGAATGTGTCAGTGTACTTAACGGAGATCGTGGCTGGAAGCCTCTTATACGCTATGTCTCACATGCACGAAAATATCGAAACGAGTGTTTGAGTTTGTTTTGAGTTGTAAGAAGATGTTAATGTGATTGTATCTTCTCCTTTTTTTTCTCGTTTTTAACCAACTTAAAAGTCCTTAAAATTGAAAAATTAAATTTAAAAACTTGAGAAATATGCAGTTCTTTTCCTATGTTTTGCTTTTTTTCTCACTTACAAACTAATATCTATTTTAGCTAAACTAAAAGCCCATTACCAATATTTTTCTATTTTTCCTTAATTTTTTTTGTTTTGACCAAACTAAAAGTCACATTTTTTATTAAACATATAAATACCTGTTATTGCTTTTTTATACTATATATATCAAAATACACTTTAATGGTGAACATTATTCCATATGGTTCAATGTTTTCTTTTTTTCTTTGTTTTTGACTAAATTAAAAGTCACATTATGAAAATAATAATTTAAAAAAAAAAACTGTTTTCTTTAATGTTTATATTTATATTTACACTTACTTTTTTTAACTATGAAACTTATTTTGTGAAATATTCTCTCTTTTTACTCAAATTGTACTTTTTTTTTGGTTGTTTATTTAATTAGTTTTTTTCCGGCAGACGGCTTATAAAGCCATGCTTTGTATATCTTTTATTATGAAATATTGTACTTATAAGAAAATTGAAAAAATAAAGAACTTTTCTATCTATCTATCTATTATGGTATTGAAAAATAAGAGTTAATTTTAGGCTTTTTTAATTATGTTTTAATATACAATTTGATGGAATAGCTTTGTTTGGAAAATAGATTGGTTATCAGAAAAAAATTACTTTGAAAAAAGATCAGACAAAAACTACTTTTTTATGCGAAAAGTTGGTTAAAATATTGAAAATATAAAAAATTGATTTAAAAAAAAATACTTTATAAATTTATATTTATTAAAAAGCCTAATTTGTATTTTTTATACGTTTATCTTATGTTAAAGCAGCATACTCTTAATTATGACAAAATATAGGTACTATCGCTTACTTTCGGAAGATATGATCTTCTCGATAAAAAGAAGTCAGCTATTTCTATTTGTTATATGGAAGGGTGGTAATCGACTTTCCAATCAACATTCAAGAATAAATCACCACTAAGGTGCATACGAACAAAAATCTAGCAGCCTTAGGCAAAACATCTGTTCAGAATATTTTTACCACATGCAGAAAATAATTATTGACATCTCGATTTAAAAACTTCTGTGAACAATCAATTAGGGGTTGAACAACAGAAACAAAATAAAAAAGAACTATGACTAAAGATAAGTAATGCAATATAAACATACAAAAAGTATCTTTAGAGCTAAAACGGAATTCAAAGTATGTAGTTAAGAAATCACTTATAGAAATAAATAGCTATAAAAGCTAAGTTTAAAGCTAAAAATAAACAGAGAGTTACAGAATTTTTCTATTATAAAAACTTTAAAAAATCCGTCTTCTAAAACAAATTTTTCAAATAATTTGTATTATGTTTTGTATAAGTATTAAAACAAATCATTAGGTTAAATAAAGCTTATATTTATAATCTTTTAAAAAATCTAAATTTAAAGAAATCCAGATATGCAAACTTTAGCCACCCTTGGTACAATGTGTAACAAAAGAAATAAGACACGGAAAACTTAACTCAAAACTCTGTCTGCAATTAATTTCTCTTTTTATGTTGAACGAATTTAAGTCTCTTTTTAATTTTGTATATGCTATTTACTGATATGGGCACCTCTTTGAAAGAGAATCCTGAAAAGTTTTGGAAACTTGTAAACTCGAAGAAAAAATCAGATGGCTTTCCATTTCCAGTTAAGCTTTTGGTTTTCCGCCATTTTGCTTAACTTGGATCAAATCATACCTTGAAAACAGATCCTATGAGGTAAAATTTATAAATTGTCATTTAAAACCTTTTGTTGCTCAATCTGGTGTTCCCCAGGGAAGCCATATTGGCCCTTTTTTTCATCCTGTCTATTAAAGATGTATCGTTATGCCTACGCTCAAATGAAGTTCTCATTTTTGTCAATGGCATGAACATTTTTAAGATAATAAAGTCCACCCAAGATCGTATCCTTTTACAAGCCGACATTGATAGTTTCACATTAAAATTTAAAAAAAATAAAATGACAGACGATAACTTTTACTAAAAAAACAATCTATAGTGTATTTGATTATTGTATATCATAGCAAAAACTCTTTCGCGTCTCCACATCACATTAATTTTATTGTTAATAAAGCAAGTTCTATGCTTGGTTTTATACAACTCTGGGCAAAGGAGTTCAATGATCCCATATTCTTTGTAAAATTGTCATGTTCGTCCTCATCTTGAATATGCAACAAAATTCATAGAAAACGTACTGAATCTCAACATTGAATTGAATTTCAACATAATTGCATTCGTTTTGGCCTAAAGAGTCATCAAGGGTTTGCAATCTCTAAATCAAAGGCGTGTTAATAATGACTTAATATTTCTTCATCAAGTCAATAATGGTGAAATTGATGCACCTTATTTTCTATCTTGTGTACATTCGAATTATTACCGAGGCGGAACTCATCACCTGCGTACATTTCATTTTATACATATTCTAAAGAACTAACTATGGGAAGAATGAAGTTTTAAGTCGAATGAGCATTTTATATAACTTAAACTGTCCATCGATAGATTTAAATAAGGTGGGATTAAAACCATTGTTTAGAACCAATGCTCCACTATCGTAAACTTCTTTGTTTTACTTGTTTTATACTGTAATAATTCATGTTAGTATCAATTATATTTTGTATTATGTGCGTGTTCTAGACTATAATTGTATTATTTTCTTACTAACAACTAACACATGCACTTATGATGAGCCTCTGATCGTAGTTTGACGCTCAGTACTTTCTGAAAATTCTGAAGTGTACAAAAAAAAATAAATAATAGGCTTCTAGTTCCTTAGCATTTCCTTTAGTCTATATATATAAAAATCAATGCCACTTTTCGTTGTAATTTTATAACTCAACAATGCCTTTACTGATTTGGCTAATTTGGGTCTTGAATTATTCGTGGAAGTCTAGAGAAGGTTTGTACGTAGAGAAAATTAAAAAAATAATCTTCAAAAAGGTATAAAATCAACATCTTTCTATATTCCCATATACAAACATTTTGTACTTAAAGAAATCGCGATTTGTTGATTACCTTGAAAATGTAGAACGAAGCTGTAACAATAATTGAAGATATGAGTTTAAAGATTGTAAATAAGGCGTTAGAACAATTGGGTATGACCGCACCAAGTCGTAAGATACATGATTTTTTTGACTGTAAATTGCGACGTGATTTACATTTATTTGTACAATCGGATTTAACTAAATTAAATATTCAACAAAAACATGTGTATGACACAATCATGCAAGCCATTTCCAATAATACAGGTGGATTATATTTCTTGGATACATCTGTAGTACAGGCAAATCTTTCGTTGTATCATTGATTTTAGCGACAATTCGATCGGAACAGAAAATTGCATTGCCACTTGCATCTTAGGGAATTGCTGTAACATTATGGTCGGACCGCACATTCTGTATTAAAATTGTCATTGAATGTACATTATACGGGTGATTGAAACTCCAACTTGCAATATTTCGAGAAATTCTTCTATGGAAAAAATTCTGCGATTAACGTCAATTCCTACTAATGAAATAAACGCCTGTTTGAAGTCATCAGTTCTTTGGAGATATGTACAAAAATTGACAATTAACATTAATATGCGTATTCACTTACATTATGCTGCACTGCTCATGAGTTATCAAAACAATTTTTAGAAATTGGTGATGTCAAAATACCAATCGACAGTACCAACGGATTGATCACTTTACCGAACAATTTTTGTACAATTGCGCAATCTATAGATGAGTTGGTTGAATGTGTTTATCCGAATTTTCTTCAGAATTACAGAAATCATGATTGTTTGAGAGAACGCACCAGTTTAGCACCGAAAAAAAATCATATCAATGCCATTAATTTTCAAATTCAATCGAAACTGCCAAGTGTAGTCACGACATATAAATCAATTGACAGTGTTATGAATCAAGATGAACCAATGAATTATCCAATTGAATTTTTAAATTCATTGGAACCGCCTGGTATGCCACCACATTGCTTGAATCTGAAAACTGGTTCTTTGATTATATTATTACGAAATATTAATCCACCAAAACTGTGTAATGGCACCAGATTGGCAGTGAAAAAGTTATTGCCAAATTTGATTGAAGCTACAATCCTAACTGGTAAATTAAAATGAGAAGTGTGTTTAATACCAAGTATCTTTATGATTCCAACTGATATGCCATTTGAATTCAAAAGATTACAATATCCTGTGCCTTTATCATTTGCGATGTTCATAAATAAGGCCCAAGGGCAAACACTTCACGTTTGTGGTGTCAATTTGGAGGAATCATGATTTTCACATGGCCAACTTTATGTTGCCTTTTTCAGAGTCGGTACCCTCAACTCTTTATTTATTCATGCTCAAAATGAAAAAAAAAAACTAAAAATATTGTTTTAGACTAACCCATATAGACCAACCTAATTCTTTTTTATTTTTAAGTTTTTACTCTCTGCTGATAAATATAATATAAACAATATATCATTTGGACTTTCAAATAGCTAGCAATTTGAAATATTTTTTTGTTTGAATAAATGAACTTAATAATAATTTTTGTTATTACTATGCCTTATACGTAGCGAAGCACGTACCGAGCCGCTAGTTTATTTATATTTTAAATTCATCATTTTAAACTCAAAAAATGTTTTTTTCCAAATTCAATTTTTGTTTGTTTTTTTTTTCCAAAGTTATGTTTATATCGTGTTACTACCCTTTAAAATAAATCATTATTCTCTTTTTTTATTTGATCTGTTTTATCTTAAATTAATTGTTTATATGTAAAATTTTACAATTTAAGTTTAAAAATATTTTTTGTATGCAGTTACTTAGAACTAATTATTACACGATTTACATTTAATTTTCGTTAAAAAGAATTGAACTGTTTTTCAAATACCGAATTTTGAAAAAAATGTAATATATGTTTAAAAATAAAAAAAAAGTACATTATTTATTATTATTATTAGCTGATCATATTTTTCAAAAATAAAGAATTTATCGATACACACATTTTAATAAATATTCATTTAATTTAAAGGATATATTAAGAATTGATATTGGCTTTTAAGATGATTTCTATTCTTTATATAGATAAAATTTGCATCTAATTGTACAAGTGGCTGCTCGTACTTAATCTCTCATTTAAATCTTTCAAGGTTTTTAAGATTATTTTTTAAATAGCATGCGCATACAGTTAAATAAAAAAAATTATACAAATTTTTTGTATTGAAAATCTATACATTACCAAACGAATAAATAATTACAATTAATTATTTCCGTTCAATTCCTTAAATAAATATTTTATTATTTCTTTTCCAACTAAGCGACCAACGCAAAAGCTCTGAAGCTGAAAGTCACCTTCTCAAGAAACGAGAAAAAGCAGCCGCTACGTCTATTATATCGTTTCTTTTATACAAGGACAGCTATACCCAAATCTTTAAATGAAGGGACAACAAATATTTGATAAATAAAAAAGAAGGCTGGGATGCGACCCACATTGATAACTTCCCATCCCATCTGTCTATTTGTCTTGCTTAAAAGTTTTTATGATTTCGTGTTGGGTTAAAAAAGTTGACAGTTGAATTATTCCTTAAAAATATTAAAATTAAAAACAATATTTTTCAAAAAAATAAAAAGTCTAGTTTGAAAATATATATTTGTTAAATAGATTTTTAGTCAAAAAAATGTTACCAATTAGTAGCATTTCTTATATTTTTACAAATTGGATGAATGAAATTAATTTGAGAGATATCCAGAACCGAACATCAATTTTTACCAAATTTTTTTGGAGATTTAATTTTTTATGAAAAATGGATTTCTATAAACAAACTACTGAATATCGAAAACAAAATTTCCTGTCAAATAAAAAGAGTTTGAAGAGAACTTTTTTAATTTTTAAAAGCTTTTTAGAGTAAGTAAATGTTTAAAAAATTTAAGTATTGTTTTTTTGTTAGGTTTTTATTTTTTGTAAAAAAACTGTCAATTTGATTTTCTTCAAAATTTTACTAAGTGTTGAAAACAATATTTTTTAAAAGAAAAAATAGTTTAATGCCAATATCTCAAAGTTTGGAAAAGATATTTGAGTCCAAAATCAATTTTTACCAACTTTTATTTTTTTTTTTTAGGTTTTTATTTTTTGTTGTAAAAAAACTATCAATTCCATTTTTCTTAAAATTTTTCCGAATGTTGAAAACAATATATTAAGTTAAAATAAGTTGGAAGCCATAATTTCAAATTTTGTACAAGATATTTGAGCCGAAAAATAATTGTTGGCAACTTTTGTAAAATATTCTTTCAAGTTTAATTTTTTTGTTAAAAACTGTCAATTCGGTTTACTCTAAATTTTACTGTATATTAACAACAATATTTTTTAATAGATGAAATTAGTTTAAAGCCAATATCTCAAAGTTTTGAAACCAACTTTATTAATATTTTTTGTTTAGGTTTTTATTTTTTGTAAAAAAAACTGTCAATTCGATTTTTCTCAAAATTTTCCCAAATGTTAAAAACTTTATTTTTCGTTGCACAAAACTGTTTTGGCGATAAAATCATTTTGTATTCATAAAATTTTGGAGGTGACAAATTTTTTGTTCAGTTTTTTTGATTTATAAAAAAACCCGTTAATTGGATTTTTTTTGTTCAAATATATTTGTTTGGAATCACGCTACAATATCTTATATACAATTTATTTCAAGTGTCTAGCGTTTTTGGTTCGTAAGATATTAAGGGTTAACCAAAATGTTCACCTTTTTTTAAAACTGCTTGGTAAAAAAAACACCCACGCAATTTTCTTGAGAGTCCTTTCTTCATCTTTCTGCCTTATTACCTGTATAACAAAACTGATTTTAAGTCTGGTTCTTTAGCTATGGACAACGAACAAAAATGTCGCGAACGTACAGACGTACGAACGTACGTTCACACGCACGCACAGACATCTTTTTAAAAATCTTTTATTTCGACTCTAGTGACCTTGAAACGTCGAGAAATGTCAAAATTTTCAATTTGACAAATCGGATAAATTACAATAACTTCCCATGGGAAGTTAATAATGTATTTTTTCAAACTTTTTATTTATTAAATTAGGATAAACAAATTTTTAAGCTAGCTACTAGGTAAAAAAGAAATTTTATATTTTTCGGATCAGTTAACGAATGTTTTATGTTAAATATTAAAGCAAGTATGTAAATGCATATATAATTTGAGAGTTTATATTTCATTAAAGTAAAACGTTTGAAATATTAACACGCGTCTTTATCGGTCTCATTTAGTCTTAGAGGTCTTAGAGCCTTATACAGGCTTTTTATATAAACTCCGTGGTTTTCTACCGCGCTGCCATGGGTGACATATACCATTTTATTAAACTTGTCTAGCCAGTTTACGAGTATGATAAAACTTGCAGAGTATTCTGTGCACACTTCACACTACAATAGGAAAATCCCAGTTTTTGTAAAAGCCCGAACATATACGGCTTGCTTGTATATTGAGAAACGCTTTGTAACTTAAAATTATGACAGATATTACAATTGTTAAATACAAATCTCAAAATGCAAATTAAGGTCAATTTTTAGTGATTCATATACAATTATCTCAAATCATTATCTGGGATTTTTGTTATTTAACGGACAGCGCAGCGAATTAAATTCAATGGTTTCTATCTTTCCAAAAAAGAAGCCCTGTGATACCGACATTATCACAATAAAAAATAATAGGCCAGATGGCTAAACACATACCATATTAAATTTTCTATAATGGATATCTATTTTTAATAATGAAAAAAACACTTAGCGTGTAGTTCCACTTATTATTGTGCGTCATTGTTTAAGTGTCAAGTTACATTCCCTTTAGAATCTTTTGCTGATACGAACACAGTCGATGAAAAATATTCTTAAGAAAACTAAGACCTTTTTTGAAGAACATCACTTCTCTCCACTAATTGTAGTATGTAGATATTATTACAAATTAGTTTCATGACTGTAAATTTAGTAATATTATGTACATGCATACATGCTCGTAAATTTCCAGACGGGGTGTTGTCAGATAAACAGGATATACATACATGACAATGTTAATGATTGTGTAAAAGAATTTTTGAGCAAGTCTATTTTTGTTTAGATTTGGTGTTGATAGTATTTTGTTTGTTTATTGAAGTATTTTTTTAATGTCTTAAATGAGTCCGTCGTCCAAACTTCCATAGTCAAGACCAACAACGTATAGAAAAGGCAAGCAAACGCTTGTATTCGGCAAAGTTTTACGCTAAAAGTAAATTTTGAGTATATCTTATATCTAAGTCTTTGCAAAATAAAACTGACTTGAGCATTTATTTTAAGTTTATAAAATAATTGTTATACTTCTTAATATTACAAAACTAGCTTATCCAGCCACGCATTGCTGTGGAACGTTTTGTTGTTACTTTGTTGTAAACTATTAAAGGGAAACAATAGGAGAACATCAGACTTGGGCAACACTATGCTCTCTTACATGTGTGCCATTTGTATAAAAACCATGGCGACCTACATGACTGATTTTCAAATACCGTTACCTCTTATTACAATAAAATAATCATTTTCAAACGAAGATGGAAACATTTAAGCTGGTATACAAATGTACTGGTTTGGGATTTGAAGGGAAGGACACAGTTGAATTTGATTGTATAATAAATGTATTATTATTTGTATTTAAGTTTTTAACAAATGTGTATATTACAAAAGTTTTTAGTGCATGTTGCAGTTAAACTTACAAATTAGGTAGGTAGGGCGGATAATTTAAAATCTTCCGACAATATTTATTACTTTTTAATTTTAATTTAATATAGCACTTATCGGTGCACAATATTATTGGTTAACCTGTTTTTTTGGCAACACAAATAGGTTCGACGGTTTTCCTACACGTGAAAACTCAACATAAAGCTTGCCCAATGCCCATGAGAAAAACATGTATTTTCCAAATATAAACCAAAAATGGACATTGTTTGGTCTTTATGCTTTTTTTTATAGACATGTCAAAATCAAAACGAATTAGAAATTGTAACCTTTGAGGATATTGTAGAATTTGGCTGTATTAATTAACTACGTGGCAACAGGACCGCTTTTCATTTAAACTTACCAGTTAAAATGATTGCTTCAAGAATATTTTTGGTTATCTTTTTGATGACTAAACGTGTACCGTTGCAAAATTAAGTTGGATTCAAATCACGCAGGATAATAATAGGTGAACCAATCTTTAATCGAAGATTATGTGGTGCCATTACGGTGATGTTTACTCGGTATATCCATTAACAACAATATCGTTTATTTTAAAAGATAAAAGATCGCCTGTTGTTGTACCTGGAAATTTATTTCGTCAACATCAACGTTTTTGGCTGCCAAAATAGCCAGTTATGAACAAAACTGTCGCAAACGTACTGACTTACGAACGTACGTACACACGCACGCACAGACATCTTTATAAAAAATCTTTTATTTCGACTCTAGTGACCTTGAAACGTCGAGAAATGTCAAAATTTTCAAGTGGAAATTTATTTCGTCAACATCAACATTTTTGGCTGCCAAAATAGCCAGTTATGATTCAAGTATTTACTCTGTATATCGGGAAATATATTCTGAATCAATTATTTTTTTCCTGAAGAACAGTGCAGAAATTGTCTGGCAGTTTAATGCATTGCGTATTTGTTTGCAGTTCTATTGTATAGTTCTCAATATCTAAAAATTGTTCGAAAATTGCTAACGCCAAAAATTGAAAAAGTAAAATCCACTGTATTTCGTTTACTACAAAATATAAATTTAATATATGCTTTAGTTTCAGTAACATGTGGTGGTTATGCTTTTAAATTGTAGCTTATATGAAACGTTTGATATAGCGCCATCTATTGAATACTAACTCAATCCATTCAACAGATGTTGTCATCTGTTAGAATCGGATAATTGTGCCTGTCAAATATTAGACAAATAATTTACAATACAATAATATTTCAATCATAAATTGAGATTTACGTCGATAACATAGCTGTCATTTGCGTTTTGTTATTCCAAGTCTGATTCTTTTTTGTTGTACCACGTTTTAGGTCAAGTCACACGGGAACACTGTACTATCCTATGCTCGTCTCCTGGATCTAAGCTGCAGCCGTTATTGCGTTATAAACAGTGTAACTAGCACGGCACGACTTTCTTTTACGTACATATACATATATAGATAAAAAGCAAATATTTTGGGAAATACAAAAATGTTTTTTTTTTTTAAATACAAAAATTATACGGCCCGTTCTCCGTAGAGAACTTGTTCCTATAGTAACTTACAAATGTCAACCGTTCCTGTGTGCTAGTCCTGGCAGAAATGGAGGAAATCAAAAATTTTACTTTTTTTTAAATTGCTTTATAGTGAAAAAACACCCTCTCAATTTTTTTGAAAACGCTTCCTGTATCTTTCGGTTATAATCAGTGCGTAACACAATTTATTTAAAGTTAATATGTGGTTCTTGTGATGTGCACAAAGAAAAAAGCATACCGATTGTATGGACGAACGGGCCTACGAACGAAAGAGAGATCTTTTTAAAAAATCTTTGATTTAGATTTTAGGGACCTTGAAACGTCGACAAATGTCAAAATGTTTAATTCGTTAAATCGGACCAATTACAAAAACTTCCTATGGGAAGTTAATAAAAAGATCGTATTACTTTGATCTTCCCTACAGTTTTTCAAATTGGATAGATGATAAAATTTATTAAAAACTTGATTAAAAAAATCAAAAAATGTATCACGTTTAGAAAGGTCAACATTAAAAAATGCAAAATGTTCTTGATAACAATATTCATTCAAAAACCGTTATTCTTTGTAAAGGGTCTCGAAACTCAATGGGTTCGTTTTAGAAAAAATTAGAAAATTTTTCACTTCAATATGGAGACTTTTTACAGAATTTTGGAATAAAGATATTTGACTACGAAGTTGTTATAACATACAGTGTAACAGTGTTAAAACAGTAGTATGGTGTTCTGAGATTTATTACAGAATTTCATAGTAAAAAACACAAAACACAAAATTCAGTGAAGAAAAAATAATCTAGCAAAATATTTAAAGTTTCTTTGTCGAAAGCCAGAATCCTGAATATACATGTATTGTGTATATACATATATAGATCAAAAACACAAGCGTGTAATTTCTTTTACTGCATGTTTAGTTCATGGCATCCCCTTTTGACACAATAGCAGGTGACTTTTATCGATTATATCTATGTATATACTAAGTTTTTTTTTGTATAATAATGGCAGCCCTTTCATATCAAATTTCGGACGCCATTCTCATTTCTTTTTTATTAGATTCCACCAGCGCAGCGATAGGCTTCTTTGAAATCTTACCATTATTCTATTTTGATACAAGGGGGGAATTTCAAGAACTCTGGAAAAGCTTTTTCTATAACCACTTTCGTTTTTAATTCTCGCCTCATATGTCGTGTCAAACAATTTTTAAGAGAAATCGAAAGTAGTCTCTATAAAGTGTAAGCCAAAGCTTTTTGACTTACTAAATTTCTCCTTCCTCTCCGATTCCGGTCTTAACATGTGTATACTCTTCCATCTTAATCTTAAATTAACAGAAAACAAGACAAAAATAACTTTTCCAACTCTTTTGTTTGTTGAATGCCAGATCAATGTAGATAAATATTTGGGTTGCGGGGACGTTTTAAGCCATTTAATTTGTTTCGCCGCCATTTGTTTATGTATTAAATACATACCTACATATATAACATAAAAAGAGGGATGCTTTTAGCTTTGAAGCATATCTTTTCTCTATATTGGGTGTGAGGGGTGTTGTGTCGGCTGAAGTTGTTGCTTTGGGAATCAAGTCACGCTGCTGGGACTAGGGAAAGCCTTATTTCCGTCTGCTGAAGTTACATACACATTATATGTATGTAAATGTATGAAGGTATATACTTACATAGGTGCAAAACATTTGACTTGTTCGCAACTTATGCTGTATTTTGTTTGTTTACATTTTTTGGATATTCGTTCGGTTGGAATTGAAATGATTATAGCATTTAGGTTACAAGTATAACTAACTGTAGTTTAAAAGTGCATTGAAGGTTGTAATTTCGTCTTCTGATTTCCTTGGTCCAACCAATAAAATATTAATTGTTTTAAGCCTTTTATGCACTTTAAATGTCAAGGTTTTGAAGTTTTTGGCATTTTACATGTGTTTTATAAATTTTGTTTTGTTACTGTAGAGTTACCAATACTATTTTTCTACTGCCTTATAAAATCCATATACCCAAACCCATGTGCATGTGCATGTACACATAACAAATGACAGAATGTAGTCCTTAACGACATACCCTGGATAATTAGGTAAATAAAATGCACGCCTGGGTCGCACGAACTTGCTCATGCATAAAGAGTGTTTAAAAATATTTCCTCTATTTAAGATTAAAAAATGTTCCTGCAAAATAAGATTTTCTTCAAAAACGTAAATGCCATTTAATTAAAAAAATTCTAGATCTGTTAATTTTTTTCGAAAATCGTTATTTTTTTATATACAGTGGGGGACACGAATTTAAAACATTGAAAAGAGTACAAGTACTTTTCTACTTTGAATTCTTTATTACTTGCAAGTAACGGTACATTTTTATGTTGTTACTATGACTACGTTATATATGGTAATAAAAATGTGTAAATGATAAAAAAGTAAAATACCGTTTTGCCAAAAATGGAGATTGTTTGTGATTTCCGTTGTTTTTAGCTGGACATAAATTTAGCCCGTTTTGCAATCAAAGAGTGTATTTTTAATTTTTGTGTTTTTTTAAAAAGAAAATAATAATTTTTGAAGTAAATAAATATTCCTTCAATGAACTATTTTACGAAAAAAAAATGAATTAGTCATGGCAAAAGGAAAATGATACTCAAGGGAAAAAAGAAGTCTGATCTTGAAAATGAAGTCAAAAGGGCGAACGGTAACAAACATTTCTAAGTTGTTAGAATGCTCCAGGAAGCTGGTTTAATACGCCCTTCGTCATTTCAAAATGTTTGGATAAATTGAAATCGTTAAACAAGACCCCCGGTTCAGAAATACAACTACAAGATAGAATTATTTATAGCTTAACGACCAAGTATCCGTTTAAGACCTCCAGTGCCATTCGAAGCGAACTTTCAACGAACTATGGAGTAAATGTTTCCTCAAGGACCATAAGACTCCGATTAAATGAAAACAATCGACGTGGGTGCGTTGCTTAAAGAAAACCACTTGTAACAAAAAAAAATCTGAAATCTAAGGTATAGTTAGTACAGAGATATTCTTTTGCATCATAATGATTCCCTACGCAGAAGACAATTTGCCGTTATTATGGCGCTTCATGCACGACAACGACCCTAAACACACTTCAAAGTTAGTGAAGTGTGCCTTATATGTGAATAAAATCGACGTTTTGAAGTGAACAGCACAATAACCCGATCTTAACCCGATCAAGAATTTGTGGAATATTGTTGAACACCACATTGAGCAAAAAAAAAACAACCAATTTAACACAATTGCGGCAGGAGTTTGTATGTAATTCCAAGGTCACGATGTGAGGCTTTGGTTGAAAGTTTGAAAAGAAGAATTGCTTCTGTATTGCAAAATAAATTGTTCCCTACCAAATACTAAGTAAAACTTATAATTCATAACAGTGAGTAAAATGTTATCAAGAAACTGTTGAATGTGCTAAATTCGTGTCCAAGCGAAAAATTGATGTTTCTAAATTCCATCCTTTTTTCTTCTTACAGATTTTAAACATATTTGACGAAGTACTATGAAAACATAGTGTTATGTATATGTAAAGTAAATAAAATATAACTAATTTCATTATAAGAAAACAATTTGAAGAAATGGTTTTAATTTTCTTTAACAAGTTTGCTAAATTCTTGTCCACCACATTTACAATTTTAATTTTTTTATAAATTAAATTTTTAAAAATCCAATAGAAAAATTAATTAAGTTTTTTATCCCAAGTATTATTAACACAGTATAAGAGTACATATACAATTATTAATATCGGTTCATAAACAAAAACAAACGGTTCCATGTTGGTTACCCTTGTGAAGCAACACAGAAGCAAAGTCAAGAAAGAATTCTATCGGTTTATTTTTGAGAAATTTAATTTTTGGCCACAAAATTTTCCGTCTTAAAAAAACGCCTATCTCTATTCAGATTAAGGGCGTGACTTTTTTTCCAACTTCTTTAAGATCTTAATGTCATGTTTGATTAAAATCTCGAGTTTTAATTTTTAACGAATTCAATATGTGCCATATAATTTTAGCATGCTTATGATAACAGTCAAAGTACAGTAAATAAAAATATATCCAATTAATAAGCTCAGTTCAAGTTTTGACAATTGCACAGCTACTAATACTTTATTTACAAACATTTTTCAAGTGTTTGGGTATAATTAAAAGAAATCTTTAGAAACCTATTCAAAAGTATGCACAGTCAATGTTATGTGCAAAAATTATTGAAATTTGAATTTTACATAGTAAAAATCCCTCTTATCCGTTCGTAATGTTCCAGATACTTACATAGATGTCAAATGGATATTGTAGCCCTTGATTAGTATGTATTAAGTTAAAAAGTGAATTAATAACGAAACGATTTCGAATTGTGGGAAAAATTTATTATTAAACTATTTATGACTAGGCATAGTATTCTTACTTTTTGCAGGTATAACAAACAAAACTGCAAAGTAAAGTGAATCCACAATCTATTTAAATCCTAGCCCAGAGAAAGAGTATAAAAACAAGTTATGTATGTGCAAGGAAAAATACTAAAACAAATCAGTTATGAAGAAATATTAAACGAACGACATATTTAAGTCCACATAGAGCACACAAAAATTAAATAAAATGAGTTTATCTTAAAAATTCCATCGTTTAATGGTAAATCCTTTGCTTGTCCTCTATCCCTTTGTAAGGAAAAATTTTTGTAATGCAAACATTTTTATGCGCGTGCGCTAAGCAAGTGACGCATGGTCTCACTGCAGCGGTACTATGTCGCATAACAAACAACAATGATGACGAGTCGGCTTACATCAATGTGCCGCATACTGAAAGATGCCAAATTGCCAACTACTGGCAAAGTTAACTGGCACTGAGGTATTCTCAGCTGTCGTGGAGGTCCCTGTCATAAAATCACTCTACGTTCCTGGTGCCGCATTGTAGTTGCCTAGCAGCACAACTTATCAAATCGAAGCTCCGCGACGTATGATGTTGGCTGATGATCATGTTTGATGACGATCGTCTATCCATCGTTCGGGTGGAGATTTTATAATTCAGAAATTTTCTCGTGTTTTTGATGGTGATGATTCGGATGCAATGGGTTCTTCGATTATTCCAGATATATATGTGAAAATGCGAGTTTGTTTTGGCGAAGAACAATGTGCCATGTTTTATTGATGAACTTCGTGATCATAGCCGCCTTTCGGCCTCTCGCACCAACAATTTTAAGTGCACGTATGTATAAAAATGAATTTCTGGTACTAACTTGTTAACGATTTAACTGATTGTTTTAAGGAAATTTTTGTGAAACATAAAAATCGAACCCCGGTATGTTCTTTTACTCGGAATGTATAGGAGCAACGCACAGTGATTTAAACCATTTTATCCAGGGATAATCGTTTGTGTACATTTTTTACCATAGGCCTTAAGTCTTCATCTCTTGCAAGGAAAATAGAGTTAGTGCAGTAATTAAGCACCTAATAGTTTTAAATATTGACTTAAAATTCAATTATTCAACTTATTTGTGATTAATCAAACGAAACCTGTTTTACAACTGTTTATGTTTAGGTAAATACAGCAAAACAGGCGGAGTCCGCGCAAGGGACAAATTAAAAACAGATATATTTTAATGTCTGTATACCATTCGAAAAATTACATTAAAAACTTTAAATCTGTAAAGCAGCATTATTTGGGAATAAACTTGAAATTGAGTCCACATAATTCTTGCAATAGCTATAACAAACCATACCTAAAATATTTAAAAATTTAAATCAACATACAAATTTCTTGCTCTTTTTTAATCCAAACTAAACCAATAAAACAAAACATAAGTTAATTGATATATTTTATTCTTCGGTAACATAATTTTGAAAGAATGTATACAATGTGGTACACAATTAAATTTATGGCTTATACATATTCAAGTCTAAAGGTATAAAACTACTAATTTTAATTTTTTTAATTGAGCAAAATTAACGACTTATTTTTCTTATTATTGCATTTAAATACATGGAAATACATCAGCAACTTACATTGACGTGTTTAAGATATATAAATTCTAGGTTCTCGTTCAATGCTCAAAGCCTCAGGAGAAATAAATTGAACTTTAAAAGTGGTCCATCCATCAAATCACTTTTTCTCACATGGAGACCACCCAAGTGTCTTAATTTGTTCCGCCAACTAAAGAAATCAGTGGCTGCCTAAAGTTTGCCATTATAACCAATAAAAAAAAACTGTAGATAATTAAAATTCAGCTCGCATAGATTCGGAATAAATTCAGTTCACTTGCCCGCTCAAAGAAACAGCGAGACAGATGTAAACAAGATAAAATTGCCACGCAAAAAGTACACTTTATTTGTATAGGAAAGGTATTTTCCTGTTAGTGTTGTATAAGAAATGGACAAAAATACTTCTTAAGCCATTGAAAATCAGCGAGAAAAATTCTGTTCGTTTATCCAAATGGACAATGCAGAGTATCGATGCCGAGTGGCTGGAAATGTATGCATATCTACTAGTACTAACCTCAAAGTACGTTTATGGATGTGTATAACACGGAGGCCTTTTGTTTGACTGATTCCGACAGAGCCATACAATCTATATAATCTGCAACAAAAATTCGAACCATACTTTGCTGTTACCATATTTGGGCACACGTTACAATCGCAATATCAACACAAATAAAAAGCCACCTCTTCCTTTTTCAACATAGCATTGGAATTGGAAACAGAAAACTCCAGAAAAAAACATATTGAAAAGTGAAGAAAGGAAAGATGTATTTTAGCGGCTCTTTGCAGCCCAACATGACAGAAGATAGATTTCGCTAGGAGCTCGCGTATATCTTAACATTAATCCTGATTGGCTTTTAGGCTTATATACAATGCCAATTACTTTAATTTGTTTTTACTAGGTACATAGTATTCCACCTATGGAGTGTGTTACCTGAAATTGTTCTTAATCATTATTTATTTAATTGTCACTAAGCCGCAGAGAAGAGTGTATTATTTGGTATTAGAATTGTTTGTTAAGTATGTTATGTCCCGTGTAAAATATAAAGTTTTGAAAATTCAAAAAATCAGGTGACCTTGCTCCTAAACCATTAGGTTCATAGGTCTAAGTTGTTCATGCGGATTATGTAAAGGCTTGAAAGTAACTTATCTATAGTAGTCAACAAAACCCAGTCACCTTATGGATAATAGCAATAATTTGTTAATGATGTTTAAGGCCAACATTTGTTTTTATATTTATTTTTTGGTGCACATTCAGGGTTTTGGTTTTTTTTTAATATATTTCAAAAATTAAATTTTTGTATACTGAATTTTATGTAGATGCGTTAGAATAAAAACCCAAGGCTAAACAAATCGATATTATTGTTATAGTGACTTAAAGTCTGGATCCGCTATCTGATGGGGATTTATCAATTAGCTTGTCACATATTCGACGATCCAAAGAACGATGCTAAGTGTTCAGATATTTTCCTCCGATGCAAGAAGTTTTGCATTCTATATAGTGTAATCCTTTAATTTCCATTTAAGTTTTCCCAGAAATCGGAGATAGTTGTCTAATGGAATCATTAACAAGTTTGGAACTACACTGCGTCGCGATATTTTATATATGTTATTATAAACCCCTTTATAAACTGTAAGGTACTGAATAAGACAGTTGGCATTCCTATCTGCAACAATTCAACTATAGTACCTATTCTTTTAGGAATACTTATCAGATTGCCCTCAAGCCAATTTCAGAAATTTAAGTGCAGATATTGTTTCTTTAACAAAACTACACGAATGTCGGATGTTAATCTGTTTCAATATTTAAACAAATTGCGATGCAATTTTTGATACTATTTTTAAAATTTGAAGGGCTTTTATATTCGGAAGTATCTTCTACTAATTATTATTCTTTCATTCAGTTAGATACCTTACCCTTACTTATTGTATGTATAATCAGATATTTTTTAAGTTATGTTTATGTTTAATGGAATTATATTTTTTATTCTAAACTATACATATCATGTCAATTATGATGTGACATTTAAGGTATGCCCATTAAAATCGATTTGTCGATGAGATTTTAAGTTACCAATAAGAAACGATTGGTTTTCTATGTTGTCCTATCTAGCATGTCCTTTCGCATCACCAATATGTACAGTTGTAAACACAATATACAAATACCATTTATTTTACTGGCTTAGAAGGCCAATAATTAAAATTTCCTTAAAACTCAATTTTGTCTTCCATTGCTACTTCATATATACATAAAAGTGTTTAATCTATTTTCACTTATGATTGTCAACACATTTAGTTGGATGCGTGCTAACTACTATCATAACTACTGAATAACGGAGTATACATATATATTTTATTCACCTACATAACTACTTATTAACCTAAGTACCAAACCTTTCATTCAGAAAAAATTGAGTTCATTTAACATGCATACAATTTTTGTATGAGACTAGAGCGCAATTCAAATTACTTATGTATACCACCCCCTTTAATTTTATGGAAACAGCAACCGCAACAAAGTTTCCAATTCAATTATCTTCGAAACCGAAGATCAACTAACATAAGCCCCAGGACAGAAGTGTTGTTAGCAAATTATGAGTTAGTCGACATACTGCACGGTTAAACTCCTCCCCGTGTGAATGCATCCTATTAAATGTATCCACACCCTCCAATTCCGTATCCTGAATACCCGAGCACCACACCACCCATCAAGTCGTTAAGTTACAACCAAACAATTTGTAGTGTGGCGTGGCACACGACAAACAGCATACAATTTGTAATATTAAATTGGTTTGACGCATCGCATCGCATCGGTCACTAAAAAGCCCACCAAAATATAATTTTTCAACAGGCCTGGACATACTATATCAAATAGATGCCTAACTGTTATAGGGATGTAAGGATATAGATTTTTTTTTATTGACACTTTCTTGCAACTCAATTAGACGGACATCAAATTGTTGTCATACCGCATAGAGAGAGCAAGAAGATAGAAGTTTTCTACTTTGCTTAGCAACATTGGAAGAGGGATGCTTCCAATTAGCATAATTTGTCTGACACGTGACTGCTTGCTGAATGCACTTTGGAGCAGTACGTACGGATGTGGTTTGTTTTCGAAGGCATGATTAACTAGGAGATATTAATAAGCACATCAATTCCTGACGCCCGCCAATGAGGAGTGATAAAAGCAATCGATAGAATCGAAACTCTTAAAATAAGTATGTTGTACATATATTCAATTACACGAATATATTTTAGAAGCTTTTTCACTTTGTATTTTGTGTAGAAATAAAACGACGATATTTAATAAAAATTGTATTCTTTTTCTTGAAAAAATTAGATTATTTAAAGTGAGTTGAAGCAAGGACAACACATAAGTTTAAAAGCTGAACACCATTAAAATATGAAAACTGCTAAATATTATCAACTTAACCTGACAATTTCCATTCATTTTAAAGACTATTTAACAACAATATTTTACAAGTGCATTATTTAAATAATAAGTACGAATTTTGGTTCGAATACAATGCATGACAGTAAATTTGTGTCTATACATACACTGTAGAAGCTTAACCGAACCCACCCCATTAAATGCATTGTTAAAATAAAACGCATTATAGATACGTCAGTATAATAAATAAGTAGGGAAAATGAAAACCAATATTTAAGAAGCTTAAAATGTCATGAAGCTTACCGATCGATAATAACTGGGTCTGAGGGCGTCTCGTTTCTATTTCCGCAGCTTTTTTTATCACAACATCGACTGAAATAAAATATGTAAAATGAATTAAGGCCAATACTTGTATACTCTTTTTAAAAAATAATAATTTAGTTTATTTTTGTTGAATAAACATATAATACAAAAATATTGCATATACATTTTAATTACAGACATACATACCTATAAAAAAATATAAAGTTGTGTGTTAAAAAAAAATGATTTTACAGGCCTAAACCTCAATAATATGGTGTTCCTTTTCTTTCTAAATAAGTGTTGCTGAATTTGGCATTTGGTTTGTTTGGTTGTTTTTGTTTATTGGAAATTTTTTGAAAGATAGCGTCTGTTAAGTTAGCGTGTGTTTGTAATGTTGTCAGGGATGGAGAGGTCCTACAGTTTAAAGCCGGATCCGAACGGCTAATCTGAGAAAATACTTTTAATGACAAGAATAACTTTTGGAGGGTTTGTCAATTCCTCGCAACACGCAGTACCCGTGTAAAAAAATTTTAGATGGCACAGTAAGGGATCGAACCCAAGTCCTCTTACATGATATTCCACCGCCATTTAAAAAAACTGTTAAATTAATTTCTATTACTTTAATCTTCATAAAACTAATTAACCATAACTTACTGGTCCCATGCGGACGCTCTAAGTTAAACTATAACACTTCATACTAATGCCTTTCGGCCCTAAGATCTATTTTACCTCAAGTAAATTTTATTTGTTTTGTATTTATTAGAAAATTAAAAAAAAAACTAATATCAATATCTTTTTTTATTTTTACTTAAAAACTACTTAAAATAAGGTCTTTCATATAAAACTTAAAACTAACTCAAACTACCTATTCTACCTACAAACTTCTTTAAACTAGAACAACCACTGCAACAAATATAACTATCTAACATTTTTTGTTTTCTTTTTTTTTTCTTTATTTCATGTTTTTTTTTTGTAAAGCTAGGTCTTAGCTCCTGCAATGTGACCTCGAACGAGTTTTATCAGGGAAAGGGCAACGCTGAACCACACAGCACAACCATAAACGCTCATCGGCCGTATGAGGGCCATGTAGCAAATTACCTTCACTTTGGGTCAAGCCCACTGCTGTTAAACAGTCGTTTCGAAGATCAACACCAATTCTTGCACGTATCCCTCGTGGCCCTAGCCAACGGAGTACGGAACAGAATTGTCTCCGACTTCTGGATATTTATTTTTAGTTTCCAGTCGTCGCAATATCGCTGAATCTTGTCGAAATCACGCTGCAAGAGAATTCTAATAACCTCAACTTTTCGGGCCGTTCTGTACGCAATTAGATCGTCGGCATACGTTATTGCCTTTTTTAGACTACCTATCAGATCGCTGGTGTAAATGCTGAAGAGAATCGTCGAATTCACCGCTCCCTGTTGAACACCATTTTTAATTATAAATGTTATGGTAGAAGTTACATTGCCACCTTTTACAACAAACTTTCTACCATTAAGCATATCATAAAGCATATACAACCATGGTTTACTTATGCCAAGCCTGCTAAGTTTTAGGTAAAGACCCTCTAACTCTAATTATACGGTGTCAAAGGCCTTTTGCAAATCAACCAGAACAGCACCTTTGCATTGTTGTTTTGATTTATTCCAATGGATACCAAAAACGAGTTTAGAAGCAGCATGAATTGTGTCATATGACCCGCCTTAAACCCGAACTGTTTATCCGAAATTATTTTGTAGTCCGCAGCCCACTTTGTCAGAGCCCTATTATTGATCTTTTTAAAAACTTTACTAATGCTTGGAACAAGACTTTTCGACCAAAGATTTGATGGGTTGGAGTTGTCCTTTTTCGGGAGAGTCCAACGCCTTAACCACCACGAACAAGCTACAACACTGAGATAACTCATATTTATTGCAATTTTCTTATAGTGATTAGTTGATGTACACATAAATTAAATATGTGATGTATTTAAAAAATATGTGATAATTACTTACTTAGCTCAAAACGGAATAATTAATTTAATTTAAAACGGTAGGATTGTACATTTATTGACGTACTATTGTTATCTGCTTTATAATTTTCCTTTTTTTAATAGTACAAAAATATACTTTAAAACCGATAGTTATTCAATTAAATGCATATAGGACATTACTTTAATATACAATTATTTCATTTTTTTTCTCAGAGTTTTACTCTAAATCTTGAATACATTTTTTTCCAAGATTGTTGAGAATATTCTAAATATGTTCAGAATAATTTCTAAGCATAAAATTAACCCCAGTTTTTCTGAGAACTGAAGCTCTCTTTAAGAGAGAACAAAGAGCCTTGGGCTCAACGAGGACTGTATCTGATCAAAAATATACAGGATGAAAGATGCAATAGCAACAATTATTATTAATTAAAGATATCGGTCATTTCAGGCAAAAATTACTTAAAAACATCCTTTTACATTGAATATCTCTGGGCTTTTGGTTCTCGAATTTCTGGATTTCATGAAAAAAACAACTTTCAAGAATCTCAATTTTAGAAAAATACATACATACATACATCCATATATACTGAAGTTTATGTAATTTTTTATTCGTAAAATATAATATATCAGCAGATAAATTTGTGTTCTTAGTTTTTTTTTAGTTGAATTCTTTAATCAAACAAATAATATAAGACGACATAATGTGATGGAAACTATAATTCCATCGAAAGCATTATTGAATATTTATGATAAACTTAATTGTCTTTTTTTTTTATTTAATAATATCTACAAAACAAAATTCATTCGGCGAATATTTATTTATGTAAATATTTTTTTTAATCACTAGTACCCTTTTTTAATTTTCTCTAGTACCAGTTACCGTCTTAGGAATTGAGAATATTAAATACATTATCGGTTTTTTTCTGAGGATTTCCTTAATTTTAGTATTCTTTTAAAAACAATTAGTCTCAATTTTTAATTTATTTTATGAATAACTTTCTTATGTTGATCAATGTTCAGATATATGTAGATATATGTATACATACATGTATTTTTATATAAGAAAATATGCATATAAACAATTTGTCAAATTGGCTCTAGATTTTGGACTGTGTCTAAATAGAATTGATGCAAATGGCTCGGTTGTGTATGTCCAGCTTAAGAGAGAGAGAAGAACTTGTGTAAATTTTATTAAAATGCAGTCAAAGTTGCTTTAATGAAGACGAACATGTTTATTTTTACTAAAGAGTGGTAAACTTTTAAGGGCCGATGTTCAATGTGCACCACACCTGAACGTCAATTTTGTTCCGCATTTCATTTAACATTTCATATAAACCATGAAAAGATACTCAATCGAGCAACGTGTATTATGAAAATGGGCGCTCAAATCAAAATGCACATTGTGCATTTCGTTGTTTTTTCGGACAATTTAATCGTACTGCACAAAATATTGCTGTTGTTCGCGATACTGCGGCTGAAAAGCCGCCAACCTTAATTTGTCGTCGCGAATGAAACAACGTCTCTATTGCGAGACATGTGGTGGTGATGTCAATTGGTCCTCAATTTTGTTCCATACATAATTGAAATATACCAATGTTATCATAATAAAAAGAAATAACGATAATAATAATAATTTGTGTTTTAATCAAAATCAACATAGGCCCTTCAAATTTAGCCACCCTTTATAATCTTCATCCGATTTCTTGATTTCAATCTTTTCTCTCTATCCAACCGCTGTGATCTCATTGATTTGCATTCGCTTTGTCTGTAGACTAATAAGCGCAGGTACATGTAATTCCACCATAAAACGTGAAGCATTATCTAAATTTTCGTTTGACAAGTCGAGACGGTCCGATTCTATTGGGAAGTTGAAAAAAGGCAGAGGAGTGTAGACGTGCTATTACAATGAGTACAAACTAAAAATAAGGTGAATATGTTCCCCTTACCAGTAGTATCCGTAGCATGATGGTAAGTGCGATGGACTGTCATGCCAGACGTTTTGGGTTCGATCCCTGCCTATGCCATCTAAAGTTTCTTTCACGGGTACTGTCTCTTGCGAGGAATTGACAAATTCTCCAAGAGTAATTCTTGTCATAAAAAGTGCTTTCTCAAATTAGCCGTTCGGATTCGGCTTAAAACTATAGGTTCCCTCCATCTCTGACAACAGTACTCGCACACAGGAATGGTTGAGAGTTGTAAGTCAATAGGCCCTAGTTCTCAACGAACTGTTGCGCCACCTATTGTATTGTATGTTCCACTTATCTATAATCTTAATTTTTAATTCTCCTATAATAAACTGTATTTTCATTTTTTATATCATTATTCAAATAAAATGGTACGTCAATCAGCTACTACCAAAACTGCTTTTGTATTAGCTGTAGTTGATTTAAAATATGACTTTAACAACTCTGTTTTTTTTACAATATTTGCACGAAGTTTGCCGCCGCCGGCCGCCGGCCGGCTTACGCAGAAATATGATTAGTTTCTATAATGAAAACCAATGACAGCTACAACTGGCCCTATGTTGAATTATTGTATTATTACTTTATTTAAAAAAATAAAAGGAAATGCAATAGTTTTTGAGAAAAAAAAATGAATTTAAAGAAAGTATTGGTTTTGTTGTTTTAAGTCCTTTTGAGCCATAGAACTTCTTTAGACATTGTAAGTTACACGTACCACTCTCGTTTCTTAAAATCTTCAATACTAACTATCTACAAGGGATTTGGAAAAATGTACACCTTTTGACTAAAAAAAAACAACATATTATGTTAAGCATAGTATATGTAATAGCAATCTAATATGAAAAATAAAAGTCGTACCGGTAGATGATTTTTAGTGTTCTTATAGTATTTCACTTAAAATTTAAATACACATAAATATCTTAAAGAATAAAGGGAATTAATAAAAATAAATGATTTACACAGAAATTCACAAGCAAACATTTAGTACATGGAGTATACGATTCAAGCTGAAATCCTGCAATGACACCCTGTTAAATTGGAGTCAAAAAAAAAAAACTCAACCAAAAAAAATGAAATGGAAGAGGAAATTTATTTCGATATCTCAAGGGATTTCACCCTCTTGAGAAAAAGGGAAAGCACTGGGGAATATTGCTTCGCAAATGAACCCTCTATGACGATAACCAGTTGTTAGATTTTGGAGCTTTAACGCGTTGAATTTATACCTACGCACAAAAGAGAAATGAAATTTTGTGTCTCTCACAAATATTTGGATAACCTTTAGAAGGAGGCACGCACACTAATAAGAAAAAGGCTTGATTTGTATATAATATTATTATAATTGCATACATGTTTGTGTGTAATGCTAGAATTGTGTTTTTCACTTATTTTTGTATTTAAAGAAAATGGCGCAAAACTAAATATTTCGCATTGAAATAATTTAACACACAATCCTGCATAAGTTACGAAGAAACTGGTGTCAAGAACTAACTGACAAATTTAAGGAAGCTTTTTATGAAAGTGGAGGCAAATATGAAACTTCCTCAATGTAGCACTTGGTTTAATTTTTGATCTAATTGAATTGACAATTAAATAAAGGTAACTATTGTAATATCAGGGTATTTTTGAAATATTTCCTTTTTTTACTATTAGGTTTGTGTGTTTCCATAAATATTTTCTAATTTTGTATTACCAAAGAACCAATATTAGACTAAGATTGTAACTTTAAGGTCCTTATTTAAAGTTGATTTTAAAAATAATACTTACTTACGCCTATATCAATCTCTAAACTAATCATTTAACGCTAAGAAATATATTTCAACCGATTGGTTGAGTTCATAAAAAGTTATATGCTTTAAACAATTCGTTTAATGAAAGACCAATATTAGCTTTAATATCTATATCATGCATATATGTATATCTAATCGAAAAAGTAAATTAACATTAAGACATTATAATCAAAGAAAGTGTAGATATTTCAATACTAATTTTATCAAGATATCAGCTTAAAAAGTAGCACTAACGTAATTATAAAAAGAGAAGAAGTCTGAACTTATAAAACTTATTTAACTTAAGCCTCCTTTTCTGTGAAAGTTAATTTAAATAAATTAATACTTAAAATAAATGATACAAATAAATCAATTAATAATTTGTATTGTACATATCTATACCAATGAACAGACATATGAGTGTTTAAATTATTACTTATTATTATAAAACTGCTATGAATTCAGATCAAAGTCAAAATGTAATGTAAATAAAGTGTTCTTTTCGTAGTTTGTGGGGGTGTATTCATTTGTTGCGTTTGCGATTTTACATTGGGAACAATGATGATTTTTTTGATATTTTCCAAAAAGAGCTCAACTATTGTTAAAATGTTTGTTTTTGCTCAGTGTAGGTAGGCCCGTGTTTGATGTATAAAGTATGTAATTTACATGTAAAACTCACCTGCACATAACTTCGTGCGTTAACAAAACTCGGCACATTTCCGGATTTTTATCTTGCCCTTCATATACAATTGCCTGAAATTAGAAAAATTATTATACCGTTTAAGTAAATATGCAAGTGCAAACGTGAAACATTATGTTAGTATTTGAACGTCATAAGGATGTGTATTGAAAAGCTAAGTCTAAACTCACATTCGTGTTGCCAAATATTTACACATGGCTGTGTAGGTACAATTTTTATTTATTCTACAAGACCTTTTCCATTATTTGTTCATTTTGGGTTCGATTAATATCTTTAACTTCGAAATATAGACAAGCGTGTGTGACATCGTACCTATGCACAGCACATGTCTAATTTTCCTTTAATGCATAGGTGGACGCAGTGACAAGGATTAAGAAATGTGAATGTATATTAGATAGTTTAAACAATGGAAGGACATGTTATTGATGTAAACACGTTTATTGTATTTACACGGCGTAATTAGATACTGGGCTTATTATCACTGAAATATTAAGCAAAATAAAATGTATCTATTGCTATTCTAGTTTCTCGTTGTATAATTAAACGGTAAAGTACATATTTAACTTAAATTGAAGCAATCCAGCTGCCATGTGATTGTTCTAGCACTCAGTAAAAAATTTAATTAATTTTGCGTCTTTTTGAAAATGCAAGATTTTATAAAGGCTGTAGAGGTATAGCTGGAAAACAATAAAGACGATTTTTGCCGGTCCGGTTGCTTATTTTTGGAAATTTTTTAAAGTAATATAATGCAAAAAACAAGGTTTTAGGAGGGTTAAACGCAGTTTTATTTAACTTAAATAAAACAAAGAAAACCATCTATGAATATTATTGTGTAAAACCTATGTGTTTGTGTGTAAATTTGGATAAGAAAAACGGTATAAAAGTTTTAAAACATTTGTAAGTTTTCACATTCAAATTTGGGATTCTTTCTTGAAGAAAAACAAGAAAGAGTCGTCTCCCTCTAATCGCGATATAAAATAATAGTTTTAAAAAAAAGTGTTTTTTACCTTTCGTCGATAATAACACGGTTTTAAAACTTTTACAATTCTTTCTCGTTGAAACTGTCTTACAAAACTGTTGGAGCTATAAAACTGCATCATTGGATGCGAAATGTTTGAAATGGTAAAATGTTTCTTTTTTTAATGAAGAAATACAATTTGACCTTACACTTTGAAAGCATTATCGCAATAGAAATGGTATTGCACCAAATTGTCTAAAATGTTGGTCTTCTAAACGATTATGAAAAGATTATAGATAAAAATAGGCTGTAAAATATTTTTAATCGAATAAGCATACCGAGAGGTTTATTGCGATGTTAATTTTTAGAGGTATTCTCCTACTGTTAGACGGTTATGGTTAGCAATGTTCCAAATTTTATACATTTTAATCGGTTTTTATATTGATACATATTTGACTGATATTATAGCGCTAGTGGGAACGTATGCACGTAAATGAGGTAGGTATCAAAATCTGTGTTTTTTTATAAGCCTGCTAATTCAGAGAGAATTAAAATAATCTAATTGCAAACTAATTTATAAAATTAAGAGATCGAGCAAAGTCAAAATCTATCAATAGATTGTTTATAAAAAAGCATAACTGAATGAATGGTAGGTACCTGTAACAATTTTCCACATACATTATCAGTTTTCCTTTTAATATAGTGGGTACGCAAACATTAAAAAAGAACTAACAGTTGTTGTTCAGAAGCTACAACCTTAAAGGTAAAATCTTGTAATTGCATTACTACCTACCGTATTATAAAAGACCGTATGCACTGTATTTCAAAAAAATGTTCACATATGTGATAAACAAGAAAAAAAAACGACCCAGCTTTATAACCACAAATTTTGTAAGATTTTCTCCTCCTCAATAGCATTCTGAAATGTACACCAAAAGGTAGTGCGTTAGTTTTCCACCCCAATTTAAATGTAATTATTGACCCCGGTTATTTTTTGAAGAGAGGTAATTTTATATGCGAACACTCATCTGTAATTACAATTTATCTTTTTTGAAGCGTCATTTCCCTAGTGATGAAAGTAAAATATATAGGTAGACAAGCACAAATAAATATAGAGATAGCTTGCATCAAAACTATGGTTGCTTTTTTCCAATATGCGTTTGATGCAAGGATATACTTTTGGAGGGCCTCTTGAAAAGGGCAAAACACTGATTTTATATGATGTAGCTTCTGAAAGGGCTGGTATTTGCCTGAATAGTGTAGTGTTGTGTAAGCAGCAAGCGCACCCATATGTGCAATTTTATCTTCGCATCTCATCCAGGCATAAAAAGATAATAGGAAATTAATTTTTGAGTCAGGAGTGGCAGCAGTTGTTTTTCTTCAGAAGGGATCAGTTAACACAGAATAATATAGCATAGGATAGGTACGCAATTCAGGGTACAGTATAAAAACTTACAATATTTACATTCACCCCCATGAAACAATTATTATTAAAGCCCTTATATTAAAAACATAGAAAGGATGGACATGTAGATACATTTTGACATTTGCAGGAGAATATTTAGTACCTATAACACAAAAGTGTATGCTTGATCTACCTGATGACCAAAATGTTGACGTATGCGTCGAAATTCCTTAATATATACATTATATATTATATTATATTATATTATATTATATTATATTATATTATATTATATTATATTATATTATATTATATTATATTATATTATATTATATTATATTATATTATATTATATTATATTATATTATATTATATTATATTATATTATATTATATTATATTATATTATATATTATATTATATTATATTATATTATATTATATTATATTATATTATATTATATTATATTATATTATATTATATTATATTATATTATATTATATTATATTATATTATATTATATTATATTATATTAATATATTATATTATATTATATTATATTATATTATATTATATTATATTATATTATATTATATTATATTATATTATATTATATTATATTATATTATATTATATTATATTATATTATATTATATTATATTATATTATATTATATTATATTATATTATATTATATTATATTATTATATTATATTATATTATATTATATTATATTATATTATATTATATTATATTATATTATATTATATTATATTATATTTATATTATATTATATTATATTATATTATATTATATTATATTATATTATATTATATTATATTATATTATATTATATTATATTATATTATATTATATTATAATTATATTATATTATATTATATTATATTATATTATATTATATTATATTATATTATATTATATTATATTATATTATATTATATTATATTATATTATATTATATTATATTATATTATATTTATATTATATTATATTATATTATATTATATTATATTATATTATATTATATTATATTATATTATATTA